>NW_026695146.1:0-600000 GCF_021218885.2 Marmota monax | reverse complement strand
GCACCCAGGGTAGAGGTGACTCCCCTCCCAGGGAGGGGCAGTCCCCCGAACCTGCGATTGGGGAAAGAACCAAACACCACTGCACTGCACCCAGGGTAGAGGTGACTGCCCCCGTCGGGGGGGGGGCTGTACCCTGAACCTGGGTGTCTGGGGGAGCTCTGAACATCACCGCATACAGGTTAGAGGAGAATCCCCCCCTCAGGGGGAGCTGTCCCCCAACCTGGGTGTCAGGGGGAACTCCTCACCACGTAGAGTGTAGAGGTGACTGCACCTCCCAGGAGTGGCAGTCCCAAGAACTTGGGTGTCGAGGGGAGCTCCCCACCATGCCCAGGGTAGAGGTGACTCCACCTCCCTGTGGGGTGGTCCCTCAAACCTGGGTTTGGGGAGGTGCCTCCCCATGGCACCCAGAGAAGAAGTGACTCCTCAACGGGGGCAGTCCCTCTAACTTTGGTGTCAGGGGGAGCTCCCCACAGCACCCAGGGTAGAGGTCATTGCCCCCCCAGGGGGAAGTCCCTCTAACCTGGGTGTCACAGGGAGCTCCCCACCACACCCACAGTAGGGGCGAGTCGTCACCCTGGGAGGGCAGTCCCCCGAACCTGGGTCTTGGGATGAGGTCCAAACACCTCTGCACCCAGGGTAGAGGTGACTCCCCCCTTGGGGGGGGGGTTGCCTGAACCTAGGTGTCTCAGAGAGATTCCAACACCACGACATCCAGGCTAGAGGAAACTCCCCCCTCTGGGGCGGCTGTGCCCTGAACCTGGGTATGGGGGGAACCTCCAAACACCACCCCACCCAGGGTAGAGGTGACTCCCACCCCGGGGGGGGGGGGCGGTCCCTCTATCCTGCGTGTCAGGAGGAGCTGCCCACCATGCCCAGGGTAGAGGCAACTCAAGCTCCTTGGGGGGTTGTCCCTGAAAGCTGGGTGTGAGGAGAAGGCTCCCCACCGCACCCAGGGTAGAGGGGCTCACCACGGGGACCATCTCTGTAAACTGGGTGTCCGGGGGAGATATCCACAACACCCAGTGTTGAGGCGACTCCCCCCGCAGGGGTGCAGTCCCTCTAACCTGGGTTTCAGTGGGAGCTCCCCACTATTCCCAGGGTAGAGTCAACTTACTTTCCGGGTGGGTGGTCCCTCTAACCTGGGTTTGGAGTGGCTCCACACCACACCCAGGGTAGAGGCGATTCCCCCCACCCCACAAGAAGGGTGGTACCACTAACCTGGGTGTCCTGGGGAGTTCCAAACAACACCCAGGGTAAAGGGGACTCCCCTGGGGGCAATCCCTTTAACCTAGGTTTAGGGGACCTACCCACAGTGCCCAGGCAATGCTCCCCCCGGGGGGCGGTCCCCAGAACGTGGCTGTTGGGGGGGATACAAACTTCACCAAACCCAGGTAGAGGTGACTCCCCCCTCCAAGGGAGTGGTCCCTCTAACCTGGGAGTCCGGAGGAGCTCCCCACCGTGCCAAGGGTAGAGGCAACTCCCTCCCAGGGGTGGCAGTCCCCAAACCTGGGTATTGGGGGGAGTTCCCTACCATGCCCAGGGTGGAGGAGACTCTCCCCCCAAAGGTGGTTCAGCTAACCTGGGTGCAGAGGGAGCACCCACCGGACCCAGGGTAGAGGCGACTCCCCCCTTCAGGAGGGTGGTTTCCTGAACCTGGGTGTTGGGGGAGATTCAGCCACCATCACACCCAGTGTAGAGGTCACTCCCCCCTTCCCGGGGGCGGTCTCCAGAACCTGGGTGTCAGGGGGAGCTCAGAAAAACACTGCACCCAGGGTAGAGGCGATTCCTGCTCCAGGTGGGCAGTCCCTCTAACCTGGGTGTTGGGGGGAGCTCCCCATCATGCCCAGGTTAGTGGTGACTCGCCCCTCCTGGGGCGGTCCCTGTAACCTGGGTGTCCGGGGGATCTCCCCTCCCTGCCCATGGTAGAGGAGACTCTCCCACCAGGAGGGGTGGTCCCTCTATCCTCGGTAACTAGGGAAGCACCCCACCACACGCAGGATAGAGGCAACTACCAACCGGGTGGCAGTCCCCCGAACCTGGGGGTCAGGGAGAGATCAAAACACCACCACACCCAGGGTAGAGGCGAAACCCCCCTCTGGGGAGGCAGTCCCTGTTACTTGGGTGTGGGGGGGCTCCCCTCCGCACCCAGGGTACAGGCGACACACCTCCCCGGGGTGTGGTCCCTCTAACCTGGGTGTCGGGAAAGCTCCAAACTACGCCCAGGTTAGAGGCCACTCCCCCCCATGGGGCTGTCCCTCTAACCTGGGTGTCTGGGGGAGCTCCCCACCCGGCCTAGGGTACAGGTGACTTCCATCCAGGGGGGAATGCCCTCCGAACCTGGGTGTGGGTGTCAATTCCCCACATCACCCAGGGTAGAGGCAACTCCCCCCCCCAGGGGGCAGTCCCCCGAACCTGGATGTTAGGGAGAGATCCAAACACCAATGCATCTAGGGTAGAGGCGACTCCACACCCCGGGGTGGTCCCCGGAACCTGGGTGTCTATGGGAGCTCTGAACACCACCGCACCCAGTGCAGAGGTGACCTCTCCCCATTGGGGTGTTCCCCCAAACCTGGCTGTCGGGGAGAGATCTAAACACCACCACATCCAGGGTAGAGACTGTTGAGGGCCACAGCCCATTTGGGGTGTCACCTGGCATTTTGCCAGAGGGAGTGGTGTTCCTTGAAGGGCTGCATGGGTGGCCTTTGCAGAGTTCCGGCAATAAAGGAGTTCCTGTTTGAACCTACAAGTGCCTCGTGGCATTTGAGTGGCTTGTTGTAATGGCCAATGTTTTGGCCATTCTTGTGGAGAGATGATACGAAGGTCTGCACCTGTGTCCAGTAGCCCATTAAATACATTTCCTTGAATACTTAGTTTTAGCATTGGGCGAGACTCTAAATTTAAAGAAAGCATGGTCCAATCTACACCTGTGGAGCCTAATCCACTGGAACCTCTTCCTATAGTACTACTGGAAAATTAATAACTGTGCTGTTCTATTTCCTGGTGAAATTACTGATATACCCCTTGGAAAACTGGCTATAATTTTTATTTCACCTTCATAATCGGGATCAATTACCCCAGGACTTATCATAAGTCCTTTTAGAGAAGAAGAACTGCGTCCCAATAATAAGCCTACTGTTCCTTGGGGAAGAAGTCATTTTACCCCAGTGGGAATGATTTGAACTCCCATCTCTGGAGTTAGTATACAATTTGTTGTGATAGCTATTGCAGAAGCTGTAGTTTGGTTTTATCTTGTCTTCACCTGCACTGGGATGAAGATAGGAATTCTGACAATGATGCCTAAAAAATATTATGTAACATTCCAGTAGGCACTAAAAAAAAAAACAATTTTCTGAACAATTTACATTATCCTGAACAGAATTATTAAATATAATTAAAAGGAAAGGTGAAAGTAAACCAACAGATCAGTTAACCTCCTTTTTTATTCACATATTAAAACAATCTTCAACAGCTGTTTACCCAACTTAAATTAAACCATTTAAATCAAGTGAATTAAAAAAAAATCATGAGCACTCCTCAATATGATATATGGACATATGCACATACAGACATACAACACAAAACACAAGTGTGCACACATAATATACAACACATAAGACAATAGTAAAGGCCTTGGAGTTTTTCACAGGTGAAATCTCCATTGCAATGTTTAAAAACTCCACAGCCAAAAATAGAACTGATAAGGAAAACATTAGCCTTGGTCTGTATGAGGTCAAAAAATAAAATAGAATTTCATGATGTGGGAAAGGGCAATAATAAAATAGATATTGAAAAAAAAAGCATCCGGGTTACCACCTATGTATGACTCTTCTTTTGATATCCCATCCTTCTTCCTGTAACTTGCATAATGGGTCTGAAGGTATTCCCACAAGCAAACCCCAAGGTTTTTTACATTTTAAATAGGCTATAATGGTGTTCATTATTCATTAGCCTCCATGTGTGGGAGAACTACTGTCGCAGATGTAATGGTATCAGCTGTTATGGATTTGAGCCAAATCATCTTCTTTTTGGTCTGTAGAAATCGCTTTAGTTAATCTCTCTGGAATCCAAATTGGTTGCTGTTCTCCCTGTGGAAACACACAAACTGACCCCCGACTCCAGAGATTTACTGGGTCAGGACCTTTTCATTGTCCTGTCAGAATATCCTTCCAAAGTGCCTTGGGCTTATGTACAGTTTTTGACACATATGCCTTTCCGCAGCACTAAGTCCTGATGAATCCAAATTTTAAAAGTTTAGAGTAAAAAGGGTTATTTTAAGTTTATCTTTGGGGAATATATACCCCTTCCCAATTCTTTCTTTTTGCTTTAATAAGTACATTTTAATAGTTTGATGAGCTCTTTCAACTATGCCTTGTCCCTGTGGATTGTATGGGATTCCTGTTATATGAGTAATGCCAAATGATGAGCAAAATTGTTTAAAAGAGGTAGAAGTATAACCAGGGGCATTATCTGTTTTTAACTGTTTTGGAACGCCCACAGTGGCAAAATTTAGTAAGCAATGAGCTACAATATCTTTAGTTTTTTTCTCTGGCATGAAGCGAGCCCATCAAAAATCCAGAAGAAGTATCAACTGTAACATGCAAATATTTTAATTTTCCAAATTCTGGCAAGTGTATGACCTCCATCTACCAAATATGGTTAGGTATCAGTACTCTAGCATTGACTCCAAGATTAACTTGTGGTAAAATGGTCACACAATTTTGACATTGTTTTATTATTTGTCTATCTGGTTTCTTAGTTATTTTAAAACAGTTTTGTAAAGTATTAGCATTGACATGGAACCTTTTATGAAAATTTGTTGCTTCTTCTAGTGTAGAAAAAATATGTATGTCATGTGTAGTTTTATCTATAAATCATTGCCCAAACTAAGGGCCCCAGGCAATTCTGTATGTGCCCTGATATTTCTTATAAAGAATGGATATTTTCTGTCCCAGATTAGACTTTGTATAGTTGAAAACAAAGAGAAAACAGTAGAGGAAGGGGAAATCCTACCAGAATCTTCAAGGGATAATATAGCATTAACTATATAATTAATGTCAGAAAATAAATTAAATACAGAATCTTTAAACATCACAAAAGCTTGTAGTACTGCATTAAGCTCTACCTTTTCAGCTGATTGTTTGGGTACTAAAAATGTAAAGGTTTGGTCAGGGGTAACTACTGCTGCTGTACCATTATTTGACCCATCAGTGAATATATTTGGAGCATTCATGATAGGGGTTTTTCTTGTCACTTTTGGAAAAACTACATAATGAGAAGACCAAAAACACAACAAAGGATTGGATGGTAAGTGGTTATCAAATGAAACATTAGATTTACACATGATTATTGCCCAAGTATTTAACTCATTAGCTAACTCATCAATTTGATCCATTGTATAGTGAGTAATAATTTTATTGTTAGAAATTCCAAAAACTCCCTTTGCTGCTTTTATTCCTTTGAGTATCAATTGTCCTACAGCCTCAGGATACCTAGTAAGAATAGTGTTAGGAGAATAACATAATTGTATCCATAATAATGGACCTTCTTGCCAAAATACTCCTGTAGGAATATTTTTGTTGGTAGTAAATAAATAAAAAAGGCAAACATATCAATTCTATACAAATGCATATTTTCCATATATGTTTCAATGATTTTTAATGTCTTTGTTGACTCAGTAGTTAACATTTGAGGTGAATTTGGATCTGTTAGAAGATTTAGGATATCAAATAAAGGTCCCAATTCTCCTGTTTGTATGCCTAGATAAGGCCTTATCCAATTTATGTCTCCTAATAACTTTTGAAAGTCGTTAAGTGATTTGAGTTGATCTACTCGTATTTGAATTTTTGGTGGATGGACCATGGTTGCAGATAATAGAACTCCTAAATAATTAATTGGAAAATTTAATTGTACTTTATCTATTGCTATCTCTAGATAATATTTTTTAATAAGTTGGTAAGTGTGGCATAACATTCTAGGAATGTTCTTTTATCTTTGTGTGTTAATAATACATCATCCATATAGTGAAATATTTGTAGTTCAGGATTTTGATTTGTAAGTGGCTGGATTGCTTTGTTAACATAAATTTGACACATATTTGGGCTGTAAGCCATCCCTTGAGGGAGTACTTTCCATTTATATCTCTGATCAGGACCTTCATGATTCAGTGCAGGGATAGTAAATGCAAAATATGGACTATACTCAGGATGAATTAGAATTGAAAGAAAAAATATTTAATATCTATAGCTAAAACATACCAGGTTTTTGGCAAAGCAGACAATTGGGGAATCCCCAATTGAGCAGGTCCCATAATAACCATCTCATTATTAATGGCTCTCAAATCTTGCAATAATCTCCATTTACCAGATTTGTTTTTGAAGACAAAAATGGGAGTATTATGGGGAGATATGGAAGGTTGTATATGTCCCTATGCTAATTGTTGTTTGAAGAGGTCATGGGCTGCTTGTATCTTTTCTTTAGTCAGGGGCCAGTGAGGAACCCATACTGGTCTTTCTGATTTCCAAGTAATTTTTATTGTCTCAATGACCCCTCCTGAAAGCCCAATCCATGTCTATCCATTTCTTGATGTATTTGTATTGGTGCTATTATACCTTGTTCTTGTTCTCCTAATATTTTTCCTTTCCTAAAACCTTGTCTAGCCTTAATAGTGGGCTCATTTGGATTGATGTTATTTGTTAATGTTAGTCCTAATTGATCAAGACATCTCTTCCCTATAAATTTATAGGAAGATATCTAATACATATGGCTGTATGGTTCTTTCACATCCTTCAGGATGCTTCCAATCTAATACCATTGAAATTCTATGGGGATTAGTTTCCACTCCTAGGCCTTGAAGCATTTGAGTGGCTGTATAAACTGATGCATCAATGAATAATGTAACTCAACAAGTGATGCTCAATCATGGAGTCAATTTACTTTGGGAGGAAATGGACATATTAATAGATTCTGCTGCTTTGAACTGCTTGCAGAACTTGCCTGGACTATGTATCACTTGTATGCATTGTGAACTATCTTTTGGTGCAGTGATGGTGGTAGTGCTGGGGTATCTTTGCTGATGGTGTCATTGGTGGTACAATTTTCCCAAAAGAGCTGTCTTTTTCCTTGGTGTCCTGGCATTTTGCATCCTCCTCCCTTCTTCTTGTGAGGTCTAAAATTAGGGGGCCAACAGAGGTGAGGCAAAGAACCTAAACCCCCCACTGGAATTTGAGGGCAAACAGAGGTGAAGCAACGTATCTCACCCCCCCCACTAGTGCAAAGGTCTATCCACAAGTATGGCTGTATGCTGGACTGGTAGTCAAGGACGGGTAACATCCAATTGCAATGGTACCAACCTAAGAGAGAAGGCTGATGACTTGAGGTCAGCTCATCTGATGACGGGTCAAAATCATATGTAGTATTGGACAACCTAAGACAGCCAGGGTCCCTAAGCCACATGCTTGTTTTTTAATTAAACAGAAGGGGGAGATGTTGAGGGCCACAGCCCAGTCAGGGTCACACCTGGAGTTTACCAGAGGTAGTGGTGTACCTGGAAGGTCCGTGTGGGTGTGGGCAATAAAGGAGTTCCTGTTTGAACCTTCAAGTGCCTCGTGGTGACTTGGTTATTTTGTGCCCAGCCAGACTGTGGCAAAAGGTGACTCTCCCAAGAGGGGGTGTTCCCAAGAACCTGGGTGATGGGGGGAGCTCCCCACGGCGCCCAGTGAAAAGGCAAATCACCTTCCCAGGGGCGGTTCCTCTAACCTGGGTGTCAGGGGAGCTCCAAACACGACTGCACCCAGGGCAGACATGACTCCCCACCACGAAGGCAGTCACTCTAACATGGGTGTCAGGGGAGCTTTCCACAGCGCCCAGGGTAGAGGCAACACCCCCCCACGGGGGGCTGTCCCTCTAACCTAGGTGTCAGGGGGAGCATCCCACTGTGCCCAGGATAGAGGAGACTCCCCCCAGGGGGCGGTCCCTCTAACCTGGGTGTTGGGGGGAGCTCCAAACCGAACACAGGGCAGAGACAACTCACCCCCCTGGGAGTGGTCCCTCTAACCTGCGTGTCTGGGGAGCTCCCCCCCCAGGTGGTCCCTCTAACCTGGGTGTCCATGGTGGGTGTCAGGGGAGGCTCCCCACTGCACCCAGGGAAGAGGCGACTCCCAGGCCACCACAGGAAGCGGTCCCTCTATACTGGGTGTTGGGGGAGCTCCCCACCACACCCAGGGTAGCAGTGACTTCTCCCCAGGGGGCAATACTCGGTACCTGGGTGTCAGGGGGAACACCTCACCATGCCCAGTGTAGAGGCCACTACCCCTTTGGGGGGTGCTCCCTCTAACCTGGGTATGCTGGGAGCTCCCCACCGTGCACAGTGTAGAGGAGATTCCCCTCCCCGGAGTCAGTCCCTCTAACCTGGGTGTCCAGGGGAGCTCCCCACCACACCCAGGGTAGAGGAGACTCCCTCTTCCGGGGGTCTGTCCCACGAATCTGGGTGTTCAGGGGAGTTCCAAAAACCACCATACCCATGGTAGAGGTGACTCTCCCTACAGAAGGGGTGGTCCCTCTAACCTGGGTGTCTGGGGGAGCTCCCCACCATGCCCAGGGCAGAGGCAAAACACCCCAATGTGGGGCAGTCCCTTTCACCTGGGTGTGTGGGGGGATTTCTACAGTGCCCAGGGGGGGCGGTCCCTCTAACCTGGGATTGTAGGTGAGCTCCCCACAGCGCCCAGGATAGAGGTGACTACCCTTCCATGGGTGCGTTCTCCTGAACCTGGGTGTTGGGGGGAGTAAAAACACCATTACACTCAGGGTAGAGGCGACTCCTCCCTCGGCAGGGTGGTCCCTCTAACCTGAGTTTCCGGGGGAACTCCACCACACCAGGGTAGAGGCAACTCCCATCCTCAGAGATCCATCCTCTGAACCTGGGTGTCGGGGTGAGCTCCCCACCGCACTTGGGGTATGGGTGACTCCCCCACCCACGACAGTCCCCTAAACCTGGGTGTTGGGGGGAGATCCAAACACCACCGCACCCAGGGTAGAGGGGACTCCCCACTCCGGGGGGTGGTCCCAAGAACCTGGGTGTCGGGGTAAACTCCCCACTATGCCCAAGGTAGAGGAGACTCCCTCCCGGGTGGGGGTGGTCCCCAGAACCTGGGTGTCAGGGAGAGAGCCAAACACCACCTCACCAAGGTTAGAGGCGACTCTCCCCCCCTGGGGGGCGTGACCCCTCTAACCTTGGTGTCCTGGGGAGCTTCACACTGCCCCCAGGTAAAGGCGACTCCACCACAGGTGGCATGATCCATCTAACCTGGGTGTGCGGGAGATCAAAACACCACAACAACAAGAGTAGGAATGACTCCCCTCTCTGGGGGGCAGTTCTTCGAATCTGGGTGCCTTTAGGTGCTCCAAACACCACTGCACCCAGGGAAGAGGTGACTACCCCCAAGGGAGGGTGGTCCCAAGGACTTGGGTGTTGGAGGAAGCTACCCACTGCCCCAAGGTTGAGGCGACTCCCCCCCCCTGCGGTCCCTGGCACCTGTGTGACTGGGGAGCTCCGAACGCCACTGCACCTAGGGTAGAGGCAACTCCCTAACACGGGGGAGCGTTAACATTTAACCTGGATGTCAGAGGAGCTCCCCACTGCGCCCAGGGTAGGGGCGAATCCCCCCGCCCCCGGAGGCCGTCCCTCTAACCTGGGTGTCCTGGGGAGCTCCCCACTGCTCCCTGGGTAGAGGGGACTCCCTCATCTGTGGGTGGTCCCTCTAACCTGGGTGTCTTTGGTGCTCCACATCATGCCCAGGGTAGAGGCGACAGTTGAGAGCCACAGCCGAAGGGGTCCCAGCAAACTTCCAGCTGCCAGCTGATGATTGGCTCACAGCGGCCCCAGAAAACTTCTAGCTGCCAACTGATTGGCTCCTCTGTGGTGATGCTCATTGGGTTGTTTCCCCGCCATTTCAGACCACGGAGCTACTCACTGGCAGACTTTTTTTGGGAACGCCCATGTGACCCAGCCAATCAGCCTCAAGAGGAGGAGGAGTGGGGGAGGTGGAGAGGCTTGTGGGAAGCTGGTGGTGGCAGTTGGGCTCTGAAGGTTTTCTTGAAGAGCTGTGTGGTTTGGCGTGTGTGTTCTAAAAATAAAGTTCATTTCTTTTGACAAGTGGCTCCTGAATTGTGCCCAGCCAGAATGCAGCATTTGGTGGGCCTCAAGGGGAACGACTGAGGGTAAGTGATCAGGTATACTGATCGCCCCTGAGGGCCAGGCGTGAGGATGGGTAGCTATTTTAAGATTCTTCCTTTGTTTTGTTTCACTTTTGTTTTAAGTTGCCTGTCCCTGGAGATGAGTGAGATGGAAGAAAAGCTGCTCACATCTGAGGAAAAACTGTTTGTATCTGAGGAACAGATAGGGATAAAGGACGGATGAACATTTCAGGAGGATAGAAAGGCTGATATAATGATTTTGGGTTGTTCCATTTTTGTTTCATTCTGTCTCAGTTTTGTTTGGTGTTATCTTGTTGGGTTGTATTATAGTAGAAATATGGGATCAGAAATTAGTAAAAAAAAAAAAAAAAAAAAGAGTGTTAAGTAAATTGTTAGAGGAAGGAGGCATCCCAGTAAAATCAAGAGCAGTCAGGGCATATGTTGATACAATACAAAAATGTAGCCCATGGCTTTTTAAGGAGGAGTTGTTAAATATATAACAATGGAAAAATCATGGTGAAGATTTAAAAAGAATAGAAAAGAAAAGCCCAGGGACTCTGCCAGGTGGCACATTGCCATTGTGGACGTTCATATCTTGTTTGCTTAGTCCAAAGCCTTCAGTTCAGACAATGGTAGAGGAAGGAGAAGACATATTGATTCAAGTAAAAGACAAGGTCTCTCAAGTTAGTCAGACAGAGTAAAAGATTCAAGTAAAAGAGACGGTCTCTCAAGTTTGTCAAACAGAGGAAAAAATTCAGGTAAAAGAGAAGGTCTCTTGAGCTAGCCAGACAGATGAAAAGATTCAAGTAAAAGAGAAGTTCTCTCGAGCTAGTCAGACAGAGGAAGAAAATATAGAGCAGAAAAAGCCATCAGGGGAAAAGCTACAACAGGAGACTGCTACTAACACCATTCTATCACCAGAGGGTGTAAGTGTCAAACCAACAGTGCCACCTCCATATGCTGGGAGGCTCCCAACCCCCGCAGTTGATAGTTGGGATCCTGAGACAGAATCTCAAATATTAACATGCCCTGTATTTGAGCAGGCAGGAGGGCAGCAAATTCACCATGCTTTAAATTTCAAAAAAGTGAAGCAGCTAAAAGAGGCTGTAACAACCTATGGTCCTCAAGCACCCTTCACTGTAAGCATGGTCAAATCCATTACCAACTTGAACATGATGCCAGCAGATTGGGCTAATATGTGTAAAGCTGTGCTAAATGGAGGACAGTACCTGTTATGTAAGGTTGCCAATGAGGAATTTTGCAAGGAGTTGGCTAGGCAAAATGCAGCAGCTTGTTATCCTCAGAGAAATCTAGATATTTTTTTTAGGAAAGGGACTTTATGAGGATCAGCAACAACAAATTGCATATGATCCTGGCATATACATACAAAGTGCTGTATATGTGGTTAGGGCGTGAAAGACTTTACAAGGACATGGAGGTTAACAAGGTCAATTATCTAAGGTAATACAAGGTGCTAATGAATCTTACGCTGAATTTGTAGATAGGCTTATTAAAACAGCTACCAAAGTTTTGGGGAATACAGAACAAACAATGCCATTAATAAAACAACTGGCTTATGAGCAAGTGAATCGTTGGTGCACAGAAGTCATTAGACCATGGAAACATGAAGATTTAAACACATATATTAAATTATGTAGAGACATTAATGAACAAGGGCAAGTCGTGGTAGCTGCAGTAAAACAGGCTTTAGATGCCAGGCCAAGAACATGCTACAATTGTGAACAAACAGGACATTTTAAAAGGAATTGCCCCATAGGAGGAGGGTTTAACAAAACTAGGTATCAAAGGAGTAGAATACCGGGTATGTGCCCACGATGCCATAGAGGGAGACATTGGGCTAATGAATGCTGTTCTCAAACCACCATAGAGGGTACACCATTATCAAAAAATGAAAAAGGACCAGGGGTCTATCCACGGTATCGTGGAAAAAGGCATCGGGCTCTATTGCCAAAAACTGGACATGGGGGCCCAGTGCTCTAGGGCCCAATACCACAAATATATGGAGAACTGGAGGAACCCAGAAACCCCATCAGGGTAGTGCCCAGTACACATTTTCCATTAAATCCCTCACTAGACAAACCAGAGAAAGTGCAGGATTGGACAACTGCGCCTCCGCCAGAACAGTACTAACTCCAGAGATGGGAGTCCAAATCATTACCACAGAGTTAAAGGACCTCTTCCCAAAGGAACAGTAGGCTTATTATTGGGACACAGTTCTTCTACTCTAAAAGGACTTATGATAAGTCCTCGGGTAATTGATCCTGATTATGAAGGTGAAATAAAAAATATAGCCAGTTCTCCAAAGGGTATATCAGTAATTTCACCAGGAGATAGAATAGCACAGTTACTAATAATACCCAGCCTACATGATAAATTTTCCAGTTGTACTGTAGAAAGAGGTTCCAAGGGATTAGGCTCCACAGGTGCAGATTCGGCTATGCTTTATTTAAATTTAGATTCTCGCTCCTTGCTAAAACTAAATATTCAAGGACATGAATTTAATAGGCTAATGGATACAGGTGAAGAACTTAGCATCATCTCTCGTCAAGAATGGCCAAAACATTGGCCATTACAACAAGCCACTCAAACGCTTCGAGGCCTAGGAGTGGCGACTAATCCCCATAGAAGTGCAATGGTATTAGATTGGAAGGATCCTAAAGGATGTGAAGGAACTATACAACCCTATGTATAGGATAATCTTCCCGTACATTTATGGGGACGAGATGTCCTAGATCAATTAGGTTTGACATTAACAAATAACATCAATCAAAATGCACCCACTATTATGGCTAGACAAGGTTTTAGGAAAGGAAAAAAGATTAGAAAAACAAGAACAAGGTATAGAAGCACCAATACAAATAGATCAAGGAACAGACAGACATGGATTAGATTTTCAGAAAGGACTACTGAGACAATAAAAGTTACTTGGAAATCAGAAAGAACATTATGGGTTCCTCAGTGGCCCCTGACTAAAGAAAAGATACAAGCAGCCCATGACCTGGTCAAACAACAATTAGCGGAAGGAAATATACAACCTTCTGTATCTCCCCATAATATTCCCATTTTTGTCATCAAAAAGAAATCTGGTAAATGGGGATTATTGCAAGATTTTTGATCCATTAATAATGAGATGTTTATTATGGGACCTGCTCAATCAGGGATTCCTCAATTTTCCGCTTTGCCAAAAACCTGGTATGTTTTAGTTATAGATATTAAAGATTGTTTTTTTTTTTTCAATTCCAATTCATCCTGAGGATAGTCCAGGTTTTGCATTTACTATCCCTGCACTTAATCATGAAGGTCCTGATCAGATATATGAATGGAAAGTACTCCCTCAAGGGATGGCTAACCACACAACTATGTGTCAATTTTATGTTAACAAGATAATCCAGCCACTTAGAAATCAAAATCCTGAGCTACAAATATTTCACTATATGGATGATGTATTATTAGCACTCAAAGATAAAAACACATTGCTAGAAATTTATGCCACACTTACAAACTTATTAAAAATTATAATCTAGAGGTAGCAATAGATAAAGTACAATTAAATTTTCCAATTAATTATTTAGGAGTTCTATTATCCTTAACCATGGTTCGTGCACCAAAAATTCAAATATGAGTAGATCAACTCAAATCACTTAACAACTTTCAAAAGTTATTAGGAGATATAAATATGATAAGGCCTTATCTAGGTATACCAACAGGAGAGTTGGGACCTTTATTTGATATCCTAAATGGTCCATCAGATCCAAATTCAACCTGAATGTTAACACCTGAAGCAAGAAATGTATTAAAAATCATTGAAACATATATGGAAAATATGCACTTGGATAGAATTGATATAAGTTTGCCATTTTTATTTATTGTACTACCAAAAAAATATTATTCCTACACGAGTATTTTGGCAACAAGGTCCATTATTATGGATACATTTATCTTATTCTCCTAACACTATTCTTACTAGGTATCCTGAGGCTGTAGGACAATTGATACTCAAAGGAGTAAAGGCAGCAAAGGGAGTTTTTGGAATTTCTCCCAATAAAATTATTACTCACTATACAATGGATCAAATTGATGAGTTAGCTAATGAGTTAAATATTTGGGCAATAATCATGTGTACATCTAATGTTTCATTTGATAACCAATTTCCATCTAATCCTTTATTGTATTTTTGGTCATTGCATCCTGTAATTTTTCCAAAAGTGACAAGAAAACCCCTATCATGAATGCTCCAAATATATTCACTGATGGGTCAAATAATGGTACAGCAGCAATAGTTACACCTGATCAAACTTTTACATTTTTAGTACCCAAACAATCAGCTCAAAAGGTAGAGCTTAATGCAGTATTACAAGCTTTTGTGATGTTTAAAGATTCTGTATTTAATTTATTTTCCGATAGTCAGTATATAGTTAATGCTATAGTATCTCTTGAAGATGCTGGTAGGATTTCCCCTTCCTCTACTGTTTTCTCATTGTTTTAAACTATACAATGTCTAATCTGGGACAGAAAAGATCCATTCTTTATAGGACATATCAGGGCACATAAAGGATTGCCTGGAGCCCTCAGTTTGGGCAATGATTTAGCAGATAAAACAACACATGGCATATATATTTTCTCTACACTAGAAGAAGCTACAAATTTTCATAAAAAGTTCCATGTAAATGCTAATACTTTACAAAAGCATTTTAAAATAACTAAGGAATAAGCTAGACAAATAATAAAACAATGTCAAATTTGTGTGACTTTTTACAACAAGTTAATCTTGGAGTCAATCCAGAGGACTGATACCTAACCATATTTGGCAGATGGAGGTCACACACTTGCCAGAATTTGGAAAATTAAAATATTTGCATGTTACAGTTGATACTTCTTCTGGAATTTTGATGGGCTCGCTTCATTCAAGAGAAAAAGCTAAAGATATTATAGCTCATTGCTTACTAAATTTTGCCACTGTGGGCGTTCCAAAGCAGTTAAAAACAGATAATGCCCCTGGTTATACTTCTACCTCTTTTAAACAATTTTGCTCATCATTTGGCATTACTCATATAACAGGAATCCCATACAATCCACAGGGACAAGGCATAGTTGAAAGAGCTCATCAAACTATTAAAATGTACTTATTAAAGCAAAAAGAAAGAATTGGGAAGGGGTATATATTCCCCAAAGATAAACTTAAAATAACCCTTTTTACTCTAAACTTTAAAATTTGGATTCATCAGGGCTTAGTGCTGTGGAAAGGCATATGTGTCAAAAACTGTACATAAGCCCAAGGTACTTTGGAAGGATATTCTAACAGGACAATGGAAAGGTCCTGACCCAGTAATTATCTGGATTCGGGGGTCAGTTTGTGTGTTTCCCAGGGAGAACAGCAGCCAATTTGGATTCCAGAAAGATTAACTAAAGCAAATTCTACAGACAAAAAAGAAGATGATTTGGCTCAAATCCATAACAGCTGATATCCAAAACTCCAGTTTGGCTATCCTTACATCTGTGACAGAATCAGGATGCTTTTTTCAATATCTATTTTATTGTTACCCTTTCCCACATCATGAAGTTCTATTTTGTTTTTTGAGCTCCTACAGACCTAGGTTAATGTTTTGCTGATCATTTCTATTTTTTGACTATAGAGTTTTTAAACATTGCAATGGAGATTTCACCTGTAAAAAGTTATAAGGTCTTTACTATTATGTTATGTGTTGTATGTATTTTATTATGTGTGCACACTTGTATTTTATGTTGTATGTATGTATGTACGTATGTCCATATATCATACATGATGAGCGCTCATGAAAAAATGGATCCACATATATATTTTTTTTTATTCACGTGATTTAAATGGTTTATTTTAAAATGGGTAAACAGCTGTTGAGGATTGTTTTAATATGTGAAAAAATAAGGAGGTTAACATATCTGTTTGTTTACTTTCACCTTTCCTTTTCATTATATTTAATAATTCTGTTCAAGATAATGTAAATTGTTCAGAAAATTGTTTTCTTTTAGTGCCTTCTGGAATGTTACATAATTGTTTTTCTTTAGCCATTATTGCCAGAATTCCAATCTTCATCCCAGTGCCGGTGAAGACAAAGATAAAACCAATCTACAGCTTCTGCAATAGCCATCACTGAACTGCTTGCAGAACTTGCCTGGTCTATGTATCACATACATGCATTGTGAACTCACTTGTATGCATTGTGAACTATCTGTTGGTGCAGCAACTTGTTTTAGTGTTGGGTATTTTTGCTGATGGTGTCATCGGTGGTACAATTTTTCCAAAAGGAGCCATCACTGAACTGCTTGCAGAACTTGCCTGGACTATGTATCACTTGTATGCATTGTGAACTCACTTGTATTCATTGTGAACTATCTGTTGGTGCAGCGACTTGTGGTAGTGTTGGGGAATTTTTGCTGATGGTGTCATCAGTGGTACAATTTTTCCAAAGGAGCCATCAATTGTCTTGGTGTATACTCCTCCCTTCTGCTTGTGATGGTCATTCAGCTAAAATTTGGGGTCCAACAGAGGTGAGGCAAAGAACCTCACCCCCCCACACACTGGTACAAAGACCTATGCACAGGTGTGGCTGTATGCTGGACCGCTAGTCAATGACAGGTAAGATCCAATTGCAATGCTACCAACCTAAGACACGAGGCTGACGCCTTGAGGTCAGCTCATCCAGCAACGGGTAAGGATCATATGTAGCATTGGACAACCTAAGGCAGGCACGGTCCCTAAGTCACATGCTTGTTGTTTAAACAGATAGGGGGAGATGTTGAGAGCCACAGCCGAAGGGGCCCCAGCAAACTTCCAGCTGCCAGCTGATGATTGGCTCACAGTGGCCCCAGCAAACTTCTAGCTGCCAACTGATTGGCTCCTCTGTGGTGATGCTCATTGGGTTGTTTCCCCGCCATTTCAGACCATGGAGCTGCTCATTGGGGAACTTTTTTTGGCTCCGCCCATGCGACCCAGCCAATCAGCCTCAAGAGCAGGAGGAGTGGGGGAGGTGGAGAGGCTTTTGGGAAGCCAGTGTTGGCAGATGGGCTCTGAAGGTTTTCCTGAAGAGCTGTGTGGTTTGGCGTGTGTGTTCTAAAAATAAAGTTCATTTCTTTTGACAAGTGGCTCCTGAATTGTGCCCAGCCAGCCTGTGGCAGGCAACTGTCCCTCCAGGGGGGTGGTCCTTCAAACCTGGGTGTCTGGGGGAGCTCCCCACCCTGCCTAGGGCAGAGGTTACCCCCCACCAAGATTCTGGTCACTCTAACCATGTTTGGTGGGGGGCTCCCCACCCACCCAGGTTATAGGCTACTCCCCCTGGGCAGTCCCCTGAACCTGGGTGTCCCGGGAGCTCCCCATAACGCCCAGGGTAGAGGAGACTACCACCTGCAGGGTGTGGTCCCTCTAACCTGGGTGTCCAGGGGAGCTCTCCTCCGTTTCCAGGGTAGAGGTGACTCCCTCCCAGGGGAGGTGGTCCCGCATCCTGGATGTTGGGGGCAGCTCCCCACCCCACCCAGGTTATAGGCTGCCCCCCCACACTGGGGGGGGAGTCCCCTGAACCTGGGATTAGGGGGAGCTCCCCACAGCGCCCAGGGTAGTGGCGATTTCCATCCCCAAGTGGTAGTCCCAAGAACCTGGATGTTGGGGGGAGATCCAAACACCACTGCCCCCAGGTAGAGGCGACTCTGCCTTCCTGGGGGTGGTCTCCCAAACCTGGGTGTTTCTGGATGCTCCAAACACCACTAGAACCAGGGTAGAGGCTACTACCCCCTCCGGAGTGCAGTCCCAATGACTTGGGTGTTGAGGGAAGCTCCCCACCGCGCCCAGGGTAGAGGCGACTCCCACCCACCTCAGGCGGTCTCCCGAACCTGTGTGTCTGGGGGATCTCAGAACGCCTCTGTACCCAGAGTAGATGCAACCCCCCCAGCATTAACCTCTAACCTGGGTGTTGGGGGAATTCCCCACCACGCCCATGGTAGAATCAACTCCCCTCCTCAGGGGGTGGTCCCCGGAACCTGGGTGTTCGAGGGAGATTCAAACCCCACTGGACCCAGGTAGTGGCGACTCCCCCCAGGTGCGGTCCCTCTAACCTGGATGTGGGTGGTGGCTCCCCACTGCACACAGGGTAGAGGCAACTCCCGCCCTAGGGGGCTGTCCAATGAACTTGAGTGTTGGGGGGGAGATCCAAACATAACTGCACCCAGAGTAGAGGCAGTCCCAAGAACGTGGGTGTTGGGGGGAAGCTCCCAACCACCAAAGGCTTCCAATTCTTCAAAAGGTGCTGTTCCTATCGTTTGAATTCCTGGTGGGAGCTCTCGCCACTGACAAGGATTGTTGTGAGCACAAACTTCACATTATTTTCAGAATATCCAGGTGAAGTTTGTGATACAGGGGATATAGAAGTTTTGATTCAGAACTGTATGAAGTGCTGTATGTTCAACATATTCTCCTGTGGAATTGTTTGACAAAGTCCGGGCCTAGAATCTCTGGGATGGTTGGCCTTGTCATCAGAATATCTCCATCATCCTCCTGGGAGAAAATTTTCTTTTTCAGTCTTAAACCATTGATGTTCGTGTTGGGAGTATGTTGTCTCCCATTCTGTTAAATAGTCTACAAGGCAGAACGGCAGCCTTTAAACCTGGGACTGGATTTTCTGCTCACTTCTTTGAGACAGCTAATCTGGCCTCTCTGTCAGCTCTCCAGTTCCCCTGAGAAACCAGTGTTTCCCTTTCTATGACCTTGGCAATATATAATCACAACTTTCCTGGGAGACAACAGTGATTTAAAATTTTAAGAATTTCCTGCCCATACATCATGTCTTCTTTTTTTCCTGTGTTAATGAGTATTTTTTCCTTACATAAGGCCCTATGAACAAGAAGGGTAGCAAACGCATATTTTGAGTCTATGTAAATATCCACACAGTCACCTGCTGTGAACCGAGATGCTTGAGTCAAAGCAATAAGTTTTGCTTTTTGTGCTGTGGTTCCCTGAGGTAGAGGTTCTGCCTTGACAGTGGAGTCCAGAGTGACCACTGCATATCCAGCATAACATAGAGTTTATTAAACTGTTTCCATCTGTGAAGTACTCCACATCAAGGTCTTTGAGGGCTGGTCTTCAACGTGTAGTTTGCTGGAGAACATTTCATCCATGACTCAATACAGTTGTGATCAGGTTGTCCAGGTAAAATGGGCAGCAAGGTTGTTGGTTTCAGAGTCTGGATGACTTCCACATGGATACATGGGTTTTCACGTAACATGACATGCTATTGACCATTAGTCAGCCAATATTGTCCTTTGTACTCTACCAATGTCAACATTGAATGAGGAACCCTGAAAACCAATTTTTGTCCCATAGCCAGTTTATCAGCTTCCAACACCAGAAGATCTGTGGCTGCAAGTCCTCTAAACAAGGTGGCCAGTCTTGGGATACAGAGCCCAGCTCTTTGGACAGATGTCCATATCAAGACTCCTACAGCCATTCCACACTATTCCCGGACATACAGAAAGTAAAGCTTTGTGAGGTCAAGGAGCCCTAGTCCAGATGCACTGGGAGTGCTTGTTGAATGTCCTCAAAGATGTTTTTGCTAAGGTGCTCTCTGTATTAGAGGATCTCATTCTCGCCACTTTGTGGCATCACAGAGAAATTTGCTATAATTGAAACTTGGGGATCCATACATGGCTGAATCTGATAACCTCCAAGAATTCTCTACTCTGATGACTGGTTGAAAGGAATGGAATTGAACAGTTTTCCTGTTTCTTTTGAGGCCTAGTGACTACTGTCAGTTCTGTTGCTGAGTCAGATGGTATCCAAAGTATTTGACTTTTTCTTGATAGATATGGGCTTTTAAGTCCAGTACTTTCCAAAAGATGGTGTCCTCATGCCCCTGGGAGGAACTGTCCTTTAGGGAAGGGGAGTGTACATAGATCCTCTGGTGCTATAAGATGCAAGAAAATTTTTATTACCTCCTGGTGTATGATCTTGGCTGCTGGGATTCTTCTACTCTCAAATCTAATGTAAATCTTAGCAGAGATTGTTTACCTAGGACATCATTTGTATAAAAGTCACCTATGTCAATCTTGTGGGCCATGTGCCAAGGTTGGAGGGCAGGTTCCCTGCAGGTCCTTGTATGGCAGCCACATTGTGCTCACCTAGATGTTGCTCTTTGTCTGAGTGGCTTTCTCCACTTGAAAGTTGTGAGCCTGCTCTAATTGTATATAGTAGCTGCCCTGCTTGTGTTTTATTTTGCCATGCCTTGGTGCATGGGGATCTGTGTCCCTTCCTGTTGGTGACTCACAGTGTGTAGCTTGGAGCCAGGGTGGCATGTCCTTTTGGAGTGTGAACCCTATGTCCCACTATCAGGTATTAACATGAATATGTTTCTGTTCATTTTGGGGCTTGCAGCAACTGAGCCCTCCTGAGGTGTTGGGTTGTGTGCATCAGATGCAGTTGTGTGTGTCTATGGGATCCCTGCCATATTTGTCAATCATGATCTTTGAACAGGTGGGCAGAAACTGATAGGAGGGTTTAGAGCCAAAGGCTGGGGGAAAACATTCATTCCTTCAAGGCTTGGCATTTGAGCATGGCATTGGAGCTTGCCCACTGGGGTCACCGGAGCCTTCACCTTTTGTCTGACCATGCTTTTTTTTTCTCTTATAAACGTTTGGACCATTGGCTCTGTTCTAGTGAGACCTCACTTTGAGTGACCTCTGTGTTTTTGGTGAGGGCAGATATAAGGAGATCCATCCTCCTCTTTATTTTTTTTGTTCTGTCTTTGAGCCTCTGGGTCTCTATTGAGTAAAACTGTGGTGGTCATCGTCATCAGCTCTCTGGCACACTTCTCAGTAAAGCCAGTTTGAAATTTTTGGCAAATGTCACTCTGAGCCTGTTCCAAAAAAGATGCATTGGTCCCCTGTTGCTTGAGCCTCAGCATCTCTTCTCTGACAAACTTGCATTGTGGCAACTATGCTTGTATGGTGCCCCTCCTCTCCCGGGAACCTCTGGGAAAGGAGAAGGGCAGCAGCAGCAGTGGCCTAGACACTCAACTCTGAGTCAATTGACACAACTCTTTTTATCACTACTGCCAGTTTCATAAGACAGTAGGCCTTAGGCAGATGTGGAGTCCAGAGAAATATTCAAGGCTATCAAAGGTGCAAGAGGGGAGATGCTGGAGCAGCGGGAGACTTTGCTTGGCTCTGTTTGTCTGCAGATGCACTCTGGCTTAGGCTAGGGCTTAGGGCTGGCACTGATTCCTTCTAACTCTTGGGCACAGTTTCTTTTTATTTTTTTTCTCTTAGACTTCCTATGAGGGCTTATTGATCTCTATTTATGTTTAGCCCTTCTTCTTTGTTCGGGCCCATCCTAGATCTGGATAATGGGCTGCATCAGATCAGTCATGGTCCAGGGTTTCTCCATATAGGAAGAAGTATGATTTTTCCAGCTTATGAGTGCAATGGTGGTGAAAGGCTGGCACATAAAACTGCCTTCTCTCCCTTAGGTGTTTCCCTCTGGTCAATATGGAGAGGTCCTTTAGTCCCTTGCAGTGGCAACTGGAGTGCTCTCATCTGGGTTGTGACTGTGGTCTTGGGACAAATCTCCCACCTTAATCTTGGCAGGTGAAACAGTCTTTTGTTCTAGGAAGCCTTTGGCTCTGAGGATACCAAAGGGGAAGGAATAACCAGGAAGGCAGAGCAGGAAGTTCCAGAGGATACCTGTTGATGGGGTGGGGGCCAGGACCCCAAAATTGATACCCAGCTATGGACCTAGATGAGGCCCCCATCCTGAAATAGCAGGGACGTGTGGTTCTGGATAGATATGCAGCACTAGGGTTGTGACATGCAGGGAAGCCAAGGGGAGCAGAGAAGCAGCCTAAAAGAGGCCCCAAGTAAAAGCCCAGGGAAGCACAGAGCAAGAAGAGGTATCAGAGGCTCAAGTGAGGAGACAGGCCAGGGAATTGAGACACAAGGGCCAGGGATGGGCCCCGGAGTTCAGGACAGCGGACATGGCAGTGAAGGGAAGGAAGGGGATATGGCAGTGGGGAGGTAGGCTCCTGGCGCAGGGCCATTGCCAGTACTCACATTTCCTAGAGTGGGACTAAGGGCCCAGGGAGAGCAAGAGGCCTAGGAAAGGAACAGAGTTTATTTTTTTTTCCCATGAGGTGCCCTGCCCAGATGGGGCTTGACAAGGAATGGAGGAGGATGACAGGAGGGCAGGGTGGGAAATTGTGGTGGGTGTGGAGAGAGGCAAGAGCCAAGACCCAACCAGGATTCCAGGCAAGGGACCAATCTCAGCAACAGAGCATTAGAAACTCAAGCAGAAGGAGGCCAGCACTCGAGGGGAAAACATGAGTGGAAGGAGAAGGGTTGGTGCTAGGATGTGGAAACAAAGGGCACAGCAAAAGGCACCCAGTGGAGTGCACTAAGGGGCCCAAGCAAGGGACCCCAGGCAATCCTCAATGTGAAGTGACATCTGGCAAGGCAACACAACACAAGGAACGTGATCCGGGGCTCAGGCCAGTAGCAAGGTCTGGAAAATGGAGTGCAGAACATCAGGGTTAGGGAGGGCTGGGTTGGGATAGGGACATCATGCAAGACTAGATGTAGGGGAGGGACCAGAGATGATCATGCAGGGCAAGGTCAGCAGAAGGCCCAAGTCCACTGCCAGGTATCAATGTTTGGAAGGCTAAGGGGGCCCAGGTGAGGGGCAGGGCTGGGTTTCCCATAGGGAGCCTTCAGGGCCTAGAGGTCAGCCAATTCCACTCCTTTGCCCCAGGTGAGTAGAGCCTCACAGAGACCAGGACCAAAGGAGGGCCAAAGGAGGTCACTGTTAGGGGATACCTTGTGTACGGAATTGGGGGCGAGGGTGGTGGGGAGCCAGGACCCCTTTGATGATCCCAGGCCAGGGAGAAACATGGGGAAGGGAGGGTATGGGAAGTGCCAGGATACAACAGTACAAGGGGAATAGATGGAGGGTGGCTGAAAAATGGGCCTGTAATCATGGGAAAGGGACAGGATCCTTGAAAAGGGCAGCCAGGTGTTCAAGCAAGGAATGAGGCCAAGGAATGTATAGTCAAGTGGCAGGACCTAGTTCAGTGTTTCATAAATATGGACCAGGCTAGGGAGGGGAGGGGAGGGAGAATAGAAATGGGAGCAGGTGGCACATGGAGAAGAGGTCAAAGACCAGGTACACTCCTGGGTGTCAGGGTTGGGGAGTAGGTACCGGGCTGATGGAGGCTAAATGGCCTATGCAAGGGGAAGGGCTATGTTTAACATAATGGAGCCCACAGGGCCAGTCTCCTGGCTTGTGTGAGTATCCTGGGAAAGTGTTCAGGAAAAGGGTCCTGGCAGGGATAGGGACTACAGGGGGGTTAAAGCAGGGCACAGTCTGAAGGGCCAGAGGATCAGTGTGGGTGGACTGTGGGCCAGAACACAAGCAAGGATCTCAAGTTAGGGACCTAGAGTAGGGCCCAGGCCAGGGGAGAGCAGGGAAAGGCAGGGCTGGTAAGGTAGGGCTGCATTAGGGTACTGAAGTACATGGAATCCAATCATATCAGGAAGCAGCCCCAGAGAGGAGCCCACATACCAAGTCCAGGGAAACACTCAACAAAATAGGCCACCAGAGGCTCAAGTGAGGAGCCAGGCCAGGGAATGAAGAGCCAAGTGTTGAGGAAGGGGTCTCAGTTAAGTGGAAAAGGGTCTGGAGGGAAAGCAGGGGCTTTAGCAGGGGGGAGGCAGGTTCCAAGCCCAGGGTCACTTCCAGGTTCAGGGTTCTGGGGGAAGGACCAAGGACCTAGGGAGAGCAAAGGGCCCAGGCCAGGGGCATGGCTCAGTTTCCTATAATGCATACTGGCACACATGAGAATACAGGGCCAAGGATTGGGGAAAGGTGGCTGGCTAGGGAAGGGGGGCAAGAGAGTGTGATGGGAGGTTTCAATGTGAGGTCACAGTGCGTGTGGAGGGGGCGAGAGCCAGGAAACAAGCAAGGAGTCCAAGCAAGGGACCAACTCAACCCAAGATGATAAGAGTCCCAAGAAACAGGGGACCAAATGAGGGAAAAACAAAGAAGGGGAGAAATTGGTGATGCGAGGATTAGGAGACAGTGGGAGAGCAGGCAGCAGAGGGGCACGGAGGGGAACGAATTAGGGGGAACAGGAAAGGTGTCCCAGTGTCTGACCCAACATGAAGAGACTTCACGCAAATCCATGAGACATGACGCCACATGAGAAAAGAACACCATCAGGGGTTCATGCGAGCAGCCAGACCTGAAGTCTTTAGCACAAAGGGTCAGAGTTCAGGAGGGCTGGGTTGGGGTAGGGGCAGCATGAAAAGGGAGAGTCCAGGGGAGGGAAGGGAGGTGATCACGCAGAGCAAGTTCAGCACAAGGCTCATGTGCACTGACAGGTGTCAGGGTTCAGACAGCCAAAGGGGCCTAGGTGAGGGGCTGGGCTCTGTTTCCCATATGAACATTCAGGGCAGAGAGGCCAGCCCAGGTAAGTAGATCCTCATGGAGGAACCTGGACCAGAGCAGGGCTGGCGAGGGTAGGGAAAGAAGAGAGGGCAGATGGTGGCACACAAAGAGGAAGGCTCAAGGCCGAAGTCCACAGATAGGTGTCAGGGTTGGGGAGCAGGACCCTGGCTGAAGGAGGCCAGGCAAGGGGAAGGGCTACTTCTTCTCTTAGGGAGCCAGGAGCGCCAAAAGTCCAGGTCCACCTCCTTGGCATGAGTGTGAATCCTCAGAAAGGGGGCTTGACAGGGACAGGAACAAAAGGAGGGCCAGAGAAGGGAACAGCTGGAAGGGCTGGAGGACAGGTGATGGTGGGGAAGGGACTGATCTCCAAGAAGGATCCTAGGTTAGGTATCTAGAAGAGGGCCCACACCAGGGGAGAACAGGGAAGGGCAGGGCTTGGCAGGTGGGTGGCACTAGTGGACTGCAGTGCAGTAACACCAAAGAGAGCAGGGAAGCAGCCCAAGCAAGAGGCCCACAGTCAACACCCAGGCATGCTCTGGGAAACAAGGGCCATCAGAGTTTCAAGCAAGGAGACAGGACAGAGAATGTAGAGGCAAGGGCTGGGGCTGGGGCAGGGGGCTCAGGACAGTGGAAAAGACTTGGGTGGGAAGGCAGAGGATCCAATAGGTGCAGGCAGGTACAGGCCCATGGCCACTGTCAGGTGTCAGGGTTCCGGGCACAGAACCAAGCACCCAGAAAGGACAAGTGTCCCAGGCGAGAGGCAGGGCTCAGTTTTCCATAAGGCACTATGGCCCAGATTAGAATCTAGGGCCAGGAACCTGGCAGGGAGGCCTGGCAAGTGGAGGGGGACAGGAGGAGGGTGACAGGAGGGCATGTTGGGTGGTCCTGGTGGGTGCTCAGAGGGGTGAGACTCAGGACCCAAGCCAGCAGCCCGGGAAAGGGACCCACCCACCCGATCGTGGATGAAAGACCCAAAGAGAAGGACACCCACAAGCGCCAGGTGAATTCACGAGGAGAAGGCTAGGAACGGGTTGCATGAGAACCAGAAGACAGAGAAAAGTTCAAGGGACACCAAGGGGAACCCCCTGGGGGAAACAAGCAAGAGGACCCCGGGTCACAAAAAGAGACTCCATGCTACGCTAAAGGACATGAGGAAAGAAGTCAGGGGCTCAGGCAAGCAGCCAGGCTCTGGGACTGGAATGCAATGGACCAACATTACTGAAGGCTGGGTTGGGGTAAGGGCAACATGCAAGGAGAGAGGGCACTGGAGAGAAGGGAGGGGATCTCAGGGCTGGATGGAGCAAATCACATGTTAACTGCCAGGCATCAAGGTTCAGGCAGCAAAGGGGACACAGGAGAGTGGCAGGACTGTTTCCCACTGGGAGCATTCAGGGTGCAGAGGCCAGCCAAATCCACTCCTATACCCTAGGTGAGTAGATCTTCAGAGAGGGACTTAGACCAAAGGAGGTGCAAAAGCGGGCACTGTGAGGTGATACCTGTGGTGCATAGATTGGGGTGGGGTCATTGGACATCCAGGACCCATTTGAGGAGTCCAGGCTTGAAAGATGCCGGGGGAGCAGAGGGTCTGGGCAGTGCCAGGAAACTCAGCATAAGGGGAACTGAGGGTAGTAACAGGAGGGGGCCGGTAAAAGTGGCCTGAAATGAAGAACAAGGTCAGGGTCCATAAGAAGAGCAGCCAGGGACTCAAGCAATGAGCTGGGCCCACTAATGTAGAGCCAAGTACTAGCACCTGGGCCTGGGTGAATGAAAAGGACATGGTTGTTTGTGGGAGCTCTTATACCTCTGCAGCCTGGGTAGATCCGATTGGGTCCTCCAGGCAAGAGACCCCTCCCACCTTGGTGTCCAGGCTAGCTTGTATTCTGCCTCAGCCCATGTAGAGGGGACTTGCCCATCCAGGGTTTGTATGGGGGGTCTCCTATACACCTGCAGGGTAATAAGAACTCATCCCTGCAGGCGGGAGACTCCTTTCACCTGGATGTCTGATGGAATTCATATACCTCCATATGCATGGTTGAGGGGACACATCCCTCCATGTTGGAGACCCCTCCTGGATGTCTGGGGGAACTACTCTACCTCTGCAGGCAGGGTAGAGGGGACTCACTCCACCCGGCCGGAGACTCCTCCCAACTCGGTGTCAGAGGAGCTAGTACATCGCCCCAACCAGGGTAGAGGTTACTCCCTCCACCAGGCGGGAGACCCCTTGCACCTGGGTGTCTTGGGAATCTTGTACACCTCCACAGCCAGGTTATAAGAGACTCGCCTCTCCAGGTGAAGACCCCCTAACCTGGGTGTCGAGGGGAGCCCTTATACCACCACATTCAGGGTAGAAGGAACTCACTCCCCAGGCTGGAGACCCCTCCCACCTGGGTGTCTGATGGGGGCTCCAATACCATTGCAGCCAAAGTTGCCTGGAGGCAAGAGACCCCTCCCACCTGGGTGTTAGGGTAGCTCCTATTCTGCTGCAGCCAGGTTAGAGAGGACTCCCCACTCCAGTCTGGAAACCACTCCTACCTGGTTGTCTAGTGGAGCTCCTATACCTCCCAGCCAGGGTAGAGGGAACTCACCCCTCCAGTCGGGAGATGCCTCCCCGATGGGTGTCGTGGGAGCTCTTATATGGCACCAGCTAAAGTAGAGGGGAATCACCACTCCAGTTGGGATAACCCTCCAAGCTGGCTACTGAGATGAGCTTGTATGTTAGAGTCTGTAAACAAGTCAAGATGATGCCTGGCATTTTGCCAGAGGGAGTGGTTTGTGAAGTAACGCTAGCAAGCAATTAATTGTGGAGATTCCTTATTGGTTGACTGCTGTATCTAGTTTATGCTAATTAAGATAAGCTATGTGTAATGTATATATATCCCTCCTTTCCTACAATAAATGGTTCCCACTCCTGCTGTATCAATGTACACAAGTTGCTTGTCACCCCCTGGTTAGTTTGCCCAGCCAGCCGGGCTGCGGCACTTGTATGCCACCAAATCCAGGATAGAGGGGACTCGCCCCTCCACGCAGGAGACCACTCCAACTTGGGTGTCTGAGGAAGCTTTTATACTTGCACAGATAAGGAAGAGGGGAGTCTTTGCTCTAGGCTTGAGAACCTACCTACATGGGAGTCAGGGGGAGCTCTTATACTGCCACAGCCAGGGTAGAGGGGATTTGCCCCTCTAGGCAGTATTTGCCTTCCACCTGTGTGTCAGGGGGAGCTCTTATTCTGGCATAGCCAGTTTAGAGGGGACACACCATTCCAGGGGAGCAACCCTTTCCACCTGGGTGTTGAGAGCCACAGCTGAAGGGGCCCCAGCAAACTTTCAGACTGCCAGCTGATGATTGGCTCACAACGGCCCCAGCAACATCTAGCTGATTGGCTCCTCTGCGGTGATGCTCATTGGGCTGTTTCCCTGCCCTTTCATACCACGGAGCTGCTCATTGGGGGACTTTTTTGGCTCCGCCCATGCGACCCAGCCAATCGGCCTCAAGAGCAGGAGGATTGTGGGAGGTGGGGAGGCTTGTGGTTGAGGGAGAGGCTTGTGGGAAGCCGGTGGTGGCAGTTGGGCTCTGAGGGTTTTTCCTGAGGAGCTGTTTTGTTTGGAGTGTGTGGTTCTAAAAATAAAATTTGTTTCTTTTGACAAGTGGCTCCTGAATCATGCCCAGCCAGACTGCGGCACCTAACCCTAAATCTAGGCCTAAGGTGAACACTATCCCTAGCCCTAATCCTAGCCATAATTTAACACAATCCCTAACCCTAACCCTAGCCCTAAGATTAAGTGTAACTCTCAAATTAGCCCTATCCCTACTTCTAACACTATTCATTACCGTAATCCTAAACCTAGTTCTAACCCTAGCCCTAAACCTAGCCATAACCTTTGCCAAATCCTTATTCCTAGTCCTAACCCTAGATCTAACCCTACTTCTAAATCTAACCCTAACCCTAAGCCTAAGCCTAGCATTAACACTAGCCCTAGCCCTAACACTAATCATAAATGTAGCCCTAAAACTAACCCTTGCAGTAAAACAAAACCAAGCAATAGCCCTTACCCTAAACCTTAACTTAAACCAAACCTTAACACTACACCTAGACCTAACCCTAGCCATAATTCGAGTCCTAATCTTAACCTTAATACTAACCCTAAATCTCACTCATATCCTAACACTCACTCTAGCTCTAAACACCACCCTAACCTTAAACCGAACCCTTAGAGTAACCCTAGCCTTAATTCAAGTCGTACCCCTAGCCCTAAAACTAAATCTAAACCTGAATATTAACCTAACACTAACATTAGCTCTAAATTTCTCTCTAACCTTAAAGCTATTCCTAACACTATAGGTTTAACCCGTAACCATAACACTAAAACTAACCATTAAAACCATAGTTCTTACATGAGCCATTGCTCCTAACCTAGCCATAACCCTAACAAAAAAAAAAAAAATAGCCCTAATCCGAGCCCTAAACCTAGCTTTGACCCTAACCCTAAACCTAAACATAGCTCTAACCCTATCCCTTATGGTATGCCAAACCCTAAAACTAATGCTAATCCTAATCCTATTTCTTAACTTAACCCAATCCCTAACCCTATTAGTAGTCCTAACCCTAGTCCTCATTCTAGCTCCAACAATAACCCAAATTTTAACCCTAACCTTGACACTTATTCTGACCCTAACACTAATCATAGGTCTAATTCTGAACCTAACCCTAAACCGAACCCTAACACTAGCCCTACTGGTAACGTTATACCTAAACCTAACCCTAACACTAACCCTAGACCTAAACCTAAATCTTTTTAATCAATAACTCTAGCCCTAGACCTAAAGAAAAACCTAGCCCTAGCCCTAATAATAACCCTTAGCCTAAAGTGAAAAACTAACCCTTTCTCTAGTCTTAACCCTATTCCTAATTCTGGCTTTCCCATTAATCATAATCCTAAACTGAACACTGAACCTGACACTAACACTAACCTTAGCTTTAAACATCACCCTAACCCTAAAACTAACCCTAAACTACACTTAGCTCTAACATTAATTCTAAAACTAGCCCTAATCGTAACAAAGTTCTTACATTTGCCATAGACCTAACCTATTGCAAAACCTAGCCCTAAAACAAGTCCTACCCTAGCTTTAACCCTAAAGCTAACCATAACCCAACCGTAGCCCTATCCCTAAACCTAAGCCTAACCCTAGATCTAATCCTAAGCATAACACTAGCCCTATCAGTAGATCTAACTCTATCTATTACCCTAATGATAACCCTAACGCTTCTGCTAACCCTAGGCCAAACCCTAATCCTATCCTTAACTTAACCCTATCCATTACCCTACACCTAACCTGAACTCTATACCTAAAACTATCATTAACCTTTCCCTAACCATAATGATAACTCGAGCCATAAACATAAACCTTAATCTAATAAAAACCCTAACTCTGGCTCTGACCCTAATAATACCCATAGCTCTAAACATGACCCTAACAAGAAACCTGACCCTTACAATAGACCTAGCTATAAATGTAATTCTAAAACTCTCCCTAACTGTAACCATAGAACTGACATTAGCCCTAGCTCTAATCCTAGTCCTAATCCTAACACAAACCTTAACCTGTATTCTAGCCATAAACCTCAGCTTAATTATAAACCTATCCCTAACCATAACCCTAAATCTAATCCTCACCATAGTCCTAAAAGTAGCGATAATCCCATCCCTTACCCTAACCCTAACACTAACCCTAGCCCTAAGCCTAGGCCTTACCCTAACTCTAACCCTAGTCCTAATTCCAGCCCTAATTTAGCCCTATCCCTAACCCAACCCAAACCCTAGCCCTCAGATTAACTCAAACTCTCGCCCTAGCTTTATACCTAGTTCTAATCCTATACCTAGCCCTAAAATTAGCCCTAATCCTAGCCCTATCCTTACCCCTAGCTCAAAGGCTAGGTCTAAACCTAAGTCTAAATCTAACCCTAAACCTAAGCCTAAACCTCACACTAACACTAGTCCTAATCTTAAAACTAGCCCTAAATCTATCCCTAGCCCTAAAACAAAACCGAATCATAACCCTAATCCTAAACCTAGTCCTAATCCTATATCTAATTCTAGTCCTAACCCTAACCTGAAAACTAATCTGGACTCTGACTCTGACCATAACATTAAAACTAGCTCTTCACATCATAGTAACCGTAAATTCAACCCTAACACTAGACATAGCCCTATCCCTGACCCTATCACTATCTTTAATCCTAACGCTATTCTGTACATTAGCCATAGCCTTAAATCTATCCCTAACCTAACCCCAAACCTGGGAATCAGTATCTCCACCTACTGCAAGAAAAGAAAACAGAGTTCTGAGAGATTATTAATTAATTGAAACTTCACACAATCAATTCTCAGTGGGCACTCTCTGGTTTCTTTCTTTTGAAGGTAGGCAAAAGATGAAGCATGCAAAAGAAACTGTATTGGAGAGCCCTTAAGGAGAAAACAGAGAAACATGTATGTACTGAAATATGTCTACAAATATTTTGATCACATTTCTTTGGTACTACACAGTATTCATCTTTTAGGTTGCTCCACTAGGCTCATCAAGGTTGGCACTTCTAGGATCAATGGTTCTCTAAACAGGTAAGGGTTATTGTTAGGGTTATGGTTAGGGCTAGCTTTAGAGATAGTGTTAGGGTTAGAGTTTGTTTTGTTCAAATTTATTTGATACTGGGAAGATTTATCTTTTACCTAGCCTTACTATGTGCCCCAGATTTAGGACTTCTCGGTTCAATGGTTTGCTATTATGAATATATTGTTTTTAAAGTCTTACTTCATTTTGACCTATATGGGTAAATGGGAATGGAACTGAAAATCAGAGGGTTGGTGCTACCTGGTTGAAATTCCACATACTCAATCAGTTGTCTGTGGGCACTCTATGGTTTCTTCCTTGTAAAAGTAGTGATAAGCCGAAGCACACAAAACAAGTTTATCCAAAAGCACTTTAGGAGAAAACAGGGCAATATGCATGTACTGAAATACCTCCCCCAATTATTTGGTCAGATTTCTTTGATACTGTGCAGGATTCATATGCAAGCTTGCCCCACTAGTCTCCCCATGTTTAAAACTTTTGTGATCATGGGTTCTCTTATCAGGTTAGGCTTAGGGTTATGGTTAGATTTAGGGTTATGGTTAGATTTAGGGTTATAACTAGTGTTAGTGTTAGTGTCAGTTTTTTTCAAACATTTGCATACTGGGCAGGATTTATCTTTTTCCTATTCTTAGTATGCTTCCCATGTTTGGGACTCCTAGTAAAAGAGTTTGCTCTCAGGAGCAGTTTTAATTTTCATATTTCAGTTCATTTTGCCCTATAGGGGTGAATGGAAATGGAGCTGGACTCAAACAGGGTTTGTGCTAGCTGCTTGAAACTTCAAACACTCAATCAGTACTCAGTGCACATTGTCTCGTTTGTTTTTTGTGGTAGTAGACCAAAGCTTAATTAGAAATAAACAGCTTTATCTGTGAGCACTTTAGGAACAAGTTTCATTTTGTTTGCATGGATTACTTTGATATTCATTCTTTCCTAGGCTTAGTAGGATGCCCAAGTTCGGGTTTTCAAGGTTTGCCAGTTAACTGTCAAGAACAGTTTGAATTTTTAGGTTTCACTTTATTAAGGTCTATAGACATGAATGAAAATGGAGCTGGAAATCAAACAGAGTTACTAGTAGCTGCTTGAAACTTCACCCACTCAATCAGCTCTCTCTGGGCATTCTCTGGTTGTTCATTATGAAAGTACCTTAAGATGAAGCATGAAAAACAATTTATCCATGAGCACTTTAAGATAAAATAGGGGAAATATGAATGTACTTAATTACCTCCCACAATTTTTCATCAAATTTCTTAATACTGCACAAGATTCATCTGTTAAGTTGTTCCGCTGTCTCCCCAAGTTTGGGATTTCTATGATCATAGGTTCTCTAAACAGGTTAGAATTAGGTTATGGTTGGATTAGATCTAGTATTGGGGTTAGAGTGAGTTTTGTTAAAATTCATTTGATGCTTGGCAAAATTCGTCATTTACCTAGCGTTACTATTTTCCCCAGGTTTGGGCCTCATCCCTTCAATGGTGTGCTGTCAGAAACAGTTTTTATTTTAAGGTTTCCTTCATTTTGACCTATAGGGGTAAATGGAAATGGAACTTGAAATCAATCGGGTTGGTGCTTGCTGCTTAAAACTGCACAAACTCAATCAGTTCTATTTTGCACTCTGGTTTCTTCCGTGTGAAAGTTTCCCAAAGCTGAAGCATGCAAAAACATCTTTATCTGAAAGTACTGTTGGAGACAAAGGGAAATATAAATGTACTGAACTACCTCCCAAAATCATTTGTTCAGATTTATTTGATACTGCACAAGATTCATCTGTTAGCTTGCCCCACTAGGGTCCCTTAATTTGGAACTTCTATGATAAAAGGTTATCTAAACAGATTAGGGTTAGGTTTATGGTTAGGACAAGGGCTAGGTTTAAACCTAGTGTTAGGGTTAGAGTCAGTTTTGTTCATGTATCTTTGATGAATCTGGGCAGGATTCATCTTTTACCTAGCCTCACAATGTTCCCTGGTTTGGGCCTTCTCAGTTAAATTGTTCGCTGTCAGGAACAGTTTGTATTTTAAGGTTTCACTTTATTTTGAACTATTTTGTTGAAGAGAAATGGAGCACGAAATCAAAAAGGGTTGGTGCTATCTGCTTGAAACTGCACACACTCAATCCATTCTCTGTGGGCACTCTTGGGTTTATTTCTTGTGAATGTTACCCTCAGCTGAAACATGCAAAGCAACTTTATTCCAGAGCATTTTGGGATAAATCAAGAAAATATGCATGTACTGAAACACTTCCCCCAATTATTTGCTCAGATTTCTTTGATAATATGCAGGATTTATCTGTTAGCTTGCCCCACTAGGCTCCCTTAGTTTGGGGCTTCTATAATCAAAGGTTCTCTAAAGAGGTGAGGGTGAGCTCTATGGTTAGGATTAAGGATAGATCTAGTGTCAGGTTTACAGTAGTTTTTGTTCAAGTTTCTTTGATACTAGGCAGGATTTTTCTTTTACCTAGCCTTACTATGTTCCTCAGGTTTTGGCTTTCTAGGTTCATTGGTTTGCTGTCATTATTTCTGGTTTTATTTTAAAGTTTCACTTCATTTTGACCTATAGAAGTAAATGGAAATGGAGCTGGAAATCAAACAGGGTTTTTTCTAGCTGCATAACACTTGACACACTAAATCAGTTCTCTGTGAGAATGCTCTGGTTTTATCCTTGTGAAAGTATCCCAAAGATTAAGCATGCAAAAACAACACTATGTGAGAGCATTTTAGGAGACAACAGGAAAATATCCATGTACTGAAATAACTCCCCCAATTATTTGGTCAGATTTGTTGATACTGGGCAGGAATGATCTGTTAGCTTGCCCAACTAGGCTCCTCAACATTGAGATTTCAATGATCAAAGGTTCTCTAAACAGTTTATGTTAGAGTTAGGTCTAGTGTTATGGTTAGAGTTTGTCTTGTTCAAATTTCTTTGATACTGGGCAGGATATATTTTACCTCACTTTACTATGTTACCCAGGTTTCAGCCTTCTCAGTTCAATTCTTTCTGACAGAAACAATTTGTATTTTATGGATTAACTTCATTTTGACATACATGGATAAATGAACATGGAGCTGAAAATCAAACAAGGCTGGTGCTAACTGCTTGAAACTTCACACTCTCAATCAGTCCTCTGTGAGCACTCTCTGGTTTGTTCCTTGTGAAATTAGCAATAAGCTGAAATATGCAATACAAATTTATCTCAGAACACTTTAGGAAAAAACTGGGAAATATTCATGTACTGAAATAGCTCCCCCAATATTTTTGTCAGATTTCTTTGAAACTTCCAATGATTCATCTGTAAACTTGCCCCACTTGACTCCCTGATTTTGAAACTTCTATCATCAAAAGTTCTCTATACAGATTAGTTTTAGGGTTGGACTTAGAGTTAGGACTAGGTTTAGACATGGTGTTAGGGTTAGAGTTAGTTTTTTTTATTTTCTATGATACTGGGGAGGATTCACATTTTTCCTCATTTTTTCCATACCCCAAATGTTTGGGCCTCCTATGTAAAAGGGTTTTCCCTCAGGAACAGTTTCAATTTTCATGTTTCTCTTCTTTTTTGCCCTATAGGGGTGAATGGAAATTAACCTGGAAATCAAACAGGGATTGTGCTAGATGATTTAAACTTCACACCCTCAATCAGTTCTCAGTGAGCATTCTCTGGTTTGTTTCCTGTGAAGTATCCCTAAGCTGAAGTAGAAAGAAACGACTTTATCTCTGAGTGCTTTAAGAGCAAGCAAAATACACATGTTTTGAAAGAGCTTCGAGTTTTTTTGGTCAGATTACTTTGACACTTTACAATATTTGTCTTTGACCAACCTTAGAAGGCTTCCCAAGTTTGGGCCTTCAAGGTTCAACGATTGAGTGTCAGGAACAGTTTGAATATTTAGTTTTCACTACATTATGGCATATAGGTGTGAATGGAAATGGAGCTGGAAATCAAACAGTGTTGGTGCTAGCTTCCGGAAACTTCACACACTCAATCACTTCACTGTGAGCATGCTCTGCTTTGTTCATTGTGAAAGCACCTTAAGCTGGAGCATGAAAAAAACAATTTATCCAAGAGCACTTTAGGAGAAAACAGGAGAAATAGGCATTATCCTGAAACACCTTCCCCAATTATTGGTAGGAATTTTTGATACTAGGCAGGATTCATCTCATACCTTGCCCTACTAGGCAACCCAAGTTTTTGACTTTTATGATCTAGCTCTATAAACAGGAAGGTTTACTTTTAGGATTAGGATTAGGGCTAGGGTTAGAATTAATATTTGGGGTAGAATTAGTTTTGTTCAAATTTCTTTCATTCTGGTCAGAATTCATCTTACCTAGAATTATCATTTTTTCCCATGTTGGGCTTTCTCTGTTCAAACTTCAATGTCAGGATCAGTTTGTTTTTTACGGTTTCACTTCATCTTGACTTCTAAGGGTAAGGACTAGGGTTAGAGCTATCGGTCAGTTTTTTTTTTTTTTTTTTTTTTTTTTCCTGCTAGGGCTAGGGTTAGCGCTAGATTTTGAATTAGTGTTAGGGTTAGGGCTAGGGTTAGGGTGAAGTTTAGGCTTAGGGTTAGGGTTAGATTTAATGTTATGGTTAGATCCAGGGTTAGTATTAGGACTAGGGTAATTGTTACGGTAAGAGATAGGGTTAGAACTAGGGAAACGGCTAGGATGAGAGTTATATTTAGATTAAAGACTAAGCTTAGAGTTAGGGTTAGGTTTAAAGCTAAATTATGGCTTGGATTAGGGCTAGGGTTAGTGTTAGGGTTAGGCCTAGGGGTAGGGCTAGGTTTAGAATTAGCATTGGGGTTAAGATTAAGTTTAGGGGAATGTTGAGGTTATTGCTAGCTTTAGGGCTACAGTGAGGTTTAGAATTAGGATTAGGGCTAGGGTTAGTGTTCAGGTTAGGATTAAGGCTAGGTTTAGGGCTAGGGTTTCTGTTAGGTTCAGGGCTAGAACCGGGGCTAGGGCTAATGTCAGGCCTAGGGTTATGATTAAGGATAGCTTTAGGGTAAGGTTATGGTTAGGTATAGTGTCAGAGCTATTTTTACGGTAAGGGTCAGGTTTAGACTTAGGAAAATTATTAGGGCCATCGTCAGGGTTAGCATTATTTTAGGTCAAAGTTTAGGGTTAGTGCATGAATTGTTCTTAAGTTTTGGCCTAGGGTTAGGGTAATAGATAGGGTTAGGTTTAGGTTTCAGTTAAGGTTAAGGGTAATGGATGGGTAAGGTTTAGCAATAGGGATAAGGTTAGCATTAGGTTAGTTTTTTTTTTTTTTTTTTTTTTTTTTTTTTTTTTTAGTATAATGGATAGATTTAGAGCAAGGGTTATGGATAGATTATGGTTTTTATTAAGTCTAAAATTAGAGTTAGGTTTACAGATAGGGCTAGGTTTAGTTTATGGTAAATGTTAGGTTTAGGGCTAGTGTTATGGTTAGGTTATTGTAAGGGTGTAAGGGTTAGTGTTTTTGCTAGGGTAATGGCTAGGGTGAGGTTTAGGTTTACGTTTAGGTCTAGGGATATGTTTATGGTTACGGTTTTGTTTAGGGTTCGGGTTATGACTAGAGATTTCATTACAGTTAGGGTTAGGTTTAGTGTAATGGATAATGTTGGATTTAAGGTTAGATTTAGGGTAATTGTATGGATTTGGGCTAGTTTTAGGATTAGGTTTAGTCTAAGGCTTAATGAATCTAAAAATAACCCTAGCTCTAAACCTCACCCTAACCAAAAACCTAACCCTTATACTGGACCAAGCCATAAACCTAACACTATATTTATCGCTAACTGTAACCCTAGACCTGACATTAGCCATAGCCTTAATACTATCCTTAACCCTAAAACAATCCTAGTCCTCATCGTAGCCCTAAACATAGCCTTAATCTTCACCCTAACCCTAACTGCAGTCCTAACCCTAACACTAAACCTTGCCCTTACCATAAGCCTATATGTAACTACATTCCTTACCTTAAATTAAACCCTAACTCTAACTCTAGCCCTAGTGGTAAACCTTGCCTTATCGTTAAACCTAGCACTAACCCTAGATCAAAATCTAACTCTAAATCTAACCCTAACTTGATGATGAAGCCTAATCCTAAAACTAGCCCTAACCATAGCCCTAATATAACCCTAGCCATAATATAGCCCTATCCCTAAACCTAACCCTAACCCTAGCCCTAAGACTAACTCTGTCATACTAGCCCTATCACTAATTCTAACCCTATCCCTTAAGGTAACCCTAACACTAGCCCTAACCCAAGTGATATCCCTATCCATATCTTTATCCCTAGCACTAACCTTAGGCAAAATATAACTTTAAAACTAGCCTTAACCCGAAGCCTAAGCCTAAACCTAACACTAGCCCAAACCATAACACTAATCCTAAAATGAGCCCTAACAAGAGCCCTAGCCCTAATACAAAACCAGCCAAACTCTAAACCTAAACATTAACCTAAACCAAACCCTAAACTACACCTAGACCAAAACCTAAACTTATTTGAGTTGGAAGCCGAACCCTAAATCTAACCCTGAACCTGACACTGACCCTAATACTTCTAGCTCTGAACATCACCCTAACAGTAAACCTAACCCAAACACTAAACATAGCACTAAAACCCTAAAATGAGCCATAATTTTAAACCTAGTACTTACATTAGCTGTAACCCTAACCCTAGCCCTAACATAATAGAAAACCTAGCCCTAATCAGAGCCCTAACCCTAGCTTTAAACCTAAACTAACCCTAACACTAGCCCTAATTGTAACAATAACTTTAGCCTTAAACTGATCTCTAACTCTATCCATTGACATAAACATAACCCAAACCATAATGATAACCCTAAGCATAAAATTAACCCTATCTCAAATCCTAACACTTCAATTACCCTAAACCTAACCTGAATCCTAAATCTATTATTATCCTAAACTTAATCCTAAAACAAATTCAAGCCCAAACTCGAAACCTTAACCTATTCCAAACCCTAAACCAGACCTTGACCCGAATAATACCCCTAGCTCTAAACTTGAAAGTAACACAAAACCTAACCCTTAGCATTGACTTAGCCATAAACCCAACCCTAAAACTATCTTTAACCATAATTGTGGACCTGAAATTAGCCCTAGCCCTATCCTAGCCCTAATCTTAAAAACACACCTAGCCCTCATTCTTGTCCTAAACCTAAACTTAATCATAACCCTATCTCTAGTCCTACACATAACCCTAATTCTAACCCTCACCCTACCTCTAAACCTAGCTATAATTTCATCCCTTACTCTAAATTTAAACCTAACCCCAACCCTAATAATAGGCTTAAGCTAAACACAAAACCTAGCCCTAAACCTAGCCCTAGCCCTAAGATTAACTATAAATCTTGGCCTAGCCCTAGCCCTAGCCATAGTTTAATACATATCTGCTACCATAAACCTAACACTAGCCCTAACACAAGCCCTAAAGTTAGTCTCAGCCCTAACAATAACTCTAATTCTAACCTTAAACCTAACGCTAAGCCTAACACTAACACTAGCCCTAACCCTAATGATAATTGTAAAACTAGCCCTAACCCAATCCTAGCAGTAAACCAAAACTGAGCAATAGTGCCTACCATACACCTTAACTTAAATCAAACACTAACATTACACTTAGACCTAAACCTAGCCCTAATTCGAGTCTTAAGCCTCACCTAAAAACTAAGCCTTAACCTGACTCGTATCCAAACACTCACCCTAGATCTAAACACTTCCCTGAACTCAAATCGAACACTAACATTAACAATATCCCTAATTCAAGTCTTAATGCTAACTCTAAAACTAATACTGACCCTGATTCCTATCTTAACAAGAACCATAGCTATAAATGTCACCTTAACCTTGAACCTAACCCTAGCACTCAAACTACCCCTAACCCTAACCCTAAATTAACACTAATGGTAACCCTAGTTCTTACATTAGCTGTTGCCCTAATCTTAGTCCTAACCCTAACACAAAAACTAGCCCTTAATGGAGCCCTAAACCTAGCTTTAACACTATCTCTTACCCTAACCATAGCCCTAACACGAGATCTAAATTAATCTTTTACCCTAAGTGAAACCCTAAACCTAAAAGTAACCCTAGACCTATCTCTAGTCTTTAGACTAACCAAAACCCTAACCCTGTTAATAGTCCTAACCCTAGCCTTTCTTTTATGTCTAACACTATGCCAAACACTAACCCTAACCCTGATCCTTATTCTGACCCTAACACTAAACCTAGGTCTAACCCTAACCCCAACCCAAACCCAAAATTTACCATAATCCTATCCCTAGACCTAACTCTGAACCCAACTCTCAGCCTAGACCTAACCATAGCTCAAAACCTAACCCTTATGCTAAACATAACCCTAAACCTAATCCTAGTTTTAACCCTCATCTTAACCCTAACATAAAACCTAATTTTAACCATAACCCTAACCCTAACTTTAACTCTGACTGTATCTATTATCCTAAACATAACCATTACCATAATGCTAACCCTAGGCTTAACCCTAAACCTATTACTTTCCCCAAACCAATCAATTATCCTAAACCTACCCTAAAACCTAAACCTAATCCAATTATTGCACTAACCCTAACCCGAATGCTAATTAGAGCCCTAACCCTAATCTCAAAACTAAACCAAACTCTAATACTAACCGTGACCCTAATAATTCCCCTAGCTATAAACCTGACTCTTACCCTACGTAAACCTTACACTAGACGTAGCCATAAACCTAACCCTAAAACTATTCATAACCTTAACACTAGACGTGATATTAACCCTAGCCGTAATCCTAGCCCTAACCATAACACAAACCATAGTCCTCATCCTAGCCCTAAACATAGCCTTAATTTTATCCCTAACCCAAACCCTAGGCCGAACCCTAACATTAATCCTAGCCCTAATCTTAACTCTAATTTAGCCTTACCCTAACCCTAACCCTAGCTCAAAGACTAACTCTAACTCTCACCCTAACCCTCATGCTAGTTACAAACCTATCCCTTACTAGAACCCTAATCCTAGCTCTAACCATTTGTCTAACCCTAGCACTATTCATAGCCCTAGTCATAACCCTAGATCTAACCCTAACTCTAAATCTAACCCTAAACCTAAGCCTAAACCAAAAACTAACACTAGCCTTAATGCTAATGCTATTCCTAAAACAAGCCCTAACACTAGCTTCTGAGAGACACAGCCAAGTCGGAATGATGCATGGCAATTTTGCCAGAACAGAGTGGTTGAGAGGTGAAACCAAGGAGTCATTGAGATGATGATGGTTATGCTAAGCTGTGTATTCAATTGTATATTAGACCCTTGTGGTATGCCTTGGCCTGCTTCTTTGGAGTTCTTGCTCTACTTTGGAGTTCTCCCAGGGATTCCTTGAGAGTTCTGTTGGTTGGGGAAGTGCCTGAGGAGGGATTTCCAGTTGGTGTGTTTCCTGGGAGGGCTGTGTGAGTGATTTTCTAGGGAGTTCAGCAATAAAGGAGTTCCTGTTTTGAACCTACAAGTGCCTCATGGGGGCTCCGTTATTTTGTGCCCAGCCAGATTGCAGCAACTAGCCCTAGGCCTAAAACAAAACTGAGCCATAGCGGTAACACTAACTCTTATCCTAAACCAAATCCTAACCCTCCACCTAGCCCTAACCAAATCCTAATTCTAGTCCTAACCCTAACCCGAAAACTAACCCTGACCCTGACTCTTACCCTAACACAAACCCTGGTTCTAAACATCATCATCACCATAAACCTCAACATAACACTAGACATAGCCCTAACCTTAACCCTATAACTAGCTGTAATCATAACCCTATTTCATAGATTAGCCATAGCCTTAACCCTAGCCCTAACTTAACCCAAAACCTAGCTTTAAACCTAGTAGTAAACCTAGTTTTAACCATAAAATTAAACTTAACCCTAACCCAAAACTAGCCCTAATCCTATATATAACCCTAGCCCTAACATTAGGTCTAAACCTATCCATTACCATAACAATAACCCTAACTCTTAAGCTAACACTAGGCCTAACTCTAAACCTATCAATTACACTAAACAAAACCTAAAACCTAAAACTAACCCTATCATTACCCTAAACCTAAACCCTAAACTAACTCACACCCTAACACTGACCTGAACCTAAAAATAACCCTAGATATAAATCTGAATCTTACCCTAAACCTCATCTTTACACTGGAACACGCCATAAACCTAACACTAAATCTGGTCCTAAATATAACTCAACACTTGACTTTAGCTGTAGCCCTAATAATATCCCTAATCCTAACACAAACCCTAAACCTCATTCTAGTGATAAATCTAGCCTTAATCATAACCCTAACCCTAACTCTATCCCTAACCCTAATAGTAACCCTTGCCATAGCCCTAAACCTACCCAAAACCACATCCTTTACCCTAAACATAACCCTAACTCTAACCCTAACCCTTTTCATCACAATTGCCCTATTCTTAGCCCTAGCTTTAAAACTAGATCAAAACCAAACTTTAAATATAAACCTACTTTGATTCTTAATCCAAAAACTTGTCCTAACCCTGAGGCTAATTCTAATATTATCTATAACCCTAGCCCAGGACTAACACTAGCCATAATTTAGCCCTATCCCTAACCCTAACCCTAAGCCTAAACCTAGCCCTAAGAATAACTCTAACAGTGGCCCTATCACTTATTCTAATCCTATCCCTTCCCATAAACCTAAACCATAATTCAAGTCCTAGTCCTAACCTTGCCCTATCCTTAGCCCTAGCACTAACCTTAGATACAAACCTGACTCTAAGTTTAACCCTAAACCGAAGCCTAACCCTATTTCTAACACTAGCCCTAACCCTAACATTAAACCTAAAAATGTCACTAACCCTAACCCTAGCACTAAACCAAACCGAGCCAAAGCTATAACCATAAATGTTAACCTAAACCAAGCCCTAATCCTATACCTAGCCCTAACACCAGCACTAATTCGAGTTTTAAGGCAAACCCTAAAACTTACCCTGACCCTTACTCTGACCATAACACTAACCCGAGGTCGAAACATCACCGTAAACCAAAACCAAAACCTAACAGTAAACCTGGCCCTAAAAACACTAAAATTAGCCATAATCATAATCCTAGTACTTACATTAGCCATAAACATAACGCTAGCACTAACTTAACCCAAAACTTAGCTCTAATCATAACCATAACCCTAGCCTTAAACGGATTTCTAACTCTATCCATTACCATAACCATAGCCATAACCCTAATGCTAATTCAAATCCTAACTTTAAAACTTAACCTATGACAAATCCTAATCCAAAACTTGACCCTAATAATACCCCTAGCTCTAAACCGCACGCTAACCCTAAACTTAAACCTTTCACTAGACGTACCTATAATCCTAATCCTAAAACTATCTTTAACCATAATTCTGGACCTGAAATTAGCCCTAGCACTAATCATAGCCCTAACTCAAAAAAAAAAAAAAATTCCTAGCCATCATCCTAGCCCTAAACCTAGGCTTAATCATAACCATAACCCTAACTACAGCCTAAACCCTAATTATAATGCTCACCCTGCCTCTAAAAATAGCTATAAAGCCATCCATTACCACAAACTTTGCCCTAATGCTAAACCTAAACTTTAAACCCTAACTCTAAACTCCAATCCTAACATAAACCTAATCCTAACCCTAACCTTAGGCTTAAATTAAACACTAAACCTAGCCCTAATCCTAGCCCTAATTTAGCCCTATCTCTAACCCTAACCCTAACCCTAAGGCTAACACTCGCCCTATCCCTAGTTCTTCACTTATCCCTTACCATAACCCTAAACCTAGCCATAACCCTTGTCCTGTCCCTAGTTTTAGCCCTAAAACTAGGTCTAACCCTAATTCCAAATTTAACCCTAACATTAAGACTAAGCCTAACACTAACACTAGCCCTAACCCTAACCATAGGACTAAAACAAAACTGAGCATTAGCCCTAGCCCTAAACCTTAACTTAAATCAAATCCTAACACTAATACTAGAACTAACCCTAGCCATAGTTCGAGTCCTAAGGTAACCTTAAAACCACACGTGATGCTGACACATATCCTAACACTCACCCTAGCACTAAATGCTGCCCTCAAAAACTCTCCCTAAGCATAAACCTAGACCTGATATTAGTCCTAGCCATGTTACTAGCCCTAACCCTAACACCAACCCTAGCCCTTATCCTAGCCCTGAACATAATCTTAATTATAGCCCTAAACATAACCCTAGGCCTAACTGTAACACCCTAGCCCAAATCTTAGATATAATTTAGCCCTATTCCTAACCTTAACCCTAAGCCTAGCCCAAAGACTGACTCTAACTATCACCTTAGTCCTAATCCTAGTTCTAATGTTATACTTTACTGGAACTCTGTTCCTAGCGCAAACCATAGGTCTAAAACTAGCCCTATTCATAGCCCTAGCAGCAACCATAGATCTAACCCTAACTCTAAATCAAACTCTAGCCCTTAGACTAAAACTAAACCTAATACTATCCCTAACCCTAAGGCTAATCCTAAAACTAGCACTAACCCTAGTCCTAAAGCAAAACCAAGCCATAGACCTAACCCTAACCCTTAATATAAACTAAGCCCTAACCCTGCACTTAGCTATAACTCTAGCACTAATTTGAGTTTTAAGCCAAACCCTAAAACTAACCCTGACCCTGACTCTGACCTTAACACTAACTACTAGCTCTAAACATCACCCTAATTCTATACCTACACATATCAATAGACATAGCCCTAACCCTAATCCTGAAATTAGCCCTAATTGCAACCCAAGTAATTACATTTGCCATTACCCTAAATCTAGCCTTAACACAAAAAAACTAGCCTTATTCTGAGCACTATCCCTAGATTTACCCCTAACACTAACCCTATAACTAATCATAACTATAACCCTAGATGTAACCCTAGATTTAATCCTAACCCTAAGCATAACCCTGTCAATAATCATAACAATAAATTTAGTTGTACCCCTATCTCTAACCCTATCCATTACCATAAACATAACCATAACCCTAATGCTAAACTTGGGCAGAAACCTAAGTTTATCCCTAATCCTAACCCTATCCATTACCCTAAACCTAACCTGAAACCTAAACCTAACACTATCATTACCCTAATGCTAACTCTAATGCTAATTTGAGCCCTGATATTAAAACTTAACCTATTGAACACTAATCGCAACCATGACCCTAGGATTACCCATAGCTCTAAACCTGAACCAAACCCTAAACCTAACCCTTACACTAGACATAGCCATAAACCTAAACCTAAAACTATTTTTAACCGTAACACTAGTTCTGAAATTAGCCTTAGACATAATCCGAGCCCTAAACCTAGGCTTAATCCTAGCCCAAACCATAACCCGAGCCCTAACCCTAATTCTATTCCTCACTGTAGCCCTAAACCTACCTATAACCTCATCCTATACCCAAAAACGAACCATAACCCTAATCCTAACCCTAATCCTCGCCATAAACCTAGGCCTAACACAAAACCTAGTGCTAATCCTAGCCTTTATTGAATCCTATTTGAACCCTAAACCTAGCCATAAGACTAACTCTAACTCTTGCCCTAGCCCTAACCCTGCTTCTATCTTTAGCCTCAATCCTAATCCTAGATATAAGACTAAGTCTAAATCTAAACCTAACTCTAACTATAACAATAAGCCTAAACAAAACCCTAACACTACCCCTAAACATAACGCTAATCCTAAAACGTGCCTTATCTCTACCCCTAGCCATAAACCAAAACCACGCCATAGCTCTAATATTAACCCTTAACCTAAATCAAACCCTAACCCTACAACTAACCCTAAAACTAACTCTAAAACTAACCCTGACCCTGACACTGACCCTAACACTAATCCTAGCTCTAAACATCATGGTAACATAAATTTAACCCTAACACTATATCTAGCCTTAACCTAACCCTAAAACTAGCCTTAATCATATCCCTAGTTCATACTTTAGTCATTGTTCTAACCATAGCCTTAACTTTCACACAAATTCTACACGTAATCCGAGCCCACACATGAGCTTTAACCATAATAATATCCGTAACCCTAACCCTAGCACTAGCCCTAAACTTAACTGTAACTCTATTCCTTACACTGAGCCAAACACTACCCAAATGCTAACCCTAGTCCTAATTCTAATCCTTAGCCTTACTTAAACTGTAAACATAATACTAGTCTTAACCCTAGCCCCAATTCTACCTCTAATCCTAACCCTGAACCTCATCTGACCCTAACAGTAACCCTAGGTGTAAACCTGACCCTAACCATAAACCAAACCCTAACACAATCCCTACTGGTAACCCTAAACCTATAGCTAAGCCTAACACTATACCTAGACCCAAAGCTAATCATAAATGTATCTACAACTCTAGCCCTAGACCTAAACAAAAACCTAGTGGTAGCAATAACAACAACCCTTAACCTAAACCGAACACTTACCCTACACTTAGATCTAAACCTAGTCCTAACTGTTGCTCTAACCCTAACCCTAACCATATCCCAAAAACTGACCCTAATTCTAACACTGATCCTAGCTTTAAACATGACACTAACTCAAAACCTAGACCTAACACTAGACTTAGCCATAACCCTAACCCTAAAACTAACCCTAAACATAACCCTAGCTCTTAGATTACCCATAGTCCTAACCCTAGCCCTAAACCTAACATGAAACCAGCCCTAATCCTAGGCCTAAACTTAGCTCTAAGAATAATTCTTAGCCTAACCCTGCCCTAAAACTAGCCCTAAATTAAACCTCACCTTAGATCTAATCCTAGCTCAAAGCCTAACCTTTACACTAATCATAACCCTAGCTCTATCCTAAACCCTATCCCTAATCCTATCCCTAAACCTAATGTTAAACCTACTCTGAAATTTAGCTCTAACCATATCCATTTCCCTAACCCTAACCCTACCCCTAATTAAAACCCCATCCATAACACTAAACCTAACTCTAACTATAAATGTAAACCTAGAACTAAACATAAACCTAACACTCACCCTAGCCCTAACCTCAGCTCAAACACTAACCCTTACCCTAACCTTATTATAATCCTAGCCTTAAACTTAACACATACCCTAACCCTAAAACTTACCCTAAATCACACCCTAAACCTATCCTTAAAGCTAGCCCTAATCCTATAGCTAATCCAAACCAGAACCTAGCCCTAACCCTAGCTCTAAACCTATCCATTACACTAAACATAAATATAAATCTAATGGTAACCCTAACCCGATTGCTAAACCTAATTCATCCATTACCCTAAACCTTAACTGAAACCTAAACTAAACCCTATCAATTACCCTAATCCTAAACCTAACCCTAATGCTAATTCGAGCCTTAACCCTAAAGCCTTAGCTAAACCAAATGCTTACCCTGACACTGACCCTAATAATAACCCTAGCCCTAAAGCTGACCTTTAACCTAAACCTAACTCTTACACAAGACCTAGCCATATCCTAACCATAAAACTATTTTTAACATTAGCCCTAGACCTGGTCCTAGCCATAACCCTAACAGTAACCCAATCCCTTAACCTGGCCCTAATCCTAGCCTTAATCCTAAACTGAAATATAACCCTAGGCCTAATCCTAATTCTATCCCTCAACCTATCCCTATAGCTAGCTATAACTCCACTGATTCCCCTAAAATTTACCTTAACACCAATGCTAACCCTAAATCTAGTGCAAATCCTTAGTCTAACCCAAACACTAACCCTAGCCTTAATACTAGACTAATGTATACCTAACCCCAACAATAACGGTAGCCCTAATCCTAGCCCTAATTTACCTCTAACCCTAACCCTAGCTCTAATTAATCCCTAACTCTAACTCTAACCCTAGTCCTAATATTAGCCAAAATTTAGCCCAATACCTAGCTCTAACCCTAGTGCTAATCCTAGCCCTATATTAGCTCTAACCCTAATCCTAACCCTAAGACTACTACTATGACTAACTATAATTCTCACCCTAACGGTATCTCTAGTTATAACCATATTCGTTACCATAACCTTAACCCTATCCCTATCCCTAGCCCTAACTATAGATTTAACCCTAACTCTAAAGCTAACCCTAAACCTAAGCCTAAACCTCAACCTAACACTAGCCCTAACCCTGATGCTAATCCATAATCTAGCCATAACCACAGCCCTAGCACTAAAACAAAACCAACCTAGATCCCTAACCCTTAACCTAAACCAAACCCTAACCTTACAACTACTACTAACTTAAGCCCTAATTCAAGTTCTTTCCCTAATCCTGAAACTAACCCTGACTCTGACACTAACCCTAACAATGACCCTTGCTCTAAACATCACCCTAATCCTAAATCTTAACGTAGCGCTACACCAAGCCCTTACCCTAACCCTGAAACTAGCACTAATTTCAACACTAGTTTAAACATTACCATAGCTTTAATCCTAGCCCTAACCAAACCCAAAAGCAAGCCCTAATCTGAGCCTTAACCCTAGCTTCAAACCTAACCCTAAGCCAGAACATAGCTCTAAATTTTAACCTAACCCTAGCCAGAATTCTAAACATAACCCTAGCCTATCAATAGCTTTAACCCTATCCATTACCCTAACCATAACCATAAGTCTAATGGTAACCCTAGGCCTAACGCTAAACTTATCCCTAAACCTAACCTATTTCATTAACCTAAACATAACCTGAACCCTAATCCTAAATTTATCATTACACTAACTCTAATCCTAATGTTAATTCAAGCCCTAACCCTAAAACTTAAACCAACCCAAACCCCAACTGTGCCCCTTCCTATGATAATATACCTAGCTCTAACACTGACCCTACCCCTAAACCTAATCCTTATACTAGACTTAGCCATAAACCTAACCCTTAAACTATCGCTAGTCCTGACATTTTTCCTAGCTGTAATTCTAGCACTAAATTTAACAAAAACCAAACCCAAAACCCTAACCCAAGCCCTAGCCCTTATCCTATCCATAACCCTAGTTCTAAATTTAGCTCTAATCTTATCAATTACCCTAAACATAACCCTAATTACAATGCTAACCCTGGGCCTAAATCTAACCCTATCCCTAACTGTAATCCTATCCATTATGCTAAATCTAACCTGAACCCTAAACTAAACCCTAATGCTAATTCGTGCCCTAACCCTAAACCCTAAAGTAAACAAAACCCTAAACCTGACCCTGACCCTAATAATACCCCTAGTTCTAAATTTGACCCCTACCCGAAATCTAACACTTACACTAAACATAGCCATAAACCAAACCCTAAAACTATCCCTAAACATAAGCCTAGACCTGACATTTGCCCTAAAACTAATCCTAGCCGTAATCCTAAGACAAACGCTGGCCCTCATCCTAGCCCTAAACCTAGCTTTAATCATAACTTTAATGAACCCCTAGCCCTAACCATAATAATAACCTTCACCATAGCCCCAGCCCTAGCTCTAACCCAATCATTTACACGAAACATAACCCTAAGGCTAAAACTAACAGAAGGCCTAAACATAAGCATAAACCTAGCCCTATTCTTAGCCCTAATTAAGCCCTATACCTAACCAAACACTAAGCTTAGCCATAAGACTAACTCTCACTCACACCCTAGCCCTATTCCTAGATCTAACCCTATACCTTACCATAACCCTAATCCTAGCCATAAACCAAGACCTAACAGTAGCCCTATCCATAGCCCTAGACCTAACCCTAGATTTAATCCTTAATCAAAATCTAACTTTAAACTTATGCCTAAACCTAAACCTAACGCTAGCCCTAATCCTAATGCTAAGCCTAAAACTAGCCCTATCCATAGCCCTAGCCCTAAAACAAAACCGAGCCATAGCTTTAGTTTTAAAACTTAACCTAAACCAAAAACTAACATTACACCTAGCCCTAACTCTAGCCCTAATTCGAGTCTAAACCCTAACCCTAAAACTACTCTGACATTGAATTTGACCCTAACACTAACCCTAGCACTAAATGTTATATGTAACCCTAACACTAGACCTAGTCCTAACCCTAATCCTATAACTATCCCAAATCATAACCCTAGACATACATTGGCCAAAAATTTAAACCTAGCCCTAACTCTAACCAAAAAAATAGCCTTAATGCAAGACCTAACCCTAGCTTTAAACCTAAACCTAAACCAAAAACTAGCCCTAACCCTAACACTAAACAAAGCCCTAATCCTAGCTCTAATCCTATTCCTTATCCTAAGCTAACTCTAACCCAAATGCAAACCCTAGGCCTGACGCTAATCCTTAGCCTAAACCAAACCCTCACCTATTACTAGTCCTAACCCTAGCTCTCGTTCTAGCTCTAACAATAACCAAAACCTAAAACCTAACCCTGAAACTTATTCTGACCCTAATAGTAACCGTTTGTCTAAACATGACCCTAATCATAAACCGAACCATAACACTAGCACTAGCAATAAACCTACACCTAAACTAACCCTAACACTAGCCCTAGACTTAACCTAATTCTAAATCTAGCTATACCTCTAGTCTTAGAAATAAACAAAAACCTAGCCCTAGCCCTAATGATAAAACTTCACCTAACACAAACACTAACCCTACACCCAGACCTAACTCTAGTGATAATTCTAGGCTTAACCCTAACACTAATTATAACCCGAACACTGACCCTGACTTTAAAACTAACTCTAGCTCTAAATATCATGCTAACAGTAACACTAACCCTTACACTTGATCTAGACATAACACTTATGCAAAAAGCAACCCTAATCATAAACCTGGTTTATACATTAGTTGTAGGCATATCACTAGTCCCAACCTAACCCAAAATCTGGCCCTAAGCCAAGTGCTAACCCTAGTTTTAACCCTAACCTTAAAACTAGCCCTAATCCATACTGTAACCCTAGTTCTAACCCTAGTTTTTACCCTATCCATTACCTTAAGCTAAACCCTAAACCTAAAGCTAACCCTAGGCCTAAACCTAATCCTTAGCCTAACCTAAACCATAACCCTATTATTAATCCTAACCCTAACTTTGTTCTAGCTCTAACTCTAACCCAAACCCAAACCCTAACCCTGACACTTATTCTGACCCTAACAATAACCGCAGGTAAAAACCTTACCCTAACCCAAAACCGAACCCTAACATTAGCCCTAATGGTAATCATATACTTAACCTAAACCTAATACTAGCCATAGACTTAAACGTAATACTAAATCTAGCAATATCTCTAGCCCTAGACCTGAACAAAAACCTAGCCCTAGCCCTAGCAATAACCCTTAACCTAACCCAAACACTAACCCTATCCCTAGACCTAACCCTAGTACTAATTCTGGCACTAAACCCAACACTAACTCTAACCTGAACACTGATCCTGACCATAACATAATGCGAGCTCCAATGTTCACCCTAAACCAAAACCTAATACTAACACTCGACCTAGCCATAACCCTAACCCTAAAACTAGCCCTAATCATAACCCTAGCTCTTACATTGCCCATGGCCCTAAATTGAGGCCTAAACTAACACAAAACCTAGCCCTAATTTTAGGCCTGAACATAGCCCTAAGTATATACCTAAACCTAACCCTAGTACTGATTCTGGTACTTAACCCAACACTAACACTAACCTGAACACTGACCCTGACCCTAATGTAATCCGAGCCCCAATGCTCACCCTAACCCAAAACCCAATAATAACATTACATACACCTAGCCATAACCCTAACCCTAAAACTAGCCCTAATCATAACCCTAGTTCTTACATTACCCATGGCCCTAAATCGAGGCCTAAACTAACACAAAACCTAGCCCTAATTTTAGGACTGAACAGAGCCCTAAGTGTAACCCTAAACCTAACCCTAGCCCTAACCCTAACCCTAAGCCTTGAATTAGACATAACCCTAGTTCACAGCCTAACTTTTACTCTTTTTTTTAATATTTATTTTTTTCATTTTAGGCAGACACAATATCTTTATTTTACTTTTATGTGGGGCTGAGGATCCAACCCAGTGCTCCGCACATGCCAGGTGAGCGTGCTATGGCTTGAGCCACATCCCCAGCCGTCCACTGTGTTTTTTTTAAGAATAGAATCTTCTTTTCTCAAATATTGAAGCTGACCAGAGTTAGGCAGCTCTGGGGTGGCTTACCAACCCTATGAAGTATTCAAGGATTAGACACAGGGACTTGCTGAATTGCCTAGGGCCTCACCAAGTTATGAGGCTGGCTTTGGACTCACAATCCTCCCGCCTTAGCCTCCGGAGTTGCTGGGATCACAGACGTGTCCAAAGAGTTCTCTATCATCTTGAAGTGTAATCTTCATTCTCAGAGTTCAGAATGGCTCCCAGAGTTCCAGTGTGCTTGCCCACATTCCAGGAAAGATTCTGGAGAATTAGAAAGAATGGTACACTTCTCTCTTTTAAGGGGAAGTCTCAGAACTACCATAGAACAATTCCTGTATGCCTTCTTAACCAGAATTTAGTCATATGGCCACTCCTTCCAGCAAAATCCAAAACTGTCCCATCTTAACTGGTTATACTGTGGACAGTCAGGGTGCTGTTACCCAAGAGGACAAAAGTAGGACTGAGAATGTGGCTCAGGGGTAGTGTGTTTGCTTACAATGCCAGAGGCCCTGGGTTACATCCCCAGCATCACACACTTCAAAAGCCTAAGGTAAGAGGCCTACAAGAAGAGAGAAATGCTTAACTAAGGCTTGCTAAAACAACTTGAACTCCTACCATTTAAATAACCATCCCAAATTCATATGCCAATTCTTAGTGTCAATTTTACTGGATACCAGTTGATTCAAATGTTTAAAAACTATTTAATTGCTATTTATTTATTTTTGATAGTGGAGACTGAACCTAAGACATCTTGCTATATCCCCAGTGCTCGCTTTCTTTCTTTCTTTTAATTGTTATTGTTGGTTGTTCAAAACATTACATAGTTCTTGATATATCATATTTCACACTTTGATTCAAGTGGGTTATAAACTCCCATTTTTACCCCATATACAGATTGCAGAATCGCATCAGTTACACATCCATTGATTTACATATTGCCATACTAGTGTCTGTTGTATTCTGCTGCCTTTCCTATCCTCTACTACCCGCTCCCCTCCCCTCCCCTCCCCTCTTCTCTCTCTACCCCCTCTACTGTCATTCATTTCTCACCCTTGTATTATTTTTCCCTTTCCCCTCACTTCCTCTTGTACGTAATTCTGTATAACCCTGAGGGCCTCCTTCCATTTCCATGAAATTTCCCTTCTCTCTCCACTTCCCTCCCACCTCTCATCCCTGTTTAATGTTAATCTTCTTCTCATGCTCTTCGTCCCTACTCTGTTCTTAGTTACTCTCCTTATATCAAAGAAGACATTTGGCATTTGTTTTTTTAGGGATTGGCTAGCTTCACTTAGCATAATCTGCTCTAATGCCATCCAATTCCCTGCAAATTCTATGATTTTGTCATTTTTAAATGCAGAGTAATACTCCATTGTGTATAAATGCCACATATTTTTCTTATCCATTCGTCTATTGAAGGGCATCTAGGTTGGTTCCATAGTCTTGCTATTGTGAATTGTGCTGCTATGAAAATCAATGTAGCAGTGTCCCTGTAGCATGCTCTTTTTAGGTCTTTAGGGAATAGTCTGAGAATGGGAATAGCTGGGTCAAATGGTGGTTCCATTCCCAGATTTCCAAGAAATCTCCATACTGCTTTCCAAATTGGCTGCACCAATTTGCAGTCCCACCAGCAGTGTACAAGTGTACCCTTTTCCCCACATCCTCGCCAGCACTTGTTGTTGTTTGACTTCATAGTGGCTGCCAATTTTACTGGAGTGAGATGGTATCTTAGGGTGGTTTTGATTTGCATTTCTCTGACTGCTAGAGATGGTGAGCATTTTTTCATGTACTTGTCGATTGATTGTATGTCCTCCTCTGAGAAGTGTCTGTTCAGGTCCTTGGCCCATTTGTTGATTGGATTATTTGTTATCCTATTGTCTAATTTTTTGTGTTCTTTGTATACTCTGGATATTAGGGCTGTATCTGAAGTGTGAGGAGTAAAGATTTGTTCCCAGGGTCTAGGCTCCCTTTTTACCTCTCTTATTGTTTCTTTTGCTGTGAAAAAACTTTTTAGTTTGAGTAAGTCCCATTTGTTGATTCTGGTTATTAACTCTTGTGCTATGGGTGTCCTATTGAGGAATTTGGAGCCCGACCCCACAGTATGTAGATCGTAGCCAACTTTTTCTTCTATCAGACGCCATGTCTCTGATTTGATATCAAGCTCCTTGATCCATTTTGAGTTAACTTTTGTGCATGGCGAGAGAAAGGGATTCTGTTTCATTTTGTTGCATATGGATTTCCAGTTTTCCCAGCACCATTTGTTGAAGATGCTGTCCTTCCCCCATCGCATGCTTTTAGCCCCTTTATCAAATATAAGATAGTTGTAGTTTTGTGGATTGGTTTCTGTGTCCTCTATTCTGTACCATTGGTCCACCCGCCTGTTTTGGTACCAGTACCATGCAGTTTTTGTTACTATTGCTCTGTAGTATAGTTTGAAGTCTGGTATTGCTATACCGCCTGATTCACACTTCCTGCTTAGAGTTGTTTTTGCTATTCTGGGTCTTTTATTTTTCCATATGAATTTCATGATTGCTTTCTCTATTTCTACAAGAAATGCCATTGGGATTTTGATTGGCATTGCATTAAACCTATAGAGAACTTTCGGTAATATCGCCATTTTGATGATGTTAGTTCTGCCTATCCATGAACAGGGTATATTTTTCCATCTTCTAAGAACTTCTTCTATTTCTCTCTTTAGGGTTCTGTAGTTTTCATTGTGTAAGTCTTTCACCTCTTTTGTTAGGTTGATTCCCAAGTATTTTCTTTTATTTATTTTTTTTGAGGATATTGTGAATGGAGTGGTTGTCCTCATTTCCATTTCAGAGGATTTGTCGCTGATATACAGGAATGCCTTTGATTTATGCGTGTTGATTTTTATATCCTGCCACTTTGCTGAATTCATTTATTAGCTCTAATAGTTTCTTTGTAGACCCTTTTGGGTCTGCTAGGTATAGAATCATGTCAACTGCAAATAGTGATAATTTAAGTTCTTCTTTTCCTATTTTTATGCCTTTAATTTCTTTCATCTGTCTAATTGCTCTGGCCAGTGTTTCAAGAAATATGTTGAAAAGAAGTGGTGAGAGAGGGCATCCCTGTCTTGTTGCAGATTTTAGAGGGAATGCCTTCAATTTTTCTCCATTCAGAATGATGCTAGCCTGAGGCTTAGCATAGATTGCTTTTACAATATTGAGGTATGTTCCTGTTATCCCTAGTTTTTCTAGAGTTTTGAACATAAAGGGATGCTGTACTTTGTCAAATGCTTTTTCTGCATCTATTGAGATGATCATATGGTTCTTATTTTTAAGTCTATTGATGTGGTGAATAACATTTATTGATTTCCGTATATTGAACCAGCCTTGCATCCCAGGGATGAATCCTACTTGATCATGGTGCACAACTTTTTGATGTTTTTGTATTTGATTCACCAGAATTTTATTGAGGATTTTTGCATCTAGGTTCATTAGAGATATTGGTCTGTAGTTTTCTTTCTTTGAAGTGTCTTTGTGTGGTTTAGGAATCAGGGTGATGTTGGCCTCGTAGAATGAATTTGGAAGTTCTCCCTCTTTTTCTATTTCCTGAAATAGCTTGAAAAGTATTGGTATTAGTTCTTCTTTAATGGTTTTGTAAAACTCTGCTGTATACCCATCCGGTCCTGGGTTTTTATTATTTGGTAGTTTTTTGATGGTTTCTTCTATTTCCTCAATTGATATTGGTCTGTTTAGGTTGTCTATATCCTCCTGACTCAATCTGAGCAGATCATATGATATAAGAAATTTATTGATGCCTTCACTATCTTCTATTTTATTGGAGTATAAGGATTCAAAATAATTTCTGATTATCTTCTGTATTTCTGAAGTGTCTGTTGTGATATTGCCTTTTTCATCCCGTATGCTAGTAATTTGAGTTCTCTCTCTTCTTCTCTTCATTAGCATGGCTAAGGGTCTGTCGATTTTATTCATTTTTTCAAAGAACCAACTTTTAGTTTTGTCAATTTTTTCAATTGTTTCTTTTGTTTCGATTTCATTAATTTCAGCTCTGATTTTAATTATTTCTTGCCTTCTAATTCTTTTGCTGTTGTTTTGCTCTTTTTTTTTTTTTTTTTTTTTTGTTTTAAGGAATGAACTCCAAGCAATGAATTTTCCTCTTAGAACTGCTTTCAATGTGTCCCATAGATTCCGATATGTTGTGTCTGTGTTTTCATTTATCTCTAAGAATTTTTTAATTTCCTCCTTGATGTCTTCTATAACCCATTGATCATTCAGTAACCTATTTCTCATTCTCCAAGTGATGCATGATTTTTCATTCCTTCTTTTATCGTTGATTTTCAGTTTCATTTCATTATGATCAGATAAGATGCATGGTATTATCTCTACTCCTTTATATTGTCTAAGAGTTGCCCTGTGACATAATACATGATCTATTTTTGAGAAGAATCCATGTGCTGCTGAGAAAAAAGTGTAAATGCTTGATGTTGGGTGGTATATTCTATATATGTCAATTAAGTCTAGGTTATTAATTGTGTTATTGAGTTCTATAGTTTCCTTATTCAACTTTTGTTTGGAAGATCTGTCCAGTGGTGAGAGAGGTGTGTTGAAGTCTCCCATGATTATGGTATGGTGGTCTATTAGACTCTTGAACTTGAGAAGAGTTCTTTTGATGAACATAGCTGCACCATTGTTTGGGGCATATATATTTATGATTGTTATGTCTTGTTGGTGTATGGTTCCCTTGAGCAGTATGTAGTGTCCCTCTTTATCCTTTTGATTAACTTTGGCTTGAAATCTATTTTATTTGATATGAGTATGGACACTCCTGCTTGTTTCCGAAGTCCATATGAGTGATATGATTTTTCCCAAACTTTCACCTTCAGTCTATGTATGTCTTTTCCTATCAAATGCGTCTCCTGTAGGAGCATATTGTTGGGTCTTGTTTTGTGATCCATTCTACTAGCAAGTGTCTCTTAATTGGTGAGTTTAAGCCTTTGATATTTAGGGTTATTATTGAGATATGGGTTGTTCTTCCAGCCATATTTGTTTATGTATGTTACTAAACATGGTTTGTTCTCCTCTTTGATTATTTTCCCCCATTTACTGTCCTACCTCCCACTGTTGGTTTTCATTGTTATTTTCCATTTCCTCTTCCTGTAATGTTTTGCCAAGGATGTTTTGAAGAGATGTTTTTCCAGCTGCAAATTCTTTTAACTTTTGTTTATCGTGGAAGGTTTTAATTTCATCTTCCATCCTGAAGCTTAATTTCACTGGATACACAATTCTTGGTTGGAACCCATTTTCTTTCAGTGTTTGAAATACGTTATTCTAGGATCTTCTAGCTTTCAGAGTCTGTGTTGAAAGATCAGCTGTTATCCTGATTGGTTTACCCCTAAATGTAATCTGCTTCCTTTCTTTTCTAGATTTTAAAATTCTCTCCTTATTCTGTATGTTGGGCATCTTCATTATAATGTGTCTAGTTGTGGATCTCTTATGATTTTGCACATTCTGCATCCTGTAGGCTTCTAGGATTTGGGATTCTGTCTCATTCTTCAAGTCTGGGAAGTTTTCTCCTATTATTTCATTGAATAGATTGCTCATTCCTTTGGATTGGACCTCTATACCTTACTGTATCCCAATGACTCTTAGGTTTGGTCTCTTTATGTTATCCCATATTTCTTGGATGTTCTGCTCATAGTTTCTTAACAGTCTTGCTGAGCTGTCTATGTTCTGATGTTCTATCTTCTAAGTGTTCTACTCTGCTGGTAGTATTCTCAAATGAGTTTTAAAGTTGGTTTATTTCTTCCTGCATTTCTAGAATTTCTGTTTGTTTGTTTTTATAACCTCTATCTCCCTGTATAGTTGATCTTTTGCTTCCTGTATTTGTTTATGTAATTCATTGTCGAAGTGATGTTTCATTGTCTGATTTTGCTGTCTAATGTCTTCCTTGATACTCCAGATCATCTGAAGCATGTATATCCTGAGTTCTTTATCTGACATTCCATCTGCTGCAGCTATTACCTCTTCTAAAGTAGAGTTGACCTGCATTTCTTGTGGTCCTTTCTTTCCTTGTCTTTTCATACTACTCTTGTTTCTTTCTGCTTGGTCAAACTGTTGTGTTTTTGAAATTTCCCCTCTATATATTTATATTGCTCTTGTTTAGTTGACAAGTCTCCCTTGCAGGGGTGGGCGGTGGCTGTGCTCCTCCTCCAATTGGGGTGATCTGTCTACCACGCTGACGGGCCGCTGGGCCTGTTCTGCCGGTCAGTCGCAGGTTTGCCTACTTTGCAGGTGCAGGTGGCGGCTCTGTTCTGCCCCTCCTCCAATTGGTGTGACGTGTCTACCATGCCCGCGGAACCCTGGGCCTGTTCTGCCGATCGGTCGCAGGTCTGCCTACCTTGCAAGCGTGGGTGGCGGCTCTGTTCTGCCCCAACTCCAATTGGGGTAACGTGACTACCGCGCCAGTGGGCCGCTGGGCCTGTTCCGGGTGCGAGCAAAGGCTCTGCTCTGGTCCTTCTCCAATTGAGGTGACGTGTGTACCATGCCGGCAGGCCACTGGGCCTGATCCGCCGGTCGGTTGCAGGTCTGCCTACCTTGCAGGCGTGGGCAGCGGCTCTGCTCTGCCCCTCCTCCAATTGATGTGATGTTTCTACCACACCCGTGGAACGCTGGGCCTGTTCTGCTGGTCGGTCGCAGGTCTGCCTAAATTGCGTGCACGGGTGAAGGCTCTGCTCTGCCCCTACTCCAATTGGGGTGAGGTGACTACCACACCGGCCGCCTGCTGGGCCTATTCCGCCGGTCGGTCGCAGGTCTGCCTACCTTGCAGGCACGGGTGGCAGCTCTGCTCTGCCCCTACTCCAAATGGGGTGATGTGTGTGCCTCTCCGGTAGGCCGCTGGGCCTGTTCTGCTGGTCTGTTGCAGGTCTGCCTACCTTGTGGGCTCGGGTGGCGGCTCTGCTCTGCCCCTACTCCAATTGGGGTGACTTGACTACCGCGCCAGTTGGCCGCTGGGTATGTTCCAGGCGCAGGCGAAGGCTCTGCTCTGCCCCTACTCCAATTGGGGTGATGTGACTACCACACCGGCGGGCCACTGGGCCTGTTCCGGGCATGGGCGGCAGCTCTGCTTTGCTCCTTTGGCTTGATGACAAAGTGAGAGAGACTCAGATGTTTGTGACTCACTTTCTTTACCAGGAGACCAACTGTTTCTGTCGCTGTTGGTATCGATGAAGTTCTCTCCTATGCTGCTTTCTGAGGACATCAGATCTCTGCCATGTTGGTATCCCATGCGAATGGCAGCATTTCGTTCCCTTTGCCTGGTGACCAAAGCAACGGGTGAGTCCTGACCGGCCCTCACAAGCCCCATCTCAATCCTGTTGCCACTGCCTATGAAGGCTCGGTTGGTATTTACCTCCACAGTATTCAGCAGGACCTGGACCAAGAAGCAGTTTCCACAAGTTCTTTAGCCCTGGGCCTGAGCAGATACCAGAGCTGGAGTTCGGCCGCTCCGGGCTCGGTGTATGTTCTGGTAGGAGCAGGCTCCAAGAAGCAGTTTCCCCAGGTTCTTTAGTACTGAGCCTGAGTAATTTGACTGCGAGACACAGGCAAATGGCAGCCTGAAATTACCTGTTCTATGGCTGAATGAGCTGCAATCAGTCGAAAACAGGGATGGTGACGTCACCTCTCCAAGATGGTGGCCGCAGGCTTCCTCTGTGGTCTGACCGGTGTGGAGAACCGAATTGGACCGCTTCCTTCCCCCGTCTCAAACCCAGAATTCAGCCCTGAGCACGGTGATTGCACAGCTGGCATAAGCCCGCAGAATCCGCAGCGCTGTATCTTTGCATTTCACAGTGCGTGCCTCAGACTCTAGCTGCGGGGCAATTTGCTGAATAAGCAGCGTGACCCTCTGTGCGGACAAATCTCTCGCCTTTGAGCCCCCGTAGCTGATCCTCGTGTGATGGAAATCCTTCCTCTAGGTTTTGGAGCACCCCAATATTGCTGGAAATTCCCAACAAGATAGATTTTAGCCGTTCTAACTCGTCATTCTCCCGCACAGTGACGTGGTATACAGTGCTAATGCACTCCCTTCGCCGCCATCTTCCAACAGCCTAACCTTTATTCTTACCATAACCCTAGCCGTATCCCAAATCCAAACATAACACTAGCCCTAATCCTAACATTAACCATAGCCCTAACCATAAATCTAATTATATCAACTACCCTAACGCTAACCATAAGCCTAACCAGAAGCCTAGTTCTAAACCCATCTCTAATTCTATTGACTACCCTAAACATAATCCTAACTTTTATCCTAACCTTAGGCTGAACTCTAACCCAATCGCAATCCATAAACATATCCATTGCCCTAAAACAAACCTGAACCCTAAACCTAAGCCTGTTCGTTACTCTAACTCTAACTCTAACCCTAATGCTAATCTGGGCCCTAAATCTAAACTTTAACCTAAACCAAACCATAAGCCAAACACTGATCCTAGTAATACACATAGCTGTCAACTTGACCCTTACCCTAAATTTAACCTTTACACTAGACCTAAACATAAACATAAACCGAAACCTATCTCTAATGTAACCCTAGACCTGACCATAGGCCAAAACCTAGGCTTAATCATAACCCTAAACCAAATTCTAACACTTTCCCTAGCCCTAAACCTAGTTAAAACCCCATTAGTTACCCTAAACCTAACCCAAACTCTAACCCTATCACTAAACCTAGCCCTAACCTTAACCCAAGAAAAAAGCTAACAGTAACAATAGCCCTAATCCTAAACCTAAGCCTAATCCTAACTTTAAGACAAACTATAACTCTCACGCTAGCCCTAGTCCTAATTCTAACCCTGTCACTTACCATAATCTTTTACCTAGCCATAGCCTAGTATAACCCTAGGCCTAACCATACATCTTGCCCTAACCCTAAATCTAAACATAACTCTAAATCTAACCCTAATACTACACATAACCTTAACCCTAACACTAGCCCTAACCCTAATGCTAATCCTAATTCTAGCCCTAACCATAGGCTTGAACTAAAACAAAACTGAGTCATAAGACTAACCCTAAACTTTTACCTAAACCAAACCCTTACCTTATATCTAGCCCTAAGCTTATCCCTAATTTGAGTCCTAATCTTAACCCTAAAACTACCCTTAAACCTTTCTCTGATATTAACACTAACCCTACTCTAAACATCACCCTAAACCTAAACCTTAACCTAACACTAGACCTGGTCCTAACCCTAATTCTAAAAATAGTTCTAATCATAAACCTAGGTCATACATTAGACGTAACCTTAAACCTAATGCTAACCAAAACCTAGCCCAAATCTGATACCTAATCCTAGCTTTCACCCTAACCCTAAACCTAACACTAGCCCTAAGCCTAAATCAAAACCTAGCTCTAACCCTAGCTCTAACATTATAATTTACCTTAACTAAACCACAACACTAATGCTAACCCTAGTTCTAAAACTAATCCTTAGTCTAAACCAAACACTAACCCTATTACTAGTCCTAACCCTAGCCCTTTTTGTTATAATAATAGTCAATATTCTAACCCTTACCCAGACACATTTTCTCAACCTGAACCTAAACCAAATCCTAACACTAGCCCTACCCATAACCCTATATCTAAACCTAACCCTAACACTAGTGCTAGATTAAACCTAATCCGAAATCTAGCCATATATTTAACTAAGACCTAAACAAAAAACTAGCCTTAGCTCTAATGATAACCCTTAACCTAAGCCAAAAACTAACCTTACCTCTAGACCTAACCAATCCTACTTCTGGCTCTAGACCTAACCCTAAACTTAATACAAACAAATACCCTCACATTATCACTAACCCTAGCGATAAAACTGACCCAAACTGAAACATAAACCTAAAACTATACCTAGCCATAATCATAAACCTAACCCTTGCCATACAGCTAACTTTTGCTCAAACCCTAACCATTACCTTAAACTTAACACTAAACCTATCTCTAACCATAATCTTAAGCCTAAACCTATCCCTAACCCTAACCCTAACATGACATCAAACCCTATCCAATATTGTAAACCTAATGATAACCCTAGCCCTAAACTTAACACTAACCTTGACCCTAACTGTAATTATAACCTAGACCTAACCCTAAACCTAACCCTAGCCCTAGTGCTAACCATAGCTCAAACTCTAAACCATACCCTAAACCTAAACCTAACCCTAACACTAGGCCACACACTAACTCTAGCCCTAATAATAACCATAACCCTAGCCCTAACCCTATCCTTTACCAAAAGCACAACCATAACCCTAAGGCTAATCCTACGACTAATCCTAAACACTTTGCTTACTCTAATTCTATTAATTACCCTACACATAACATGAACTCTAAACCTAAACCTATCATTACCCTAATCAAACCCTAATGCTAATTCAAGACTAAAGATAAACCCTAACCTAAACCAAACCTGAAACCTTATTCTAACCCTAATATTACCCTAGCTCTAAACCTAACCCTTACCCTAACCCGAACCGTTACACTAGACCAAGCCATAAATCTAACCGTTAATCTATCCCTAATGTAAGCCTAGACCTGACACTAGTCCTAGCCCTAATTCTTGCTATAACCCTAAAACAAAACCTAGCCTTCATACTAGCCCTAAACCTAACACAAAATCTAGCCTTAATCAAAGGCCTAATCCTAGCTTTAACCCTAATCCTAACCCTGGCCCTATCCCTAACCCTATTCCTAGTCCTAATCCTAAGCTCTAACCCTATTTCTTACACTTAGTCAAACCCTCACCCTATTGCTACTCTAGTCCTAACCCTAATTCAATGCCTACCCCAAACCCTAACTTTATTACTAGTCCTAAACCTAACCCTCATTCTAGTTCTAAACTTAACCCAAAACTTAACTCTAACCCTGACCCTTATTCTGGCCCTGACACTCCAATTCTTAACTCTAACCCTGATACTTATTCTGACCCTAACACTAAACCTAGTCCTAGGGATAGCATAATGGGTTATCATTAGGGTAATGGATAGGGTTAGACCTAAGATTAGGGCAAGGGATATGTGTAGGATTATGGCTTTTGTTTGGGTTAGGGTTAGGTTACTTTTACGGTTAAAGCTAGGTTTAGGACTCGGAATATGGCTAGATTTTGGGTTAGATTAGGGCTATGGTTAAGGCTACAGGTAATGTATGAAGTAGGGTTTATGATTAGAGCTAGTTATAGGGTTAGGGTTAGGGCTAGGTCTAGTGTTAGGGTTAGGTTTATGGTTTTTACAATATTTAGAGCTAGAGTTAGTGTTAAGCTCAGAGTCAGTGTCCGTATTACTTTTCAGATTAGATTTAGGACTGGCATTAGAGATAGGTGTTGGGCTAGGTGTAAGGTTAAGGTTTGGTTTAGGTTAAGGTTTTGCATTGGGCTATGACTCTGTTTTGTTTTAGGGCAAGGGGTAGGTTAGGGCTATGTCAAATTAAAGTGTTAAGTTAGGGTTAGGGCTAGTGTTAGTGTGAGGTTGAGACTTAGGTTTACAATTAGATTTAGAGATAGGTTTAGATATAGGGTTTGAGCTAGGGTGAAGCATAGGGCTAGGGTTAAGGCTAAGTTTAGGGCTGAGTTTAGGATGATGGTAAAGGTTTGGGTTAGAACTTGGTATAGTGCTAGGGCGAGAGTTAGAGTTAGTATTAGGGCAAGGGTTAGTGTTAGTGTTTGTCCTTGGGTTAGGGATAGGTTTAGTGTTAGATTTAGGTTTAGGGTTAGGTTTAGTGTTAGGGTTAGGTTTAGGGTAAGTGTTGGGATTACAGCTAGTTTTATGGCTAGGGTGAGGGTTATAATTAGGGTTCAGTGGTTCGCTGTCATGAACAGTTTGTATTTTAAGTTTTCACTTCATTTTGACCTATATGGGTAAATGGAAATAGAGCTTGAAATAAAACAGTGTTGGTTTGAAAGTTTGCTTGAGACTTCACACACTCAATCAATTCTCAGTGTGCATATTCTGGTTCGTAGCCCTATGTGAAATAGAAAGAATTAGCTTCATCTGTAAGTGCTTTAGGAGCAATCTTCAATATTTTTGGTCAAATTTCGTTGATACTGTACAGGATTCATCATTTACCTAGCCTTAATAGGATATCCAATTCAGGGCCTTTAAGTTAAAAAGTTCCCTGTTAGGAACAGTTTGAATTTTTAGGTGTCATTTCATTATGGCCTATAGGTGTGAAGGACAATGAAGCTGGAAATCAAGAAGGGTTAGTACTAGCTACTTGATATGTCACACACTCAATTATTTCTCTGCAAGCACTCTCTGCTTTGTTTCTATTGAATATAGGCCAAAGGGGAAGCATGCAAAAACAACTTTATCTGAGAGCACTTTGTGAGACAACAGGGAGCTAAGCATGTAATGAACTACCTCCCACTGTTATTTGGTCAGATTTCTTTGATACTGTGCATTTTTCATCTCCTCGCTTCCCCCACTACTCTTCACAACTTTGGGACTTCTATGATCAAAGGTTATATCAACAGGTTAGGGTTAAGATTACAGTTAGGGTTAGGGCTAGGTTTAGACCTAGTGTTAGGTTTAAAGTTAGTTTTGTTGAAATTTTCTTGATGCTTTGCAGGATTCATCTTTCACCTAGCCTTATGATGTTCCCCAGGTTTGGACCTTCTCAATTCAATGGTTCGCTGACAGAAATAGTTTATGTTTTGAGGTTTCACATAATTTTGACCTATATGGTAAAGGAAAATGGAGCTTGAAATCAAAGATGGTTGGTGCTAGCTGACTGAAACATCTCACACTCAATCAGTTCTCTGTGTGCACTATCTGGTTTGTTCCTTGTGAATATAACCCTAAGCTGAAGCATGCAAAGCAACTTTATTTGAGATTACTTTAGGGGAAAAAAAGAAAATAGGCATGTACTGAATTATCTTCCCCAATTATTTGGTCAGATTTCTTAGATGCTGCACAGGATTAATCTGTTAGCTTGCCCCAGTAATCTCCCCACGTTTGGGACATCTAGGATCAATGATTTTCTATATAAGTTAGGTTTAGTTTTAGGATTAGGGTTAGGGCTAGCTTTAGAGATAGTGTTAGAGTTTGTTTTGTTCAAATTTCTTTGATACTGGGAAGGATTTATCTGTTACCTAGCCTTATTATGTGCCCCAGTTTTTGGCTTTCCTTGTTCAATGGATCACTGTCGGGAATAGTTTGTTTTTAATGTCTCACTTCATGTTGACCTATATGGGTAAATGAAAATGGAGCTAGAAACCAGAGGGTTGGTGCTAGCTGGTTGAAACTTCACATACTCAAACAGTTGTCTTTAGGCACTCTCTGGTTTCTTCCTTGTGAAAGTAGGTGTAAGATGAAGCATGCAAAGCTAATTTATCCAATATAACATTTGGAGAAAACAGAAGTGAAATACCACCCCCAATTATTTGTTCAGATATTTTGATACTGTGCAGAATTCATCTGTAAGCTTGCCCCACTAGTCTCCCCAAGTTTGAAACTTTTATGATCAAAAGTTCTCTTAACATGTTAGGGTTACAGTTATGGTTAGAGTTAAGGCAAGTGATAAAGCTAGTGTTAGGGTTAGAGTTAGATTTTTTCAACTTTTTTGATACTGAGCAGGATTCATCTTTTTCCTATTCTTAGTATACACCCCATGTTTGGACCTCCTAGGTAAAAGGAGTTGCTCTCAGGAGCAGTTTTAATTTTCATGTTTCATTTCATTTTGCCCTATAGGGGTGAATGTAAATGGAGCTGGAACTCAAACAGGGTTTGTGCTAGCTGAATGAAACTTCACACACTCAATAACTTCTCAGTGCACATTCTCTCGTTTGTTTCTTGTGGAAGTAGCCCAAAGCTGAAGTAGAAAGAAACAGCTTTATCTGTCAGCACTTTAGGAGAAAGCTTCAACATTTTTTGCTTAATTTCTTTGATATTGTACAGGACTCATCCTTTTCCTAGCCTTAGTAGGATCCCCAAATTTGGGCCTTCAAGGTGTGCTGGTTCACTGTCAAGAACATTTGAAAATTTACGTTTCACTTTATTATGGTCTATTAATGTGAATGAAAATGGAGCTGTAAATCAAACAGCGTTAATACTAGCTGCTTGAAACTTCACACACTCAATCAGCTCTCTGTGGGCACTCTCTGGTTTGTTCCCTCTGAAAGTACTATAAACTGCAGCATGAAAAAATAATTTAAACAAGAGCACATTAGGAGAAAGAAGGGAAATATGAATGTACTAAAATACCTCCCCCCGTTACTTAGTCAGATTTCTTTCATACTGTGCAGGATTTATCTGTTAGTTTCCCCATTAAGATCCTTTATTTGGGGACTAATAGGATGAATGTTTCTCTAAACAGGTTAGGTTAGGTTTAGTATTAGGTTAGGGCTAGGTTTGCAGCTGGTGTTTTATTAGATTTATTTTTGTTCAAATTTCTGTGATACTGGGAAGGAATCAGCTTCTTCATAACCTTAATGCATTCCCTAGGTTTGGTCCTCTTGGGTCAAGGGTTAGCTGTCTGGAACAGTTTGTATTTTAAGTTTTCACTTTATTTTGACCTATGTGGGTAAATGGAAATGTAACTGGAAATCAAACAGGATTGGTGCTTGCTACTTCAAACCTCACACACTCAATCAGTTTTCTATGGACATTCTCTGGTTTATTCTTTGTGAAAGTAGCCCTAAATGGAAGCACACAAAGCAACTTTATGTGAGAGCACTTTAGGAGAAAATGGAAATATGAATGTGATGAACTACTCCCCCAAATATTTGGTCAGATTTCTTTGATACTGTGAAAGATTCATCTGTTAGCCTGCCCCACTTGGCTCCACAAATGTGTGACTTCTAGGATCAAGGGGACTATAAACAGGTTAAGGTTAGTGTTAGGGTTAGTGTCAGGACTAGGAGTAGACCTAGTGTTAGGGTTAGAGTTAGTTGTGTTTTCAAATTTCTATGATACTATGCAGGATTCATCTTTTTTCCTATTTTGACTATACTCCAAATATTTGGCATCCTACATAAAGGTTTGCTTTCAGAAACAGTTTCAATTTTCATGATTCTCTTCTTTTTGCCCTATACAGGTGAATGGAAATAAAGCTGGAAATCAAACATGGTTTGGGCTATTTGCTTGAATCCTCACACACTCAGTCAGTTCTCAGTGAGTATTGTCTGGTTTGTTTCCTGTGGAAGTAGCCCTAATCTGAAGTAGAAAGAAACAGCTTTATCTCTGAGTGCTTTAGTAGGAAGCAGAATACATATAGCTTCAATTTTTTTGGTAGGATTATTTTGATACTGTACTGGATTCATCCTTGACATATCCTTAGTAGGCTCCCAAAGTTTGGGCCTTCATGATTCAATGGTTCGCTTTCAGGAACAGTTTCTATTTTAAGGTTTCACTTCATTTTGACCTAAATGGAATTGGAGCTAGAAATCAAACAGGGTTGGTGCTAGCTGTTTCAAACTTCACACACTCAATCAGTTCTCTGTGGGCACTCTCTGGTTTGTTGCTTGTGAAAATTGCTCTAAGCTGAAGCATTGAAAGCAAGTTTATCCGAGAGCACTTTAGGAGAAAGACAGAAATATAAATATATTGAAATACCTTCCCCAATTATTTGGTCATATTTCTTTGATACTGTGAAGGATTCCTCTACTATCCTGTTACACTAAGATCCCCAATTTTGGGAATTCTATGATCATAGGTTCTCTAAAGTGCTTAGCATTAGGGTTGGAGATAGAGACAAATCTAGCATTAGAGTTACAGTTAGATTTGTTCAAACTTATTTGATACTGGGCAGTATTCATCTTTTGCTTACCCTTGCTAAGTTCCCCAGTTTTGGACCTTCTCAGTTCAAGTGTTCACTGTCAGGAACACTGTATATTTTAAGAGTTCACTTCATTTTGATCTCTATGGGTAAATGGAAATGGAGCTCAAAATCAAACAGTGTTGGTGCTAGCTGCTTGAAACTTCACATACTCAATCAATTCCCTGTTGGTACTCTCTGATTTCTTCCTTGTGAAATTATCCCAAAGCTAATGCATGGAAAAAAAAAAAGAAACTTCATTTGAGAGCGAGCACTTTAGGAGACAACAGAAAAATATGCATGCACTGAATTATGTGCCCCAGTCATTTGGTCAGATTTATTTGATACTTCACAGGATTCATCAGTTAGCTTCCCCACTAGTCTCCACAAGTTTTGAACTTCTATGATAAAAGGTTCTCTAAACAGGTTAGGGATAGTTTTAGGGTTAGGATTAGGGCTAGTGTTAGAGCAAGTGTTATGGTTAGAGTTAAATTAGTTTTGTTCAAATTTCTTTGATATTGGGCAGGAGTCATCTTTGACCTAGCCTTACTATGTTCACCAGTTTTGGGCCTTCTTGGTTCAAAGTTCACTGTCAGGAACAGTTTGAGTTTTAAGGTTTCATTTCATTTGAATCTATACACATAAATGGAAATAGAGCTAGGAATCAAACAGGGTTTGTGCTAGCTTCCTTAAACTTCACAAACTCAATCTGTTCTCTGTGAGCACTCTGTGGTTTCTTCCTTGTAAATATAGCTCTAAGCACAAGCCTGCCAAAACAACTTTATTCAAGAGAACTTTATGAGAAACCAGGGAAATATCTATGTCCTGAACTACTGATTGAGTGTGTGAAGTTTCAAGCAGCTAACACCAAATTATTTGGTCAGATTTGTTTGATACTGCACAGGATTCATCTCCTAGCTTGCTGCCCTGGGTTTCCCAAGTTTGGGACTTTTATGATCAAAGCTCTATAAACAGGATAGGTTTAGGTTTAGTGTTAGATTTAGGACTAAGGATAGAAATAGTGTTAGGGTTAGAGTAATTTTTGTTCAAATTTCTTTGATTCTGGACAGGATTTCTCTTTTACCTAGCCTTATTATGTTCCTCAGTTTTGGGCATTCTAATTTCAATTGTTTACTCTCAGAAACAATTTGTATTTTAAAATTTCACTTCAAGTTGTCCTATATGGGTAAATGGAAATGGAGCTGGTAATCAAACAGGGTTGGTGCTAGCTGCTTGATATTTCACACACTCAATCTGTTCTCTGTGGGCACTCACTGGTTTCTTCCTAGTGAAAATTTCCCAAAGCCATGGCAATGAAAAGAACACTATCCAAGAACACTGTAGGAACAAACAGGGGAAATAGGCATGTAATGAAACACCTCCCCCAATTATTTTTTCAGATTTTTTTTTTTTTTAATATGGGGCAGGATTCATCTGGTGCCTTGCCCTACTAGGCACCACAAGTTTGGGTCTTCTATGATCAAAGTTTCTCTAAAGAGGTTAGGATTAGGGTTAGGGTTATGTTTAGGGCTAGGGTTAGAATTAGTGTTTGGGTTAGAGTTAGTTTTGTTCAAATTTCTTTGATACCAGGGAGGATTCACTTTTTACTTAGTCTTACTATATTCCCCATGTTTGGGCCTTCTCAGTTCTCGGTTTGCTGTCAGGAACAGTTTGTGTTTTAATTTTTCACTTCATCTTCACTTATATGTGTAATTGGAAATGGAGCTGGATTAAAAAAAAAAAAACAGGATTGGTGTTAGCTGCTTGAAACTTCACACACTCAATCAATTCTCTGTGGGCACTCTCTGACTTGTTCCTTGTGAATGTAGCACTATGCTGAAGCATGCAAAGTATAGGTTTAGGGTGAGGGCATGTATAGGGCTAGGTTTAGTGTTAGGGTCAGAGTCAGAGTCAGGTAGGGTTAGTTTTAGTGTTAGGGATAGGACTCTATTTAGGGCTAAATTTAGGGCTAGGTGTAGGGTTAGGTTTTGGTTTAAGTTAAGCTTTAGGGTTAGGGCTATGACTTGGTTTTGTGTTAGGGATAGGTCTAGTGTTAGAGCTAGATTTTAGATTAGTGTTAGAGTTAGGGCTACTGTTAGGATGAGGTTTAGGATTAGGGTTAGGGTTAGACTTAGATTTAGGGTTAGATCTAGGAGTAGAGTTTGGGCTAGGTTAGGGTTCCCGGAAGGGATATCATTAGAACTAGGGATATGGCTATGAAGAGAGTTAGTTTTAGACTTAGTACAGGCTTAGGTTATGGTTAGGGTTATAGCTAAATTAGGGCTAGGATTAGGGCTAGGGTTAGTGTTAGGGTTAGGCCTAGTGGTATGGCTATGTTTAGGGTTACCATTGGGGTCAAGGTTAAGTTTAGGGTAATGGGTGGTATTATAGATAGCCTTAGGTCTAGGATGAGGGTTAGAATTAGGATTAGGGTTAGGGTTAGTGTTCAGGGTAGGATTAAGGTAAGTTTAGGGCTAGAATGATGGCTAGGGTTTCTGTTAGGTTTAGGGGTAGGACTAGGTATAGGACTAATGTCAGGTATATGGTTATGGTTGGGATAGTTTTAGTGATAGGTTATGCCTAGATCTCGTGAGTTACGTTTAGTACAGGGTCAGGTTTAAAGCCAGGGGTTTTATTAGGTTTAGATTCAGGGTTGACATTGGTTTAGGTTAAAGTTTATGGTTAAGGCTTCAGTTAGTGGTAGATTTTGGTTTAGGGTTAGGGTAATGGATATGGTTGGGTTTAGGTTTCAGTTAAGTTTTAGGGTAAAGAATGGGTTAGGTTTATTGATAGGCTTAGGATTAGCATTAGGGTTAGGGTTACATTTAGTGTAATGGATAGATTTAGAGCTCAGGTTAGGGCTAGGTTATGGTTTGGATTAAGTCTATGATTAGGGTTAGGTTTAAAGATAGGGCTAGGGTTTGGTTTAGGGTAAATATTAGGGTTAGGGTAAGTGCTTGGGTTAGGACTAGGGTTATGGTTAGGTTAGAGTAAAGGTTAGTGTTTGAGCTAGAGTTAGAGCTAGGGCGAGGGTTAGGTTTAAGTTTAGGTCTAGGGTTGTGTTTAAGTTTATGGTTTGGTTGAGGGTTAGGGTTATGGCTAGGGTTTTAATTAGGTTTAGGCTTAAGTTTAGGGTAATGGATAATATTAGAGGTAGGATTAGGGTTAGAGTTAGGGTATGGGTTAGGGCTAGTGTTAGGATTAGTGTAAGGCTTAATGTTTCAGCTAAGGTTAGGGCTATTGCAAGGGTTAGGTTTCAGGTTAGGTCTAGGGTTACATTTATGTTTAAGGTAAGGTTTAGTGTTAACGATAGGATTATAATTAGGGTTAGTGTAAGTGTAATGGATAGGGTTAGAGCTAAAGTTTGGGCTAGGATTAAAGTTAGGATTAGAGCTAGGATTAGAGTTAGGGTTTAGGATGGGGATTGTGCTTTATTTAGTGAAAGAGTTTTCCTTGAGCTAGTGTTAGGTCTAAGACATGAGTTAGAGTTAGGGTTAGTGTTAGGACTATGATTAGGGTTAGGGTTATGCTTAGGAATAAGTTTAGGCCTAGGATTAGGGATAGGTTTTATGTTAGGTTTAGGGGTAGGGTTAAAAATATGGGTAATGTAAGAGCTAGGGTTATGTTTAGGGCTAGTTTTGGGGTTTGATTTATGGCTAGGGTTTTAATTAGAGTTAGGGTTAAGTTTAGGGTAATGGATAATATTAGAGGTAGGGTTAAGGTTAGGCTTAGTGTTTGGGTTAGAGCTAGTGTTAGGTTTAGGTTTAGTGTAAGGCTTAATATTTCAGGTAAAGTTAGGGCTATTGCAAGGGTTAGGTTTTGGGTTAGGTCTAGAGTTACATTTATGTTTAAGGTTAGGTTTAGTGTTAGGCATAGGGTTATAATTAGGGTTAGGGTAAGGGTAATGGATAGGGTTAGAGCTAAAGTTTTGGCCAGGATTAAAGTTCGGATTAGAGCTAGGAATAGGGTTAGGTTTTAGGATGGGGCTAGTGTTATGTTTAGTGAAAGGGTTTTCCTTGAGCTAGGGTTAGGTCTAAGGCATGGGTTAAGGTTAGGGTTAGGGTTAGAGATATGATTAGGGTAAGTGTTATGATAAGGACTGAGTTTAGGCCTAGGATTAGGGCTAGGTTTTATGTTAGGTTTAGGGCTAGGGTTAGAACTATGAGTAACGTAAAAGCTAGGGTTATGTTTAGGGCTAGTTTTAGGGTTAGGGTTATGGCTAGGTCTAGATTTAGGCCTACGTTTTGGGTTAGGGTCAGGTTTTAGCTAGGTTTTCTGTTAAGGTAAGGTCAGTGTTCGAGATAGGGTCAGGGTTAGGGTTATAGCCTGAATTTAGATTAGATTTAGTTCTAGGTGTAGGGTTAGTGTTTGGTTTAGGTTAAGGTTTGTTGTGGGGGCTATAGCTAGGATTTTGTTTAGGTCTAGGGCTAGCGTTATAGCTATTTTTAGGATTAGCTGTATGTCTAAGGCTAGTGTTAGGGGTAAATATAGATATAGGGTTACCAGTAGGGCTAGTGTTAGGGTTTGGTTTAGGAATAGGGTCAGGTTTAGACCCAGGGTTAGTGTTAGAGTCAGTATAAGGGTCAGGGTTAGGGTTAGAGTTAGAATTAGGGCTAGGGTTAGGAGTAGTATTATGGTTAGAGTATAAGCCAGGCAAAGGATTAGGGTGGTTAGTACTAGTTTTAGCATTTTGCTTAGGGTTTGGATTTGGGTAAGGGAAAGGGTTAGGGCTAGAGTTAGGGTTAGGGCTAATGTGAGAGTTAAGATTTGGATTAAATCTGGGGTTAGGGCTTAGATTATGGGTTACAATTAGTGCTAGTGTTATGGTTAAGTTTAGGGTTAGGGTAAAGGTATGGTTAGGGAAGAGATTCTGGCTGGGTTTTGGGTTAAGTTAGGGCTAGTGTTAGGGTTACGTCTAATATAAGTACTAGGTTATGATTAATGCTAGTTTTATTTTTAGGGTTGCAGATACGTCTAGTGTAGATTTAGAGTTAGGGATAGAGTGATGTTTAGAGCTAGGTTTAGGGTTAGGTGAAGTTCAGGTTTAGTTTTAGTTTTTGGCTTAAGATTCAAATTAGGGCTAAGGTTATGGCTAGGTGTGGGGTTAAGTTTTGGTTTAGGTTAAGGGTCAGGGTTAGGGCTATGGCTGGTTTTGTATTAGGGCTAGGGCTAGAGTTAGGACTAGTTTTAGGATTAGCATTGGGGTTAGGGTTAGGGCCAGTGTTATGTTTAGTTTTAGGCTTATGGTTAGCATTAGATTTAGATTTAAAGTTAGATCTAGGATTAGGGCTAGGGCTAAGAAAAAATCTAGGGTTAGGCCTAGGGTTAGAGCTAGGATTAGGGTTCCAGTAAGAGATAGGATTACAACTAGTTTTAGGGCAAGGATGAGAGTTAGACTTACTCTTAAGGCTAGGTTAGGATTAGGGTTAGGGATATGGCTAAATTAGGGCTAAGATTAGGCCTAGGGTTAGTGTTAGGGTTAGAGCCAGGTTTAGGGTTATGGTTATGATTAAGGCTATGTTTAAGGCTAAGAGCTAGGGTTTGTTTTAGGGTTAGGGCTGGGATTAGGGCTAGGGCTAATGCCAGGTCTAGGGTTACCATTAGAGATATTTTCAAGCTTAGTTTTTTTGCTAGGTCTATGTAAGGGTTAGGTTTAGGGTAAGGGTCAGTTTTTGAGCTAGGGGAATTATTAGCATCATGTTCAGAGTTAGGTTTTGGTTTAGGTTTGAATTTAGGGTTAGTGTTTGAATTGGCATTAGGGTTAGGGTTGGTGTAATAATAGGGTTATGGATAGTTTTCAGGTTAGTTTTGGGATAATTGATAGAGTTGGAGTTAGTGATAGGGTTAGTGTTATACCTAGGGTTAGCATTAGGGTATGGTTTATGTTTAGGGCAATGCATACAGTTAGAGTTTAGTTTAGGGCTAGGGTTATGTTTAGGATTAGGTCTTGAGTTTGGGTTAGGGTGAGGGTTAGAAATAGGGTTTTGTTTAGGGTTATATTTAGCATAAGGGTTAGGTAATGAGCTATGGGCAGGGCTAAAGCAACGGTTAGGTTAAAGGTTAGGTCTAGGGATAGAATTATGGTAGTTTTAGGATTAGAGTTAGGGTTAGGGCTAGGATTATCATTAGGGTTAGGGTTAGGTTTAGTGTAATGGATACGGTTAGATTTAGGCTTAGGTTTAGGGTTAGGATTAGATTTAAGTTTAGGGTTAAGTTTAGGGCTATGGTTATGTTTAGATTTATGGTAAGGGTTATGTTTTGAGCTAGGTTTAGGGTTATAGCAAGTGTTAGGTTTAGGGTTAGGTCTAGGTTTAGTTTTCTGGTTAGGGTTAGGGTCATGGTTAGGGTTAAGGCTAAGCTTACCAATAGGTTTCAGGTTAGGTTTAGTGTATTTTGTAGTGTATTTCTAAGTTTAGAACTAGGGTTAGGGATTGGGTTAAGGACAGGATTAGGGATAGGGTTAGGTTTAGATTTACGGATAGTTCTAGGTTTATGTTTATGGTAAATGTTAGGCTTTGAGCTAGGGTTGGGACTAAGGGTAGGGTTAAGTTAGGATTATGGCTAGTGTTAAGGTTACGGTTATGCTTAGGGTGAGGTTAAGGCCTAGGATTAGCTATAGGTTTTGTGTTAGGTTTAGGCCTAGGGTTAGAGCTGTGGTAATGTAAGAACTAGGGATATGGGTAGGGCTAGTTTTAGGGTTAGGGTTATGGCTAGGTCTAGTGTTAGGTTTACATTTTCGGTTAGGGTCAGGTTTAGAGGTAGGTTTATTGTTAAATGCTGGTCAGTGTTCAGGTTAGAGTTAGAGTTTGGGTTATAGCCAAAATTAGGACTAGATTTAGGTCTAGGGGTAGGGGTAGTGTTTTGGTTAGAGTAAAGGTTATTGTTAGGGCTAGTACTAGGTTTTTGTCCAAGCCTAGGGCTCGAGTTTATGTTTACATTTAGGTCTAAGTCTAGTGGTAGAGTTAAGTTTAGAAATAAGTTTATCGGTAATGTCAGTGTTAGAGTTTGGTCTAGGGTTAGGGTCAGGTTTAGACCTAAGTTTAGTGTTAGGGTCAGAATAAGGGTAAGTGTTATCATTAGAGTTTGGGATAAGATTAGAGCAAACATGAGGACTAGGGTCAGAACTATTAATGGGGTTAGGATTTTGGTTAGCCTAAGCATTAGGGATAGTTCTAGGGTTACCATTAGGGTTAGTGTTTTGCTTAGGGTAAGGGATAAGGTTAAAGCTAGGGTTATGATTATAGTTAGGGTTAGGGTTAAAGCTATATTTAGAGCTTGGATTAGGGCTTGTTTTTGTTGTAGGGTTAGGGTTAGGGTTAGGGCAATGGCTAATGTTAGAACTAGGGTTACAATTATTGTTAGTTTTAGGGTTAGGGTTAGGAGTAAGTCTAGTGTTAGGGTTAGGTTTAAGGTTAGGGTGATATTTAGAGCTAGGGTTAGTGTTAGAATATGAGTCAGGGTCATTGATAGTGTTAGGAATCGAATTAACGATAGAGTTACTGTTAGGTTTTTGTTTAAGTTTAGGATGGGGTCTAGAGCTAGGGTGAGCATTAGGATATGAGTCTGTTTCAGGGTTAGATTTAAGATTAGTTTTAGGAGTTGAATTTAGGGCTAGCGTTAGGTCCAGATGGAGTTTTAGAGTAGCTTAAATTAAGGTTTAGGGTTAGGGCCATTGCTCCGTTTTGTTTTACTGCTAGGTTTAGGGTTGGGGCTAGTTTTACGATTAACGTTAGAGTTAGGGCTAGTGTTGTGTTAGGCTTAGGCTTAGGGTTAGGGTTAGATTTAGAGTTAGGGTTAGAAATAGGGTTAAGGCAAGGACTAAGGTTAAGGCAAGCATTAGTGCTAGGTTCAGAGCTAGGTTTTAGGTTACGGTAAGGAATAGGGTTAGAACTAGGGATAGGGCTAGTGTGAGTGTTAGAGTTAGTCTTAGTGATAGGGTTAGGGTTAGGTTTCATTATAAGGTTACCAGCAGGGCCAGTGTTACGGTTTGGTCTATACTTAGTTTCAGGTTTAGGCCCAGGGTTATTGTTTGTGCCAGAATAAGGGTCACGGTTAGCATTAGTGTTTGGGATAAGATTAGAACTAGAAAGAGGTTTAGAGTCAGGACTATTAAAAGGGTTCAGATTTTAGATAGCCTAATAATTAGAAATAGTTCTAGGGTTACTATTAGGGTTAGAGTTTTGCTTAGGGTAAGGGATAGGGATAGAGCTAGAGTTAGGGTTAAAGTTAGGGTTACATCTAGGTTTAGAGCTTTAATTAGGGAAAGTATTTGTTGTAAGGTTAGGACTAGGGTTAGGGCAATTGCTAATGTAAAAATTAGGGTTACCGTTAGGGTTAGTTTTAGGGTGAGGTTTAATGGTAGGTCTAGTGTTAGGGTCAGATTTAAGGTTAGAGTGATATTTAGAGCTAGGTTTAGTGTTAAGATATGAATGAGGTTCAGAGTTAGGGTTAGGACTCCAATTAGGGATAGGGTTATGGTAAGTTTTGGTTTAAGGTTAGGATGTGGTATAGAGCTAGGGTGAGCTTTAGGATATGCGTTTGTGTCAGGGTTACTTTTAAGGATAGTGTTAGGAGTCAAATTTAGGGCTAGGGTTAGTTCTACATGTAGTGTTAGGGTGGTTTATGTTAAGCTTTGAGGTTAGGGCTATTTCTTAGTTCTGTTTTACTTCTAGGGTTAGGGTTAGTGCTAATTATCTGATTAGCTTTACGGTTAGGGCTAGTGTTAGTGTTAGGCTTAAGCTTAGGTTTAGGGTTAGATTTAGATTTAGGGCTAGATCTAGGTTTAGGGTTAGGACTGAGGATAGGGCAAGGGTTAGGTCTAGGGTTAGATTATGGTATGTAGTAGGGTTAGAACTAGGGATAGGGCTGTGTGTTTTAGAGTCTTAAGGCTTGGGTTAGGGAAATAGATAAATTAGTGTTAGGATTAGGGCTATGGTTAGTGTTCAGCTTAAATATAGATTGGGGTTTGAGTTACTATTAAGTTTAGGGTAAGGGATAATGTTATAGCTAGATTTAGAGGTGGGGTGATATTTAGAATTAGGGTTAGATCTTTGGTAACGGTTAGGGTTATGATTAAGTCTAGGTTTAATGCTAGGATGAGGGATAGTTTTTGTTTTAGTGTTAGTGCTAGGATTTCAGGTACGGCTAAATTCAGGTTTAAAATTATGTTTAAAAATAATTTTATGTTTAGGATAATGGCTACATCTAGTATAAGGGTAAGTTTTAGGGGTAGGGTCAGGTTTAGGGCTAGAGCTTTTATTATGGACATGATCTGGGTTAAGGTTTGGGATAGGTTAAGGTCTAAAGTTAGGGATTGAATTAGCATTAGGGTTAAGGTTAGAGTAATGATAGGGTTAGTATTAGGGTCCAGGTTAGGTTTAGGGTTATGGATAGAAATAGGATTAGAGATATCTAATCTCTAATTAGAGATTAGAGATTAGATCTAATCTAATGCTAACCCTAGGTCTAAACCTAATTAGACCTAGGGTTAGCATTAGGGTTAGGGTTATGTTTATGGTAATGGATAGGGTTTGACTAGGGATAGAACTAGGGTTATGGTTATGAATAGTGCTGGAGTATGGTTAGGGCTTGGGTTCTTTTTAAATCTCAGGATAGGGCTCAGATTATGGCTAGGATTCAGGTTAAGTTAGTGCTAGGGTTAGAGTTATGGCTAATGTAAGTACTAGAGATACATTTAGGGCTAATTTTATGTTTAAGGATAGGGATTGGTTGAGTGTTAGGAATAGGTTTAAGGTCAGGGTGATGTTTAGAGCTAGGGTTAATGTTAGTGTCAGAGTCAGGATCAGAGTTTTAGGGTTCAGCTTAAAACTCGTTTTAGGTCTAGGGTTAGGGGTAGGTGTATGGTTAGGGTTTTGTTTAGTTTAAGGATTACTGATAGACCTGTGGCTCAGTTTTGTTTTAGTCTATGGCTAGGGTAAGGCTAATTTTAGGATTAGTGTTAGGCTTAGGGCTAGTGTTTTGGTTAGGCTTAGGCTTCAGGTTAGGGTTAGATTTTGAGATAGTTGATGATCTAAGGTTAGTGCTAGGGCTAAGGATAGGGCAAGGGTTAGGACAAGGGTTAGGGCTAGGGTTATGGTAATGGTAAGTAATTGGGTTAGAAGTAGTGATAGGGCAAGTGTGAGAGATAGAGTTCTTTTTGTGGCTAGGTTTAGGGTTATGGTTAGGGATAAGGCTAAATTAGGGCTAGGGTTAGTGTTAGGTTTAGGCCTAGGTTTAGGGTTAGAGTTAGGGTTACGTTTAGTTTAAAGGAATGGGATATATCAAGATTGAGGGCTTGGCAAGGGTTAATATTAGGGTTTGGGCCGGGTTTAGGGTTAAGGTTATGATTAAGGCTAGGGTTTAGGGCTAGGATGATGACTAGTGTTTATATTAGGTTTAGGGCTTGTATTAGGTCTAGGGCTTATGTCAGGTCCAGGGTTACAATTAGGGATACATTTAGTATGACTTGGTCAATTGTTAGGGTTAGGTTTAGGGTAAGGGTTAGTTGTAGAACTAGGGTTATTATTAGGGTGAGAATCAAGGTTAGGGTTTGGGTTAGGTTAGGTTTTAAGTTTAGGGCTCAAATTAGCATTAGATTTAGGGTTAGGGTAATGACAGAATTAGGTGTAGGGTTTAGTTGTGGTTTACTGTAATGGGTAGGGTTAGGATTAGGCCAAGGGTTAGCATAAGGGTTAGGGTTATCATTAGGGTAATGGATAGAGTTAGACCTAAGTTTAGGGCTAGGGTTATATATAGAATTAAGACTTTTGTTTGGGTTAGTGTTAGGTTTAAGCTAAGGGTTAAAGCTAGGATAAAGAGTCTGATTAAGGCTAGGGTTTGGGTTAGGTTAGGGTAGGGTTAAGACTATGGCTAACAAAGTAAGGTTATGATTAATGCTAGTTATAAGGTTAGGGTGAAGACTAGGTCTAGTGTTAAGGTTAGATTTACGGTTACAATGATTTTAGAGCTAAATTTAGTGTTAGGGTCAGGGTTAGCTTTCAGGTTAGGGTTAGGACTAGTATTAGGGATAGGGTTAGGGCTAGGTGTAAGGTGAGGTTTTGGTTTAGTTTAAGGATTAGGATTAGGGCTATAACTCGGTTTTGTTTTAGGGCTAGGTTTAGGGTTAGGGCTAAGATTAGGGCTAGGTTTAGGGTGATGGTAAGGGAAAAGGTTAGAACTACCATATAGGTCTAAGGCAAGAGTTGTAGTTAGTCTTAGGGCTAGGGTTATGTTTAGTGTTAGGGATAGGGCTCAGTTAGGTCTGGGATTAGGGCAAGTGTTACTGTTAGAGATAGGCCTAGGGTTAAGGCTAGGTTTAGTGTTAGGGTTTGAAATAGGGTTAGGTTTATGGTAAGGGGTGAGTTTTTACCTAGTTTTAGAGATAGGCTGAGGGTTAGAATTAGGGTTAGGGTTAGGGTTTTGATGAAGGCGAGGATTATGTCTAGGATGTGGGTTAAGATTTGTGTTAGATTTAGGACTATTATTAGAACTAGGGCTAATTCCAGGTCTAGGGTTAGAGTTAGGGATAGTTGTAGATTTAGGTTTATATCTAGGTCTATTGTAAGGGTTAGGTTTATGGTTAGGGTCAGGTTTACAGGTAGGGGTATTATTAAGGTCTGGGTTAGGGCTTAGGTTAGGTTATGGTTTATGGTTAGGTCTTGAATTAGCATTAGGTTTAGTGATATGTCAACAATAGTTTTAAGTTTAGGGTTCAAGTTAGGTGTAGGGTAATGGATAGGGTTAGGGATGGGCTTAGGATTAAGGTTTGGCCTAGGGTTAGCATAAGGGTTAGGGTTATCCTTAGAGTAATGGATAGGGTTAGAGCTAGGGTTAGGGCTAGGGTTATGCTTAAGATTAGATGTAAGGTTAGGCTTAGGCTTAGGATTAGGCCTATGGTTAGTGTTAGGTGTAGCTTTACGGTTAAAGACAGTGTAGGGCTTTCATTGGGGCTAGATTTTGCTATATTAGGGCTATGGCTAAATTAAGAACTGTTATGAATCAGGCTACTTTTAGGGTTAATGTTAGGGCTAGGTATAGTTTCAGGGTTAGGGTGATGTTTAGAGCTAGGGTTAGTGTTTGTGTCAGGGTCAATATTCAGATTAGGATTATGATTAGAATTAAAGCCAGAATTATGACTAGGCTTAGGTCTAGGGGAAGAGTTAGTGTTTGGCTTAGGCTAAGGGTTATTATTAGGGCTGGGGCTATATTTTTCTTTAGGTCTATGGCTAGAGTTATGGCTAGATTTAGGATTAGGTTTAGGTTTAGGGTAGTGCTAGATTTTGGTTTAGAGTTAGGTTCAGGTTCAGACCTATGATTAGTTTTAGGGTCAGAATAAGTGTCAGGGTTAGGGATTGGGTTGGGTTATGGTTAGAGCTAGAATGAGGGCTAGAATTCGGACTAGTAAAAGTATTAGGTTTTGGGTTAGGTTAAGATTAAGGTTAGAATTAAAATTAAAATTAGTGTTATGGTTTTGCTTAGGGTAAGGGATAGAGTTAGAGCTAGGGTTAGGTTTACAGTTAGGGCTAAAGCTAAGTTTAGAGCTCAGATAAGGGCTAGTTTTTGTGTTAGGTTTAGGGCTAGGGTTAGAGTAACAGCTAAGGTATGAACTAGGGTTACAATTGGGGTTAATTTTAGGGTTATGGTTATTGGTTAGACCTCTAGTGTTAGAATTAGGTTTAAGGTTAGGGTGATATTTAGAGCTGGTGTTAGTGTTAGGTTAATAGTCAGGGTCAGGGTTAGTTTTAAGGTTAAGTTTAGGACTCAAATTACAGATAGGGTTATTGTAAGTGTTTGGTTTAATGTTAGGATGGTGTTTAGAGCTAGGGTGAGTGTTAGGATTTGAGTCAGAGTCAGGGATTTAATTAAGGTTAAGGTTAGGACTCGAAATAGTGCTAGGGTTAGGTCTACGTGTGGTATTAGGATATGTTTTAAGTTAAGGTTTAGTATTAGGGCTATTGCTTGGTTTTTATTTACTGCTAGGGTCAGGGTTAGGGCTAGTTTCATGAGCAGCATTAGGGTTAGAGGTTGTGTTTATAATAGGCTTAGGCTTAGGGTTAGTGTTAGATTTAGAGTTAGGGATAGATCTAGAGTTACAGCTAGGAATAAGGACAGGGCAAGGTTTATGGCTAGGGTTAGAGCTAGGGTTAGGGTTATGGCAATGAATAGGATTAGAACTAGGTATAGGGCTAGTGTGAAACTTAGATTTAGTTTTAATGCTAGGGTTAGGGTTAGGGATATGGTTAAATTAGGGCTAGAATAAGGGTAGGGTTATTGTTCAGCTTAGGCCTAGCATTAGTTTTAGGGTTAGGGTTAAGTTTAGGGTAAGGATTGGCATTCTAGCTAGGTTTAGAGGTAGGGTGAGGGTTAGAATTAGGTTAGGCCTATGGTTAGGGTTAGGGTTATGGTTAAGGCTGGTTTTAGGGCTAGGATGAGGGCTAGGGTTTGTTTTAGGGTAGGGCTAGGTTTAGGGCTAGGAATAATATCAGGTTTAAGGTTATGATTTGAGATAGATTTAGAGTTAGGTTTATGGATACAGATAGTGTAAGGGTTATGTTTAGTTTTAGGTCAGGTTTAGAGCTAGGGGTATTATTAGGGTCAGGGACTTGGTTAGGTTTTTGGTAGGCTATGGTTTAAATTTAGGGCTTGAATTAGCATTAAGGTTAGGGTTAGGGTAATGGTAGGGTGAGGATTAGGGTTTAGGTTTGGTGTAGGGTAATGTATAGGGTTAGGATTAGGGATATGTTTAGGTTTAGGCCTAAGTTTAGCATTAATATTAGGGTTATAGTTATCACGAAGATAGGGTTAGAGCTAGAGTTAGGGCTAGGGTTATCGTTATGTTTAGGGATAGGGTTAGGGTTATTGTTAGGATTGAAGCTTGGTAAGGGTTTGAATTAGAGCTAGGTTTTGTGTTAAGTTATTGCTAAGGTTAGGTATATGGCTAATCTAAGTACAAGGGTTACATTTAAGGCTAAATTTAGGTTTAGGTTTGGGGCTATGTCTAGTGTTAGGTTTAGGTTTAGGGATAGGTTGATCTTTATAGTTAGGGTTAGTGTTATCGTCAGATTCAAGGTGAGGGTTAGTTTATGGTTCAGCTTAAATCTCGAATTAGGGATATGTTTAGGGTTAGGCTTAGGGTTTTGTTTAGGTTAAGGGTTAGGTTTAGGGCTATGTCTGGGATTTATTTTAGGGCCAGGGCTAGGATTAGTGCTAGTTTTAGGATTATCATTAAGATTATGGCTAGAGTTAGATTTAGGTTTAGGCTTAGGGTTAAAGTTAGATTTAGAGTTAGAGTTAGATCTAGGTTCGGGCTAGGGCTAATGATATGGCTAGGGTTAGGGATAGGATTATTGTTCCAGTAAGGTATATGTTTAAAACTAGGGATGGGTCAAGGATGAGAGTTAGAGTTAGTCTTAGGGCTAGGGTTAGGGCTAATGTTAGGGATAGGTGTTAATTAGATGTAAGTTTAGGGCTATGGTTGGGGCTAAGATTAGGGCTAGGCTTAGTGTTAGGGTTAGGCCTAAGGTTAGGGTTAGTGTTAGGATAAGGCTAGGCTTAGGGCTAGGATAAGGGCTTGGGTTTGTGTTAGGGTTAGAGCTAGGATTAGGGCTAGTGCTAATGTCAGGTCTAGGGTTATAGTGGGAATAATTTAGGATATTTTATGGCTAGGTCTATTGTAATGGTTAGGTTTAGGGTACGGGTCAGGTTTAGAGCTAGGGGACTTACTAGGGTAAGTTTCAGGATTTGAGTTTGAGGTTATGGTTTAGGGTTAGGGCTCTTATTAGCTTTAGGGTCAGTGTGAGGGTAATTATAGTTTTGTTTTTTTTGTTGTTGTTGTTGTTGTGGTTTTTTTTATTTTTTAGCTTTCAGTTAAGGTTTAGGATAATTGATAAGGTTATTGTTAGCAATAGTGTTAGGGTTAGGTAGAGAGTTAGCCTTAGGATAAGGGTTATGTTTAGGATAATGGATAGGTTTAGAGCTAAGCTTAGGGCTAGGTTTATGTTAGAAATAGGTATTGAGTTAGGGTTAGGGTTATGGTTAAATCTAGGGTTAGGTTTAGGGTTATGTTTAGTGTAAGAGTTGGGTTTTAAGCTAGGTTTAGGGCTAGGGTGAGGATTGGGTTTAGGGTTAGGTATATGGATAAGATTAGAGTACAGTTAGGTTTAGGGTAAGGATCAGGTCTCGGTAGAGTTTAAAATTAGGGATAGAGCCAGGGTGAGTGTTTGGATTAGGATTAAGGCTAGGTTTAGATCTAGGATGAGGGCTAGGTTTTGTATTAGGGTAAGGGCTAGAATTAGGGCTAGGAATAATATCAGGTCTAAGTTTATGGTTAGGGTTAGTTTTATGGCTAGATCTAGTGTAAGGGTTAGGTTTAGGGTAAGAGTCAGGTTTAGAGTTGGGTGTATTATTAGGGTCAAAGTCCAGGTTAGGGTTTACTTTAGGTTAATATTTAGGGTTAGGGCTCAAATTAACATTAGGTTTAGGGTTAGTGTAATGAATAGGATTAGGTTTAGGGTTCAGGTTAGGTATAGAGTTATGTATAGGGACACTTTTAGGGAGAGTGTTAGGTTTAGGCCCAGGGTTAGCATTTGTGATAGGCTTATGTGTAGGGTAATGGATAGAGTTAGTGGTAGTGTTATGGATTAGGTTAAAGTTAGGATTAGGACTAGGGTTAGGGCTAGGCCTAGGGTTAGTGTTAGGGTTAGCTTTTGGTTAAGTGTTTATGGATAGGGCTAGGGTGAGGTTTAGGGTTAGAGTCAGGGCTATAGTTAGAATTAGAGTTAGAGTTAGGGCTAGGGATAGCATTAGTGTTATGGTTATATTTAAGGTAATGAATAGAATTTGAGGTAGGATTTCTGCTATTGTTACATATAGGGTTAGGGCAAGGGTTAGGGTTAGGGTTACATTTAGGGTAAGAGAGTTTGAGCTAAGGTTAGGGCTAGGCAAGTGTGAGGGCTAGACCTAAGGTTAGGATTAGGCTTACAGCTAGTTTGAATGCTATATTTAGGGCTAGGTTTTGGGGAGGTTATGTCTTGTGTTAGGACTATGGGTAATGTAAGAACTAGGATTATGGTTATGGCTAGTTTTAAGTTTATTGTAATGGATAAGTCCAGTGTTAGGTGTATGCTAATGAAGACTTGGCATTATGGTTAGGGCTAATTTTAGGATTAGGGTTAGGGCTAGGTTTAGTGTTCGGGTTAGGTTTAGGGTTAGGGTGATGTTTAGAGCTAAGTTTAGTTCTAGGATCAGAGTCAGGGTCATTATTAGTTGTACGGTTAGGTTTAGGATTTAGATTACGGCTAATATAAGGGCTAGGCATAGTGTTAGGGTTTAGTTTATTTTAAGGTTTAGGATTAGAGCTGTAGATCAGTTTTGTTGAATGCTATGGTTATAGTAAGAGATAGTTTTCAAATTAACATCAGGATTAGGGCTAATGTTAGGGAGAGGTTTAGGTTTAAGTTTAGGGTTGGATTTAGAGTTAGGGTTAGATATAGGTTTAGGGCTAGGGCTAAGTTTGGAGCTAGGGTTAGGGCTAGGCTTTGGGTCATGGTAAGGGATAATGTTAGAACTAGGACCAGGACTATGGCAGGAGTTAGAGTTAGTCTTAGTGCTAGGGGTATGATTAGGTTTAGGGTTAGGGCTAAATTAGGTATAGGATTAGAGCTAGGTTTAGTATTAGAGCTTGGCCTCAGTTTAGGGCTAGGGTTAGAATTAGGGTTAGGGTACGGTATGATATTATAGCTAGTTTAAGGGCTAGGGTGAGGGTTCACTATAGGATTATACCTAGTATTATGGTTAGGGTTTGAATTAAGGCTAGGTTTAGGGCCAGGATTAGGACTTTTTTTTTTTTTTTTTTTTTTTTTTTTTTTTTTTTTTAGCATAATGGCTAACATTAGGGCAAGGGCTAATGTCAGGTATAGGTTTATGGTTAGAGATAGTTTCAGGGTTAGTTTTATGGCTATGTATAGTGTAAGGTTTAGGTTGAGTGTTGGGGTCACTTTTGGAGATAGGGGTATTATTATGTTCAGGATAACTATTAGGGTTTTTTTAGGTTAAGGTTTAGGGTTAGGGCTCAAATTAGGTTAGGATTAGGTTTAGGGTTAGGATAATGCATATGGCTAGGTTTAGGGTTCAGGTTAGGTTTAGGGTAATGAATAGGGTTAGGGTTTTGGATAGAGTTAGGGTTATCCTAGGATTAGTATTAGCGTTAGGTTTAGGGTTAAGGTAATAGGATTAGAGCTAGAGTTAGGGCTAGGGTTATGCTTAGGATTAAGGCTAAGGTTAGAATTAGGTTTAGAGTTAGGTTACAGTTAAAGCTAGTTTTAGGGTTAGGGTTAGGGCTAGGTTTTAGATTAGGTTATGATTAGGGTAGGGCTATGCCTAATATAAGAACTAGGGTTACGTTTAGGTCTAATTTTTTGAGTTAGGGTTAGGGCTAGGTCTAGTTTTAGGGTTAGGTTATTATTAGAATGATTATGTAAAATAGGGTTAGTGTTAGGGTCAGAGTCAAGGTCAGTGTTAGTTTTAGCGTTAGGGATAACACTCAAAATAAGGCTAGAATTATGGGTAGGTGTAAGGTTAGATTTTGTGTTAGGGTTAGGGCAAGAATTAAGTCTAGGTCTAATGTCAGGCTTGAGGTTACAGTTAGGTTAGTGTTAGGGTTATGGCTAGGGCTGAGTTTTGTTTTAGAGCTACAGCTAGGTTTAGAACTAGTTATAGGATTAGCGATAGTGTTAGGGCTTGTGATAGGGTGAGGTTCAGGCTTAGGGTTAGGGTTATATTTAGAGTTATGGTCAGATCTAGGGTTAGAACTTGGGGTAGGTTTAGGGGTTAGGTTAGGGCTAGTCTTAGGGTTATGGTAATAGAGTTAGTACTAGAAATAGGTCTAGGGCAAGAGTTAGAGTTAGTCTTAGGGGTAGGGTTAGAGTTAAGGTTATGATTAGCACTAAATTAAGGCTAGGATTAGAGCTAGGGTTAGTGTTATGGTTAGGGTTAGGGTTAGCATTAGAGTTAGAACTAGGGTTTGGGCTATGGTTATGGTGAGGATTAGGTCTAGGAGTAGGGTTAGGGTTTGGGCTAGTGTTTGTTTATGGTAAAGATTGGGGTTTGAGCTAGAGTTAGGGCAAGGGTTAATTTTGGGTTAGGTTCAGCGTTAGGTCTAGGATAAGATTATGGTAGGTTTAGGGTTATGGTTAGTGTTAGGGCTACATTTATCTTTAGGGTTAAGATAAGGGTTAGGGTAATCAATATGGTTAGATGTAAGTTTAGGTTTAGGTTTAGGGTTAGATTTAATTTTAAGGTTAAGGTTAAGGCATGATTAGGTTTAGGTTTCTGGTACAGGTTAGGGATTGAGATAGAGTTAGGGCTATGGCAAGTGTTAGGTTTAGTGTTAGGTCTAGGGTTAGTTTTCCTATTTTAGTTAGGGTTAGGGTTAGGGTTATGGCTAAGGTTATCAATACGGTTATGGTTAGGGTTAGGGTAATGTGTATGTTCAGAGCTAGGTTTAGGGATAGGGTTAAATTTAGAGTTACGGATAGAGTTAGAGTTAGAGTTAGGGATAAGTCTAAGTTTATATTTAGAACAAGAGTTAGGCATTGAGTAAATGTAGGACTAAGGCTAAAGTTAGGGTTAGGATTAGGGCTAGGGTTAGGGTTAGTGTTACACCTAGGGCTAGGTTTAGGCCCAGGATTCACTCTAGGTTTTGTGTTCTATTAAGGTATAGGGTTAGGGCTATGGGTAATGTAAGAGCTAGGATTATGATTAGGGCTAGTTTTAGGGTTAGGGTTATGACTAGGTCTAGTGTTAGGTTTAGATTTTCAGTTATTTTCAGGTTTAGAGATAGCATAGTGTTAATTGCAGAGTCCATGTTCAGGTTAGTGTTAGGGTTAAGTTTAAAGCCAGAATTAGGACTAGGTTTATGTATAGGGGTAGGGTTAGACTTTGCATTAGATTAAGGGTTATTGCCAGGACTAGGGCTAGGTTTTTGTTGGGGTCCAGGGCTAGAGTTAAGGCTACATTTAGGATTAGGTTTAGGTCTAGGACAGGTGGTAGAGTCAGATTTAATATAAGGTTAATGGTAGGGCTAATGTTAGGTTTTGGTCTAGGGTTAGGGTCAGGTTTAGACCTAGGTTAGTGTTATGGTCAGAATAAGGATCAGAATTAAGGTTAGGGTTTGTAATAGATTAGAGCTAGAATGAGGGCTAGATTTAGGACTATTAATAGGGTAAGGGTTTTGATTAGCCTAAGGATTAGGGATAGGTCTAGAATTACCATTAGGGTTAGGGTTTTGCTTAGGTTTAGGAATAATGTTAGAGCTAATGTTAGGGATAGGGTTAGGGGTAGGGTTAATGTTGAAGCTAGGATTAGAGCTCTGATTAGGGCTACATATTGTGTTACCATTAGGGCTAGGAATAGGGCAAAAATTAATGTAAGGATCAGGGTTATAATTAAGGTTAGCTTTAGGGTTAGTGTTAGGGGTAGTTCTAGTGTTGGGTTAGGTTTAAGGTTAGAATGAATTTAGAGCTAGGGTTAATGTTAGGACAGGATTCCGGGACAGGGTTAGTCTTAGAGTTAGGGTTAGGACTCAAATTAGGGCTAGGTTTACTGTTAGGGTTTGGTTTTAGTTTAGAGTGTTTTTTTTAGAGCTAGGGTGAGTGTTAGGGTATAAGTCAGGGTCAGGGTTAGTTTTATGGTTAGTGTTAGAACTCAAATTAGGGCTAGGATTAGTTCGAGGTGTAATTGCAGTTTTAGTTTAATTTAAGGTTTAGGGTTAGTCTATTGTTTGAATTTGTTTTATCCCAGGAATAGGGTTAGCACTGGTTTTATGATTAGCATTAGGGTTAAGTCTAGTGTTAGTGTTAGGCTTAGGATTATGGTTAGGGTTACATTTAGAGTTAGGCTTAGATCTAGGGTTAAGCTAGGACTAAGGTTAGGGCAAGGGTTAGTGTTAGAGTTAGGTTATGGTCAGAGATAGGGTTGGAACTAGGAATAGGGCTAGTGTGAGAGTAAGAGGTTTTCTTAGGGCTAGGGTTAGGGTTAGGGTTTTGGCTATGGTTTGTTTAGTGTAAGGGTTATGGCTTGAGCTAGATTTAAGGCTAGGGCTAAGTTGAGGTTAGGTTCAGCATTAGATCTAGGTATAGGATTATAGTAAGTTTAGGATTTGGGTGAAAGTTAGCGCTAGTTTTATTATTAGGGTTAGGATAAGGGTTAGGGAAATGGATATGGTTAGATGTAAGTTTAGGATTTGTTTTAGGGTTAGATTTAGTTTTGGGGTTAAGGTTAAGGCATGGTTAGGTTTAGGTTTCTGGCACAGGTTAGGGTTTGAGCTAGGGTTAGCGTTATGGCAAATGTTAGGTTTAGGGTTAACTCTAGGGTTAGTTTTCAAGTTTGGGTTAGGGTAAGGTTTAGGTTAATGGGTATGTTCAGAGCTAGGTTTAGGGATAGATTTAAGTTTATGGTTAGGGATAGGGTTAGGGTCAGAGTTAGGGATAAGTCTAAGTTTGTATTTTGGATATGTGTTAGGCATTGAGTAAAATTTAGAAATAAGGCTAGATTTATGGTTAAAATTAGGGCTAGGGTTAGGGGTAGGGTTACGCTTAGGGCTTGATCTAGGCCTAGGATTTGCTCTAGGTTTTGTGTTAGGTTAAGGTGTAGAGTTAGGGCTATGGGTAATGTAAGAGCTATGATTATGTTTAGGGCTAGTTGAAGGTTTAGGTTATGGCTAGGTCTCATGTTAGGTTTAGGTTTTTGGTTAGCGTCAGGTTTAGAGTTAGCTTAGTGTTAAATGTAGGGTCCATGTTCAGGTTAGTGTTAGGGTTAAGGTTAAAGCCAGAATTAGGACTAGGTTTATGTCTAGGAGTAGGTTTATACTTTGATTTAGGTTAAGGGTTATTGTTAGGGCTTGGGCTAGGTTTTTGTTTAGGTCTAGGGCTAGAGTTAAGCTAGATTTAGGATTAGGTTTAGGTCTAGGACTAGTGGTAGAGTCAGGCTTAGTATAAGTTTACTGGTAGGACTAGTGCTAAGGTTTGTTCTAGGGTTTGAATCAGGTTTATACCTAGGATTAGTGTTATGGTCAGAACAAGTGTCAGAATTAGGGTTAGGGTTTGGGATAATTTAGAGCTAGAATGAGGGCTAGATTTAGGACTATTAGTAGGGTTAGGGTTTTTATTAGCCTAAGGATTAGTGATAGGTCTAGGGTTATCATTAGGGTTAGGGTTTTGCTTAGGTTTAAGGATAGAGTTAGAGCTAGTTAGGGATAGGGTTAGGATTAGGGTTAGTGTTAAAATCAGATTTAGGGCTCAGATTATGGCTATTTTTTTGTGTTAGCATTAGTGCTAGGGTTAGGGCAACAAATAATATAAGAATCGAGATTACAATTTAGTTAGATTTAGGGTTAGTGTTTAAGATTAGTGTTTATTGTTAGGTTTAAAGTTAGGATGAATTTATCGCTAAGGTTATTGTTAGGATAGAAGTCAGGGCCAGGGTTAGTTTTAGGATTAGGACTCACATTAGGGTTAGGTTTACTATTAGGGTTTGGTTTAAGGTTAGAGTGGTGTTTTAGAGCTAGAGTGAGTGTGAGGGTATAAGTCAGAGTCAGGGTTAGTTTTAAGGTTAGGGGAAAGACTCAACTTAGGGCTAGGATTTGTTCTAGGTGTAATTTAGGGTTTGTTTTAAGTTAAGGTTTAGGGTTAGGTCTATTGTTTGGTTTTGTTTTAGTTCCAGAGTTAGGGTTAGCACTAGTTTTATGATGAGTATTAGGGTTAGGTCTAGTGTTAATGTTAGGCTTAGGCTTATGGTTAGGGTTTTATTTAGAGTTATTCTTAGATCTAGGGTTAGGCTAGGACTAAGGATAGGGCAAGGGTTAGGGCTAGGGATAGGGCTAGGTTTAGAGTTATGATAAGGGATATGGTTAGAACTAGGAATAGGGCTAGTGTGAGAGTTAGAGTGTGTCTTAGGGCTAGGATTAGGGTTACAGTTTGGATAAGGGTTTAGTTAAGGCCAGGATTAGGGCTAGAGTTAGTGTTCAGTTTAGGCCTAGCAATAGGGTTATGGTTAGGTTTATGTTTAGTATAAGGGATGGTGTTATAACTAGGTTTAGAGGTAGGTTAAGAGTTACAGTAGGGATAGGGATAGGCATAGAGTTAGGGTTATGATTAAGGCTAGATTTAGGGCTAGGATAAGGGCTACTGTTTTTTTTTTAGCTTTAGGGCTAGGATTAAGGTTAGGGCTAATATAAGGTCTGGGGTTATGGTTAAATATAATTTTAGTGTTAAGTTTAGGTCTACATCTAGTGTAAGGGTAAGGCTTATGGTAAGGGTCAGGTTTAGAGCTAGGGGAAATTTTAAGTTTAGGGTCAAGGTTAAGGTTTTGTTTAAGTTGGGATTTAGGTTTAGGGCTCAAATTAGCATTAGGGTTAGAGCTAGGATAATGATAGGTTTTAGTTTAGGGTTCAGGTTAGGTTAAGGGTAAATGATAGGGTTAGCATTAGTAATAGGGTTAGGTTTAGGCTTAGGGTTAGCATTAGGGTAAGGGTTATGGTTATGGTAGTGGGTCGGATTACAGCTTAGGTTAGAACTAAGTTTAGGAATAGGTCTTGAGTTATGGTTAGGGTTATGTTTAGAATTTGGTTTAGGTTGAGGGTTATTGTTAGTGTAAGTGTTCAGTTTTGAGCTAGGGTTATGGTTAGGGAGAGGGTTAGTTTTAGTTTTATAATTAGGTTTCAGGTTTGGTTTAGGTTTGAGTTTAGGTTTAGAATTGAATTAGCATTAGGGTTTGGTTAGGGTAATGATAGGTTTGGGTTTAGGGTTCATATTATGTGTAGTGTAATTGATAGGTTTAGACTTATCAAAAGGGTTAGGGTTAGTGCTAGCGTTAGCCTTAGAGTTATGGTTGTTTTTAGGTAAGGGCTAGGGTTAGGGCTAGGGTTATGGTTATTTTTAGGGCTAGAGTTAGTGATAGGCCTAGGGTTAGGGTTAGGTTTATGTTTAAGGTATGGTTTAGAGTTTGAGCTATGGTTAGCACTAAGGCAAGGGTTAAGTTTAGGATTAGGTCTACGTTATACTTATTGTTAGGGTCAAGGTTACTGTTAAGGTTAGGGCTAGGGTTATCATTAGGTTTAGGGTATTGAATAGGATTTGATGTTGTGTTAGAGTTAGGGTTATGATTAGGATTAGGCTTAAGGTTAGGATTAGCGATAGGTTTAGTATTAGGTTTAGGGTAATGGTTAGGGTTTGAGTAAGGGTTAGCTCTATGGCAAGGTTTAGGTTTATGGTTATGTCTAGGGTTAGGGTTGGGGTTGATTTAGGGTAAAGGCTAGGGTTATCATCAAATTTAGGGTTAGGGTTTGTGTAATGGGTAGGGTAAGAGCTAGGGTTAGGGCTAGCATTATCATTAAGTTTAGGGTTAGAGTTAGGGCAATATGTAGGCTTAGGACTAGGGTTAGTGATAGGGTTAAGGTTAGGATTAGGGATAGGCTTAGATTTAGGTTTAGGTTTAGGCCATGGGTTAATATTAGGGTTAGGTTAAATTTAACGGTTAGGGATTGAGCTAGTGTTTGGACTAGGATGAGGATTAGGGTTAGTGTCAGTATGAGGGTTAAGGCTTGGGTTAGCATTAGGTTTGGGATTAGTGTTAGGGTAATGGATAGAGTTTATTGTAGGTTTTGGCCTATGGTGATGGCTAGTTTCAGGGTTAGTGATATGGCTAGGTCTAGTGTTAGGGTTATGTTTTTTGTTAGGACAAGTTTTAGAGCTTGGGTTTGTGTTAGGGTAAGGGTCAGTGTTTGGTTAAAGGTTAGGTTCATTGTTAGGGCCAGCATTAGGACTAAGGTTTGGTCTAGGGTAAGGTTACTCTTTGGGTTAGGTTAAGGGTTATTATTAGGCCTAGGACTAAGTTTTTGTTTAGGACTAGGCCTAGAGTTATCACTAGATAAAGGATTAAGCGAAGGTCTAACTCTAGTGTTAGGGTAAAGTTTAGTTATAGGATTACAGGTAGTGCCAATGTTAGGGGTCGGTTTAGGATTAGGGTCAGGTTTAGAACTATGGTTAGTGTTAGGGTCAGAATAAGGGTCAGGGTTAGGGTTAGGGTTTGGGATAGTGATAGAGCTAGGTTGAGGATTAGGGTTAGGACTAGTAATAGAGTTAGGTTTGGGGTTAGGCTAAGAATTAGTTTTAGACCTAGTGTAGCTTTAGCTTTTGAGTTTGACTTAGGGTAAGGGATAGGGTTAGCGCTAGTGTTAGGGCTAGGGTTAGGGTTAGGGCTAGGATTAGGTTTAGGGTTAGGGTTAAAGCTAGGGTTAGAGCTTGCATTAGGGCTACGCTAGGTTTTGTGTTAACTTTAGGGCTACGGCTAATGTAAGAACTAGGGTTACAATTAGGGCTAGATTTAGGGTTAGTGTTATGTCTAGGTTTACTGTTTGGTTAGGTTTAGGGTTAGGGTTATGTTTAAGGTAATGAATAGGTAGGGTTAGCTAATGTGTTAGGGTTAGGCCGAGGGTTAGGATTACGGTAAAGGATAGGGTTAGAGCTAGGGTTAGGACTAGGATTATGGTTAGTGTTTGTCTTAGGGTTAGTGTTAGTTTGAGGGTTAGTGCAAGGATTAAATTTAGGGTTAGGTTTAGGGTAAGAGTTAAGACTTGGTTTAGGTTTAGTGTTAAGGTTAAAGCTAGGGTTGGGGCTCATATTAGGGCTACATTTTGGGTGACATTAGGTCTAGTGTTAGGGATACAACTAATAAACTAGGGTTATGATTAGGGCTAATTTTAGGGTTATCGTTAGGGCTAAGTCTAGTTTTATGGTTAGGTTTAAATTCAGGGTGATGTTTTGAGCTATGGTGAGTGTTAGGTTCCGAGTCAGGGTCAGAGTTAGTATTAGGGTTGGGAATAAGACTCAAATTAGGGTTAGGATTAGGGCTAGATGTATAGTTAGTATTTGATTTAGGTTAAGGGTTAGGGTTAGTGCTATGGCTCGTTATGTTTTAGGCCTAAGGATAAAATTAAGGGTAGTTTTATAATTAATGTTAGTGTTATTGCTAGTGAAAGGGTGAGCTTAGTCCTAGGGGTACATTTAGAGTTATGGTTAATTCTAGGGTTAGGGCTATGGCTAGGGTTAGGGCTAAGGTTAGGTTTAGTGTTTGGGTTATGGTAAGGGATAGGGTTAGAACTAGGAATACAGCTAGAGCGATAGTTAGAGTAAGTCTTAAGGCTACGGTTAGGGTTAAGTTTAGGGCTAAATTAGGGCTAGGAATATATTTAGGAATGGTGTTAGGGTTAGGCCTAGGGTTTTGGTTATGTTTAAGATTAGGTTTAGGGTTAGGATTAGGGGAAGGGATGGGGATATAGCTACGTATAGGTCTAGAGCAATGATTAGAATTAGGTTTAGGTCTATGATTAGGTTTGTGTTAGAATTAAGTCTAGATTTGGGGTTAGGTTTAGTGCTAGGTTTTGTGTTAGGTTTAGAGCAAGATTTAGGGATAGAGATAATGTCAGGTTTAGGGTTACTGCTAGGGATTGTTATATGGTTAGGTTCATAGCTACATCTAATGTTAGGTTTAGGGTAAGGCCCAGGTTAAGAGTAAGGTGTATTTTTAGGGTCAGGGTCATGTTTCCGGTTTGTGTTAATTTAATTATTAGAGTCAGGGCTCAAATTAGCATTAGGGTTTGTATTAGGGTTAGGTTTGTGGATAGGTTTAGGTTTAGGATTCGGGTTAAGATTAGGGTAATTGTTAGGGTTAGGGTTAGTAATAGGGTTAGAGTTAGGCTTAGGGTTATCATTTGGGTTATTTGTATTGTTAGGGTAATGAATAGCATTAGAGCTAGGGTTATGGCTAGTGTTTTGTATAAGATTAGGGCTAGAGTTATGGTTAGGGCTAGGGCTAGGATAAGGGGTTTTGTTGAGAGCCACAGCGAAAGGGGACCCAGCAAAATTCCAGCTGCCAGTAAACTTCCAGCTGCCAGGTGATGATTGGGTCACAGTGGCCCCAGCAATCTTCTAGCTGCCAATTTATTGGCTCCTATGCAGTGATGCTCATTGGGCTGTTTCACTGCCCTTTCATACCACAGAGCTGCACATTGGGGGACTTTTTTTGGCTCTGCCACATGACCCAGCCAATCTGCCTCAAGAGCAGGAGAAATGAAGGATGCTGAGAGGCTTGTGGGAAGTTGGTGGTGGCTGTTGGGCTCTGAGGGAATTCCTGAAGATCTGTGTGGTGTGGTGTGTGTTTTCTAAAAATAAAGTTTGTTTCTTTTGACAAGTGGCTCCTGAATTGTGCCCAGCCAGACTCCGGCATTTGGTGGCCTGCAAGGGGAATGACTGAGGATAAGTGATAAGGTAAACTGCTCGCCCGTGAGGGCAGGGCAAGAGCATGGGTAGCCATTTTAAGATTCTTTTGTTTTGTTTCACTTTTGTTTTAAGTTGCCTGTCCCTGGAGATGAGTAAGATGGAAGAAAAACAGCTCACATCTTAGGAACAGATAGGGAGAATGGACATATGGTCACTTCAGGAGGCTATTATAATGATTTTTTGTTTTTCCAATTTTGTTTCACTCTGTTTCAGTTTTGTTAGGCGTTTGATGAGAGCCACAGCCAAAGGGGCCCCAGCAAACTTCCAGCTGCCAGCAAACTTCCAGCTGCCGGCTAATGATTGGCTCACAGCAGCCCCAGCAACATCTAGCTGATTGGCTCCTCGGCCCCAGCAACATCTAGCTGATTGGCTCCTCTGCGGTGATGCTCATTGGGCTGTTTCCCTGCCCTTTCAGACCACGGAGCTGCTCATTGGGGAATTTTTTGGCTCCACCCACGTGACCCAGCCAATCGGCCTCAAGAGCAGAGGATTGTGGGAGGTGGAGAGAAGGTTGTGGGGGAGAGAGAGGCTTGTGGAAAGCCGGTGGTGGCAGTTGAGGCTCTGAGGGTTTTTCCTGAGAGGCTGTTTTGTTTGGCGTGTGTGGTTCTAAAAATAAAGTTAGTTTCTTTTGACAAGTGGCTCCTGATTGTGCCCAGCCAGACTGCGGCAGGCGTTATCTTCTTGGGTTGTATTATAGTTATAGTAGAAATATTCAAGTAAAAAAAAAAGGTCTTTTGAGTGAGTCAGACAGAGGAAAAATTCAAGTAAAAGAGAAGATCTCTCAAGCTAGTCAGACAGAGGAAGAAAGTTTAGAGCAGAAAAAGCCATCAGGGGAATAGTTACAACAGGAGACTGCTACTAACACCTTTTTATCACCAGAGGCCATAAGTGTCCAACCAACAGCGCCACCTCTACAGGAGACTGCTAGTAACACATTTATTTTTATCACCAGAGGGTGTAAGTGTCCAACCAACAATGCCACCTTCATATGCTGGGAGGCCCCCGACCCCCGCAGTTGATAGATGGGATCCTGAGACAGGATCTCACATATTAACATGCCCTGTATTTGAGCAGGCAGGAGGGCAGCAAATTCACCATGTTTTAAACTTCAAAATAGTGAAACAGCTAAAAGAGACTGTAACAACCTATGGTCCTCAAGCACCCTTCACGGTAAGCATGGTTGAATCCATTACCAACTTGAACATGACGCCAGCAGATTGGGCTAATATGTGTAAAGCTGTGCTAAATGGAGGACAATACCTGTTATGTAAGGTTGCCAATGAGGAATTTTGCAAGGAGACAGCTAGGCAAAATGCAGCAGCTGGTTATCCTCAGAGAAATCTAGATATGTTGTTAGGAAAGGGACCTTATGAGGATCAGCAACAACAAATTGCATATGATCCTGGCATATACTTACAAATTGCTGTTGATGCGGTTAGGGCATGGTAGACTTTACAAGGACATGGAGGTTTACAAGGTCAATTATATAAGCTAATACAAGGAGCTAATAAACCTTACGCTGAATTTGTAGATAGACTTATTCAAACAGCTATCAGAGTTTTTGGGAATACAGAACAAGCAATGCCATTAATAAAACAACTGGCTTATGAGCAAGTGAATTGTTGGTGCAGAGAATGCATTAGACCATGGAAACATGAAGATTTAAACATATATATAAAATTATTTAGAGACATTAATGAACAAGGGCAAGTCGTGGCAGCTGCAGTACAACAGGTTTTAGATTCCAGGCCAAAAACATGCTACAATTGTGAACAAACAGGACATTTTAAAAGAAATTGCCCCATAGAAGGAGGGTTTAACAAAACTAGGTATCAAAGAGTAAAATACCGGGTATTTGCCCACGATGCCATAGAGGGAGACATTGGGCTAATGAATGCCATTCTCAAACCACCATAGAGGGTACTCCTTTATCAAAAAATGAACAAGGACCAAATGTTTATCCACGATATCATGGGGAGAAAAGCATCTGGCTACATTGCTAAAAATGGACAGGGTCGCCCAATGGTCCGGGGCCCAAGACCACAAATATACAGAGCACTGGAGGAACCCAGCAACCCCATCAGGGTAGTGCCCAAGACTCACTGTCCATTAAATCCCTCACTAGACAAACCAGAGGAAGTGCAGGATTGGAAATCTGCACCTCGCCCAAAAGAGTACTAACTCCAGAGATGGGAGTTCAAATCATTCCCACAGGGGTAAAAGGACCTCTTCCCAAAGGAACAGTAGGCTTATTATTGGGATGAAGTTATTCTACTCTAAAATGAATTATGATAATTCCTGGGGTAATTGATCCCGATTATGAAGGTGAAATAAAAATTATAACCAGTTCTCCAGAGGGTATATCAGTAATTTCACCAGGAGATAGAATAGCACAGTTACTAATAATACCCAGCCTACATGATAAATTTTCCAGTCATACTGTAGAAACAGGTTCCAGGGGATTAGGCTTCACAGGTGTAGATTGGGCTATGCTTTTTTTTTTTTTAAATTTAGATTCTCACCCCATGCTAAAACTAAATATTCAAGGACATGAATTTAATGGGCTATTGGATACAGGTGCAGACCTTAGCATCATCTCTTGTCAAGAATGGCCAAAATATTGACCATTACAACAATCCACTCATATGTTTCGAGGACTAGGAGTGGCAACTAATCCCCATAGGAGTGCAATGGTATTAGATTGGAAGGATCCTGAAGGATGTGAAGGAACTATACAGCCATATGTGTTGGATCATCTTCCTGTAAATTTATGGGGATGAGATGTCCTAGATTAATTAGGACTAAAATTAACAAATAACATCAATCCAAATGTACCCATTATTATGGCTAGACAATATTTTAGGAAAGGAAAAAGATTAGAAGAACAATAACAAGTTATAGCAGCACCAATACAAATAGATCAAGGAATGGACAGACATGGGTTGGATTTTCAGAAGGTGACCCTGAGTCAATAAAAATTACTTGGAAATCAAAAGACCAGTATGGGTTCCTCAGTGGACCCTGACTAAACAAAAAATACAAGCAGCCCATGACCTGGTCAAACAACAATTGGCAGATGGACATATACAATCTTCTGTATCTCCCCATAATAATCCCATTTTTTTTAATCAAAAAGAAATCTGGTAAATGGAGATTATTGCAACATTTAAGAGCCATTAATAATGAGATGGTTATTATGGGACCTGCTCAACTGGGGATTCCTCAATTTTCTGCTTTGCCAAAATCCTGGTATGTTTTTGTTATAGATATTAAAGATTTTTTTTTCAATTCCAATTCATCCTGAGGATAGTCCAGGTTTTGCATTTACTATACCTGCACTGAATCATGAAGGTCCTGATGAAAGATATGAATGGAAAGTACTCCCTCAAGGGATGGCTAACAGCCCAACTATGTGTCAAATTTATGTTAACAAAGTAATCCAGCCACTTAGAAATCAAAATCCTGAACTACAAATATTTCACTATATGGATGATATATTATTAGCACACAAAGATAAAAACTCATTGCTAGAAAGTTATGCCACACTTGCAAACATATTAAAAGATATAATCTAGAGATAGCAATAGATAAAGTATAATTAAATTTCCAATTAATTATTTAGGAGTTCTATTATCCTCAACCATGGTTTGTCCACCAAAAATGCAAATATGAGTAGATCAACTCAAATCAATTAACAACTTTCAAAAGTTATTAGGGAACATAAATTAGATAAGGCCTTATTTAGTCATACCAACATGAAAGTTGAGACCTTTATTTGATATCCTAAAAGGTCCATCAGATCAAAATTCACCCCAAATATTAATGCCTGAAGCAAGAAAGGCGTTAAAAATCTTTGAAACATATATGGAAAATATGCATTTGGATAGAATTGATATAAGTTTGCCTTTATTATTTATTGTACTACCAAAAAATATTCCTACAGGAGTATTTTGGCAAGAAGGTCCATTATTATGGATACATTTATCTTATTCTCATAACACTATTCTTACTAGGTATCCTGAGGCTGTAGGACAATTAATACTCAAAGGAATAAAAGCAGCAAAGGGAGTGTTTGGAATTTCTCCCAATAAAATTATTACTCCATATACTATGAATCAAATTGATGAGTTAGCTAATGAGTTAAATACTTGGGCAATAATCATGTGCAAATCTAATGTTTCATTTGATAACCACTTACCATCGAATCCTTTATTGTCTTTTTGGTCATTGCATCCTGTAATTTTTCCGAAAATGACAAGAAAAACACCTATCATGAATGCTCCAAATATATTCCTGATGGGTCAAATAATGGTACGCCAGCAACAGTTACACCTGATCAAACTTAGTGTTATTGTCAGGGTCTGTGTTTGGATTAAGTTTAGGGTTAGGCCTAGAGCCAGAATTAGGATTGGTTTGGTTTAGAGGTAAGGTTAGTATTTGGCTTAGGTTAATGGATATCATTAGAACTAGGGCTAGTTTTTTGTTTAGGTCTTGGTTAAAGATATGGGTAGATTTAGATTTAGGTTTAATCTAGGGCTAGATTTAGGGTTAGGTTTAGATATATGTGTATGTGTATGGCTAGTTTTAGTGTTTGGTTTAGGTTTAGGGTCAGAATATGGGTCAGGGTTAGGGTTAGAATATGGGTTATGATTATAACAAGAATGAGGGCTAGGGTTAAGTCTAGTAATATGGTTAAGGTTTGGGTTAGACTAAGAATTATTTTTAGGACTAGGGTTAGCATTAATCTAGGGTTTGGCTAGGGTAAAGTATAAGGTTAGAGCTAGGGTTAGAGCTAGGGTGCGGGTTAGGGTTAGGGCAGGTGTTTTGAGTTGGGTTAGTGTGAAACCTAGGTCTAGTGGTAAGGTTAGTGTTACTGTTAGGTTAAGTTTTATCATTAGGGTAGGGATAGGATTTCTCTAGGTCTAGGGCTACAGATATGGCTAGAGTTAAGATTAGGTTTTGGTCTAGGGTTAGTATTAGGGTTAGGTTTAGGTATAGGGTTATTGCTATTGCTAGCATTAGGGTTTCGTTTAAGTTTAGGTTCAGGTATAGACATACAGTTACTGTTTGGGTCAGAATCAGTGTCAGGGTTAATTTTAGGGTTTGGGTTATAGTTAGCGCTAGAATGAGGGCTAGGGTTAGGACTAGTAATAGGGTGAGGGTTTGGGTTAGGCCTGGGGTTAGCATTAGGTTTAGGGTTAGCTTAGGGTAAGTGATAGGATTAGAGCTAGGATTACGGCTATGTTTAGGGTTAAGGTTAGGACTAGTGTTGGGTTTAGGGTTAAAGCTGGGGTTAGGTCTTGCATTAAGGCTATGTTTTGGTTAGTGTTAGGGCTAGTTTTAGATTTATGGCCAATGTATGTTCTAGGGTTATTATTTGGGCTAGTTATAGGATTAGGGTTAGGACTTGGTCTAGTATTAGGTTAGGTATGACATTTAGAACTAGGGTTAGTCTTAGGGTCTAATTCAAGTTCAGAGTATTTTATGGTTAGGGTTTGGACTTGATTTAGGTCTAGGATTAGGGCTAGGTGTAGCATTAAGTTTTGGTTTAGGTTAAGTTTTAAAATTAAGGCTATGGCTCGGTTTTGTTTTAGGGCTAGGGCTATGGATAGGGCTAGTTTTAAGCTTAGAGTTAGGATTAGGGCTAGCGTTAGGTTTAGGTTTAGGCTTAGAGTTAAAGTTAGATTTTGATTTAGGATTAAATCTAGGGTTAGGTCTAGGGCTAAGGATAGGGCTACTCTTAAGTCTTGGTTTATGGCTAGGATTAGGGTTATGGTAAGGGATAAGGTTAGAACTAGGAATAGGGCTAGGGTGAGAGTGAGAGTTAGTCTTATGGATAAGCTTATTGTTTGGCTAGGTATAGGGATTAATTAGGGCTAGAAATAGGGCTAGGTTTATGCTTATGTTTAGCCCTAGGGTTAGATTAGGCTTAGGGTTAGGTTTCCTATAAATGATGGGCTTAGAGCCAAGGATAGGGGTGGGGTGAAAGTTAGAATTAGGTTTAGGACTAGGGGTTCATTAAAGTTATGATTAAGACTAGGTTTAGGGCTAGTGTTACCGCTCTTGGAGAGTGATGAGTCCTTGCTTCTCAAATGTTGAAGAATAAAACCAGAGAAGCATGCCGAGGCAAGGTTAGAGTAGAAATTAGAAGTTTATTAAAGGACAGCAGAAAATACTTCTCCCAGAGGAAGAAGGGGACCCAAGAGGTGGAATCCATTGAAGGGCAAATGTGTTCCCCTTTTTATAGTTTTGGTGATGGAATGTAAGGGGGAAGGATTGGGACACAGGTGGGCCAAACAAGTAATCTGGGCAGGAAGAACTTCATTATCACTTCTTTGGGATGGGCTATCTCCAAATCTGTTGGGGGCTGTTCCCTGGGTTCCATTAACATTCCTTTGGGATGGACTTTGGGCCTAGGGCCTTTTCCTGGACTTCATTAACATTCCAACAGTTGTCCTGCTTTTCCCGGAATCATTGTCAGCATGGTCTCCATTTTAGATTTCACTGGATATTAGACCTGATTTACCTAACTACACTGACTACCTAATTTTAAATCTGGCTTCACTAGGATGAGGGCTAGGTTTTGTGTTAGGGTTAGGGCTAGGAATAGTGTTAGGGCAAATGTTATGTCTAGGCTTGTGTTTACTGATAGTTTTACATTTAGGTTTATGGCTATGTTTCATGTAAGTGTTAAGTTTTGGGTAGGGGTCAAATTTAGAACTAGGGGTATTATTAGGGTCAGGGTCAGGTTTAGGGTTTTCTTTAGGTTAAGGTTTAGGTTTAGGGCTCAAATTAGCATTAGGGTTTAGGTTAGGGTAATGATTGGGTTTGGTTTAGGGTTCAGGTTAGATTTAGCATAATGGATATGGTTATGGTTAGGGTTAGGGTTAGATTTAGGCCTAGGGTTAGTATTATAATTAGGGTTTTGCTTAGGGTAATTGATAGGGTTAGTGCTAAATTTAGGGCTAGGGTGATGAATAGGATTAGGAACTAGGGTTAGGTTTAGGGTTATTGGTTTGTTTTGTGTTAAGTTTAGGGCTAGAATTACTGCTAGGGCAAATGTCAGGTCTAGGATTAAGGCTAACAATAGTTTTAGGGTTAGCTTTATGGCTAGGTCTAGTATAAGGATTAGGTTTAGTGGTAGATCAGGGTTAGAGCTAGGTATATTATCATGGAAAGGGGCAGAGTTAGGGTTTATGTTGGGTTAAGGTTTAGGGGTAGAGTTTGAATTAGCATTAGGGTTAGAGTTAGGGTAATGATAAGGTTAGGTTTAGAGTTCAGGTTAGGTTTAGGTTAATGAAATAGTTTAGAGTTAGGGATAAGTTTAGGTTTAAGCCAAGGGTTACCATTTGAGTTATGGTTATGGTTAGGGTAATGGATAGGGTTAGACTAGTGATAGGGCTAGGGTTATGGTTGGAATTCTGGCTAAGTTTAGGTTAAAGTTTAGGTCTATGTTCTGGGTTAGGGTTAGGTTTAGGGTTAGGTTTAAAGCTAGTGTTAATATTCGGATTAGGGCTTGGTTTTTGGTTTGATTAGGACTAGGATTAGGGCTATGGTAATGTATGAACTAGTTTTGCAATTAGTGCTAGATTTAGGGTTAGGGTTAGGGCTTGGTCTAGTGTTACAGTTAGGTTTAGGGTTAGGGTTATGTTTAGAGCAAGAGTTATTGTTATGGTTAGTGTCAGAGTTAGTGTTATTTTTAGTGTTATGCTTAGAACTTGGATTACAGCTAAAGTTAGTAGTAGTTGTAAGGTTAGTTTTTTTTTTTTTTTTTTTTTTTTAAGTTAAGGGTTAGGGACGTAGGTTGGTTTTGTTTTAGCACTAGGGCTAAGGTTATTGCTAGATTATGGATTAGCATCAGGGTTAGGGCTAGTGTTAGGTTGAGGTTTATGCTTAGGTTTTGGGTTAGATTTAGAGTTAGGGTTATATCTAGGGTTAGGGATAGGGATAGGGATAGAGTTATGGTGAGGGTTGGGGTTATGGTAACGAATATGGTTAGAACTAGAGATACGGCCAGGGAGAGAATTAGAGTTAGTCATCGTAGTAGTCCGAAGGTTAGCGTTAGGGTTAGGGCTAAATTAGGGCTAGGATTAGGGCTAGGGTTAGGGCAAGGGTTCAGGCTAAATTGGAGCTAATATTAGGACTAGGGTTAGAATTAAAATTAGAGATTGATTAGGACTAGGATTAGGGCTAGATTCAGGGTTAGGGTTAGAGGTAAATTAGGGCTAGGTTAAGGCCTAGGGTTATTGTTGGTGTTAGGGCTACATTACGGCTAGTATTAAGTCTAGGGTTATTGTCAGGGTGAGACTAAGTGGTTGATCTAGAGTTAGGGTTATCATTGTTGTTAACATAAAATTTAGGGGAATGGGTGGGGTTAGAGCTAGCTTTACAGATAAGCTGAGGGTTAGAATTAGGATTAGGCCTAGGGTTATGTTTCAGATTAGGATTAAGGCTAGGTTTAGGGCTAGGTTAAGGGCTTGTGTTACTGTTAGGGTTATGGCTAGGACCAGGTCTAGGGCTAATATCAGGTCTAGGGTTAATGGTAAATATAATTTTAGGGTTAGGTTATGGCTAGGTTTAGTGTAAGAGTTAGGTTTAGGTTAAAGTTCAGCTTTAGGGCTAGCGTTATTATTAGGGTCAGAGTCAGGGTCATTGTTAGCATTTGGTTTAGCTAAAGGTTTAGGGTTAAGTCTAGAATTAGCATTAGGGTTAGGTTTAGGATTAGGATAATGGATAGGGTTTAGTTTAGGTTTCACTTAAGGTTTAGGGTAATGGATGAGTTAGATTGAGCAATTGGGTTAGGGTTACATTTAGTGATAGGGTTATGTTTAGTGTAATGGATAGGTTTAGAGCTAGAGTTAGGGCTAGGTTACGGTTTGGATTAACTCTACTATTAGGGCTAGATTTAGAGATAAGGGTAGGGTGTGATTTAGGGTAAGTTTTAGGGTAAGGTTAAGTGTTGAGTTTAGGGCAGGGTTATAGTTAGGTTAGAGTAAGTGTTAGTGTTTGAGCTAAGGTTAGGGCTAGGGCTAGGGTTAGGTTTATGTTTAGGTCTGGGTTTACATTTATGGTTAGAGTTAGGTTTAATGTTAGGGACGGGTTTTTAATTAGGGTTAGGATTAGGTTTAGGGTAATGGATATGTTTAGAGTTAAAATTCAGGCTAGGTTTAACGTTAGGATTAGGGATAGGGTTATGGATAGGATTTTGATAGAGCTAGGGTTATGTTTAGTGTAAAGGTTAAGCTTTGAGCTAGGGTTAGGTCTAAGTCGAGGCTTAGGTTAGGTCTAGGTTTAGGGCTAGGGTTAGGCTAAAAGTTATGCTTAGAGCTAAGTTTAGGCCTAGGATTAGGGCTATGTTTTATGTAAGGTTTAGGGCTAGGGTTAGGACTATGGGTAATCTAAGAGCTAGGGTTATGTTTAGGGCTAGTTTTAGGGATAGGGTTATGGCTAGGCCTCATGTTATGTCTAGGTTTTGAGTTACTGTCATGTTTAAAGCTAGGTTCAGTGTTAGAATTAGGGTCAGTTTTTGGGATATAGTTATGGTTAGGGTTAGAGCCAGAATTAGGACTAAATTTTGGTCTATGTGTAGGGTAAGTGTTCGATTTAGGTTAAAGGTTATTGTTAGTGCTAGTGATAGGTTTTTGTTTAGGTCTAGGGCTAGAGTTATAGCTATATTTATGAGTAGCTATGGGTCTAAGTCTAGTGTTAGGCTTAGTTATGGTGTAGGGTTACCAGTAGGGCTTGTGTTAGGGTTTAGTTAATGGTTAGGGGCAGGTTTAGACCTAGGGTTACTGGTAGGATCAGATGAGGGTCAGGGTTAGGTTATGAAGTAGAATTAGGACTAGGGTTAAGACTAGTATTATGGTTAGAGTTCACATTAGGCTAAGGATTAGGATTAGGACTAGGGTTAGCATTTGGGTTAGTGTTTGGCTTAGTGTAAGGAACAGGGTTAGAGTTAGGTTTAGGGCTAGTGTTAGGGTTCGGGTTATGGCTAGTATTATGGGTAAAGCTCGGGTGTGGGCTTGGATTAGGTGTAGAATTTGTGTTAGGGTTAGAGCTACGGTTAGAACAATGACTACGGTATGAACTAGGGTTATGGTTAAGGCTAGTTTTAGGGTTCGGTTAAGGCTAGATATAATATTAGGGTTAATTTTAGGTTAGGGTGAAGTTTAGAGCTAGGATTAGTGTTCGGGTCAGTGTCAGGGTCAGGTTTAGTTTTAGAGTTAGTTTTCGGTTTAGTTGTAGGGTTAAGGTTTAATTTAGGTTAAGAGTTAAGATTAGGGCTATGGCTTGGTTTTGGTTTATGGCTATGGCTAGGGCTAGGGCATGTTTTAAAATTAGCGTTCTGTTTAGTGTTAGTGTTAGGGTTTGGTTTAGGCTTATTGTTACAATGAAATTTAGAGTTATGTTTAGATTTAGATTTAGGCTTAGATCTAGGATTAGGATTGAGGCTAATTATAGAAGTAGGGCTAGGGCTAGGCAAGAGTTAGAGTTAGTCCTATGGCTAGGTTTAGGGTTAGGATAGGATTAAATAAAGGCTAGGATTAGCACTAGGCTTTGTGTTAGGCCTATGTTTAGGGCAAGGGTTAGTGTTAGGTTTAGGGTTATGGTTCGTTTTGTGGTATAGGATGAGGTTATAGATAGTTTTAAGGCTATGGTAAGGAATAGCATTAGGGTTAGGGCTCGGGTTATGGTTAGGGCTAGGATTATGCCTATGTTTAAGGCTAGGATTATGGCTAGCACTAATTTCACGTCTAGTGTTATGGTTAAAGAAAGTTTTAGGTTTAGATTTATGGCTGTGTCTAATATAAGGGTTAGGTTTAGGGTTAGGGTCAGGTTTAGAGATAACTGTACTCTTAAGGTCAGGGTCATGATTAGTATTTTGGATAGGTTAAAAATTAATGTTAGGGCTCCAATTAGCATTAGATTTAGGATTAGGGTAAAGATAGTGTTAGGTTTAGGTTTCAGGTTAGGTTGAGGGTAATGGATAGGGTTAGGATTAGAAATACGCTTAGGTTTAGGCCCAGATTTAGCATTGGGGTTTGGGTTATATTTAGGGTAATGGATAGGTTTAGAGATAGGGGTATTATTAGGGTTATTGTTATGATTATTGACAGGGTTAGGCTTAGGGTTATGGTTAAGGTTAAATCTAGTGTTACAGCTAGGTTTATAGTTAGAATTAGTGATAGGGTTAGGGTTAGGGTTAAATCTAGGGATAGTTCTCGGAATAAGGCTAGGTTTTTTGTTAAGTTAAGGCTAGGTTTAGGGTAAGGGCTAATGTAAGTACCTGAGTTGCAATTAGGGCTAAGTTTGGGGTTAGGGTTATGTCTAGGTCTATTGTTAGGTTTAGGTATAGAGTTAGGGTGATGTTTAGAGCTAGGTTTTGTGTTAAGGTCAGAGTCAGGGTCTGGGTTAGTTTGGGGGTTTGGCTTAAAACTCAAGTTATGGCTAGAGTTATGGCTAAGTGTAGGGTTAGGGCTTAGGTTTTCATTAAAAGTTAGGGTTAGGTCTATGGTTTTGTTTTGTTTTAGGGCTAGGGTTAGTGCTAGTTTCAGGATTACCCTAGGGTTAGGGCTAGTGCTTGGTATAGGTTTAGGCTAAGGGTTAGAGTTAGATTTAGAGTTAGGTTTAGATCTAAGGTTTCTGCTATGGCTATGAATAGAGCTACTGTTAGACCTATGGTTTGGGCTAGGAAAAGGGTTCCAGTAAAGTATAGGATTAGAACTAGGGTTAGGACTAAGGTGAGATTTAGAGTTAGTCTTTGGTCTAGGGTTAGGGTTAAGATTAGGGATAGGGCTAACTTAGATCTAAGATTAGGGCTATGGTTAGTGTTAGAGTTAGGCCTAGGGTTATGGTTATTGTTATATTTAAGGCTATGTTTAGGGCTAAGATAAGGACTAGGGTTTGTGTTAGGGTTAGATCTAGTATCATTTCTAGGGATAATATCAGGTCTAGGTTTATGCTTAGGGATAGTTTTGGGGTTAGTTTTATGGCTAGGTCTAGTGTAAGTATTAGGTATAGGGTAACAGTGAGGTTTAGAGCTAGGGGGATTATTAGAGTCAGTGTCAGTGTTCAGGTTTGGTTTAGGTATGAGTTTAGGTTTAGGGCCCTAATTATCCTTAGAGTTAGGGTTAGGGTAATAATTGGATTAGGACTCAGGCTCAGGGTAGGTTTAAAGTAATTGAAAAGTTTGGGGATAGTGATACGTTTATGGTTAGGCCTAGGGTTAGCATTAGGGTAAGGGTTATGTTTAGGTTAATTATACAGTTAGACTTAAGTTTAAAGCTAGGGTTATCATTAGAATTAGTTCTTGATTTAGGATTATGGTGAGGGTTAGAACTAGGGTTAGATTAAAGTTATATTTAGTGTAAGGGTTAGGTTCTGCGCTATGGTTAGGGCTAGGCTGAGTGTTAAATTCAGGATTATATCTAGATATAGAATTATGGAAGGTTTTGGGTTAGGGTAATGGTTAGGATTAGACCTAGGATTCATGGTAAGGTTAGGAAAAGGGTCAGAGTTATTGTTATAGTTTTGGATAGAGTTAGATCAAGAATGAGGGCAAGGGTAAGGGCTATTAATAAGGTTAGTGTTTTGGTTACCCTATTGATTAGGGATAAGTCTAGGGTTACCCTTAGGTTTAAGGTTTTGCTTATGTTAGGGATTGGTTTAGATCTAGGTTAGGACTATGTTTATGGTTAGAGTTAGGGTTAAAGCTAGGTTTAGCACTTGGATTAGGCTTAGGGTTTTTTTTTTTTTTTTTTTTTTTTAGGGTTAGGGCTATGGTTAGTGCAATGGCTAATGTAAGAACTAGGGTTACATTTAGGGTTAGTTTTAGTGTTAAGTTTTGGGTTAGGTTTAGTGTTAGGGTTGGGTTTAAGGTTAGGGTGTTATTTTTAGCTAGGGTTCTTGTTAGAATAGGAGTAAGGGTCAAGCTTAGTTTTAGGGTTAGAGTTAGATCTCGAATTAGGGCTAGGGTTACTGTTAGGGTTCATTTTAAGGTGAGGGCTGTATTTAGAGCTAGGATGAGTGTTAGGATATGAGTCAGCATCAGGGGTGGTTTTAAGGTTAGGGTTAACACTCGTCCCAGAGCTAGGGTTAGGTCTAGAAGTAGTGTTAGGGTTTGGTTTTTAGTTAAGGTTTAGGGTTAAGGCAAATGCTCGGTTTTGTTTTAATCCTAGGGTTAGGTTTAGGGCTAGTGTTAGTGTTAGGTTTAGGCTTAGTGTTAGGGTTAAACTTGGAATTAGGGTGAGATCTAGGATTAGGGCTAGAAGTAAGGATAGGGCAAGGGTTATGGCTAGGTTTAGGCTCATGGTAAGGGATATGGTTAGTACTAGGGATAGGGCTAGGGCGAGAGTTAGTCTTAGGGCTAGGGTTAGGGTTAGGGTTAGAGATAGGGCTAAGTTAATGCTAGGATTAGGGCTAGGTTTAGTGTTTAGTTTAAGCCTAGGGATAGGGTTAGGTTTAGGGTTAGAGTTTAGAGTTAACATTTAGAGTTTAGGTTTAACATTAGGACAAAGTTTGTGGTAATGGATGGCTTTAGGGCTAGTTTTAGAGGTAGAGTGTGGGTTATAATTAGGGTAAGGGCTGTGGTTAGGGTTAGGTTTATGATTAAGCCTAGATTTAGGGCTAGGATGAGGGCTGGGGATTTTTTATTTAGTGTTATGGCTAGGATTAGTGCTAGGGCTAATTTCCATACCAGAATTATGGTTAACAATAGTTTTAGGATTAGGATTATGGGTACCTCTAGTTTAAGGGTTATGTTTAGGGTTAGCGTCAGGTTTAGAGCTAGGGGTATTGTTAGAATCAAGTTCTGGGTTATGTTTTGTGATAGGTTAAGGGTTAAAGTTAGGGCTTGAATTACCATTAGGGTTAGGGTTAGGGTTATGGTAATGGGTAGTTAGAAATCAGTTTAGGACTAGGATTATGGTTATGATTAAGGCTAGGTTTTGGGTTAAGTTAGTGCTAGTGTTAGGTTTACAGCTAATGTAAGTACAATTGTTATGATTACAGCTAATTTTAGTGTTTTAGGACTAGGTTTACTGTTAGGTTTAGGATAGGTATAGGTTAATGTTTAGACCTCGTGTTAGTGTTATGGTCAGAGTAAGGGTCAGGGTTAGTGTTAGGGGTTGGTTTAAAACTTGAATTAGGTCTGGGTCAGGGATAGGTGTAGGGTTAGGACTTGGTTTATGTTGACAATTAGGGTTAGAGCTTTGGCTCAGTTTGGATTTTAGTGCTAGGGTTAGGGTTAGTGAAATTTTTAGGATTAGTGTTCGTGTTATCACTAGTGTTAGAATTAGGCTGAGGCTATGGTTTAGGGTTAAATTTAGAGTTAGGTTTTTATCTAAGTTTAGTGTTAGGGCTAAGGATAGGGCAAGGGTTAGGACTAGGATTTGGGATAGGGTTAGTTTTATAGGAAGGGATAGGATTTGTATGAGTGATAGGGCCATGTGAGAGAGTTATTCTTAGAGCTAGGGTTAGTGTTAGGGTTAGGGATAATGCTAAATTATAGCTAGGGTTAGTGATAGGGCTAGGGGAAGATCTAGTTTTAGAATTAGCATCAGAGTTAGGACTAGGTTTAGGCTTAGGCATAGAGTTATGGTTAGATTTAAAGTTAGGTTTTGATCTAGTATTAAATCTAGGGCTAAGGATTTGGCAATTGTGATGAAAGGGTTAGAGTTAGAGTTAGGGTTACATTTAGGGTAAGTGCTGTGGTTTTGGCTAGGTTTAGGGATATGACAAGGGTTAGTAGTATTAGAGTTAGGGCTAGAGTTATGGCATGGGTTATGATTAAGGCTAGGTTTATGGCTAGGATGAGGTTTAGGGTTTGTGTTAGGGTTTGGGATAGTATTAGGGCTAGGGCTAATGTCAGGTGTAGGGTTATTGTTAGGACGAGATTTAGTGTTAGGTTTATGCCTTGTTCCAGTGTACAGATTAGGTTTAGAGTAAGATTCAGGTTTATATCTATGGTTATTTTTAAGATCAGGGTCAGAGCTAGGATTTGGGTGAGATTAGGATTTAGGTTTAGGATAATGACAGGGTTAGTTTTAGGTTTTAGGTATGGTTTAGTGTAATGGATAGGGTTAAGTTTAGGTCTAGGGTTAGCTTAAGAGTTAGGGTTATTTTTAGGGTAGTGGATAGGTTTAGACTTAATGTTAGGGCTAGTGCTATGTACAGGATTAGGGCTAGTTTTGGGATAGGGTTAGGTTTAAGTTTAGGGTTAAAGCTAGGTTTACTAAGTTTAAAGCAAGGTTTTGGGTTAGGTTAGGGCTAGGGTTAAGGCTATCGCTAATGTATGAAGTAGGGTTATGATTAGTGCTAGTTATAGGGCTAGGGTTAGGGCTACCTCTAGTGTTAAGTTGAGGTTTATGGTGATGATGATATTTAGAGCCAGGGTTAATGTTAGTGTAAGAGTCAGGGTCAGGGTTAGTTCTTGGGTTAGGGTTAGGACTACAATTTGGATATGTTTAGTGCTAGGTGTAGGGTTAGGATTTGGTTTAGGATAAGGTTTAGGGTTATGGCTAGGACTCGGTTTTGTTTTAGGGCTGGGGCTAGTGTTAGTGCTAGTTTCAAGATTAGCATAAGCTTTAGGGCTAGTGTTAGGTATAGGTTTAGGCTTAGGTTTAGGTTTGGATTTAGAATTAGGGTTAGATCTAGGGTTATGGCTAGAGCCATAAATAGGGATAGGGTTAGAATTCGAGTTAGGGCTAGGATTAGGGTTCTAGTAAGCGATAGGGTTGTAACTATTCTTAGAGTTAGGGTGAGAGTTAGAGTTAGACTTTGGTGCTAGGGTTAGGGTTAGGGTTAGGGATAGGGCTAAATTAGAGCTAAGATTAAGGCTAAGTTTAGTGTTAGGGTTAGGCCTAGTGTTTGGGTTAGGAATAAAATTAAGGCTATTTTTAGGGCTAGGATAAGGACTAGGGTTTCTGTTAAGGTTAGGGCTAGGATTATGGCTAGGGTTAATATCACATCTAAGGTTAAGTTTAGGAATAGTTTTAGGGTTAGATTTATGGCCAGGTCTAGTGTAAGGGTTAGATAGGGTAAGAGTCAGGTTTATAGCTAGAGGAATTATTAGAGTCACATTTAGTATTAGGGTTTAATTTAGTTTTGAGGTTAGGGTTAGGGCTCAAATTAGCATTTGGGTTAGGGTTAGTGTAATAATTATATTAGGTTTAGGGTTCAGGGTAGGTTAGGGTAATTGATTGATTTGGGGAAAGCAATAGGGTGAGGGTTTAGCCTAGGGTTAGCATTATGGTAAGGGTTATGTTTAGGGTAATGGATACAGTTAGAGTTAAGTTTAGGGCTAAAGTTATTGTTAAAATTAGGTCTTTTGTTAGGGTTAAGGTGAGGTTTAGAACTAGGATTAGGTTTAGGTTATATTTAGCATAAGAGTTAGGTTCTGAGTTATTCAGGGATAGGCTGAGATTTCAGTTCAGAGTTAGGTCTAGGGAGAGGATTATTGTAAATTTTGTGTTAGGGTTGGGGTTAGGGTTAGACATAAGTTTAGTGTTAGGGTAAGAATAAGGATCAGGATTAGGGTTAGGGTTTGGGATAGTTTTAGAGCTAAATGAAAGGCTAGGGTTAGGACTAATAATAGTGTTAGGGTTTTGGTTAGTCTAAAGACTGGAAATAGGTCTAGGGTTACTTTTAAGTTTAGTGTTTCACTTAGGGTAAGGGATTAATTTAGATCTCGGGTTAGGGCTATGGTTTGGGTTAGAGTTAAAGTTAAAGCTAGGTTTAGGGCTCGGTTTAGGGCTATTTTTTTGTTGTTAGGGTTAGGGCTAGGATTAGGGCAACAGCTAATGTAAGAACTAGGGTTACCATTAGGGTTAGTTTTAAGGTTAGGGTTGGGGTGATTTGAGTGCTACACTTAGGTTTAAGGTTAAGTCTATATTTACAGCTACGGTTCTTCTTAAGATAGGATTCAGGGTCAGGGTTAGTTTTAGGGTTAGTGTTAAGCCTCAAATTAGGGCTATTGTTAATGTTAGTGTTCAGTTTCAGTTTAGGGCAATGCTTATATTAGGGTGAGTGTTAGGATATGAGTCAGGGTCAGGATTAGTTTTAAGGTGAGTCTTAGGACTCAAATTAGGGCTTGTTTTAGGTCTAAGCATAGTGTTAGTGTTTGGTTTAAGTTAAAGTTTAGGGTTATGTCTATTGCCAGGTTTTGGTTTACTGCCAGGATTGGGTTAGGGCTAGTTTTACAATTATCATTAGGGTTAGGGCTATTGTTAGTGTTAGGCTTAGGCTTAGGTTTAAGGTTAGATTTAGAGTTATGGTTAGGGCTGGGACTAACTTTAGGGCAAGTGCTAGGGCTAGTGTTATGTTTATGGTAGCAGATAGGCTTAGAACTAGGGCTAAGGCTAGGACTAGCTTTAGGGCAAGTGCTAGGGCTAGTGTTATGTTTATGGTAGCAGATTGGCTTAGAACTAGGGCTAAGGCTAGGGTAAGAGAGTTATTCTTAGGACTAGGGTTAGGATAGGGTTAGAGATCGAGCTAAATTAGGGCTTGGATTAGGGCTAGGATTTGTGTTTAGCTTAAGCCTAGGATTAGGGTTGTGGTTAGTTTAAAATTTAGAGTAAGGGATGACATTATAACTAGGTTTAGAGATAGGGTGAGGATTAGAATAAGGGTTAGGTGTAGGGCTAGATATAGGGTTATGATTAAGGCTAGGTTTAGGAAAAAAATGAGGGCTTGGTTTGTTCTTAGGTTTAGGGTTAGAATTAGGGCTAGGGCTAATTTCAGGTCCACAATTATGGTTAAAGATAGTTTTAGCGTTAGTTTTATGGCTATGTCTAGGCTAAGTGTTAGGTGTTGTGTTACTGTCAAGTTTAGAGCTAGGGGTATTTTTAGGGTCAAGGTCTGTGTTAAGGTTTGGGATAGGTTAAGGTTTCTGGTTTGGGCTTGAATTAGTTCTAGGATTAGGTTTAGGGTAATGATATGGTTAGATTTAGGATTCAGGTTAGTTTTAGGGTAATGAAAGTGTTAGGATTCGGGATAGGGTTAGGTTTATGCTTAGGGTTATTATTATGTTTTGGGTTATGGTTATGTTAATGGATAGAGTTAGAGATCAGTTTAAGGCTAAAGTTATGGTTACAATTAGGGCTAGTGTTAGGGTTAGGTTAGGTTTAAAGCGAGGGTTAGGGCTGCGATTAGGGCTAGGTTTTGTATTTGTTAGGGCTAATGTTAGGGTTACAGCTAATGTAAGTACTAGGTTTAAAATTAGGGCTAGTTTTAGGATTTTAGTGCTAGGTTTAATGTTAGGGTTAGGTTTACTGTTAGGGTGATGTTTAGAGGTAGAAGTGTTAGGGTCAGTGTCAGATTCAGTGTTAGTTTTAGGTTTCGGCTTCCAACTCAAAGAAGTCTAGGTTTAGGTCTAGGTGTAAATTAGGGATTGGTTTAGATTAATATTTAGGGTTAGAGCTATGGCTCGGTTAATTTTTTTATGGCAAGGACTAGCATTAGGGCTCATTTTAGGATTAGTGTTATAGTTTGGGTTAGTGTTAGGTTTAGGCTTAGGCTTAGGGTTAAGGCTAGTTTTAGAGTTATGTTTTGTCTAAGGTTAGTGCTAGGGATAAGGATAGGGAAAGAGTTAGCACTAAGGTTAAGGCTTGGGTTATGGATACATTAAGGGATTGGGTTAGAAGTAGTAATAGGGCTAGTATGAGAGATTTAGCCTTAGGGCTAGGGTTAGGGTTGGGATTTGAAATAGGGCTAAATTACGGCTAGGGTTATGTTAGGGCTAGTTTTAGGGCTAGTTATAGGATTAGGCTTCGGCATCGAGTTAGGGTTAGATTTAGAGTTAGATTTCGATCTAGAGTTAGTACTAAATCTAAGGATAAGGCAAGTGTTACCACTAGGGTAAGGGTTATAGTTAGGGTTTGATTTAGGTTAAGGGATGTGAGTATAGCTAGGCTTAGGGCAAGGGCAAAGGTTACTATTAGGGTTAGAACTAGGGTTAGGGTTAGGGTTATGATTAAGTCTCTGTCTAGGTCTACGATGAAGACTAGGATTTGTTTTAGGATTAGGGATAATACTAGGGCTATGTCTAATGTCAGCTCTAGGGTTACAGTTAGGGGTAGATTTAGTGTTAGGTTTATGGCTTGGTCCAGTGTAAGGGTAAGGTTTTTTGTTAGGGTGAGGTTTAGATCTAGGGTTATTTTTAAGATCAGGGTCGGTATTAGGGTTTTTGTTAAGTTAGGGTTTAGGTGCCTGTCTTGAATTAGTGTTACATTTAGGGTTAGGAAATGACAGGTTTAGGTTTAAAGTTTAGGTTTGGTTTAGTGTAATATATAGGGTTAGGTTTAGGCTTAACATTATCAGAAGGGTTAGTGTTATCCTTAGGGTAATGGATAGGGTTAGCCCTAAGTTTAGGGCTAGGGTTATGTATAGGTTTAGGGCTAGTGTTTGGGTTAGGGTTAGTTTTAAATTTAAGGATAAAGTTAGATTTAGGACTAAGATTAAGGCTAGATTTTGGGTTAGGTTAGGGCTAGAGTTAAGGCTACCACTAATATATTAAGTAGGTTTATGACTACAGCTAGTTATAGGCTTAGAGTTAGGTCTAGGTCTAGTGTTAAGGTTAGGTTTATGATGATGATGATGTTTAGAGTCAGGGTTAGTGTTAGGGTCAGAGTCAGGGTCATAGTTAGTTTTCAGGTTAGAGATAGACTAAAATTTAGGGATAGGGTTAGGGTGAGGTGTAGGGTTAGGATTTGGTTTAGGTTAAGGGTTAAGGTTAGGGCTGTGACTTGGTTTTGTTTTAGTGCTACGGGTAGGGTTAGGGCTAGTTTTATGATTAGTCTTAGGGTTAAGGCTATTGTAAGTGTGAGATTTAGGCTTAGGTTAAGGATTAGGGATAAGAGTAGAGTATGGTTAGGTTTAGTCTTAAGTTTAGGGTTAAATTTAGAGTTATTTTTAGATCTAGGTTTTGTGATAGGGCTAAGCATAGGGCTAGGGTAGGGCTGCGTTTAGGGCTAGGTATATGGTGATGGTAAGGGATAGGGTTAGAACTAGGTGTAGTGCTAGTGTGAGAGAGTTAGTCTTAAGGCTAGGGTCAGGGTTACGGATAGGGCTAAATCAGATTAGGGCTAGGGTTAGTGTTATGTTTAGGCCTAGGGTTAGGGCTAGGGTTAGTGTTAGGTTTAGGTTTTGGTTAGGTTTAGGGTAAGGGATGGGAATATAGCTAGTTTTAGGACTAGGGTGAGAATTAGGGTTAAGGTTAGGGTTAACGTTAGGTTTAGGGTTATGATTAAGATGAGGTTCCTTGCTAGGATATGGGCTACATTTTGAATTAGGATTAGGGCTAGATTAGATCTAGGGCTAATGTCTGGTCTAGGGTACAGTTAGGGATAGTTTTATGGCTAGGTTTATGGCTAGGTCTATTGTAAATATTAGGTTTCTTGTTTGGGTTAGGTTTAGAGCTATGTGTATTATTAGAGTCAGGGTAAAGTTTAGGGTTGGGGTTAGGTTAGGGTTAAGTTCAGGGCTCAAATTAGTTTAGGGATCGGGTAATGACACATTTAGGTTTAGTTAGGTTTATTGTTCAGGTTAGGTTTAGGTGAATAGCTAGGATTAAGGCTAGTGCTAAGAGTAGGGTTCCTCCTGGGGTTAGCATAAGGATTATAGTTATCTTAGGGTAATGATTAGGGTTAGAGCTAGGGTTAGGGCTAGGTTTATGGTTAGGTTTAATTCTAGGGTAAGGCTTAGGGTTATAGTTAGGGCTAGGGTTATTGTTAGGGTTAGCTTTAGGGTTAAAGCTAAGGTAGGGCTTGGGTTAGGGCTAGGTTTTGTGATAGGTTAGGGCTATGGCTAATGTAAGAACTAATGTAATGATTAAGACTAGTTTTATGGTTAATGTTAGGGCTAGGTGTAGTTTTAGGGTTAGTTTTAGGGTTAGGGTGAAGTTTACAACTACGGTTAGTGTTAGTGTCAGGGACAGTGTTTGGGTAGGGTAATGGTTATGGTTAAAGCCAGAATTAGAACTAGGGTTAGGTATAGAGGTAGGGTTAGAGTTTGGGTTAGGTTAAAGGTTATTGCTAAGGGTAGATCTAGTGAGTCTTTAGGTCTAGAGCTATAGTTATGGCTAGATTTAGGATTAAGTTTAGGTCTAGGGCTAGTGTTAGGGTTACTTTTAGGTATAAGGTTACCAGGAAGGCTAGTGTTAGGTTTTGGTTTAGAGTTAGGTTTAGATTTAAAGCTAAATTTAGTGTTAGGGTCAGAATAATGGTCAGGGATAGGGTTAGGTTTTAGGTTATGGTTAGATATAGGATGAAGGCTAGGGTTAGAACTAGTTATAGAGTTAGGTTTTGGTTAGGCTAATGATTATAGCTAAGAATAACGTTAACATTAGAGTGAGGGTTTGGCTTAGGGTAAGCGATAGTGTTAGAGCTAAAATTAGGACAAGGATTAGAGTTAGGTTTAGGATTAAAGCTCATGTTAGGGCTTGGATTAGGGCTAGTTTTGTATTAGGGTTATGGCTAGTGTTATGGTTATGTCTATTGAAAGAAACAGAGTTACGATTAGGGTTAGTTTTCGGGTTAAGTTTAGGGCTAGGCCTAGTGTTAGGGTTAGGTTTAAGGGTAGGATGATAATTAGAGCTAGGTTTAGTTTTTGGATATGAGTCAGGATCATGGTTGATTTTAGGTTAGGGTTAGGTTTCAAATTAGGGCTAGGGTTAGGGCAGGTGTAGGTTTATGGTTTGGTCTATGGTAAGGGTTAAACATAGGGGTATGGCTCAGTTTTGTTTTGGGGCTAGGGCTAGGGTTAGGGCTAATTTCATGAATAGCATTAGGGTTAGAGTTATTTTCAGGGTTAGGCTGAGGCCTCAGATTAGGGTTAGTTTTAGAGATAGGTTAGTTCTCCGGCTAAGGATCATGACTAGTGTTAAGGCTTGTGTTAGGGTTATGGTAAAGGATAGGGTAGGTTTTAGAGATAGGTTCCCATCTAGAATTAGTGCTAGGGCAAAGGTTATGACTAGGGTTAGGTCTTGGGTTATGGTTAAGGTAATGTATAGGGTTAGATGTAGGGATATGTCTTGTGTGAGAATTATAGTTAGTCTTATTTCTAGATTAAGGGTTAGGGTAAGGAATATGGCTATATTAGAGATAGGATTAGAGCTAAGTTTAATAATAGGGTTAGGGCTAGATTGGGTTTATGATAAGGGCTAGCGGTAGGGTTATAGTTAGTGTAAGGATTAGGGTTTTAGCTACGGTTAGGGTTGGGGGAGTGTTAGGTTTAGTGTTTGGTCTAAAATATTGTTATGGTTATGGTTAGGGTTAGGGTTGGGTTTATTGTTAGGGTTTTCATTAGGGTTAGGGTTAGTTTTAGAATACTTCATTGGATTAGATGTAAGTTTAAGTTTAGGGTTAAGTTTAGGTTATGGTTAAATTTAGGTTAATGGATTGATTTAGTTTTGATTCACGGTAAGGTTTAGGGTTAAGTTTATGGTAAGGGTTAGGTTTATGGTCAAGTCAAAGATTAAGTTTATGATTAGGGTTAGGGATAGGGTTAGGTTTATGGCTAGGGTTATTATTAGGGTTAGGGTAATGTGAGGTTTAGAGCTCGAGTTAGTACTAGGGTTAAGTTTAGGATTCGGGCTACGGTTAGGTTTATGTTTATGAATAGGTCTAGGGTTATGTTTAGGCTCAGGGTTATGCTTTGAGCTAGGGTTATGTCTAAGGCGAGAATTGGGGTTAGGGCTACATTTAGGATTATGGTTTTGCTTAGGGTAGGATTAGGCCTCAGAATAGGGCTAGGTTTTGTGTTAGGTTTAGGCCCAGGGTTAAGGCTAGTGTAATGGAAGATCTAGGGTTCTGATTAGAGCTAGTTTTAGGGTTAGGTTTATGGGTATGTCTAGTGTTAGGTTTAGGTTTTGTTAGGTTCATGTTTAGAGCTAGGTTTAGTGTTAGAGTTAGGGTCAGTGTTCAGATTAGTGTTAGGTTAAGGAATTTGTTAGGGCTAATGCTCAGGTTTTCTTAGGTCTAGGTCTAGGGTTATGGCTATATTTAGGATTATGCTTAGGTTTAGGGCTAGTGTTAGACTTAGGTTTAGGTATAAGTTTACTGTTAGGGCTAGTTTTGGGGTCTGGTTTAGGGTTAGGGTCAGATTTAGACTGAGGGTTTGTGTTAGGGTAATGATTTGAGTTAGGGTTAGAGGTAAAATGAGGGCTAGGGTTAGGAATAGTAATAGGGTTAGGGTTTGGATTAGGCTATGGATTAGGATTAGGACTAAGGTTAGCATTATTGATAGTTTTGGCTTAGGGTAAGTGAAAGAGAGCTAGGTTCAGGGCTAGGTTGAGGGTTAGGGTTACAACTAGGGCTGGGTTTAGGTTTATGTTTACATCTAGTGGTAGGATTCAGATTAGGGCGAGTTTTTTTGTTAGTTTTAGGGCTACGGTTAGGGCTGTGGCTAATATAAGAGATAAGGTTATCATTAAAATTAGTATTTGGTATAGATCTAGTGTTAGTGGTATCTTTAGGGTTAGTATGATATTTAGAATTAAGGTTAGTGTTAGAATATATGTCAGGGTCAGGGTTAATTTTATGAATAGGACATGAATTAGAGCTAGAAGGTTATGGCTAGGTTTAAGGTTAGGGTTTGGTTTAGGTTAACATTTAAGGTTAGGACAATGGCTCGGTTTTGTTTAAGGGATAAGGCTAGGGTTATGGCTAGTTTTAGGATTAGCAATAGTTTTAAGTTTAGAGGTAGGTTGAGGATTAGTTTTAGAGTTGGGTCAAATATAGAGTTATGGTTATATCTACGGTAGGGTATAGGGCTAGGGTTAGGACTAAGGTTAGGGCTTGTGTTAGGTTTATTTTAAAGGATAGGGTTAGAACTAGAAATAGGGCTAGGGGGAGAGTTAGAGACAGTCTTAGGCCAAGGATAGGGGTAGAGTTAGGGTTACGGCTAAATTAGGGCTAGGATTAGTGCTAGGGTTAGTATTAGGGTTAGGCCTGTGGTTAGGGCTAGAGATATGATTAGTGTTAGGGTTAGGGTTAGTGATAGGGTTAGGGTAAATGATGGGGTTATACCTAAGTTCAGGTCAAGGGCAAGGGTTAAAATTAGAGAGGGCTAGAGTTAGTGTTTGTGTTAGGATTAAGGCTAGGTAAAGGCCTAAAATGAGGACTTGTGTTTGTGTTAAGGTAATGGCTAGGATTAGGGCTGGGGCTAATGTCAGGACTGGGTTCAAGGTTATGTTTAGGTTTAGGGTTAGGTTATGGCTAGGTCTAGTTTAAGGGTTAGGTTTATGTTAAGGGTCAGGTTTAAAGCTAGGTGTATTATTAAGGTCAGGGTTTGAGATCGGTTTGGTTTAGGTTAAGATTTAGGGTTAAGGCTTGAATTCACATTAGGGATAGAGTTGGGTTTTGGGTTAGGGTAATTGATAGGATTAGGTTTAAAGTTCAGGTTAGGTTTAGAGTAATGAATAGGGTTAGTGTTAGCAATAGTGTTAGCGTTAGGCTTAGGGTTAGCATTTGTGTTAGGCTTATCTTTAGGGTAATGGAAAGGGTTTGAGCTAATTTTAAGGCTAGGATTAAGGTTAGAATTAGGACTAGGGTTAGGGTTAGGCCTAGGGTTAGTGTTAGGTTTAGGTTTCGTGTAATTGTTAGCATTTGAGCTAGGAATAGGGCTAGTGTGAGGATTAGGTTTAGATTTAGGGCTAAAGTTAGGGTTAGGTTTAGGGTTATGTTTAGATTAAGGTTAAAGTTTGAGCTATAATTATGGTTGGGGTGTGGTTTAGGATTAGGGTTAGGTCTAGGCTTATTGTTACGGTTACAATAAGGGCTTGGTTTAGCAGTAGGATAAAAGGTACGTTTGTGTGAGGTTTATGGCTATAATTAGGGCGATGGGTAATGTAAGAGCTAGGGATATGTTTATGGCTAGTTTTAGGGTTAGAGTTATGGATAAGTCTAGTCTAGTTAGGTTTTTGGTTAGGATAAGATTTAGAGCTAGGGTTTGTTTTAGGGCAACGGTCATTGTTTGGTTTAGGGTGAAGGTCAGATTCAGGACTAGCATTGGGTCTAGGCATAGAGTTAGTATTTACATTAGGTTAACAATTATTATTAGGGCTAGTGCTAGGTTTTTGTTTAGGGCTAAGGCTAGATTTAAGACTCTATTTAGGATTAGATTTGGTCTAGTGCTAGTGGTACTGTTAGGTTTAGGTATAGGTTTACTGGTACGGGTAGGGTTAGGGTTCATTTTATGGTTAGTGTTAGGTTTAGACCTGGGGTTAGTGTTAGGTTCAGAATAAGGGTCAGGGTTAGAGTTAAAGTTACAGCTAGAATGAGGGCTAGGTTTAAGACTAGTAATAGCGATAGGGTTTGAGGTAGGCTAAGGATTATGGTTAGGACTAGGGTAGCATTGTGGTGAGGGTTTGGCTTAGGGTAAGGGATAGCATTAGAGGTAGAGTTAGGGTTAGGTTTAGGGTTAGGTTTATGGTTAAACCTAGGTTTAGGGCTTGGAATTGGGCTAGGATTTGTATTAGCATTAGGGCTACAACTAATGAAAGAACTAGGATTCTGATTAGGTCTAGTTCTAGGGTTAGTGTTAGGTCAATGTTTAGAGCTAGGGTTACTGCTAGGGTCCGAGTAATGGCCAAGGTTAGTTCTAAGGTTAGGGTTAGGACTCAAATTAGGGCTACATTTAGGGCTAGGTGTAGGGTTAGGTTTTGGTTTAGGTTAAGGGTTAGGATTAGGATTATGGCTGGATTTGGTTTTAGGGCTAGGGTACAGTTAGAGCTAGTTTTCCAATTAGCATTAGGTTTAGGGCTAGTGTTAAAGTGAGTTTTAGGCTAAAGGTTATGGTTATATCCAGGTTTAGGGCAAGGGTGATGGTTAGGGCTAGCGTTGGGAATAGGAAAAGGGATAGGTTTTTGGTTATGGTAATGGATATTTTTAGAATTAGGATTAGGCATAGGGTGAGACTTAGAATTAATCTTAGGGCTAGTGATAGTGTTAGGTTTAGGGTTAGGGCTAAATAGGGCTAGATAAGAGATATGGTTAGTGGTAGGTTTAGGGCTAGGTTTAGGGCTAGGTTTAGGATTAATATTAGGGTTAAGGTATGATGTTACAGCTACATTTAGGGCTAGGGCAAAGCATAAATTATGGGTTAGTACTAGGGTCAATGTTAGTGTTAGGATTAAGGCTAGGCTTAGGGATAGAATTAGGGTTAGGGTTTGTGTTAGGGTTAGGGCTAGGATTAGCCATAAGGCTAATGTCAGGTCTATGGTTATGGTTAGAGATAGTTTTTGGGTAAGGATTAAGGCCAGATCTATTGTAAGTGTTAGGTTGAAAGTTAGCTTCAGGTTTACAGCTAGGGGTATTATTAGGGTCAGAGTAAGGTTTAGGGTATGCGTTAGGTTAAGGATTAGGGTTAGCTTTAGGGTTAATGTTAGATTTAGAGTAATGGATATGGTTAAGTTTAGGGTTAATGTTAGATTTAGAGTAATAAACAGGTTTAGGCTTAGGGATATGGTTAGGTTTAAGCATAGGAATAGAATTCAGTTAGGGTTATGGTTAGGATAACAGATTTTATTAGAGCTACAGTTAGGACTAGGGTTATGGTTAGGATAGAGGAATGGTTAGGGTTAGGCCTATGATTAAAATTTGGATAGGGTTATGGTTACAGTAATGGATAAGATTAGAGCTAGGGATAGGTCTAGGATTGTGGTTAGAATTAGGGCTACGGTTTTGGTTAGATTTCGGGTTAGGACAAGGTTTAGGTTTATGGTCAGGATTAGGCTAAGTGACAGGCCTAGGGTTAGGGTTAGGGCTAGGATTAAAGCTATGGTTAGGGCTCTGATTAGGTCTAGGTTTTGAGTTAGGTTAGGGCTCTTTATGATTAGGGCTAATGTTAGAACTTGGGTTATGATTAGGGCTAATGTTAAGTTTAGCATTATGTCTAAATCTTGTGTGTAGATAAGGTTTAGGTTTAGGGTGATGATTAGAGATAGGGTTAGTGTTACTGTCAGCATCAGCATCAGTGTTACTGATCAGAGTTAGGGACAGACTTGAATTAGGGCTAGGGTTAAGGCTAGGTTTTGGGTTAGGGTTTGTGTAAGGGTTGGGGTAAGATTTAGGGATAGGTCTAATGTCAAGTCTAGGATTATGGTTTTGTTAGGATTAGAGCTTTGTCACAGTTTTGTTTTATAGCTAGGACTACTTTTAGGATTAGTCATAGTGTTAGTGCTAGTGGTATGGTGGGGTTTAGGCTTAGATTTATTGTTATGGCTAGATCTAGGTTTAGGGATAATGCTATGATTAGAGCTAAGATTAGGGCTAGTGTTAGGGTTATTAACGATAGAGTTAGAACTAGAAATAGGGCTAGGGTGAGATTTAGAGTTAGTCTTAGGGCTAGGGTTAGGGTTAGGTTTATGTTTAGGGTTAAATTAGGGCTAGATTTAGGTCTAGGTTTAGGCTTAGGTTTAGGGGAATGGATGGGGTTATAGCTAGGTTTAGGTCTAGGGCGAGGGTTAGAATTAAGGTTAGGCTAGGGTTAGGATTAAGGCTATGTTTAGTGCTAGGATGAGGGTTTGTGTTAGGGCTAGGGCTCGGTTTAGGGATAGGGCTAATGTTAGTTCTAGATTTATGGTTAGTGTTAGTTTTAGGGTTAGGTTATGGCTAGGTCTATTGTAAGGACTACGCTTAGGTAATGGTCAGGTTTAAAGCTAGTTGTATAATTATTAGGGTCAGATTCCAGGTAGGGTTTGGTTTAGGTTAAGTTTTAGGGTTAAGGATTGAATTAGCTTTAGGGATAGTGTTACAGATAGAGAAATGTATAGGATTAGGTTTAGGGTTCGGGTTAGATTTAGAGTAATGGATAGGGTTTGTGTTCGTGAAAGGTTTAGCATTATGCCAGGGTTAGCATATGAATTAGGCTCATCTTTAGGGTAATGGATAGTGTTAGACCTAAGTTTAGGGCTAGGGATAAGGTTATGATAAGGTCTAGGTTTAGGATGAGTCCTAGGGTTAGTGTCAGGGATTGTTTTAGTTTAAGTATTAGCATTTGAACTAGGGCTAGGTCTTGGGGGAGAGTTAGGGTTAGAGTCAGATCTAGGGTTAGGGTTAGGGTTATGTTTATGGTAAGGGGTAGATTTTGAGCTAGGTTTAGGGCTCAGGTGAGAGTAGGATTAAGCTTAGGTGTAGGATTATGGTAAGAGTTATGATTAGGGCTAGGTTTAGGGCTAGGATAAGGGCTAGGTTTTGTGTGAGGTTTAGATCTAACATTAGGGCTATGGGAAATATAAGAGTTACGAATATGTATATGGCTAGTTTTAGGGTCAGGGTTAGAGATACTGCTAGTGTTCGGGTTTGGATTTGGGTTAGGATAAGGTATAGAGCTAGAGTTTGTTTAGGACTAACATTCATTGTTCAGGATAAGGTTAGATACAGTGTGAATGCGAGAATTACAACTAGTGTTGGGTCTAGGGATAGGGTTAGTCTTTAAGTTAGGTTAACAGTTATTGTTAGGGCTTGTGCTAGGATTTTGTTTAGGACTAGGGCTAGATTTATGACTATTTTTAGGATTAGGTTTTGTCTAGTGCTAGTGTTATTGTTAGGTTTAGGTACAGGTTTACTGGTAGGGACAGGGTCCAGTTAAGGGTTAGTGTGAGGTTTAGTTCTAGGGTTAGTGTTAGAGTCAGAATTAAAGTCAGGGTTTGGGTTATAGTTACAGCTAGACTGAGGGCAGGGTTAGAACTAGTAATAAAGTTGGGGACTGGGGTAGACTGAGGTTTAGTGTTAGGACGAGGTAACATTATGGTGAGGGTTTGGCATAGAGAAAGGGATGGGTTTAGAGGTACAATTAGGGTTAGGGATATGTTTAGGGCTAGGATTAAGGTTAGGGTTCGGGTTAGTCTTACGGTAAAAACCTAGGGTTAGAGCATGGATTAGTGCTGGGTTTGTGTTAGCTTTAGGGCTATGGCTAATGAAATAACTTGGTTTCTGAATAGGGCTAGTTCTAGGGTTAGCATTAGGGCAATGTATAGAGCTAGGGTTAGTGTTAGGATCTGAGTCAGGGTCAGGGTTACTTCTAGGGTTAGGTTTACCACTCAAATTATGGCAATGTTTATGGCAAGGTTTAGTGTGAGTGTTTGGTTTAGGTTAAGGGTTAGGCTTTTTATTGCTCAGTTTTGTTTTAGGGCTAAGTTAGGGTTAGGGCTAATTTTCCAATTAGCATTGCTGTTTGGACTAGTGTTAAGTTGAGATTTAGGCTTAAGGTTAGGGTTTGATCCAGGTTTAGGGGTAAGCAAATGTTAGGGAAAAGGTTGGGCTAGGGATAGGGCTAGGGTGAGAGTTAGAGTTAGTCTTAGGGATAGGGATAGGTTTACGTTTGGTGTTAGGCCTAAATTAGTGCTAGGATTAGTGCTAGGGTTAGTGTTATGTTTAGGCCTAGGTTTAGGGCTAGGGTTAAGATTAGTTTTAGTGTTATCATAAGGTATGATGTTACAGCTCTGTTTAGTGCTAGGACAGGGATAAAATTAGGGATAGGGCTGGGGTTAAGATCAGGGTAAAGATTAAGGCTGGTCTTAGAACTAGGATTAGGGCTAGGGATAGGGCTAATATCAGGTCTACCATTAAGGTTAAGTAGGGTTAGGGATAGTGCTATGTCTCAGTTTTGTCTTAGAACTAGCCCTAGGATTATGGATTGTTTTATGATTAGCAACAGTATTAGGGCTAATGTAGGGTGAAGTTTAGGCTTAGATTTATTGTTATGGTTAGATCTAGGTTTTCGGCTATGGCTATTGTTAGGGCTAAGTTTAAGGCTAGTGTTAGGTTTATGGTAACAGATAGAGTTAGAACTAGAAATAGGGCTAGGTTCATAGTTCGAGTTAGTCTTTGGGCTAGGGTTAGGGGTAAGTTTATGGTTAGGGCTATATTAGGGCTCTGATTAGTGCTAGGGTTAGTGTTAGGGTTAGAACTAGGGTTAGGGTTAGTGTTAGTGTTAGTGTTAGGATTAGGTTTATGGGAAGGTATAGGGTTATAGCTAGCTTTAGTTCTATGATGAGAATTACAATTATGGTTAGGAGTAAGATTAGGTAGGGTCTGGGTTAGGATTCATGCTAGGTTTAGGGTTAAGCTTAGGGTTTGTGTTAGGGGTAGGGCTAGGATTAGGGCTAGGGCTAATGTTTTGTCTAGGTTTATGTTTAGTATTGGTTTTAGTGTTAGGTAATAGCTATGTGTAGTCAAAAGGTTAGGTTTAGGGTAGGGGTCAGGTTTAGAGCTAGGTTTATTATTAGGGTCAGTGTCTTGGTAGGGTTTGGTTTAGGTTAAGTTTTAGGGTTAAGGATTGAATTAGCTTTAGGGTTAGGATTCCAGTTAGAGTTATGGATAGGATTAGGTTTATGGTTCCAGTTAGATTTAGAGTAATGGATAGGGTTAGTGTTAGTGATAGGGTTATTGTAAGACCTAAGGATAGAATTTTGTTTAGGCTTATCTTTATGGTTATGGATAGGGTTAGAGGTAAGGTTAGGGTTAGGATTATGGTTAGGATTAGGTTTAGGGTAAGTGTAGGCATTGGAACTAGTGTTAGGGATAGGGCAATTGTTAGGGTTTGAGTCAGGGCTAGGGTTGGGTTTAGGTTTAGGGATATGTTTAGACGAAGGATTAGAGTTTGAGCTAGGATTAGGGCTAGGGGGAGGGTTAGCATTAGGGTTTGGTCTAAGGTTATGGTTAGGGTTATGATTAGGGCTAGCTTTATTTCTACGATAAGGGCTAGGTTTTGAGGGATGTTTAGGAATAACCTTAGGGCTATGGGAATGTAATAGCTAGGGATATGTTTATGGCTAGTGTTAGGGACAGTGTTATGGATAAGTATAGTGTTAGGGTTAGGGTTTGGTTTATGATAAGGTTTATAACTAGGGCTTCTATTAGGTTAAGGGTTATTGTTGGGTTAGGTTTAGTATTATGCTTAGGGCCACAATGAGGACTAGCATTTGGTGTGTGATAGGTTTAATCTTTACATTAGGTTAAGGGTTATTGTTAGAGCTAGTGCCAAATTTTTGTTTAGGGCTAAGACTAGATTTATGACTATATTTAGGAATAGGTTTGGTGTAGTGGTAGGGTTACTGTTAGGTTTAGGTGTAGGTTTACCAGTATAGGTAGTGTTAGGGTTCGGTTTAAATTTAGGGTCAGTTTTAGATATAGAATTAGTGTTAGCGTCAGAATATGGGTCAGGGTTAGGATTAGGGTTAAAGCTAGAATGAAGGCTTGGATTAGGAGTAGTTATAGAGTTAGGGTTTGGGGTGGCTAAGGATTTAGGTTAGGACTAGAGTAGCATTAGGGAGAGGGTTTGGCTGAGGGTAAGTCATAGCGTTAGAGGTATGTTTAGGGTTAGGTTTAGAGTCAGAGCTTGGATTAGGGATAGGATTTGTGTTAGCATTAGGGATATGGCTAATAAAAGAACTAGTTTTCTTATTAGGGCTAGTTCTAGGGTTAGTGTTATGGCAATGTTTAGAGCTAAGGGTAAAGTTAGGGTCTGACTAAGGGTAAGGGTTATTTCTATGGTTAGGGATAGGACTCAAATTAGGGCTATGTTTAGGGATAGTTGTGAGGTTATTGTTTGATTTAGGTTAAAGGTTATAGTTAGGATTATGGCTCAGTTTTGTTTTAGGGGTAGGGTATGGATAGGGCTAGTTTTCCAATTAGCATTAGGTTTACAGCTAGTGTTAGGGTGAGGTTTAGGCTTAAAGTTTGGAATTACAACCAGATTTAGGGCTATGGTGATGGTTACAGTTAGGGTTGGGGCTAGGGATAGGGCTAGGTTTGGGTTATGGTAAGAGATAGGTTTTGAAATTTTGAAAGGACCTTTGCAAGAGTTAGAGTTAGTCTTAGGGCTAGGGATACGATTAGGTTTAGGATTAGGTTTAAATTAGGGCTAGGATTAGTCCTAGGGTTAGAATTAGGTTTTGGCCTAGAGGTAGGGCTAGGGTTAGGGTTAGCATTGGGGTTAGGGTAAAGTATAATCTAACAGATAGGGCATGGGAAAAATTAGGGTTAGGGCTTTGGTTAAGGTTAGGATAAGGATTAAGGCTAGACTTAGGGCTAGGATTAGGGGTAGAGTTTGTATTATGGTTAAGGCTTGGATTTTCTAGGGCTAATGTCAGTTCTAGTATTATGGTTAGGGATAGTTTTAGGTTTAGGTTTATGGCCAGGTCTATTTTAAAAGTTATGTTGAGCATTAGAGTCAGATTTACAGCTAGGGGTATTATTAGGGTCAGTGTCATTGTTAGGGTATGGGTTAGGTTAAGGTTTAGGTTTAGTGTAAAATTAGCATTTAGGGTATTCTATATGGTTAGGTTTCAGGTTCAGGTTAGGTTTAGTATAATGGACAGAGTTAGGGTAAGGAATAGGATTAGAGATAGGCCTAGGGATCGAATCTGGTTAAAGATATGGTTCAGGTAATGGATAGGATTAGAGCTACAATTAGGACTGGGATTATGGTTATGTTAGGCCTATCATTAGGGTAAGGCCTACTGTTAGAATTTGCTTAGGGTTATGGTAAGGGTAATGGATAAAATTTTATCTAGGTTAAGGGCTAGTGTTATGGTTAGGAATATGGCTATCGTTTGGTTTCAGTTTTGGGTTAGGACAAGTTTTAGGTTTAGGCTTAGGTTTAGGTTAAGTGTTAGAGTTAGGGATAGCGTTAGGGCTACGATTAATACTAGGGTTAGGGCTTTGATTAGGGCTAGGTTTTGGGTTAGGTTATGGCTAGTGTAGGAGTAGGCCAATGTAAGAACTAGGGTTACGATTAGGGCTAGTATTAGGGTTAGTATTAGGACTAGGTATAATGTTTATATTAGCTTTAGGTTTAATGGGATGATTAGAGATAAGGTTAGTTTTAGGGTCAGTCAGGGTCAGTGTTAATTTTAGGATTATGAATAGGACTCAAATTAGGGTGAGGGTTAAGGCTAGGTGTAGGGTTAGGATTTCTGTTAGTGTTAGGGTAAGAATTAGGGATAGGGCTAATATCAGGTCTGGGTTACGTTTACATTAGGGTTAGGGTTGGGCCTATGGCTCAGTTTTGTTTTAGAGCTATGGCTAGGGTTAGGGCTAGTTTTGGAATTAGCGATAGGGTTAGGGCTAGTAGTAAGGTAAGGTTAAATCTTATATTATTTTTTATGGTTAAATCTAGGTTTAGATTTAGGCTATGGTTAGGGCTAATGTTCGGGCTAGTGTTACAGTTATGATAACAGATAGAGTTAAAACTAGAAATAGGGCTAGGTCAAGAGTTAGAGTTATTCATAGGGCTAGGGTTAGTGGTAGGTTTAAGGTTAGGTCTAAACTAGGGCTAGGATTATCACTAGGGTTAGTGTTAGTGTTAGGGTTAGATTTAGGGTTAGTGTTAGTGTTAGATACAGGGTTAGGTTTATGGAAAGGGATGGTGTTATAGCTAGGTTTAGGGATAGGGCGAGAGTTAGAATTAAGATTAGGGCTAGGTTAAGGTTTGGGTTTTTATTAATGCTAGGTTTAGGGCTATGCTGAGGTTTTGTGTTAGGGCTAGGGCTAGGATTAGGGCTAGGGCTAATGTCAGGTTTAGGTTTATGGTTAGTATTAGTTTTAGTGTTAGGTTATGTCTATATCTATTGTAAGCTTTAGGTGTAGGGTAAAGGTCAAATATAGAGGTAGGTGTATTACTAGGGTCAGAGTCTGGTAGGGTTTGGTGTAGGTTAAGATTTAGCATTAATGCTTGAATTAGCGGTGGGTTTGGATTAGGGCTAGTGTAATGCATAAAATTATATTTATGTTTCCGGTTAAATTTAGAGTAATGTATAGAGTTAGTGTTAGCAATAGGGTTATCATTAGGCCTAGGGTTAGCATTTGGGTTAGGCTTTCATTTAGGATAATGGATAGGGTTAGAGCTAAGGTTAGTGCTAGAGTTAAGGTTAGGATTAGGGCTAGGGTTAGGTTTATGGTAAGTGTCAGAGTATGAGCTAGTGTTAGGGCTAGGGAGATGTTTAGGGTTAGAGTTAGCACTAGGGTTATGGTTAGAGTTATGATTAGGGCTAGGTTAAGGGGTAGGAAAAGTCTATGTTTGTCTGGTGTTTATGGCTAGTATTAGGGCAATAGGTTAAGGTTAGGTTTAGAGTTAGGGCCATAATTAGGACTAATGTTGGGTCTAGGGTTAAGGTTAATATTTAAGTTAGGTTAAGGGTTATTTTTAGGGCTAGTGCAAAGATTTTTTTAGGGATAGGGCTAGATTTATGACTATATTTAAGATTAGGTTTGGTCTAGTGCTAGTGTTACTGTTAAGTTTAGGTACAGGTTTATTGGTAGGGATAGGGGTAGGGTCCGGTTTAGGTTTAGTGTGAAGTTTAGTTCTAGGGTTAGTGTTAGAGTCAGAATAAGGGTCAGGGTTTGGGTTAGAGTTACAGATAGTATGAGGGCTAGGTTTAGAACTAGTATTAGGGTAAGGGATTGGGTTGTGTAAGGATTAGGGTTAGGACTAGGTAACATTAGGGTGAGGGTTTGGCTCAAGGAAAAGGATGGGTTTAGATGTAGGATTAGGGTTAGGGATAGGTTAAGGGCTAAGTTAAGGTTAGTGTTCAGGTTAGTCTTAGGGTTAAACCTAGGGTTAGAGCTTGGATTAGCACTAGGATTTTTGTTAGATTTAGGGGTATGGCTAATGAAAACACATGGTTTCTGATTAGGGCTAGCTCTGGGCTTAGCGTTAGGGCAATGCATAGAGCTAGTTTTAGAGTTAGGATCCGATTCATGGTCAGGGTTACTTCTAGGGTTAGGTTTAGTACTCAAAGTATGGCAAGGTTTGGGGCTAGTTTTAGGGTTAGTGCTTGGTTTAGGATAAGGATTAGAGTTAGGTTTATGGCTCAGTTTTGTTTTAGGGCTAGGTTAGGGTTAGGGCTAGTTTTCCAATTAGCATGGCTTTTAGGGCTAGTGTTAGGGTGAGATTTAGGCTTACTGTTAGGGTTTGATCCAGGTTTAGGGATAGAGCAAAGGTTAGGCCTTAGGTTGGGGTAGGGATATGGCTAGGTTTTGGGTTATGGTAAGGGATAGGTTTAGAACTAGAAAAAGGGCTAGGGTGAGAGTTAGAGTTAGTTTTAGTGATATGGATAGGGTTAGGTTTGGTGTTAGGCCTAAATTAGGGCTAAGATTCGTGCTAGGGTTAGTTTTATGTTTAGGCCTACGTTTAGGGATAGGGTTAAGGATAGCGTTAGTGTTATAGTAAGGTATGAGGTTTCAGCTCTGTTTAGTGCTAGGACAAGAGATAAAATTAGGGATAGGGCTTGGGTTAATATCACGGTAAGGATTAAGGCTGGTTTTAGAACTAGGATTAGGGCTAGGGATAGGGCTAATGTCAGGTCTAGTGTTAAGGTTAGGTAGGGTTAGGGATAGGGCTATGGCTCAGATTTGTTTTAGAACTAGGCCTAGGGTTAGGGCTAGTTTTATGATTAGCAATAGTGTTAGGGTAATGGTAGGGTGAAGTTTAGGCTTAGATTTATTGTTATAGTTAGATCTCGGTTTAGGGCTATTGCTAGGATTAAGGCTAAGTTTAGGGCTAGTGTTAGGTTTATGGTAACAGAAAGAGTTAGATCTAGAAATACGGTTAGGTTCAGAGTTCGAGTTAGTCTTTGGGCTAAGGTTAGGGGTTAGTATAGGGTTAGGGTTAAATTTGGGCTAGGATTAGTGCTAGTGTTAGTGTTAGGGTTAGGCTGAGTGTTAGGGTAGTGTTAGTGTTAGGGTTAGGATTAGGTTTAGGGGAAGGATTAGGGTTATAGCTAGCTTTAGGGCTAGGGCTAGTGTTAGAATTAGGGTTATGACTAAATTTAGGGTTTGGGGTAGGATTAAGACTAGGTTTAAGGCTAGTCTGTTGGTTTGTGTTAGGGGTATGGCTATGATTAGGGCTAGAGTTAATGTCAAGTCTAGGTTTATGGTTAGTATTAGTTTTAGTGTTAGGTTATGGCTATGTCTATTGTAAAGTTTATGTGTAGGGTAAAGGTCAAGTTTAGAACTAGGTGTGTTATTAGGGTCAGAGTCTTTGTAGGGTTTGGTTTAGCTTAAGATTTAGGTTTAATGTTTGAATTAGATGTGGGTTTGGTTTAGGGTAAGGGTAATGGATAGAATTAGTTTTATGGTTCCAGTTAGGTTTATACTTTAATGGATAGGGTTAGTGTTAGCAATAGGGTTATTGTTAGGCCTAAGGTTAGGATTTGGTTTAGGCATTTCTTTAGGTTAATGGATAGGGTTAGAGCTAAGGTTAGAACTAGAAATAAGTTAAGGATTAGGGTTAGGGTTACGGCTAGGCCTCGAGTTAATGGTAAGGTTAGGGTTAAGGTACATGTAGGCATTTGAGGTAGGGATAGGGCTATGGCAAGGGTTAGGTTTTTGAGTCAAAGATAGTGTTAGGTTTAGGGTTATGGTTATATTTAGGCTAAGGATTAGAGTTTGAGCTAGGTTTAGGGCTAGGGTGAGGGTTAGAATTTGGGTCAGGTCCTAGGTTATGGTTAGGGTTATGATTAGAGCTGGTTTAGGGCTAGGCTAAGGGCTAGGTTTTGTGTGATGCTTAGGGCTACAGTTAGGGCTTGGGTAATGTAAGAGAGAGGGATATAGTTATGGCTAATTTTAGGGTAAGGATAATGAATAAGTCTAGTGTTAGGGTTAGGTTTTGGTTTAGGATAATATTTAGAGTTAGGGTTTCTATTAGATTAAAGGTCATTGTGGGGTTATGGTTAGTTTTAGGTTTAGAGCCACAATTAGGACTAGCGTTTGGTTTAGTGAGAGGTTTAGTTTTTACGTTAGGTTAAGGGTTAATGTTAGGGCTAGTGCTAGGTTTTTGTTTAGGGCTACGGCTAGATTTATGACTCTATTCAAAATTAGGTTTTACTAGTGCTACCTTTACTGTTAGATTTAGGTATAGATTTACTGGTAGAGGTAGAGTTAGGGTTTGGTTTATGGTTAGGGTCAGGTTTAGATCTAAGGTTAGTGTTAGGGTAAGAATAAGGGTCAGGGTTAGGGTTAGGGTTAGAGCTCAAATGAGGGCTACGCTTAGGACTAGTAATAGTGTTAGGGTTTGGGGAATGCTAAGAATTATGGTTAGGACTAGGGTAGCATTAGGATAAAAATTTGGCTATGGTAAGTATTAGGGTTAAAGATATGGCTAGGGTTAGGGTAAGGGTTAGGCTTAGTTTTAGAGTTAGGTTTAGAGTTAGCATTAGTGTTTGGATTTGGGTTATAGTTAGGTTAAGTGTTAATGTTAGATTTAAGGTTAGGTGTAGGGTTAGGATTAGGTGAGTGTTAGGGGTAGAGTTAGGGTCAGGGTTATTGTTAGTGTTAGTGTTAGGGTAAGGGTTAGGATAGGTTTAGGTTTAGGGTTAAGTTAGAGTTTGTGTTTGGGTTAGGGTCAAGGTTAGGGTTATGTTAAGTTTAGGGATAGGGTTAAGGTTATAGTTAGGGTTTGTGTTTGGGTTAGTATTCAGGTTAGGGTTAGGGTAAGGTTTAGGGTTAGGCTTAGTTTTATCATTAGGGTTAAGGTTACGGTTAGGATCATTTTTAGGGTTACAGTTGGGTTTAGGGTTACAGTTAGTGTTAGGTTTTATTTTAGATTTTGTATTTGGGTTACAGTTAGGGTTACAGTTAAGATTAGGGTTATGTTTAGGCTTAGTGTTAGGCTTAGGTGTAGGATTAGGGTTAGTTTTAGGTTGTTGGTTAGTGTTTGTGATAGGGTTATGTTTAGGTTTAGGCTTCAGGTTAGGGTTAGTTTTATAATTAGGATTAGGGTTAGGTCTAGGTTTAGTGTTAGGATTAGTGTTATGTTTAGGATTTGGGTTTCTGTTAGGGTTAGAATTGGGTTAGTGTTAGGGTAAGACTTAGCATTAGGATTAGGGTTAGAGTTAGTGTTATTGTTAGGGTTATGGTTAGGGGTAATATTAGTGTTACAGTTCGAGTAAAAGTTAGGTTTAGGTTTAGTGTTAGGTTTAGGCTTAGGGTTAGGGTTAGTGTTACTTATACGGTTATGGTTGGACTTAGGATTTGTGTTAGGTTTAAAGTTAAGGTTAATGTTAGGGTTAGCGTTAGTTTTAGGGTTAGGCAAGGATTAGCATTAAAGTTAGGGTTAGATTTAAAGTTAGGGTTTTATTAGGGTTATTTTTAGGATGTCGGTTAGTGCTAGGGTTACAGTTAGGTTTAGGGATAGGGTTCATGTTAAGGTTAGGTTTGGGGTTAGTGTTAGGGTAAGGTGTAGGTTTACGGTTAAATTTAGGATTAGTGTTACAGTTAGGGTTAGGGGTTGGGTTAGGATTAGTTTTTGGGTTAGGGTTAGAGTTAAGTTTATAGTTAGTTTTAGGGTTATGGTTAGATTTAGTGTTATGTTTAGGGTTAGGTTTATGTTGAGGTTTAGTTTTAGTTTTAGGGTTAGGTTTAGGCTTAGTGTTAAGGTAAGTGTTATGGTTAGGGTTAGTGATTGTGTTAGTGTTTTGGTTAGGGTTTGTTTTAGAGATAGCTTTAGGGTTAGGGTTAGGGTTACTGTTAGGATTAGGTTTATGGTTAGGGTTGCGGATTGGGTAAGTATTAGTGTTAGGGTAAGGTTAGGGTTGCCGTTATTGTTTGGGTAGTGTAATAGTTAGGTTTAGGTTTAGTGTTAGGTTTAGCATTAGGGTTAGCATTATGTTTAGGGTTAGGATTAGGTGAGTGTTAGGGTTAGGTTAATTGTTAAGGTTAGAGTTAGTATTAAAGTTAGGGTTAGGATTATAGACAAGTTTAGGTTTAGGTTTTGGTTAGGGTTTGTGTTAGGTTTAGTTTTAGGTTTAGGGTTATGGGTAGGATTAGGGTTAGGTTTAGCGTTAGGGTAATGGTTAGTGTTAGGGTTAAAATTAGTGTTATTGTTAGGGTTAGGGTTACTGTTATGGAATGGGTTAGGGTTTGTGTTTGGCTAAGGGTTATGATTAGGGTAAAGTTTAGGTTTAGGGTTACAATTACTTAACCATTAGGGTTAAGGATAGGTTTAGGGTTAGTGTTACGGTTAAGGTTAGGGTTAGGAATAGTTTAACAGTTAGGGTTAAGGTTAGGTTTAGGGTTGGTGTTAGGGTTAAAATTGGTGTTAGGGTTATTTTTAGGGTTAGGGTTAGGATTAGTTTTAGTGTTATGGTTAGCAATAGGTGTACGATTAGGGTAGTGTTATGGTTAGCATTAGGAATAGAGTTAAATTTAGGTTTAGTGTTAACATTAGTGTTAGGATAGGGTTAGTTTTAGTGTTTGGGTTATGGTTAGGGTTTGATTTAATGTTATGGTTAGTGTTAGGTTTATGTTTATGGTTAGGGTTAGGGTTAGTGTTTGGGTTAAGGTTAGGTTTAGAGTAAGCTTTAGGGTTGATGTTAGTGTTTGGGATAAGATTAGGGTTAGGTTTAGTGCTAGGGTTAGGGTTAGGGTAAGGGTTATGCTTAGGTTTAGTGTTAGGGTTATGCTTAGGTTTAGGGTTAGTGTTAGGTTTAGTGTTAGGGTTTATGTTATGTTTAGGGTTTGGGTTATTTTTAGGTTTACAGTTAAGATTAGGGTTACAGTTAGGGTTAGGTTTAGGGTTAGGGTTTGTCTTCTGGTTAGGGTTTAGAGTTTGTGATAGGGTTAGGTTTAGGTTTAGGGTTCAGGTTAGGGTTAGGTTTAGTTTTAGAGTTAGGGTTAGGGTTTGGTTAGTGTTAGGGTTAGAGTTAGAATTAAGGGTTAGGGTTAAATTTAGGTTAGAGTTGGGGTTAGGGTTTGGTTAGGGCTTGTGTTATGATTAGTATTAGGGTTAAAGTTTGTGTTAGGGTTAGGGTGTGGGTTAGTGCTTCAGTTACGATTAGGGTTAGGTTTAGGTTTTGTGTTAGAATTTTGGTTAGGGATAGATTTAAAGTTAGTTGTACATTTATGGTTAGGATTAGGGTTAGTGTTACAGTTAGTATTAGGATTAGTTTTTTCGGATTAGTGTTTGGGTTAGTTTTAGAGTTAGGTTGAGGCTTAGTGTTAGAGTTAGGGTTAGAGTAAGTGTTATGTTTAAGTTTACATTTATGGTGAGGTTTAGTGTTAGTGTTAGTATTAGGATTACTTTCCGTGAGAGTGTTAGTGTTAGGGTTAGGGTAAGTGTTAGATTTAGGGTTAGGGTTAGGGTTATTGTAAGTGTTAGTGTTAGTGTTAGTGTTATGTTTATGGCTAGTGTTAGGGTTAGGGATAGGTTTAGGGCTAGTTTTAGGGTTAAGCCTTGGGTCAGAGTTAGGGTTAGGGTTCATGTTGGGGTTAGGGTTAGGGTTAGTGTAAGGGTAAGGCTAGGTTTTGTGTTAGTTTTAGGGATATGGTGAGTGTTAGAGTTAGGATTAGGTTTAGGGTTAGATTTAGTGTTAGTGTTAGGGTTAGGGTTAAGGAGAGTGTTAGGGTTATGGATATGGTTAGGTTTAGTGTTAATGTTACAGTTAGGGTTCGGGTTAGTTTTAGGTTTCATTTTAGGATTAGGGTTAGGGTTATGTTTTGGTTTAATTTTAGGGTTATTGTTAGTGTTAGGGTTCGGGTTAGGGTTAGGGTTAGTTTTAGACTTCGGGTTATGGTTAGTTTTAGTGTTTGGATTGTGTTTTTGTGGGGAATATGGTTTGTGCTAGGGTAAGGGTTAGGGTTAGTGTTTGTGTTAGGGTTAGGGATAGGGTAAGGGTTAGAGTTAGGGTTAGGATTAAGGGTAGAGTGAGGTTTAGGGTTAGGTTTAGGCTTAGGTTTAAGTTTAGTTTTAGGGTTACTTGTAGGTTAGGGTTAGTGTTAGGGTTAGGGTTAGGATTAGTGTTAGGATTAGAGTTTATGTTATGGTAAGGGTTAGGGTTAGGTTAGGTTTAGGGTTAGGTTCAGTGTTAGTGTTAAATTTAGTGTTAGGAGTAGTGTTAGAATTAGGGATAGGTTTAGGGTTATTTTTAGGTTTAGGGTTAGAATTAGTTTTAGGGATATTGTTACATTTAGGGTTAGGTTTATGGGTAGGTTTAGTGTTAGGATTAGGGTTAGGTTTATGGTTAAAGTAAGGGTTTGTTTTAAGTTTAGTGTTATGGTAAGAATTATGGTTTGTGTTAAGGTAAGAGTTAGCTTTATGTTTTGTTTTAGGGTTTCAGTTAAAATTAGGGTTTTTGTTATGATTAGAAGGATGGTTAGAGTGAGGCATAGGTTTATGGTTAAGGTTATGTATAGGGTTCAGATTAGAGTGAAACTCAGGTTTAGGTTTACGTTTAGTTTTAGGGTTACTTGAAGTTTAGTGTTAGTGTTAGGGTTAGGTTTAGAATTAGGGTTAGGTTTATGGTTTGTGTTATGGTAAGGTATAGGGTGATGATTAGGGGTAGGGTTAAGTTTAGGGTTAAGTTCAGTTTTAGTGTTAGTGTTAGGGTTAGGTTTAGGAATTGTGCTAGGTTTAGGGATAGGTTTAGGGTTCGATTTAAGGTTAGGGATAGTGTTACGGTTAGGGTTAGGCTTATGATTAGTGTTAGTTTTAGGGTTAGGGTTAGGATTATGGTTAAGGTTAGTTTTTGGGTTAGGGTTAGGTTTAGGTTTCGAGTTAGGGTTTGGGTTAGTTTTAGAATTAGACTTAGGGTTTCGGTTAGAGTTAGTGTTAATTTAGTGTTCGAGTAAGAATTATGTTTTGTGTTAGGGTAAGGGTTTGGTTTAGGTTTTGTGTTAGTTTAGTGTTAATATTAGGGTTTGTGTAATGATTTAAAAGTGAGTGAGAGTGAGGCATAGGGTTAGGATTAGGATTAGTTTTAGGTTTACAGGTAGTTTAGGCATAGTGTTAGTGTTAGGGTTAGGGTTAGTGTTATTGTTAGGGTTTAAGTAATGGTTAGGGATAGGGTTAGTGTTAGGTTTAGGGTTTATGATATGGTTAGTTTTTGGATTAGGCTTAGGGTTAGTGTTAGAGTTAGTGTTAAGTTTAGGGTTAGGTTTAGTGTTAGTGTAAAATTTAGGATTAGGATGCATTTCAGGGTTAGGTTTAGTGTTAGTTTAATTGTTAGTTTTAGTGTTAAGGTTAGGGAGAGTGTTCTGTTAGGGAGAGGTTTAGGGTTAGGTCAGCATGAGGATTGGTGTTACAGTTAGGGTTAGGGTTAGGGTTCATTTTAGGGTTATGTTTAGAGTTAGTTCTGGGTTTAGTGTTAAGTTTTGGATTACGTTTAGGTTTAGTTTTAGAGTTAGTTTTAGAGTTAGGGTTAGGGTTAGGGTTAGTGTTAGGACTAGAATTCTTGTGAGGGATAAGGTGTGTGTTAGGGTAAGGGTTAGGTTTATGGTTACTTTTTGGGTTAGAGTGAGGCTTAGGGTTAAGTTTAGGGTTAACTTTAGGGTTACTTGTATGTTAGGGATAGTTTTAGGGTGAGGGATAGGATTAGTGTTAGGGTTATGGTTAAGGTTTGGGTTATGGTAAGGGTTACGGTGAGGGTTAGGGGTCGGGTTAGGTTTAGGATTAGGTTCAGTGTTAGTGTTAGGCTTATGGTTAGGGATAGTGTTAAGGTTAAGGATAGGGTTAGGGTTACTTTAGGTTTAGGTTTATAATTAAGGTTAAGGTTAGTGTTATGGTTAGGGTTAGGGTTATGGTTAGGTTTAGTGTTAGGGTTAGGGTTATGTTTATGGTTAAGTGTAATTTTGGGTTTAGGGTTAGGGTTTTGGTTGTGGTAGGGTTAGGTTTAGAATTGGGGTTAGAGTTTGGGTTAGGGTTAGTGTTAAGGTAAGTCGTAGAGTAAGAATTTTGGTTTGTGTTAGGGTAAGGGTTAGGTTTAAGTTTTGTGTTAGGGTTAGAATTAAAATTAGAGTTTTTGTTATGATTATAAAAAGGGTTAGAATGAGGCGAGGGTAAGAGTTAGGGGTAGTTTTAGAGTTAATGGTAGTTTAGGTAGTGTTAGGTAAGGGTTACGGTGAGTGTTAATGTTAGGGTTAAAGTAATGATCAGGGATAGGGTTAGTGTTAGGTTTACGGTTAGGCTTCGGGTTATTGTTAGTGATAGGGTTATTGTTTAGGTTATGGTTAGTGTTAGGATTAGGGTTAGGTTTAGTGTTAGGGTTTGTTTTAGGTTTAGGGTTAGGTTTAGGGTTAGGTTTAGGGTTCTGTTAGGGTTAGTGTTAGGGTAAGCTATAGAATTAGGGTTGGAGTTAGGGTTAGTTTTAGGGTTAAAGTTAGTTTTAGGATTAGTGTTAGGGTTAGAGTTAGTGTTAGGTTTAGGTTAGTGTTAGGGCTAGGTTAAGGGTTAGGGTTAGTGTAAAAATTAGTGTTAGTGATAGGATTAGATTCAGTCTTAGGGTTAAGGTTAGAAATAGGGTTAGTGTTAGGTTTAGAATTAGGATTAGGGTTGGTTATGGTTAAAGTTAGTGTTATGGTTAGTGTTAGTGTTACTGTTATGGTTAGGTTTATGTTACATTTATGGTTAGTGTTAGTATTAGGGTTACAGTTAGTTTTACTTTGTCAGAGTTAGTGTTTGTTTTAGGGTTAGTGTTAGTTAAAAGTTAGGGTTAGTGTTAGGTTATGTTTAGGGTTATGTTTTGTGTAAGGGATTGTCTTAAGTTTATGGTTAGTTTTAGGATTAGGGTTATGTCAGATTTAGGGTTATGGTTAGGGTTAGGATTACTGTAAGTATTAGTGTTCGGATAGGGTTATGGTTAGGGTTGTTTAGTGTTATGATTACTGTTAATTTTAGGGTTAGTATTAGTGTTAGGTTTAGGGTTAGTGTTAATGTTAGAGTTAGGATTAGGTTTAGGGTAGGTGTTAGGTTTAGTGTAAGGATTTAAATTATGGTTACGGTCAGGATTATGTTTAGGATTATGGTTATGGTAAGGATTAGCATTAGGGTTAGAGTTAGGGTTAGGTTAGGGTTAGGGCAGGGTTATGATTAGTGTTAGGGTTCGGGTATGGGTTAGGATTAGAGTTAATGTTAGGGTTATGTTTAGGTTTTAGGTTAGGGTTAGGTTTAGGGATCGTGTTAGGCTTAAGGTTAGGGTAAATGTAAGCTTTAGGTTTATGGTTAGGCTTACGGTTAGGGTTGGTGTTACGGTTAGGATTAGGGTTAAAGTTAGGTTTAGAGTTAGTGTTAGGATTAGGGTTAGGTTTAGGGATATCTTTAGTTTTAGGGATAGGTTTAGAGATATTGTTATGATTAGGTTTAGGTTTAGGATTAGGGTTAGGTTTAAAGTTAAGATTAGTATTAGTATTAGGGTTAGTTTCAGGGTTAAGAATAGGGTTTCTTTTAGGGTTAGGGTTAGGATTATTGTAGGGTATGTGTTAGGATTAGTTTTAGGGTTCGTGTTAGGATTAGGTTTAAGGTTATGGTTAGGGTAAAATTTAGGTTTAGGTTCAGGATTACAGTTAGAATTAGTGTTAGTGTTAATGTTAGGGTTAGCATTAGTGTTAGGATTAGGGTTTTGGTTAGTGTAAGGTTTAGCATTAGGGTTTGTGTAACGGTTACGGTTAGAGTTACTATAGTTTAGGGTTATGATAAAGTTTAGGATTAGGGTTAAACATAGGTTGAGTTTTGGATTAGGTTAGGCTTAGTGTTAGGGTTATGGTTAGAGATAGTGTTAGGGTTAGGATTAGGGTTAGGATTAGTATTAGGGTTAGGAATTGGGTTAGGGTTTGTGTTAAATTAGGGTTAGGTTTGGGGTTACGGTTCATGTTAGGGTAAGGTTTATGGTTTGTGTTAGTTTTAGGTTTACGGTTAGGGTTAAGGTTAGGGATCAGTTTAGGGCTATGGTTAGAGTTAGTGTTAGGGTTAGCGTTAGTTGTCGTGTTAGTGTTAAGGTTAGGATTATGGTTAGGGTTAGTGTTATGTTTAGAGTTAGGGTTAAGTTTAAGTTTAGTGTTTGGGTTAAGATTAGAGTTAGATTTAGTGTTAGTGTTAGGGTTAGGGTTAGAGGTCGTGTTAGTGTTAGAGTTAGGGTTATGGTTAGGGTTAGTGTTATGGTTAGAGTTAGGGTTAAGGTAAAGTTTAGTGTTTTGGTTAAGGTTAGAGTTCGCTTAAAGGTTAGTCTTAGGGTTTGGGTTATGGTTAGGGTTAGGTTTAAAATTAGGTTTAGGATGAGGCTTAGGGTTATTGTCAGGGTTAAATGTAGCTTTAGGGTAAGGTTTAGGGTTGGGGTTAGGGATAGGGTTAGGGTTAGTTTAAGGTTAGTATTTTGTTTAGGGTTTGTGTTAGGGTTAGGGTTACGATTAGTGTTACGGTGAGGTTTAGTGTTAGAGTTAGAATTCAGTGTTAGTTTTAGGTTCGAGGTAGGGGTAGACTTAGGGTTCGTTTTGGGGTTAGGGTTTGGGTTATTCTTAAGTTTAGGGTGAGGGTTACAGTTAGGGTTAGGTTTAGTGTTAGTGTTAGATGAGGGTTAAGGTTATGGTTAAGGTTAGTGTTAGTATTAGGTTTAGAGTTAGGGTTAGGGTAATGTAAGGGTCAGAGTTAATGTCAGGGTTACAGTTAGGGTAAGGGTTTTGTTTAGGGTTAGGATTAGGGTTAGGGTTAGGTTTAGAGTTAGGTTTAGGGTTAAGTTTAGTGTTACAGTTAGGGTTAGGTTTAGGGTTAGTATTAGGGTTTGGTTTAAGTTTAGGTTTATGGTTAGTATTAGGTTTAGGGATTGTTTCAGGGTTAGTATTATGTTTAGTTTCGTGGTTAGAGTTAGTGTTAAATTGGGGTTGGTGTCAGGGTATGGTTGGTATTAGGGTTGCGGTAGAGTTTTGGTTAGTGTTAGGGATATAGTTTGGGTTAGGGGTAGTGTTACATTAGGATTAGGGTTAGGGTTTGGTTAGTGTTAGGGTTATGCTAAGGATTAGAATTAGGATTATGGCTGGGGATAGGGTTGTGGTTAGGGTTAGGGTTAGAATTAGTGTTAAGGTAAGTGTTAGAGTTAGGCTTTCATTTAGGGTTAGGGTTAGCTTTAGGGTGAGTGTTAGGGTTAGGATTAGTGTTTAGATTATTGTTAGGATTTGGGTTAGGGTTAGATTTCTGTTAGGGTAAGAGTTTAGGTTATGGTGAGGTTTAGGGTAAGTTTTATGGTTAGGGTTTGGGTTACAGTTAGAGTTACTTTTAGGGTTAGGGTTAGGTTTAGGTTTATTGTGACGTTTACGGTTAGGGTTAGTATTAGGGATAGGTTTAGTGTTATGTTAGGGTTAGGGTTAGGTGTAACCCTAGTGTTTGGGTAAGGGTTAGAGTTTAAGGTTTGAGTTAAGTTTAGGATTAGTTTTAGTGTTACCTTTAGGTTCAGGGTGAGTGTTAGATTTAGGGTTAGGGTTAGGGTTAGTGTTAGTGTTAGCTTAGTGTTATGATTAGGGTTAGGGTTAATGTTAGGGTAACAGTTAGGTTTAGGATTTGGTTTAGTGTTAGGTTTAGTGTTATGCTTAGGGTTTGGTTAGGATTAGGGTTAGGTTTAGGGTACATGTTAGGGTAAGGATTAGGATGAGAGTTAGCTTTAGGTTTAGATTTAGGTTAAGGTTAGGGTAAAAGTTAACATTAGTGTTGGGATTAGGGTTATAGTTAGGTTTAGCAATATAGTTAGGGTTGTTTAGGGGAGTGTTAGGTTTAGGGTTAGGGTTCGGATGAAGGTTATAGTTAGGGTTTGCGTTAGGATAAAGATTAGGGTTATTGTTACAATTAGGGCTAGGGTAAGGGTTATGCCTACATAAGGTTTAGGTTTAGGTTTAGGGTTACAATTAGGATTACGTTTAGTTTAAGGTTAGGGTTAAATTTAGTCTTACGTTTAGGTTTTGCATCAGCGTTAGTGTTATGGTTAGGGTTAGGGTTAGAGTGAGGATTAGACTTAGGGTTAGAGTTGGTTTAAGGTTATGGTTAGAATTAGGATTAGTCTTACGTTTAGGGTTAGTGTTAGGGTTATAGTTAAGGTTAGTGTTAAGTTTAATGTTAGGTTTAGGATTAGGGTTCATGATAGGGTTAGGGTAGGGCTAAGGGTTAGTGTTAAGATTTGGGTTAGGGTTAGTATTAGGGTTAGTGTTAGGTTTAGGTTTAGGGTTAGGTAAGGGTTAAGGTTAGGTTTAGGTTAGGGTTAGGGTTATGGTTTAAATTATGGTTTTTGTTAGGGTTTCAGCTATGTTATGGTTAGGGTTAGAGTTAGGGTTAGTGTTAGGGTCACGTTTAGGATTATTGTTAGGTTTTTGGTAAGGTTTAGGGTTAGTTTTAGGGTTAGAGTTATTAATATTTTTAGCTTTAGGGTTAGGGTTAGTGTTTGGTTAGTCTTAGGTTTAGGATTAGGGCTAGGGTTAGGGATATGTCAGGGATAGGAAGAGGCTTAGGTTTTAAATTAGTGTTTGGGTTATGGTTAGAGTTAGGTTTATGGTTTGTTTAAGGTTAGTTTATGTTAGGGTTATGTTTAGGGTGAGGTTTGGGGTTAGTTTCAATGTTGGAATTATGGTTAGGGTTTAGAGATAGGATTAGGGTTAGGGTCAGGGTTAGTTTATGTTTAGGGTTAGGGTTAGGTTTAGTGTTAGGTTTCAGTAAGGGTTAGGGTTAGGGTTAGTATTTGGGTTAGGCATTAGGGTTAGAGTTTGTGTTAGGGTTAGTGTTAGAGTAATGGTTATGATTAGGGTCAGGTTTATGGTTAGGTTTAGGGTTAGTGTTAGGTGTAAGGTTAGGTTTTGGGTTAGTTTTAGTATTTGGTTTAGGGTTAGGATTATGATTTTTGTTATGGTTAGGTTAAGGTTTAGGGTTAGGATTAGTGTTAAGGTTAAGTTTAAGTTTTGTGTTTGGGTTAGTGTTAGGTTTAGTTTTAGGTTTAGTGTTAGGTTTAGGTTTATGTTTAGTGTTAGATTTAGGGTTAGGGTTAGTTTTAGTATCAGGGTTCAGGTTAGGATTAGGGTTATGTTAGGGTTAGGGATAGTGTTAGGGTTAGGGTTTGGGTTATGTATATGGCTAGTTTTACAGTTAATTGTAGGTTTAAGGTTAGTATTAAGGTTAGTGTTAGTGTTCATGTTATGGTTTTTGTTAGGGTTAGATTTGGTGATAAGGTTAAGTTTAGGGTTAGTTTTAGTATTACGATTAGGGTTAGGTTTAAGGTTAATTTTAGGGTTAGGGTAAGGTTTAGGGTTACGTTTAGTGTTAGGGTTAGTGTAAGTGTTAGTGTTAGTGTAAATGTTAGGGTTAGCTTATTGTTAGCTTTAGGGTTAGGGTTAGGATTAGGTTTGAGGTTAGTGTTAATGTTAGTATTTGTGTTAGGGTTAGTGATAGTATTAGGTTTAGGGTTAGGTTTAATGTTATTGTTAGGGTCCGGGTTAGAGTTAGGATTAGTGTAGGGTTAGGGTTCATGTTATGGTTAGTGTTAGTGTTAGTGTTAGGGTTAGGGTTAGGGTTAAGAATAGTTTTACGGTTAGGGTTCATGTTATGTTTAGTGTAAGGTTTAGGTTTCGAGTTAGGGTTAGTGTTAGTGAAAGGCTTAGGTTTAGGGTTAGGTTTAGGGTTACGATTAGGGTTAGGGTTAGTGTTAGAGTTAGGGTTAAGTTCAAGATTAGGGTTAGGTTTAGTGTTAGGGCAAGTGTTTGGTTTAGTTTTAGGTTTAGGTTTAGTGTTAGGGTTAGGGTTCGGTTTAGGATTACTTTTAGAATTAGGTTTCGTTCTAAGGTTAGTGTTAGGGTTAGTGTTAGGGTTCGGATTATGGTTTTGTTAGGGTTATGGTCAGGGTTAGGCATTGTGTTAGGGTTATGATTAGGGTTACGGTTAAGATTAGGATTAATTAAGGTTAGGATTATAATGAGGGTTAGTGTTAGGGTTAGGATTACATTTAGGGTTAAGGTAGGGTTAGGCTTTGTGATAGTGTTAGGGTTGGGGTTAGGTTTAGTGTTAGTGTTAGGGTAAGTGTCACTGTTCACGTAAGAAATAGGATTAGGTTTAGTGTTAGGGCTATGTTTAGGAGTAGGTTTAGGTTAAGTTTAGGGTTATGGAGTGGGTTACAGTTTTTGTTAGGGTTAGGGTTATGCTTAGGTTTAGGGGTATGGTTAATGTTAGGGTTAGGAATAGGGTTGTAGTTAGGGTTAGTGTTAGGGTTAGTGTTAGGTTTACTGTTAGGCCTAGGGTGAGTGTTACTGTTAGTGTTTGGTAAGGATTAGGGTTATGATTATGGTTTGGGTTAGTGTTAGGTTTAGGGTTAGGGTTGGGGTTAGAGTTAGGTTTAGTGTTAGGATTAGGGTTTTGTTTTGAGTTAGGGTTAGGGTTAGTTTTAATTTTAGGTTTGGGTTTAGAGTTACAATTAGGATTGGGTTACAGTTAAGTTTAGGGTTGGTTTAAGGTTAGTTTTAGGGTTACGGGTAGTGTTAGGTTTTCGTTAGGGTTAAGATTAGTGTTAGTGTTAGGGTTTGGTTTAGGTTTAGGGTTAGTGTTTGGGTTAGGGTGAGACTGTTATCGTTAAGATTAGGGTTAGTTTATGGGTTAAGGTTAGTGTTAGGGAAATAATTAATATTAGGTTTAAGGTTAGGGTTAGGGTAAGGTTAGGATTAGGATTACGGTTATGGTTCATGTTAGGGTTAGGGTTAGTGTTACTGTTTAGATTTAGGGTTAGGGTTAGAGGTAGTTTTAGGATTAGGGTTATACTTAGTTGTAGGTTTGGTGTTATGGTTCGGGTTAGTGTTTGGTTTAGAGTCAGGTTTTGGGTGAAGGTTTTTATTAGGTTTGAGGTTAAATTTAGTGTTAGCCTTAGAATTAGTTTTAGGATTAGGTTTAGGGTAAGGGTTAGGGTTAGTGTTAGGGTAAGTGTTATGTTTAGTGTGAGATTTAGGATTAGAGTTCATATTAGAGTTAGAGTTAGGGTTCAGGTTAGTGTAAGGTATAATGTTAGGGTTAGGGTTAATTATAGGGTTAGGGTTGGGGTTAAGGTTAGGGTTAGTGTTAGGGTTTGTGTTACGGTTATGGTTAGGGTACGTGATAGGTTTAGGGTTAGGATTAGTCTTATGGTTAGGATAAAGATTAGTGTTAATGATAGGGCTAGGGTTATAGTTAGGGTAAGTGTTATAGTTAGGATTAGGTTTAGGGTACGGTTAGTGTTAGGATTAGGGTTAATGATAGTATTAGGTTTAGGGTTAGTGTTAGTGTTAGGTTAGGGTTAGAGTTAAGGTTAGGTTCAGGTTAGGTTTATGGTTTGATTTAGGGTTTGTTTTACGGTGAGGGTTAGTGTTAGGTTTAGAGTTCGGGTTAGGGTTAAATTTAGTGTTAGTGTTAGGTTTAGGGTTAGGGTAAGGTTTAGGGTTATGGTTAGAATTAGTGTTAGTATAAAATTAGGCTTAGGGTTAGGGTTAGGTGTACGGTTAGGGGTAGTGTTTGTTTTAGGTTTATGGTTAAGGTTATGTTTAGGGTTATGGGTACAGTTAGGTTTAGGGTTAGGGTTAGGGTTATATTAGGGTAGGTTAGGGTTTGGGTTAGGGTTAAGATTAGTGTTAGTGTTAGTGTTATGATTAGGGGTAGGGTTAATGTTAGGATTAAGCTTAGGGTTAGTGTTAGGTTTAGGTTTAGGGTTTGGTTAGGTTTAGGGTTTGTGTTAGGGTTAAGTTTAGAGTTAGTGTTAATATTTGAGTTTTGTTATAATTAGGTTTAGGCTTAGTGTTATTATTAGGGTTAGGATTAGTGTTAGGTTTAGAGTTAGGGCTACGGTTATTGTTAGGAGTACGACTAGGGTTAGTGTTAGGGTTATGTTTAAATTAGAGTTAGGGTTAGTGTTAGGGTTAAATTTAGGTTTACGGTTAGGTTTTCTGATAGGATTAGGAATAGGGTTAGTGTTAGGTTTAGGGATAGTCTTTTGGTGAGGGTTAGGCTTAGTGATATGGTTAGGTTTATGTTTTGAGTTAGGGTTACGTTTATGGTTAGTGTTAGGTTTAGTGTTATGTTTAGGATTAGGGTTAGGGTTATTAAGGATTATCATTAAGGTAAGCTGAGGGTTATGGTTATGGTTTGGGATACGGTTTGTGTTTGGGTTAGGGGTAGGTAAGAGTTAGAGTTAGGCTTAGGGTTAGTGATAGAAGGAGGGTTATGATTTGTTTTAGGGTTATGTGTAGGTTGGGGTTAGGTTTTGTGTTAGGATTAAGGTTAGGTTAGATTTAGGTTTTCGGTTAAAATTATGGTTATGGTTAGGGTTAGGGATACGGTTAGTTTTAGTGTTAGGGTTAGGGTTAGGATTAGTGTTTGTGTTAGGGTTTGGATTAGTGTTTGTGTTAGGGTTTTGATTAGTGTTAATATTAGGTTTAGGGTTAGGGTTAGGTTTAGTGTTATGTTTAGAATTAGGGTTTGTTTCAGGGTTGTGGATAATGTTAAGGTTGGGATTACAATTATGATTAGCTTTAGTTTTAGGGTTAGTGTTAGGGTTTAGGTTGCAATTAGGGTTTGTGTTAAATTTTGGGTTAGGTTTAGGGTTAGTATTAGGGTTGGTTTCAAGTTCATGCTAGTGTGAGAGTTAGCATTAGGTTTATGTTTAGGGTTAATGTTAGGTTTAGCCTTAGTGTTTTGATTAGGGTTATGGTTAAAGTTTTTGTTAGGGTTAGTGTTACAGTTCAGATTATGGTTATGGTTAGGGTTAGTGTTAGGGTTAGGGTTAGTGTTATGTTTAGGGTTAGGGTTAGGGTTATTGTTAGGTATAGGGTTAGTGTTAGTGTTAGCGTTAGGTTTAGGTTTAGGGTTAGTTGTAGTGTTAGCATTTGGGTTAAGTTTAGTGTTTCCTTTAGGGTTATTGTTAGGATTAGGGTTAGTGTGAGGGTTAGGGTTACGGTTAGGGTTAGGTTTAGTGTTAGTATTAGGGCTTGAGTTAGCATTAAGTTTAAGGGTACAGTTAGGGTAATGATATGTTTAGGGTTAGGGTTTAGGTTAGGTTTAGGGTAATAGATAGGTTAGGTTTAATGATAGTGCTAAGGTCAGGCTGAAAATTAGCTTTAAGTTTGAGTTAGTTTGGGGGCAATGGATAGGGTTAGAGCTAGGGTTAGAGCTAGGTTTATGGTGAGAGTCAGAGCTAGGAGTAGGTTTAGTACAAGGATTAATGTTAGGATTAGTTTTAGGGTAAGGGTTAGGGCTAGGTTTAGGGTTTGATTTAGGGTTAAAGCTAAGGTTGGGTCTTGGATTAGGGCTATATTTTGGTTACATTAGGGCTCTTTTTGGGGATACAGAAATGTAAGAACTAAGGTTACAATTAGAGCCAGCTTTAGGGTTACATTTAGGATTGAGTCTACTTTTAGAATTAGGTTTAGGTTTAGGGTGATGTTTTCAACTAGGGTTAGTGATAGGGTCCAAGTCAGGGTCACGGTTCATTTTATGGTTAGGGATAGAACTCAAATTAGGGGTAAGCTTAGGGCCAGATGAAGGGTTAGGATTTGGTTTAGCTTAAGTGATAGGGTTAGTGCTAGTGCTCGGTTTTGTTTTAGGACTTAAGCTAAATTTAAGGGTATTTTTATGATTAGCCTTAGTTTTATTTCAACTGATATGGTGAGTTTAGGCTTAGGTGTAGATATAAGTTATGGTTAATTCATGTTTAGGGCTATGGCTAGTGTTAGAGCTAAGATTAGGGCTAGTATTTTGGTTATGGTAAAGAATGGATTAGAACTAGTAATACTGCTATGGCAACATTTTGAGTTAGTCTTAGGGCTACAGTTTGCATTAAGTTTAGGGGTAAATTAGGGCTAAGAATAAGTATAGGCCTAGTGTTATCCTTAGGCCTAGGATTAGGGCTATGTTTATGGTTAGGTTTAGGGTTAGGTTTAGGGGAAGGGTTGCCTGTTTATTTCCACCTCCATTTCCATTTATCCATTGGTGACAAAATGAAGTGAAACCTTAAAATACAATGTGTTCATGATAGTGAACCATTGAAATCAGAAGAACATACATTGGGAGCATACTAAGGCTAGACAAAAGATGAATCTTGCCCAGTATCAAAGAAATTTGAACAAAACTAACTCTCACCTTAACATTACCTCTAAGCCTAGCACTAGCCATAACTCTAAACCTAACATTTACCCTAACCTTATTAGAGAACCATTGATCCTAGAATTCCCACCCCTGGGTAGCCTTGTGGGGCAAGCTAAGTGATGAATCCTATTCAACATCAAACAAATCTGACCAAATCATTATGGGATGTATTTCAGTACATGCATATTTTCCTGTTTTCTACTAAAGGGCTCTCAGATTAAGTTATTTTTGCATGCTTAAGCATAGGTCTACTTTTACAACAACATACCAGAGAACCTACAGAGAACTGATGGAGTGTATGAAGTTTCAAGCATCTAGCACAAACCCTGTTTGATTTTTAACTCCATAATTAACTTTCCCGTATAAGTCAAAATGAAGTAAAATCTTAAAATACAAAATGTTCCTGACAGCAAAACTGTGAATAGAGAAGGCCTAAACATGGGAAACAGAATAAATCTTGCTAAAAGATAAATCATCCCAAGTATCAAAGAATTTTGAATAAAACTAACTCTAACCCTAACACTAGCTCTAACTCTTGTTCTTCCCCTAACCCTACCTTCTTATGAAACCTTTGACCTTAGAATTTCCAAACTTGGTCAGCCTAGTGGGAAAAGCTAAGGGAAGAATGCTGCACAGTATCAAAGAAATCTGTCCAAAGTGTTGATGGAGTATATCAGTACATGCATATTTCTCTGTTATTTCCTAAAGAACTCTTGAATAATGTTGTTTTTATATGCTACAGCTTAGGCCTACTGTCACAAGAACAAACCAGAGATTGTTCACATAGAATTGATGGAGTATGAAGTTTCAAGCAGCTAGCACCAATTCTTTGATTTCCAGCTACATTTCCATTTACCTGTATAGGACCAAATCAACTGAAACTTTAAAATACAAACTATTCCTTAGAGTGAACCATTGAACCTAGGAGGACCAAACATGTTGAGTATAGTAAAGTTAGGAGAAAAATTAATCCTTCCCAGTATCAAAGAAATTTTAACAAAACTAACTCTAACCCTAATACTAGGTATAACACTAGCCCTAACACTATCCTTAACATAAACACTAACCGGTTTAAATAACTGTTGATCCTAGAAGTCCCAAACTTGGGGAGCCTAATGGGCTAAGCTATCACATGAATGCTATGCAGTATAAAACAAATATAACCAAATAATTGAGGCGCTATTTCAGTTCATAAATATTTCTCTGTTTTCTGCTAAAGGGCTCTTGGATAATGTTTTTGCCATCTTCATCTGATGGCTACTTTCACAGGTAACAAACCAGAGAGTTCCCACAGAGAACTGATTCAGTGTTTGAAGTTTCATGCAGCTAGCACCAACCCAGTTTATTTCAACCTCCATTTTCATTTACCTATGTAGAACAATATGAAGAGTGTCCCTGTTAGTGAACCATTGAAATGAGAAGGTCCAAATCTAAGGAGCATATTAAGGCTAGGTAAAAGATGACGCCTTCCAAGTATTAAAGAAATTTTTACACAACTTACTCTCACCCTAACACTACATCTAAACCTCTCCCTAACCCTAAACCTAACACTAACACTAACGTGATTAGAGAACAATTGATTTTAGAAGTTCCACATTTGGAGAGCTTTATGGGGCAAGCTAAATAATGAATACTACTCAGTATGTAACAAATCTGACAAAATAAATATGGGAGGAATTTCAGTGCATGCATATGCCCTGCTTTCTCCTAAAGTGCTTTCAGATAATGTTGTTTTTGCATGCTTCAGCTCAGGCCTACACTCAAAAGGAACATACCAGAGTGTCCCCACAAAAAAATTGAGGGTGTGTGCGTGCAGTTTCAAGAAGCTAGCATAAACCCTGATTGATTTCAAGGTCCATTTATATTTACTTGTGTAGGTCAAAATGAAGTAAAATTAAAATATTAACTGTTTCAGACACAAAACGTTGAACCAAAGGGCCTAAAACTGAGAAACAGAGTAAGCTTAGTTAAAGATGAATCCTGGATTGCATCAAAGAATTTTGAATCAAGTAACTCTAACCCTAATGCTACCTCTAAACTGAGCCCTAATCCTAACTCTAAACATTAATATACCCCTATCCCTTACCCTAACTTTAACCCTAATTTTAACTGTAACCATTGCCCAAATCCTAGATCTAACTCTATCCATTACCAAAGTCTAACCCTAACCCTAATGCTAAATGTAACTCTAACCCTAATATTTACCCTAGACCTGCTATAACCCTAACACTCACCCTAGCCCTAAATCTAGCTCAAACCATAACACTTACCCTAAACCTAAACCTAACACTAAGCCTAACCCTAACCCTAACACTAGCCCTAATCCTAACCATAAATGTATCCCTAACCCTAGCTGTAATTCTATCTTTTACCCTAAACTTAAGCCTAACCCAAATGCTAACAATAGGACTAAACCTAACTCTATAGCTATCTCTGAGGCTATTCAAAACCCTAAACCTAACCTGAACCCTAACCCTAACCATATCCATTTCTCTTAACCTAATGCTAATTTGAGCCTTAACCGTGAACCTTAACCAAAACCAATTCCTAATCCTGAACTTGACTGTAATAATACACCTAGTTCTAAATATGACCTTTACCCTTAACCTAACCCTTACAGTAGACCTAATCATAACCAAATCCTACAACTACCCTTAACTGTAATGCTAGACCTGACATTAGCCCTAGTCTTAATCATAGCCCTAGCCCTAACCCAAACCCTCATCCGAGCCATACACATAGCATTAAACCTAACCTTCACCCTAACCCTAACCCAAGACCTAACCATAACTACAACCCTAGCCCTAAACTTAACTCTAACTCTATCCATTACCCTAAACATAACCCTTATCCTAATGCTAGCAATAGGTATGAAACTAAACCTATCTCTAATCTTAACCCAATCTGTTACCCTGAACCTAACTTGAACCTAAACCTAAATCTATCATTACCCTTACCCTAACAGTAGAACTAATTCAGTCCTAACTTTAAACCTTAACTTATCCCAAACCCTAACCCTACATGACCCTAATAAAACCCTTACATCTAAACTTGAACATTAACCTACACCTAACCCTTACCCTAGATGTATCCATAATCCTAACCCTAAAATTATCTTTTAACATAATTCTGAGCTTGAAATTATCCGTACCCCTAATCCTAGTCCTGAACCTAAAACAAACCCTAGCCCTTATCCTATCCCTAAACCTAGCTTTAATAATCACCCTAACCCTAACCCTACACCTAACCCAAATTGTAACCCTCACCCTACCTCTACACCTAGTGATACTGCCATCTGTTACCCTAAGCTTAACCCTAACCCTAACCCTAACTCTAGGCTTAAGCCAAATAATAAACCTATCCCTAATCTTAGCACTAATTTAGCCCTATCTCTAACCCTAACACTAACACTAGGCCTGAGACTCACTCTAACTCTCGCCCTATACCTATCCCTAGTTCTAACCCTATCCTTTACAATAACCCTCTCCCGAGCCCAAACCCTTGCCTTATCCTTAGTCCCAGCCCTAACTCTAAATCTAACCATAACTCCAAATCTAACCCTAACCCTAAGCCTAAGCTCAACACTTACACTATCCCTAAACCTAAACCTAGGACTAAACCAAAACCAAGCAATGGCCCTAACCCTAAACATTAACTTAAACCAAAACTTAACACTAAACCTAGACCTATCCATAGCCCTAATTCGAGTTCTAACACTAACTTTAAATCTAACACTGACCCTGATTCATATCTGAACACTCAACCTCACTCTAAACATCGCCCTCTCCTTAAACCAAATGTTAAGAATAACCCTAATAATGATTTGAGTCCTATCACTAACCCTAAAATGAACCCTGACCTTACTCTTATCCCAACACAAACCCTAGCTATAAATATCTCCCTAAACTTAAACCTAACCCTAACACTAAACCTAACCTTAACACTAAAACTAACCTAATTTCAACCCTTGCATTTACATTAGCCATGGCCCTAATCCTATCCCTAACCCTAACACAAACACTAGCCCTAAGCCTAGAGTTACCCTAACTCTAACCCTAACCATAGCTCTAAACCAATCACTTACTCTAAGCAAAACCCTAAACCTCAGTGTAACCCTAGACCTATCGCAAAACTTTAGGCTAACAAAACCATAACTCTATTAATAGCCCTATCCCTAACTCTCATTATAGCTCTAACCCTATCCCAAATTCTAACCATAACCCTGACCCTTATACTGTCCCTACCACTAATCATAGGTCAAACTCTGACCCTAACTCTAACCCAAAACCTATGGTAATTCTATCCCTAGACCTAACCCTGAAGCTAAATCCCAGCTTAGCCTGAACATTAGATCAGAACCTAACCCTTATGCTAAACATAACCCTAAACCTAACTCTAGTTCTAACCCTCACACTAACCCTAACTCAAAGCCTAATCCTAACCATAACCCTAGTCATAACCTTAACTCTAACTGTATCCATTACCCTAAACATTATCCTTATGCTAATGTAACTATAGGCCTAACCCTAACCTTATCACTATCCACAAAACTGTCAGTTACCCTAAACCTAACCTGAACCATAAACCTAACCTTATCATTACTCTAATGCTAACCATAATGCTAATTTGAGCCCTAACAAAAATCTCAAACCTAAACCAAAGCCCTACACAGACCCTGACATTAATAATTCTCCTAGCTTTAAACCTGAATTTTACCCTATGCCTAAACCTTACACTAGACTTAGCCATAAACCTAACATTAATACTATCCCTAGCCATAACCATAGATCTTACTTTAGCCCTAGCCATAATCCTGGCCATAACCCCAGCACAAACCCTAGTCCTTATTCTAGCACTAAACATAGCCTTAATTATAAACCTAACCCTAACTCTAGGCCTAACCCTAACACTAACCAGAGCCCCAATCTTAGCCTTAATATGGTCCTATCCCTAACCCTAACGCTAGCCCAAAGACTAACTCTAACTCTCATCCTAGCCCTAACTCTAGTTCTAACCCTATATTTTACTGGAAGCCTAATCCTATACTGAAGTTTAGGTCTAACTCTAGCCCTATTCATATCCCTAGCCATAACCCTAGATCTAATCCTAACTCTAAATCTAACCCTAAAAATAAGCCTAAGCCTAAAACTAACCCTAGCACTAACCCTAAGGCTAATTTTAAAATTATCCCTAAACCTAGCCCTAGCTCTAAGACATAACCGCGCCATAGACCTAACCCTCATCCTTAACATATACCAAGCCCTAATCCTAGAACAAGCCCTAACCATAGCAATAATTTGAGTTTTAAGCTGAACCCTAAAACTAACCCTCACCCTGACTCTGACCCTAACACTAACCCTAGGTATAAACATCATCCTAACCATAAACCTAAACCTAACACTAGAACTAGCTCTAACCCCTACTACAAAAATTAGCCATAATCAAAACCCTAGTACTTACATTACCTGTAACCCTAACTCTAGCCCTAACTTACCCAAATTCTAGCCCTATTCCGAGCCCTAACCCTAGGTTTAACCCTAAACCTAACTCTAACCCTATCACTAATTGTAATCATGACACTAGCTGTAACCCTAGCTCTAACCTTATCAATTACTCTAACCATAATCCTTACCCTAATGCTAACCCTAGGCCTAAAACTAACCCTATCCCTAATCTTCACTATATCCATTACCCTAAATCTAACCTGAAACCTAAACCTAACCCTATCATCACACTGATCCTAACCTTAATGCTAATCTGAGTCCTAACTTTAAACCTTGAGCTATCTAAAACTCCAATCATTACCATGACTCTAATAATATCCTTAGCTCTAAACCTAACCCTAACCCTAAACCTAACACTTACTCAAGGTGTACCAATAAAACTAAACTTAAACTATATTTAACCATAATCCTACACCTGAAATAGCCCTGACCATAATCCTACCCCTAACCTAACCTTAATCTTAACCCGAATCATAACCGGAGCCTTAACACTAATTCTAACCCTCACCCTAGCCCTAAAATTACCTATAACCTCATTCCTTACCATAAACCTAACCATAACCCTAAACCTAACCCTAAACCCTGCCCTAACCCTAGGCCTAATACTAACACTGATCCTCGTGCTAATCCTAGGCCTAATTGAATCCTATCCTAACCCTAACCCTAGCCCTAAGACTAACTATAACTCCTGCCCTAGCCCTAGCCCTAGTTCTATCCTTAGCCCTATCCTAACTCTAGATCTAAACTTAACTCTAAATCTAAACATAACTCTGAATTTAACTGTAATCATTAGCCAAACCAAACCCTAACACTAAACCTAACCATAATGCTAATCCTAAAACTTGCCCCAGCCCTGGCAATAGCCATAAAACAAAACCAAGCCATATCCCTAACCCAAACCTTTAACATAAACCAAACCCAAACCTTACACCTAGCCCTAATCCTAACTCTAAAAATTACTCTGACCCTGATGCTGAACCCAACACTAATCCTAGTTCTAATCATCACTCTAACTTAAATAAACCATAACACTAGACCTAGCCTTAAATGTAACCCTAAAACTAGCCTTAATTGTAACCCTAGTTCATACATTAGTCATTGTCCTAACCCTAGACTTAACATTAACAGTAATCCTACCCTGAATCCGAGCCCTAAGCCTAGCTTTAACCCTAATCTTAATCACAACACTAGCCCTAAACCTAACCCTAAACCTAGCTCTAACCCTATCCCTTACCCTAAGCCACACCCTAAACCAAATGCTAACCCTAGTAATAACCCTAATCCTTAGCCTAACTTCAACTCTAACCATATTACTACTCTTAATGCTAGCCCTCATTATACCTTTAAACCTAACCCTGACCCTCATCTGAGACTACAAGTAACCCTAGGTCTAAACCTGACCCTAAACCTAAACCAAAATGTAACACTAGACCTACCAGTAACCCTATACTTATACGTAAGCCTAACACTAGACCTATACGCAAAGCTAATCCTAAATATAGCTATAATTCTAGCCCTAGACCTACACAAATCCCTAGCACTAGCCATAACAATAATCCTTAACCTCAACCAAACACTTACCCTATCCCTAGACCTAAACCTATACCTAATTCTGGCTCTAACCGTAAACCTAAACCTAGCCTGAACACTGACCCTGATCCTAACACTTAAACTAACTTTAAACCTTATAGTAACCAAAAACCTAGACCTAACACTAGACCTAGCTATAACCCTAAACCTAAACGTAGCCCTAAACCTAACCATAGTTTTTACATTACCCATAGTCCGAACCCTAGCCCTAAACCTAACACAAAACCTAGAGATAAACCTAGGCCTAAACTTAGCTCTAAGCATAAACCTAATCCTTGGCCTAACCCTAATCCTAACTCGAACCCTAAACCTCTCCTTAGACCAAACCCTAGCTTAAAGCCTAACCCTTACACTAAACATAAAACTAGACCTATCCTAAATCCTAATCCTCATCCTAGACCTAATCCTAACTTTAAACTTAGCTTAAACTTCAGCTCTAAACATATCCATTACACAAAACCAAACCCTAACCCTAATGATAACACTATCCCTAACACTAAACCTAATTCTAACCATGATCTTGAACTCAGAAGTAAACCTAAACTTTACACTCACACTAGCCCTCAACCTAGCTCAAACACTAACCCTTATTCTAATCTAATCCTAACCTTAACCCTAAATTAACACTTACCCTAACCCTAACATTTAACCTAAACCAAACCCTATCCCTATCCCTATCCCTAAACCTAATCCTAAACCTAGATTTAATTCAAACCATAAACTAGCCCTAACCCTAGCTCTAAAACTCTCCACTGCACTAAACATAACCCCAACCCTAATGCTAACCCTAAGCAATGGCTGAAACCTAACCCATTCCTTACCTTAAACCTTAACTAAAACCTAAAGTAAACCATTCCATTATCTTGACTCTAAATCTAACCATAATGCTAATTTGAGCCCTAATGCCTTAACCTTAAGGAAAACCAAATGCTAACCCTGACCCTGTCCGTGACATGAATAATAATTCTAGCTTTAAAGGTGACCTTTAACATAAACCTAACCCTCACAGTAGACCTAGCAATTACCTAACCCTAAAACTATCCTTAACCATAACCTGAAAGTAGCCCTAGCCTGGGTCCTAGCCCTAATCCTATCAGAAAACTTACCCCTCATTCTAGCCCTAATTGTAGACTTAATCCAAAACTGAAACAAAACCCTACGGCTAATCCTAATTCTAACTCTCACACTAACCTTAGAGCTAGATAAAACCCCACCCATTCCTCTAACTTAACCCTAACCCCAGTGCTAATCCTAACCCTAGCCCAAACCCTAGGCTTAACCCTAACACTAAAACTAGTCCTAATCCTAGCCCTATTTTAGCCCTAACATTAGCCCTCATACTAAGCCTACCCGTAACAACTCCAATTCTCACCCTAGATGTATACATAGTTCTAAAAATATTCATTACCATAAGCTTAACCCTAACCCTAACCCTAGCACAAGCCCTAAACCTAGATCAACTCTAACATTAAATCTAAACCTAACCCTAAGCCTAAACATCACTGTATCCATAGCCCTAAACTTGACGTTAATCCAAAATCTAGCCTTAACCCTACTACTAGCCCTAAAACAAAACTGAGCCATAGCCTAATTGTAACCCTTAACCTAAAGCAAAACGTAACCCTACACCTAGCTCTAAATTTATCCCTAATTTGAGTACTAAACGTAAAACTAAAACTAACCCTGACCCTGACAATGACCCTAAATATAACCCGTGCTCTAAACATCACTCTAAACCTAAACCTAAAACTGGCACTAATTGTAACACTAGTTCATACATTAGTCAAAGCTCTAACTCTAGCCCTAAACAAACCCAAAATTTAGTCCTTATTTGATACCCTAGTTCTAAACCTAACCCTAACCCAAAACCTAACCTTAACCTTACCCTAACCCAGCCAGAATACTAACCATAACACTAGCTGTATCACTAGCTCTAACCCTATTCATAACCATAACCCCATGGGTAATCCTAGGCCTTGCCCTATCCTTAACGCTAACCGTAACCTTATTCATTAACATAAAACTAACCTGAACCCTAAACATAACCCTATCATTACCCTAACCCTAAACCTAATGCTAATTTGAGTCCTAATACTAAACTTAAACAAAGCCAAACCTAACTATGACCCTTCCCGTAATAATATACCTAGCTATAACCCTGAGCCTACCCCTAAACCTAACCCTTATACTAGACCTAGCCATAAACCTAACCCTAAAATTATTCCTAACGTAACCATAGACATGATATTTGCCCTAGTTCTTATCCTAGCCTAACCTTAACACAAACCATAGCCCTAACCCTAACCCTAACCCTAGCTCTACTCCTATCCATAAGCCTAGCCCTAAACTTAGCTCTAACCCTACCAATTACCCTAAACATCGCCCAAATTCTAATTCTAAACCTATGCCTAGCCATAACCCTATCCCTTATGCTAAACCTAACCTGAACCGTAAACCTTACCCTATCATTACCCTAACCAAACCCTAATGGTAATTTGAGCCCTAACCCTAAACCCTAACCTAAACAAAACCCTATACATTACCCAGACTCTAATTATACCACTAGCTCTAAATTTGACCCTTACACTAAATCTAACCCTTACACTAAATGTAACCATAAACCTAACCCTAAAACTATCCCTAAACATAACTCTAGACCTGACATTTTTTCCTAACACTAATCCTAGCCCTCACCCTAATGCAAATCCTAGCCATGATCCTAGCCCTTAACCTAGCCTTAATCATAACTCTAATGAAACCCTAGCCCTAACTCTAATTCTAACTTTTGTGCTAGCCATAAACATAGCTCTAACCCCATTATTTACACTAAACCTAACCCTAAGACCAAAAGTAACCTTAGGCCTAAACATAAACATAAACCTAGCTTTATTCCTAGCCCTATTTAAGCCCTATACCTAACAAACCCTAAGCCTATTCCTAACACTAACTTTCCCTCTCGCCCTAGCCCTATCCCTTGTTCTAACCCTATTTTTATCATAACCCTAATCCTAGGTATAAACCTTGAACTAACGTTAGCCATATCCTTAGACCTAGACCTAACACTAGATCTAATTCTAACTCTATATCTAACTCTAAACATCAGACTAAACATAACCCTAACACTAGTCCTAAACCTAATGCTGCACTTAAAACTAGCCCTAACCATAGCCCTAGCCCTAAAACAAAACTGACCCATAGCCCTAACTTTAAAACTTAACCTAAACCAAAACCTAACCCTACAACTAGCCCTAACCATAGCCCTAATTTGAGTCCAAACCTTAACCTTAAAACTACACCTGACCTTAATTTTGACCCTAATACTAACCATAGCTCTAAGCATCACCCTAATATTCAACCAAACCCTAACATTAGATCTAGTCCTAACCCCAGTCTTATAACTAGCCCAAATTGTAACTCCTCTGAAAACATTGGTTGTAACTCTAAACCTAGCCCTAACTCTAACCAAAATTTAGCCCTAATCTAACCTAACCCTAGCTTCAGCACTAACCTAATCCTAACACTAGCCCTAACCCTACTGTAAATGTAGCCCTAACCCTAGGTCTAACCCTATCACATACCCTAAGCAAAACCTAACCCTAATGATAACCCTAGACCTAACCTTAATTCTATTAATAGTCCTAACACTAACCCTCATTCTTACTCTAACCACAACTGAAATCTGACACTTACTCTGACTCTAATGGTGACCATAGGTCTGAACCTGACTCTAACCATATACTGAACACTAACACTAGTACTAGAAATAAACCTATTCCTAAACCTAACCCTAACACTAGCCCTATACCTAAACATAATCCTAAATCTACCCATATTTGTAACCCTAGACATAAACAAAAACCTAACCCTAGCCCTAATAATAAACCTTAGCCTAACCCAAACACTAACCCTACACCTAGACCTAGCCCTAGTGATAATTCTGGCTTTAACCCTAAAGCTAACCCTAACCTGAACATTGACTCTGACCCTAACACTAACTCTAGCTCTAAACATCACGCTAACACTAACCCTAACACTAACATTTAGCTAGCCATAACACTAACCCAAAAACTGGGCCTAATCATAACCCTAGTTCATACATTAGCTATAGCCCTAACACTATCCATAACCTAACCCAAAACTTGGCCCTAATCCGAGTGCTAACCCTAGCTTTAACACAAACAATATCCCGAGCCATAAGCCAGTTCCTAACAATTCCCTAACCCTAGCTCATATCCTATTTGTTACATTAAGCCAAACCCTAAACTGTATGCTAACCTTAGTCCTAACCCTAATTCATAGCCTAACCCAAACACTAATCATATTACTAGTCCTAACCCTAGCAATCATTCTAGAACTAACCATAACCCAAACCCCTATCCAAACCCTGAAATTTATACTGACACTAAAACTAACCATAGGTCTAAACCTGAACCTAACCCGAACTCAAACCCTAATATTAGCCCTACTGGTAATCCTATATCTAAACCTAAACCTAACCCTAGTCCTAGACCTAAACCTAATCCTAAATCTAGTCATAAATTTAGCCCTAGACCTGAACAACAACCTTGCCCTAGCCCTAACATTCACTGTTAACATAACCCAAACACTAACCCTAATTCTATACCTAAACCTAGTTCTAATTCTGACACTAAACTCAACACTCATTCTAACATGAACACTGACCCTCACCGTTATATAAACCTATCTCCAAAGCTCACCCTAACTTAAAACATAATCCTAGCACTACAACTAGACATAGCCCTAACCCTAAAACTAGCTCTAATCATAACTTTAGCTCTTAACTACCCATTGCCCTAACACTAGGACTAAAATAATACAAAATCTAGCCCTAATCCTAAAACTTATCCTAGCCCTAAGTAAAACCCTAAACTAACCCTAACCCTCCCCTTAGACCTAACCCTAGCTCAAAGCCTAACCTTTACCCTAAACAGAACCCTAACCCTATCCCAAACCCTGACCTAATACTAGCCCTAATCCTAACCTTAACTCTACCCTAAGCATAGCTCTAATTCTATACACCATCCTAACCCTAGCTCTAATCATACCATAACCGTAGCCCTAACCCTAGCTCTAATCCTGTCCATTACCCTAAACATAATCCTAACCCTAATTCTAAACCTAGGCTTAACCCTAACACTATCACAATCTTTAAACCTATCCATTACTCTAAAACTAAACTGTACCCCAATCCTAAGCCTATTCATTAACCTAACCCTAACCCTAACCCTAATGCTAATTAAATCCCTAAACCTAAACCTTAAACTAAACTGAACCATAACCCATACCCTGACCTTAATAATACATCTAGCTCTAAACTTGACCCTTAGCCTAAATCTAACCCTTACACTAGACCTAACCATAAACATAACCCTAAATCTATCGCTAACAGTAACCCTAGACTTAACCCTTGACACCCTAAAACAGACCCTAGCTCTAAAACTTATCCTAACTGAAAAACTAACGCTAACACTAGACTAACCCTATATCTACTCATAACCATAACCCTAGCTCTTACATTACCCATACACCTAACACTAGCCCTAAACCTCACACACAACCTACCCCTAATCCTAGCCCTACACCTAGACCTAAGCATAACCCTAACCCTATCCCTAGCACTAACCTTAACTGTAACACTGACCCTGGCCCTATCCCTACTCAAACTCTAATCCTTACCCTAAACTTAATAGTAGCCCTAATGCTCAAAATAACCCTAAACCTAGCCCTAATCCTAACTGTAACCATCACACAAATCCTAGCACAAGGTCTATCCATTATCTTAAAAATGACCTTAACCCTAATACTAACCCAAGACATAAGCCTAACCCTAACCCTAACGGTAGCCCTGAATCTAACTCTAACCCTCACTAATGCTTCTGATAAACCTAACACTAACACTAAAACTAGGCCTATCTCTAAACCTACCCAAAATCCTAACATAAACACAATCCCTAACACTAGCACTAACCCATCCTTTACCCTAAACATAAACATAACCCTAATGCTAACCCTAGGCCTAACCCTAATCCTATCGCTAAAACTTACCCTATCTATTACTCTAAACCTAACCTGAACCCTACACTTAACACTATCCATTACTTTAACCCTAACCCTAATGCTAATTTGAGCCCTAACCCTAAACCTTATCCTAAACCAAACACTAAACAAGACTCTGACCATAATAATACAGCTATCTTTAAACCTGACCTTTGCCCTAAACATAACTTTCCACTAGACCTAGTCATAAACCTAAGGGTAACACTATTCCTAAACATAACCCTAGACTTCACATAAGCCCTAGCTCTAATCCTAGCTCTAACCCTAACACAATCCATAGCCCTCATCCAAGCCATAAACCAAGCCATAATCCTAACCCGAACACTCATCCTATTCCTATACCTAATTTTAACTGTTTCCCTAGCCTGAACCTAGCCATAATCTCATCCCTTCCCCTAAAACTAACCATAAGCCCTAATTTAGCCTTAATTTTAAGCATATCCCTAACTCTAGCCCTAAGAATAACTCTAACTCTCAACATGGCCCTATTTCTATTTCTATTTCTAAACATGTCCATTACCATAACCCTAAAACTAGCCCTAACCTCAGCCCTAACCCTAGATTTAACCATAACTCTAAATTATGGTTATAAACTCTAAATATAACCCTAACCTCAAGCCTAAACAACACCCTACCACTAGCTGAACACTATCGCTAATCATAAAACTAAACCTAAACCTAGCCCTAGCCCTAAAACAAAACCACAACATTACCCTAACCCTAACCCTAACCTAAACCAAAACCTAACCCTAATACTAGCCATAACCCTGGCTCACATTTGAGTCCTAGTACTAAAACTAACCCTACACTGACTCAAATCCAAACACTAACTCTAGCTCTATATATCACCATAATGAAAAAGCAAATGCTAATACCATTCCTAGCCCAAACACTAAACCTAAAAGAAAACCTATTAATAACCCTAGTTTTTATATCAACCATATTCCTAACCCTAGTCCAAACCCCCCCAAAAAAATAGCCCTAAACAAATTTAACCACAACACTAACCCTAACCCTAAACCTAAACCTAACCCCAACCCTAGCTCTTAGCTTAGCTCTAACACTAACCCTTATTCTAAGCCAAACCCTACCCATAATGGTAACCCTAGGCCTAATTATAATCCTTAGCCTAAATCAAACACTAACTCTATTACCTGTCCAAACCCTAGCCCTCATTCTAGATCTAAACCTAACCTAAAACCTAACCCTAACCTTCACATTTATTCTAACCATAACACTGATTATAGGTCTAAACCTGACCCTAATCTTAAACTGAACCCTGAAACTAGCCCTAACAGTAAACTTTTACCTAAACATAAACCTAACACTACACCTAAACCTAAACCTAATCCTAAATATAGCAATAACTCTAATCCTAGACCTAAACAAAAACTTAGTCCTAGCCCTAAAAAATAACCCTTAACCTAAACCAAACAATAACATTACCCCTAGACCTAACCCTACTCCTTATTCTGGCTTTCACCATAACTCTTATCTTAACACTGATCTTGACATTAACACTAAACCTAGCTCTAAATCTGACTCTATACCAAAATCTCAACATGACACAAGACATAGCCATAATCCTAACCCTAAAACTAGCACTAATTAGAACCCTAGATTATACATTACCCATAAAACTAACACTAGACTTCAATCTAACACAAAACCTGGCTCTAATCCAAGGTCTAAACCTGTTGTAAGCATAACCCTAACCCTAATCCTAGCCCTAACTCTAAGCCTAAACCTCACCTTATACCAAAGCATAGCTCAAAGCCTAACCTTTGGCCTAAACCTAACCCTAGCTTTACCCCTACCCCTAAACCTAACCATCACCCTATATATTGCCTTTATGATAACTCTATTCCTAATGCTATCCCTAGGCCAAAGCCTAAACCTATTGCAAACTCTAAATCTCTCCATTACCCTAAACCTACCCTGAACCCTAAATCTAACCCTAATCATTGCCTGAGACCTTAATCTAACCCTTACTCTAACCATAATGCTCATTTGAGTCCTATCCCTAAATCTTAACCTAATGTAAACCATAACCCTGACCCTGAACCTAAAAGTACCCCTAGCTCTAAAACTGACGCTTACCTAAACTTAACACTTACACTAGACTAAGACATAGACCTAATCCTAAATCTACTCCTAACTGTAACACTAGACCTGACATTATCCCTGGCCCTATTCTAGGCTTAACCCTACAATAAACTCTAGCCCTCATTCTAGCCCTAAACCTAGCCTTAATCATAACCCCAACCCTAACCCTAACCCTAATCCTAATTCTAACCCTCACTCTACCTCTAAACCTAACTATAACACCTCCCTTACCCTAAACTTAATGCTAAACCTAGTCCTAAAGCTAAGCCTAAGCTGAAGATTAACCATAGTTCTAGTTCTTGCCCTTATTTAGCCCTATCCCTAAAACTAACTATAATCCTAGCCCTAAGACTAACTCTAACTCTCGCCCTAGCCTTCTCCCTACTTCTATCCCTATCATTTAACATAACCCTAAACCTATCCATAACACTTGCCCTATTCTTAAACCTAGTTCTAAACCTAGATCTAACCCTAACTCCAAGTCTTAACCTACACCTAAGCCTAAGCCTAACACAACCACTAGTCCTAACCCCAACGCTGATCATATAACTAGCCCTAACCCTAAACATTGGACTAAAACAAAAACGAGCAAAGGGGCTGAGGATGTAGTTCAAGCGGTAGTACATTGGCCTGACATGTGCCGGGTGCTTTGTTCGATCCTGAGCAACAATAAAAATATAATTAAAGAAAAAGAGATGTTGTGTCCACCAAAAACTAAAAATAAATAAATAAACAAATAAATGAATATTTAAAATCTCTCTCTCTCTCTTTCTCTCTCTCTCTCTCTCTCTCTCTCTCTCTCTCTCTCTCTCTCTCTCATTCTCAAAAAAAAAAAAAAAAAACTGAGCAATAGTCCTAACCTTAAAACTTAACTTAAACCAAACCCTAATATACACATAGACCTAACCCTACCACTAATTCAGATCCTAACCATAACCTTAAACTAACCCTGACCCCGGATCATATCATAACACACATGCTAGCTCTAAACACAACCCTAAACTTAAACCAACCCCTAACAGAAACTCTAACTCTAACCCAAACACTGACCCTGCCCTAAAAAAACCCGAGACATAAGCACTAACCCTAACCCTTAAAAAAAGAACAAACCTTAACCATACACCTACCCCTAACCCTAGCCCTAATTCGAGTTTTAAGCTGAACTCTAAAACTAACCCTGACACTGACTCTGACATTAACACTAATCCTAGCTCTAAACATCACCCTAATCCTAACACTAAATTTAACACTAAACCTAGCCCTAATCGTAACCCTAAAATTAGCCCTAATTGTAACTTTTGTACTTACATTAGCCATAATCCTAACCCTAGCACTAACTTACCCCAAATCCTAGCCTAACCAAGCCCTAACCCAAGCTTTAACCCTAACCCTAAAACTAACGCTGCCCTGGCCCTAATCATACCCTTAACTCTAGCCCTAACCCTATACACTACAATAAAAAATAACCCTAATTCTATGCTAACCCTATGTCTATACCTAACCCTATCTCAAATTCTATCCCTATCCATTTCCTTAAACCTAACATGAACCCTAATTCTAAGCCCATCATTACCCAAACCCTTACCCTAATGCTAATTCAATTCCTAAAATTAAACCTTAACCTATTCCAAACCCTAAACTAGACCTTCACCTTAATAATACCCCTAGCCCTAATCCTGACCCTAAAATTAAACATAAACTTTACACTAGACATACCCATAATCCTAACCCTAAAACTATCTTTAACATAATTCTAGACTTGAAATTAGCTATACTCCTAATCCTAACCCTAACCCTAAAACAAACACTAGCCCTCATCCTAGCCCTAAACCTAGGCTTAATCGTAACCCTAATCCTAACCCTTATTCTAAATATCACCCTACCTCTAAAACTAGCATAACACCATCCCTTACCCTAAAGTAAAGCTTAAATCTCACCCTAATTCTATACTTAAACTGAACACTAACCATAGATCTAATCCTAGCCCAAATTTATGCCTATCCCTAACCCTAACCCTAACCTTACCCTACGACTAACAATAATTCTCACACTAGCCCTATCACTAGTTCTAATCCTAGTCCTTACCATAACCCTAACTCTAACCTTAACCCTTGTCCTATCCTTAGTCCTAGCCCTAAGCCTAAGCCTAAGACTCACACTAACACTAAACCTACTCCTAACGCTAATCATAAAACTATCCCTAACACTACTACTAGCAGTAAAACAAAACCGAGCAATAGCCATAACCCTAATCCTAACTTAAAACCCTAATACTACACCTAGACCTAACCATAACCTTAATTAGAGTCCTACCCTAACCTTAAAAGTATACCTGACACTGACTCATATGCTAAACTCACCCTAGCTCGAAACAAAACCCTAAACTTAAACAAAAATTTAACAGTAACCTTAGCTCTCATCTGAGTCCAAACCCTAACCCTAACCCTGACTATTATCCTAAAACTAACCCTAGCTCTAAATATCACCCAGAACTTAATCTTAACCCTAAAACTAGAACTACACCTACCCTTAACCCTAACCCTAAAACTTACCCTAATTGTAACCCTAGATCTTATATTAGTGATTGCCATAACCCTAGTCCTAACCCTAAAACAAAACTAACCCTAATCCGAACCCTAAATCTAACTTTAACCTTGACCCTAAAATAACTCTAGCCCTAACCTTTGCTCTAACTCTCTCCCTTACCCTAAGTGAAATCCTAACTCTACTGGTAAACCTAGACCTATCGCTAATCCTTAGGCTAAACAAAATCTGAGCCCTATTAATAGTTCTTACCCAAGCCCTGATTCCAGCTCTAATCCTATCCCATACCATTATGCTAACCCTTACCCTTATTCTGACACTAACACAAACCCAAAGTCTAAAACTGACCCTCAAACTAGAGCAAACCCTAACACTGGCCATACCGCTAACTTATGCCTAAACCTAACACTAAAACTAGCCCTAACCCTAAGGCTAATCATAAAACTAGCCCTAACCCTAACACTAGCAGTAAAACAAACTGAGGGATAGAACCATAACCCTTAACTTAAACCAAACCACAACACTACACCTAGACCTAAACATAGGCTTAATTTGAATCCTAACCATAACCTTAATTATAACCCTGACACCGACTTATATCCTAAAACTCACCCTAGGTCTAAACACCCTACTGAAGTTAAACTAAAACCTAAAATAAACCTCTATTAATTGGAGTCCTAACCCTAACCCTGACCCTGATTCATAACCTAACACTAACCCTAGCTCTAAATATCATCCTAAACATAAACCTAGCCCTAACACCAGACCTACCCTTAAACCGAATGCTAAAACTAACCCTCATTGTAACCCTAGTTTTACATTAGCCATTGCTCTATTATTAGCCCTAACCACAACCCAAAATCTATCCCTAATCCAAGCCCTAAACCTAGATTTAACCCTAACCCTAACTGTAGCCCTAACCCTAGCTCTAAGGCTATCCCTTACCCTATGAATAACCCTAACCCAAATGGTAGCCCTAGACCTATGAATAATCCTTAGGCTAACCAAAATCCTAACCTTATTAATAGTACTGACCTTAGGCCTCATTCTACCTCTAATCCTATCCCAAATCCGAATGCTAACCCTTACACTTATCCTGACCCTAACACAAACCCTAGTTCTAAACCTGACAATAGCACTAGACTAAAACCTAACACTAGTCATGGAACTAAACCTAATCCTAAATCTAGCCTTATCTCTAGCCCTAGACCTAAACAAAAACTTGGTCCTAGGCCTAACAATAACCCGTATCCTAACACAAACACTAAACCTACACCTAGATCTAAACCTACTCCTAATCCTGGCTGTAACCCTAACTTGAACTTTATCCCAAACACTGACTCTGTCTTCAACAGTAAACCTATTTCTAAACCTGACCACAACTGAAAATCTAAACCTAAACTAGATCTTGGCATAACCCTAACCCTAAAACTAACCCTAAACATAATCCTAGTTCTTTAACTACTCTCAGCTTTAATCCTAGGCATAAACCTAACACAAAACCTAGAGCTAATCCTAAGGCTTAACCTAGCCCTAATCACATCCCTAACCCTAACCCTAGCCCTAACTCAAACATAACACTCACCTTAGTCCTAACCATAGCTCAAAACCTAAATCTTACTATGAATATAAACCTAGAACTCTCCTAGAATCCAACCCTAAACCTAGTACTAATCCTAACCTTAACACAATCCCTAAACCTAGCTCTAAATTTACCCATTACCCTAACCCTAACCCTAACCCTAATTGTAATGCTAGCCTTAAACGTAACCATAATCCTAACCCTAAACAGAAAACTAACCCTAGACCTAACCCTAAACTAATACTCACTATAGCCTAACCATAAATCAAACCCTAAACCTTACCATAAACTTAAATGTAACCATAGACCTAACCGTAAACCTAAACTTAAATCTAGCCCTGTCCCTAACCCTAAAACTTCATCTAACCATATTTATTACCCTAACACTAAACCTAAACTTGAATATAACCATTCCCCTAACTCTAACCCTAACTCTAAACCTACTCTAATCCTATCCCTAAACATAACCCTGAACCTAACCCTTGCTCTAAACCTAATCATAGCTCAGAACCTAACTCTTACACTAAACAAAACACTAATCCTAACCCTAGTTCTAACCCATACCTTAACACTAATTCAAGACCTAATCCTTAAAATAAATCTAGCTATAACCTTAGCTCTAACTTTATCCATTACCCTAAACATAAGACCTATCCTAATGGTAATGCAAGGCCTAACACTATCTCAAGACCAAATCCTAACAATAACCATAGCCTTAACATAAACTCTAACCCTAAACATAACCCTTTCCCTAATGCTAACCCTATGCCTAACCCTAAACGTATCACTAACCCCAACCCTATCAATTACCCTAAACCTAACCTGAACCCTTAATCTAACCCTATTATTACACTAACCGTAACCTTAATGCTAATTGGAGCCCTAACCCTAAACTCAAACCTAAAAGAAACCCTAACAATAAAACTGACCCTAAAAATTACTCTAGCTCTAACCTAACCCTTACCCTAAACCCAATCCTTACATTAGACCTAGCCAAAACTTAACCCTAAAACTATCCATAACCATAAACCTTGACCTGAAATTAGCCCTAACCCGAACACAAACCCTTGCCCATATTAGCCCTAAACTTCGCCTTAATCATAAAGCAAACCTTAAACCTAGGCCTAACCTAAAATCAACCCTATCCCTAATCTTATGCCTACCTTAGCCCTATCCCTAACACTAACCCTAACCCTATACCTAAAACTAAGTCAAACTCTATCCCTATCCCTAAAACTAATTCTAAATCTATCCCTTACAGGAACTCTAAACCTAGCCCTAACCCTAGGCCTAACCCTAGCCATTTCCATAGCCCTAGCCCTAACTCTAGATCTAAAGTTAACTCTAAATCTAACCCTAATGCAAAGCCTAAGTGTAATCCTAGCACTAACCCTAACACTAAAATTAATGCTACTCCTAAAACTAGCCCTAACTGTAGCCCTATCCCTAATACAAAACCAAGCCAGAGCCCTAAACTTAACCCTTAACCTAAACCAAACCATAATTCTACACATAGACCTAACACTAGCCATAATTCGAGTTTTAAGCAGAACTCTAAATCTAACCCTAATCCTGATTCTGACGTTAACACTAACCCTAGCTTTAAACATCACCCTAAACATAACCCTAAACATAACACTAGACCTAGCCCTAACTCTCACCATAACTCTAACCCTAAAACAAGCCCAAATTTTAACCTAGTACTTACATTAGCCATAACACTAAACCTAGCCCTAACTTAACCCAAAACCTAGCCTAATCTGAGCCCTAAACCAAGCTTTAACCCTACCCCTGACAGTAACCCTAAACCTAGCACAAATAATAACCGGAAATTTAGCTCTAAGCCTAGCTTTAAACCTATCCATTACAATAAGCATAATCCTAACCCTAATGCTAACCCTTGGCCTAAACCTTACATATCCCAAATCCTAACCCTATCCATTATCCTAAACCTAACTTGAAACCTAAACCTAACTATATCATTACCCTAATCCTAAACATATGCTAAATTGAGCCCTACATTTATACCTTAACCTATCCCAAACATTAATCATGACCCTGATCCAAAAAATACTCTTAGCTCTAAACCTGACCCAAACCCTAAACCTAAACCTTACACTACATCTAACCTAACCCTAAACTATCTTTAAGTGTAAATCTGAACCTGAAATTAGGCCTACTCCTAATCCTAGCCCTAAACCTATACTTAATTCTAACCTGAACCATAACCCTAGGTTTAACCCTAATTCTAACCCTCTCCCTAGCCCTAAACCTAGCTATAACACCATCCCTTTCCCTAAACCTAACCATAACTCTAAACCTAACCACAATCTTAAACCTAACCATAACCTTTGCCCTAACCCTAGGCCTAAACCTAACACTAAGCCTAGCCTTTTATGAAACTAATGGCTATATTCTAAACAATAATTGAAGCCAACATCTGTAGACGTAGAATCTAAATATAAATGTATTTATAATGGTAAGGCTTAGGCTTCGGGTTAGGGTTAGATTTAGAGTTAGGATTTGATCTATGGTTAGACTAGGACTAAGGATAGAGCAAGGGTTAGGACTAGGGTTAGAGTTATGTTAAGGAATAGGTTAGAAATAGTGATAGGCTAGTGTGAGAGTTAGAGTTAGTCGTAGGGCAAGGGCTAGGGTTATGTTTAGGGATAGGGCTTAATTAGGGCTAGGGTTAGTGTTAGGTTCAGACCTCAGGTTAGGGTTAGAGTTAGGGTTACATGTAGGGTAAGGGAATGGGTTATAGCTAAGTTGAGGGCTAAGGCAAGAATTAGTATTAGGGTTAGGCCTAGGGTTAGGGTTTGGGTTATGATTAAGGCTAGGCATAGGGCTAGAATTAAGGCTAGTGTTTGTGTTAGGGAGAGGGTTAGTATTAGGGCTAGGATTAATGCCAGGTCTAAGGTTTCAGTTAGGGATAGATTTAGTGTCAGGTTTGTGGCTTGGTCCAGTGCAAGTGCTACATTTAGGGTAAAAATTTTGTTTACAACTAGGATTATTATTAGGGTCAGGTTCAAAGTTAGGGTTTGGTTTTCGTTAGAGGTAAGGTTTAGGGCTCGAATTAGCATTAAGTGTAGGAGTAGGGTTAATTACAGGGTAGGTTTAGGGTTTAGATGTGGTTTAGTGTAATGGATAGGGTTAAGGTTAGGCCTAATGTTTAGCAAAAGGCTTAGGGTTATCATTAGAGTAATGGATAGGTTTATACCCAAGATTAGGGCTGGATATATATATATATATATATATATATATATATATATATAATTAGGGCTTTTGTTTGGGTTAGGGTTAGGTTTAAGTTTAGGGTTAAAGCTAGGTTTAGGACTAGGATTATGGCTAGGTTTTGGGTTAGGTTAGGGCTAGGGTTAAGGGTATGGGTAATGTACGAAGTAGGGTTATAATTAGCGCTAGTTATAGGGTTAGGGTTAGGACTAGGTCTAGTGTTAGGGTTAGGTTTATGGTTATGACAATATTTAGAGCAAGGTTTAGTCTTAGGGTCAGAGTCACTGTCCGTATTACTTTTCAGGTTAGATTTAGGACTGGAATTAGAGATAGGTGTAGGGCTACGTGTAAGGCTATGTTTAAAGGCTCTTGTTTAAATTATTTTTTCATGCTGCAGTTTATGGTACTTTCAGAGGGAACAAACCAGAGAGTGCCCACAGAGAGCTGATTGAGTGTGTGAAGTTTCAAGCAGCTAGTATTAATGCTGTTTGATTTACAGCTCCATTTTCATTCATATTAATAGACCATAATAAAGTGAAACCTGTACTTTTCAGGTTAGATTTAGGACTGGAATTAGAGATAGGTGTAGGGCTAGGTGTAAGGCTATGTTTTGGTTTAGGCTAAGTGTTAGGATTAAGGCTATGACTCGGTTTATTTTAGGTCTAGGGGTAGGTTAGGGCTACGTCAAATTAAAGTGTTACATTAGGGTTAGGGCTAGTGTTAGAGTGAGGTTTAGGCTTAGGTTCAGGATTAGATTTAGAGTTAGGTTTAGATATATGGTTTGAGCTAGGGTGAAAGATAGGGCTAGGATTAGGGCTAAGTTTAAGGCTAGGTTTAGGGTGATGGTAAGGGATTAGTTTAGAACTCGGTATAGGGCTAGGGCGAGAGTTAGAGTTAGTGTTAGGGCAAGGGTTTGTGTTAGGGTTAGGCCTAGGTTTAGGGCTAGGGTTAGTGTTAGGTTTAGGGTTAGTGTTAGGTTTAGGGTAAGGGTTGGGATTAGATCTAGTTTTATGGCCAGGGTGAGGGTTATAATTAGGGTTAGGGTTAGGTTCATGATTAAGGTGATGTTTATGGCTAGGATGTGAGCTAAGGTTGGTGTTAGGATTAGGGCTAGGATTAGAGCTAGGGCAAAATTCAGGTCTAGTGTTAAAGTTAGGGACAGTTTAGGGTTATGTTTATAGACAGGTCTTTTTAAGGGTTAGGTTTACGGTTAGGGTCAAGTTGAGATCTAGGAGTATTATTAGGGTTAGGGTCAGGTTTAGGGTTTTTGTTAGGTTAAGGTTTAGGTTTAGGGCTCCAATTAGCATTATTGTTAAGGATAGGGTAATGATAGTTTTATGTTTAGGGTTCAGGTTAAGTGTAGGGTAATGGATAGGGTTAGGGTTAGGAATAGGATGAGGGTTTGGACTAGGGTTAGCATAAGGGTTGGGGTGATCATTAGAGTAATGGATAGGTTATAGCTAGGGTTAGGGCTAGGGTTATGCTAAGGATAAGGTCTAGGCTTAGGCTTAGGTTTAGGCTTAGAGTTAGGGCTATGGTTAGGATTAGGATTAGCTTTCAGGTTGAAGCTAGGGTAGGCCTTGCATTAGGGCTAGGTTTTGCAATAGGTTAGGGCTACAGCTAATGTAAGAACTTGTTATGATTCAGGCAAGTTTTAGGGTTAATGTTAGGGCTAGGTATAGTTTTAGGGTTAGGTTTAGGGTTGAGGTGGTGTTTAGAGCTATGGTTACTATTAGTGTCAAGGTCAGTGTTCAGGTAAGTGTTATGGTTAGAATTAAAGCCAGAATTAGGTCTAGGGGAAGAGTTAGTGTTTGGCTTAGGCTAAAGGTTATTGTTAGGGCTATGTCTAGGTTTTTCATTAAGTCTAGGATTAGAGTTATGGCTAGATTTAGGATTACGTCTAGGTCTAGGGCTAGTTTTAGGGTTAGGTTTATGTATAAGGTTACTAGAAAGGCTACTATTAGGGTTCAGTTTAGGGTTAGGTTCAGGTTTAGACCTACGATTAGTGTTAGCGTCAGAACAAGGTTCAGGTGTATGGTTAGGGTTTGGGTTATTGTTAGAGCTACAATGAGTGCTAGGGTTAGGACTAGTAATAGGGTTAGGGTTTGTATTAGGTTAAGGATTAGGGTTAGCATTATGGTTAGGGTTTGGCTTAGGGTAAGAGATAGGGTTAGAGCTAGGATTAGGGCTTGTTTTAGGTCAAGGGTTAGGGTTAAAGCTAGGATTAGGGCTCGGAATAGGGCTAATTTTGTGTTAGGGTTAGGGCTAGGCAATAGCTAATGTAAGAAGTAGGGTTACAATTAGGGTGATTTTGGGGGTTATCATTAGGGTGTGAACCTCTAGTGTTAGGATTAGGTTTAAGGTTAGAGTGATATTTAGAGCGAGAGTTAGAGTTAGGTTAATAGTCAGGGTCAGAGTTAGTTTTAGAGTTAGTGTTATGACTTGAAATAAGGCTAGGGTTACTGTAAAAGTTTAGTTTAAGGTTAGGGTGGTATTTAGAGCTTGGGTGAGTGTTAAGATATGAGTCAGAGTCAGGATTAGTATTAAGGTTAAGATTAGGACTCACATTAGGGCTAGGGTTAGGTCTAGGTGTAGTATTAGGATTTGGTTTAAGTTAAGGTTTAGTGTTAGGGCTATTACTCAGTTTTGTTTTACTGACAGGGTTAGCGTTAGTTTCATGATTAGTGTTAGGGTTTGTGCTAGTATTAATGTTAGGCTTAGGCTTAGGGTTAGTGTTAGTTAGAGTTAGATCTAGGGTTGGGACTAGGAATAACTACTAGGCAAGTCTTATGGCTAGGTTTATAGCTATCTTTAGGGTTAGGGTTAGGGTTAAGTTAAGGGAAAGGGATAGATCTATGGATAGGGCTAGTGTGAGAGTTAGAGTTAGTCTTAAGGCTATGGTTAGTGTTGGAATTAGGGATAGGGTTAAATAGGGCTAGGATTAGGGCTAATGTTAGTGTTCAGCTTAGATCTAGTGTTAGGGTTAGGATTAAGTTTAGAGTAAGGGATGGTGTTATATAGCTAGGTATAGTTGGAGGGTGAGGGTTAAAATTAGTTTAGGGCTATGGTTAAGTTTAGGGTTATGATTAGGGCTAGGTTTATGGCTAGGATGAGGGCTAGGGTTAATATCAGGTCTTGGGTTATGGTTAAAGATAGTTTTAGTGTTAGGTTTATAGCTACATTTAGTGTAAGGGTTAGTTTTAGGGTTAGAGTAGGTTTAGAGCTAGGACTATTTTTACAGTCATGGTGTGGGTTAGGGTTTGGGATAGGTTAAGTTTTAAAGTTAGGGCTTAAATTAGCATTAGGGTTAGTTCTAGGTTAATGATAGGGTGAGGTTTAGAGTCTAGGATTGAATTAGGGTAATGGATAGTGTTAGGATTAGGGATAGGGCTAGTTTTAGGACTAGGTTTAGCATTAGATTTAGGGTTATGTTAATGGCAATGCACAGGGTTAGAGCTAGGGTTAGGGCTAGGGATATGTTTATTATTAGGGCTAGGATTAGGGTTAAGATTAGGGTTAAAACTTGGGTTACAGCTCGGATTAGGGCTAGGTTTTATTTAAGTTAGTGCTAGAGTTAGGGTTATGGCCAATGTAAGCACCAGGGTTATGTTTAGGGCTAAATTTAGGGTTAGTGTTAGGGCTATGTCTAGTGTTAAGTTTACATTTAGGGTTAGGGTTATGTTTAGAGCTAGGGTTAGTGTTATGGTCTGAGTCAGGTTCAGGGTTAGTTTTAGTGTTCAGATTAAAACTCAAATTAGGGCTAGGTTTAGGGTTTGGTTTAGGTTAAGGGTTAGGGTTAGGGCTATGGTTCAGTTTTGGTTTAGGGCTAGGGCTGGGGCTAGGGCTAGTTTTAAGATTAGAATTAGGGTTAGGGCTAGTGTTAGTTTTAGGTTTAGCCTTAGGGTTACAGTTAGATTTAAAGTTAGGGTTAGAGTTAGGGTTAAGCTTAGGGTTATTATTAGATTGAGAGTTAAAGTTAAATCTAGTTAGTGCTAGGGCTAAGGATAGGGCTAGGGTTATGGCTAAGATTAGGGTTCTGGTAAAGGACTGGTTTAGAACAAGTGATGGGGCTAGAGCGGGAGTTAGAGTTAGTCTTGAGGCTAGGATTAGGGCTAGTGTTAGGAACAGGGCTAAATTAGGGCTAAAATTATAACTAGGTTAGTGTTAAGGCTAGTGTTAGAGTTAGGGTTTGGAGTAAGGGTATGTTTAGTGCTAAGATAAGGGATTTGATTTGTGTTAAGTTTAGGGATAGGGTCAGGGCTAAGGTTAATATTAGATCTAGGCTTAAGTTTGGGATAGTTTTTGGATTATGGTTATGGCTAGGTCTAGTGTAAGTGTTAGTTTTAAGGTAAGGGTCATCTTTAGATCTTGGGTATTTATTATGGTCAGAGTCAGAGTTAGAGTTTGGTTAAAGTCAGAGTTTAGTGTTAGGGGTCGAGTTAGCATCTGGGTTTGGTTAGGGTAATGATAGGGTTTTGTTTAGGGTTCAGGTTAGGTTTAGCTAAATGTTAGGGTTAGGGTTAGTTCTAAGGTTCTCATTAGAGTAAGGGTTAGGGTTAGTATAATGGACAGTTTAGGGCTATGTTTTGGGCTAGGTTTATGGTTAGGAGTAGGCCTTGAGTTACAGTTACAGTTAGGGTTAGAACTAGGGTTAGGTTCAGGGTTATGTATAGCATAAGGTTTAGGTTTTGAGCTTGGGTAATGCCTAGGTTGAGCATTAGGTTTAGGTTTAAGTCTACAGATAAGATTCCAATACAGTTAGGGTTAGGATTAGGAATGGGGCTAGGTCATCAATAGGGATAGGATTAAGGTTAGGGTGATGGATAGGTTTAGATGTAGGTTTAGGGTTATAGTTAGGGTAAGATAGAGGTTTAGGTTTGGGGTTAGAGATATGGTTATATTTAGGTTTATGATAAGGGTTAAGGTTTGAACTAGGGTTACGTCTATGGCGAGTGTGAGGTTGAGGGTTAGGTCTAGGGTTAGTTTTCCAGTTAGTTATAGTGTTTGGCCTAGGATTATCAATAGGTTTAGGGTTAGGTTTAGGTTAAAGGGTAGGTTTAGGGCTAGTGTTAAGGTTAGAAATAGAACTAGGGTTAGGGTTATTTTTAGGGATACATGTAGGTTTATATTTAGGATAAGTGTTAGGCTTTTATCTAGGGTTAGGACTAAAGTGATTGTTTGGTTATGGTTAGGGTGAGGGTTTGGGTAAAGATTATGCTTAAGGCTAGGTTTAGGCCTGGGATGAGCTCTAGGTTTGGTGTTAGGTTTAAGCCTAGTGTTAGAGCTATGTGTAATGTAAGAGCTAAGGTTATATTTAGAGCTAGTTTTAGGGTTCGGATTATGGCTAGGTATAGTGTTAGGTTTAGATTTTTGGGTAGGGTCAAATTTAGAGATAGGTTTACTATACAGGCAAGGTAAGTGTTTGGTTTAGAGTTAGAGTTATGTTTACAGCCAGAATTATGACTAGGTTTAGGTCTAGGGATAGGGTTAGTGTTTGGGTTAGGTTCAGGGCTCTTGTTAAGGATAAGGCTAGGTTTGGGTTAGGTCTAGGGCTAGAGTTAAGTCTTCATTTAGGATTAGGTTTAGGTCTAGGGCTAGTGTTAGGGTTTGGTCTAGGATTAGGTTCAGGTTTAGACCTAGGGTTAGTGTTAGGATCATAATAAGGATCAGGGTTAGTATTAGGGTTTGGGATAGAGTTAGAGCTACAGTGATGGCTTGGTTTAGGACTATTAATTGGGTTAAGATTTTGGTTAGCCTAATGCTTAGGGATAGGTCTAGTGTTAACATTAGTGTTAGTGTTTGGCTTAGGGTAAGTGATAGCTTTAGTGCTAGGGTTAGGGATAGGGTTAGGATTAAGGTTAGGGTTAAATCTAGGTTTTAGACTCAGATTAGGGCTAGTTTTTTGTGTTAGGGTTAAGTAAATGGCTAATGTAAAAACTAGGGTTAAAATTAGGGCTATTTTTAGGGTAAGGGTTAGGTGTAGGTGTAAGTGTAAGTGTTAGGTTTAAGATTAGGGCAATATTTAGAGCTAGGGTTATTGTTAGGATCTGAGTAAGAATCAGAGTTTGTTTAAGGGTTAGATTTAGAACTCAAATAAGGGCTAGGTTTTCTGTTAGGGTTTGGTTTAAGATGAGGGTTGTGTTTAGAGATAGGTGACTGTCAGGATATGAGATAGGGTGAGGGATAGTTTTAAGGTTAGGGTTATGACATGAATTAAGGCTCTGGTTACTTTTAAGGTTTCATTTAACTTTAGCGTGGTGTTTAGAGCTAGGGTGACTGTTAGGATATGAGTCAGAGTTAGGGTAAGTTTTAAGGTTAGGGTTACGACTATAATTAGGCCTAGGGTTAGGTATAGGTGTAGTTTTAGGTTTTGGTTTAAGTTAAGGTTTAGGGTTAGGAATATTGTTCAATTTGGTTTTAGTCTTAGGTTTAGGGTTAGCACTAGTTGTATAATTTGCATTAGGGTCAGGACTAGTGTTAGGGTATGCTTAGAGTTAAGGTTAAATTTGAAGTTAGCATTAGATCTGAGGTTCAGTCTAGGTCTAAGGATAGGGCAAGTATTAGGGCTAGGGTTAGGATTATAGTAACAGATAGGTTTATAAATAGGGATAGGGCTTGGATGATAGTCATAGAGCTAGGGTTATGGTTACTTTTAGGGATAGAGCTAAATTAGGGATAGGATTAGGGCTAGGTTTAGTGTTCAGCTTAGGCCTAACATTAGGACTAGAGTTATGGTTATCTTTAGGGTAAGGGATGGTGTTATAGCTAGGTTTAGAGGTAGGGTGAGGGTTAGAATTAGGGTTAGGGATAGGGATAAGGTTAGGGATATGATTAAGAATAGGTTTAGGGCTAGAATGAGTGCTAGGGTTTGTTGTAGGTTTAGTTCTAGAATTAGGGCTAGGACTAATATCAAGTCTAGTGTTACAGTTAGGGGTAGATTTAGGGTTAGGTTTGTGTCTAGGTCTAGTGTAAGTGTTAGGCTTAGGGTAAATATCAGGTTTAGAGCCAGGTGTATTTTTAGGGTCAGGATCAGGGTTAGGGTTTGTTTTAGCTTAATGTTTAAGGATAGGGCTTAAATGAGCATTAGGGTTAGGGTTAGAGTAATGGATAGGGTTAGGTTTAGGTTTCAGGGTACATTTCAGAGAATGGAGAAGTTTCAGGTTAGCAAAACGGTTAGTGTTAGGCCTAGGGTTAGCATTAGGATTAGAGTTATCATAAGGATAATGTATAGAGTTAGAGATAGGGTTAGGGCTAATGTTATTGTTAAGATTAGGTCTAGAGTTAGGCTTAGGGTTTGGGTTAAGGCTAGTAACCCTAACTTAGGGTAGGGTTAGTGTTAGGTTTAGGATATAGGTTAAGTTTTGAGATAGGATTAGTCATAGGGTGAGGGTTAGGTTTAGTGTTAAGTCTAGGGTTAGGATTATGGTATGGTCAGGGTTAGGTTGAGGGTTAGGGCTAGGGTTTTCATTAGGGTTAGGGTTAGGTTTAGGGTAATATATTGGGTTAGATGTATGGTTAGCTTTAGTGTTAAGGTTAGATTTAGGGTTAAGTTTAGTTTTAGGGCTAGGTTTACTTTTGGGTTTAGGGTAAGGTTTAGGGTTTGAGTTAAGATTGGGGCTACAGAAAGGGTTAGGTGTAGGGTTAGGTCTATGGTTAGGTTTATGGTTTGTATTAGGATTTTTGTTAGGGTTAGGGCTCGTGTTTTCATTAGGGTTAGGATTAGAGTTAAGGTAATGGGTGGGGTTAGAGCTAGGGTTAGGGCTAGGGTTAATGGTAGGATTAGGGCTAGTGTTAGAGTTATGGTTAGTGATAGTCCTAGGGTTATGTTTAGGCAAATGATTAGGCTTTGAGCTAGGGTTCAGACTAAGGTGAGTGTTAGGGTTAGAGTTAGGGCTAGGGTTAGGGTTAGTATTATGCTTAGGGTAGGTTTGGGCCTTGGATTAGGGCTAGGTTTGGTGTTAGGTTTAGGGCCTAGGGCTACTGCTATGGTTAATGTAAGATATAGCTTTCTAATTAGAGCTAGTTTAGGGTTAGGACTATGGCTAGGTCTAGTGTTAAATTTAGATTTTGTTTTAGGATCAAGTTTAGAGCTAGGTTTAGTGTTAGTGTCAGGTTCAGTGTTCAAGTAAGTGTTAGGGTTAGGGTGAAAGCCGGAATTAGGAATAGGGTTAGGTATAGGGGTAGGGTTAGTGTTTGTTTTAGGTTAATGTTTATTGTTAGGGCTAGGACTAAGTTTTTGTTTAGGTCCAGGGCTAGAGTTATCACTAGATTTAGGATTAGTTTTAGGTATAGGACTAGTGTTTGGGTTAGGTTAGGTATAAGAATACTTATAGGGCTAGTTTCAAGTTTTTATTTAGGGTTAGGGTCAGGTTTAGACTTATAATTAGTGTTAGGGTCAGAATAAGGGTGAAGTTTAGAGTTAGGATTTGGGTTTTTGTTAGAGCTAGAATGAGTGCTAGGGTTAGGAATAGTAGTAGGGTTAGTGTTTGGTTTAGGCTAAGTATTAGTATTAGGACTAGGTATAGCATTATGGATAGGTTTTGGCTTAGCGCAACATAGCTAGAGTTAGGGCTATGTTTAGGGTTAGGTTTAGGGCTAGTGTTAGGGTTAGGGTTAAATCTAGTTAGGGCTCAGATTAGGGCTATTTTTTGTTAGGGTTAGGGCTATTTCCAATGTAAGAACTAGGGTTACAATTAGGATTGGTTTTTGTGTTTGTGTTTGGTCTCAGTCTTGTGAGGTAATATATAGAGCTAGGGTTAGTGTTTGGATAAAAGTTTTGTCAGGGTTAAATTTAGGCCTAGGACTCGAATTAGTGCTAGGGCTATTTGTAGTTATAGTGGTAGGGTTTGGTATATATATATATATATATATATATATATATATATATATATATATATATACACACACATACACACATATATTAGGATATTAGGGTTAGAGCAAAGGCTTGGTTTTGTTTTAGGGCTAGGGTTACGGCTAATTTTATGATTAGCAATAGTGTTATGGCTAGTGGTAGGATGAGATTTAGGCTTATGTTTAGGGTTAGATTTAGCATTATGGTTAGATCTAGGGTTAGGGCTATGGGTAGGGTTAGGGCTAAGGTTAGGGCTAGTGTGAGGGTTACAGTAATGGATATGGTTAGAAATAAAAATAGGGCTAGGGTTGAGAGTTAGTGGTAGGCTTATGGCTAGTGTAAGGGTAAGGGCTAAATTAGGGTTAGGATTAACCCTAGGATAAGTGTTAGGGTTAGTCGTATTGTTAGGGTTAGTGTTAGGGTTAGTTTTAGGGGCAAGTATGGGGTTATATAGCTTGGTTCAGGGCTTGGGAAAGGGTTAAAATTAGGGATAGGGTTAGGGTGAGTGTTCTGGTTAGGATTAATGCTAGGTTTAGGCCTAGGATGAGGGATAGGGATTCTGTTAGGGTTAGGGCTAAGATTAGGGTTAAGGCTAATATCAGGTCTAGGGTTAAAATTAGGGATAGTTTTAGGGTTTAGTTTCTGGCTAGGTCTAATGTAAGGGTTAGGTTTATGTTAAGGGTCAGGATTAGAGCTAGGTGTAATATTAGAGTCAGAGTCTGGGTTAGGGTTGGTTTTGGTTAAGTTTATGGTTGACACTCGAATTAGCGTTAGGGTTAGGGTTAGGGTTAGAATAATGGATAGGGTTAGGTTTAGGCTTCAGTTTAGGTTTAAAGTAATTTATAGGGTTAATGTTAGGCATAGGGTTAAGGTTTGGCCCAGCATTAACATTTGGGTTAGGCTTATTTTTAGGGTAATGAATAGGGTTAGTGCTAGTGTTAGGGATTGGTTTAAGGTTAGAATTAGGGCTAGAATTACGGTTAGGCTTAGGGTTGGTGTTAGGATTAGGTTTAGAGTAAGTGTTAGGGTTTGAGCTAGGATTAGGGCTAGTGTAAGGTTTAGGGTTAGAGTCATGGCTATGGTTAGGGTTATTGTTAGGGTTAGGGCTAGGGTTAGAATTAGGGTTAGGATTATGTTTAAAGTAATGGATAATTTAGATCTAGTATTTGGACTATGGTTACAGTTAGGATTTGTGCTAGGATTAGGATTAGGGTTAGGGCTAGGTTTAGGCTTATAATAAGGGTTAAAGTTTGAACTAGGGTAAGGGCTACACCAAGCTAGGGTTATGGTTATGGCTAGTTTGAGGGTTATGGTTATGGATAAATCCTGTGTTAGGTTTAGGTTTTGGGTTAAGATAAAGTTTAGAGATAGGGTTTATGTTAGGGTAAGGGTCAGTGTTCAGGTTAGCATTGGATTTAGCATTAGGGCCAGAATTAGAACTAGGTTTAGGTCTAGGGGTAGGGTTGGTCTTTGTGTTAGGTTAATGGTTATTGTTAGGGCTATGGCAAGGTTTTTGTTTAGGGCTAGGGCTAGAGTAATGGCTATATTTATGATTAAGTTTAGGTCTAGTACTAGTTTTACAGTTAGGTTTAGATATAGGTTTAGTGGTAGGGCTAGTGTTAGGTTTTGGTTTAGGATTAGGGTCAGGCTTATCCCTAGGGTTAGTGTTAGGGTCAGAATAAGGGTCAGGGTTAGGGTTAGGCTTTGGATTCGGGTTAGAGATAAAATGAGGTCTAGGGTTAGGACTAGTAATAAAGTTAAATTTTGGGGCAGGCTAACGATTTGGGTTAGAACTAGGGTATCATTAGGGTGAGGGTTTGACGTAAGGTAAGGGATACATTTAGAGTTAGGGTTAGGGTTAGTGTTAGGGCTAGGGTTAGAGCTAGAGTTAGGTCTCAGATTAGGGCTAGGTTTTGTGTTAGGGTTAGGGCTAGGGCTAATATAAGAAATGGTTTTATGATTAGAGCTAGTTTTCTGGTTATGCTGGTGTTTCACTTTAGAGCTAGTTTTCTGGTTAGGGTTAGGGCTAGGTCTAGTGTTTGGGTTAGTGTGATATTTAGAGCTAGGGTTAGTTTTAAGTTCAGAGTCAGGGTCAGTATTAGTTGTAGCGTTAGGATTAGGTGTAGATGTAGCATTAGGATTTGTTTACGTTAAGGGTTAGGATTAGGGCTATAGCTCAGTTTATTTTGAGGGCTATGGCTAGGCTTAGGGCAAGTTTTCAAATTAGCCTTAGGGTTAAGGCTCCTGTTAGGGTGACGTTTAGGTTTAGGATTAGGGTTAGATTTAGAGTTAGGGTTAGAGCTATGTTTATGGCTATGTCTAAGTTTAGGGCAAGGTTTGGGCTAGCGTTAGGGCTAGGCTTTAGCTTATAGAAAGGGAAAAGTTTAGAACTAGGGATATGGCTAGGGTGAGAATTAGAGTTAGTCTTATGGCTAGGGATATGGTTAGGTTTAAGATTAGGGCTAAATTAGTGATAGGTTTAGAGCTAGGGTTAGTACTAGGTCTAGGCCTTGGTTTATGGCTAGGGTTAGGTTTAGGGTTAGGGTATGGTATGATGTTATATCTAGGTTTAGGCCTAGGGTGAAGGTTCAATTTAGGGTTAGGGCTAGTGATCGGGTTTGAGTTAGGATTAAGGCTAAGTTTATGTCCATGATTAGGGCTACAGTTTTTGTTAGGGTTAGGTCTAGCATTGGGATTAGGGCTAAGGTCAGGTCTAGTGTTATGGTTACCGATAGTTTAGGGTTAATTTTATGGTTAGGTAGAGAGTAAGGGTTAGGTTAAGGGCTAGGTTCTGATTTAGATAGGGGTATTATTAGGGTCAGAAAAAGGATTAGGGTTTGTTTAGGTTAAGATTTAGATTTAGTGCTGAAATTAGCATTATGGGTAGGATTCATGTTAGGGTAATAAATATTTTTAGGTTTTGGGTTCAGGTTAGGTTTAGGTAATAGTGTTTGAGTTATGGATAGGGATAGGGTTATCCTAGGGTTAGAATTAGGGTTAGGTTTAGGGTTAAGGTAATGGATAGGATTACAGCTAGGGTTAGGGATAGGGTTATGGTTAGGATTAAGGCTAGAGTTAGGATTAGGTTTAGGGTAAGGGTTAGGGTTAGGGATAAAGCTAGGGTTAGTGCTCAGCTTAGGACTAGGTTTTAGATAAGTTTAGGGTTAAGGTACGACTATGGGTAGTGTAAGAACTAGCATTATGATTAGGGCTATATTTAGGGTTAGGGTTAGGTCTAGGTCTAGTTTTAGGATTAGGTTTAGTTTTAGGGTGATGATTTTAGATACGGCAAGTGATAGGGTCAGAGTCAGGGTCAGTGTCAGTTTTAGTGTTAGGGATAACATTAGAATTAGAGCTAGGGTTAAGGGTAGGTGTAGGTTTAGGTTTTGTGTTAAGGTTAGAACAAGAATTACGGCTGGGGCTAATGTGAGGTATACAGTTACTCTTAGGTTAGGATTAGTATTAGGGCTATGGCACAGTTTTGTTTTAGGTGTAGGGCTTGATTTAGGGCTAGTTTTTGAATTAGCAATAGTTTTAGGGCTAGTGGTAGGGTGAGGTTTAGGCTTAGGGTAAGGGTTAGATTTAGAATTATGTTTAGATCTAGAGTTAGGGCAAGGGTTAGGGCTAAGGTTAGAGCTATTATTAGGGTTATGGTAACGGATAAGGTTAGTATGAGAAGTACATCTAGCTGGAGAGTTAGAGTTAGTCTTAGGGCTAGGGTTAGAGTAAGGGTTACATTTAGTGTTAAATTAGGGCTAGGATTAGAGCTAGAGTTACTGTTATGTTTAGGCCTATTGTTAATGCTAGGGTTAGGGTTAGTGATAGTGTTAGGGTTAAAGTTAGGGTTAGGGGAAGTGATGTGATTATACCTAGGTTAAGATCTAGGGTGAGGGTTGAAATCAGGGATTGGGTTAGGTTTACAGTTCAGATTAGGATTAAGGCTAGGTTTAGGGCTAGGATGAGGGCTAGGGTTTGTGTTAGGTTTAGAGCAATAATTAGGTAAAGTGCTAATGTCAGGTCTATGGTTTGGTTTGGGATAGTGGTATGGTTAGTTTTATATCTATGTCTAGTGTAAGGGTTAGGTTTAGGGTAAGGGTCAGAATTAGAGCTAGGTATATTATTAGAGTCAGTGTGGTGTTCAGAGTTTGGGATGTGTTATGGTTTCGGTTTAGTGCTCGAATTAGCATTAGTTTCAGTGTTAGGGTTAGGTTTAGAGTATTTGATAGGGTTAGGTTGAATGTTCAGGTTATGTTTAGGTAATGGATAATGTTAGTGTTAGTGATAGGTTTAAGTTTAGGCCTAAGGTTAGCATTTGGGTTAGGCTTATGCTTAGGGTAATGGATTGGTATAGGGCTAGGGTTAGGGTTAAGATTAGGTCTAAGGTTAAGGTAGGTTTAGGGTTAGGCCTAGAGTTAGTGTTAGGGTTAGGTTTAGGGTAGGTGTTAGGGTTTGACCTATGGGTAGGGCCAGGGCGAGGGTTAGTGTTAGTGTCAAGTATTGGTTTAGGATTAGTGTTAAGTTTAGTTCTAAGATTAGCATTAAGGTAAGGTTTATGTTTAGGGTAATGAATAGATTTAGAGCTAGGGTTTGGTCTTGGTTATGGTTAGGATTAGGGCTAGGATTAGGGTTAGGGTTAGGGTTAGGGTTAGGGCTAGGTTTATGTTTATGTTAAGGGTTAGTGTTTGACCTAGGTTTAGGGCTAGGGTGAGGGTTAGTGTTAGCGTTAAGTTTAGGCTTAGGGCTAGGATTAGGGCTAGGATTAGGGCTAGGTTTTGTGTGATGTTTAGGGCTAGCATTAGTGCTATTGGTACTGAATGAGCTAGGATTAGGGTTATGGCTAGAACTAGTGTTTGGGTTTTGGCTAGATTTTTGGTTACAATAAAGTTTAGAGCTAGGTTTGTGTTAGGGTAAGCGTCATTGTTTGGGTTAGGGTTAGGTTTATGGTTAGGGCCAGAATTAGGGCTAGGTTTATGTCTAAGGGTAGGGTTAGTGTATGAGTTAGGTTAAGGGTTATTGTTAGGCCTATGGCTAGGTTTTTATTTATGGCTAGTGCTAGAGTTATGGCTAGATTTAGGATTAGGCTTTTTTCTAGGTCTGGTATTAGGGTTAGGTTTAGGTATAGGGTTACCCGTAGGGCTTATGTTAGGTTTTGGTTTAGAGTTAGGGTCAGGTTTAAACCTAGAGTGAGAGTTAAGGTCAGAATAAGGGTCAGGGTTAGGGTTTGAGTTTGGATTAGGATTAGAGATAAAATGAGGGCTAGGGTTAGGATTAGTATGAGAGTTATGTTTGGGGTAGGGTAAGGATTAGGGTTAAGACTAGGGCATTAGGGTGAAAGTTTGGCTCAGGGTAAGGGATAGGGTTAGAGCTAGGGATGTGGATAGTATTAGGGATAGGGATAGGGCTAGGGTTAAGTTAGGGTTAGGTTTAAAGCTAGGTTTATGTCTCAAATTAAGGCTAGGTTTTCTGTTAGGGCAGGGCCATGGCTAATTTAAGACCTAGAGTTCCAATTAGCTTATTTTTAGGCTTAGATTTAGGGTTAGAGTGATGGTTAGGGCTAGGGTGATGTCTAAATCTAGGGTAAGTGTTAGGGTCTAAGTCAGGGTCACTGCAAGTTCTAGAGTTAGGATTGGGACTCGAATTAGTAGTAGGTTTAGTGCTAGGTATAGGGTTAGGGTCTGATTTAGGGTAAGGTTTAGGGTTAAGCCCATGACTCAGTTTTATTTGAGTGCTAGGGCTAGGGTTAGGGCTAGTTTTCCAAATAGCATTAGTCATATGGCTAGTTTTAGGGTGAGATTTAGGCTTAGATTTAGGGTTAGATTTACAGTTAGGATTAGATCTAGGTTTAGGTCTAGGGCAAAAGTTAGGGCTAGGGTTGAGGCTAAGTTTAGAGCTAGGGTTTGGGTTATTTTAAGGGATAGGTTTAAAACTAGGGTTAGGACTACAGTGACATTTAGAGTTAGTCTTAGGGCTAGGGTTAGTGTTAGGTCAAAATTAGTACTAGGATTCATGCTAGGATTAGTGTTAGGGCTAGGCCTAGTTTTAGGACTAGTTTTAGGGTTAGGATTAGGCTAGGTTAAGTGCTAACATTAGGGCTAGGTTTTGTGTTAGGTTTAGGGCTAGGAATAGGGCTAGGGCTAATGTCAGGTGTAGGATTATGGTTAGGGTTAGTTTTAGGTGAGGTTTATGGCTAGTTCTAATGTAAGTATTAGGTTGAGGGTTAGGGTCAGTTTTAGAGATAGGGTTATTATTAGGTACACAGTAACAGTTATGGCTTGGGTTAGGTTAAACTTAAGGTTTAGGGCTCTAATTAGCTTTAGGGTTAGGTCTAAGGTTAGGGTAATGAATATGGTTAAGTTTAGGGTTCAGGTTAGGTTTAGGGTAATGGATAAATTTAGGGTTATAGATAGGGTTAGGGTTATCCTAGAGTTAGCATTAGGAATAGGGTTATGGTTAGGGTAATGGATAGGGTTAGAGTTAGTCTTAGGTCTAGGTTTATGCTTAGGGTTATGGCTAGGGTTAGGTTTAGTAAGGCAAATTTTAGGGTTAGGGTTAGGTTTAGGATAATGTTTAGGGCTAGGGCCAGGGTTAGGGTTAGGGCTAAAATGATGTGTAGGGCTCAGATTAGGGCTAAGCTTTGGGTTAGGTTGGGCTAGGTTTAGGGCTTCAGCTAATGTAAAAACTAGTGTTGTGATTAGGGCTACTTTTAGAGTTAGGTTTAGGGATATGTCTAGTTTTAGAATTAGGTTTATTTTTAGGTTGATGTTAGAGTTAGGGTTAGTTACAGGGTCAGAGTCAGGGTCAAGAGTAGTTTTTGGGTTAGGATAGGACTGGAATTAGGACTAGGGTTAGGGTTAAGTGTTGGGTTAAGTTTGTGGTTAGGACTGTAGCTCAGTTTTGTTTTAGGGCTGGAACTATGTTAGGGCTAGTTTTAGGATTAGCGTAGTGTTAGGGCTAATGTTAGTGTGAGTTTTACGGTTAGGTTTAGGGTTAGATTTAGAGTTATGGTTAGATCTAAGATTATGGCTAGCACTAGGGTTGGGGCTAAGGTTAGGGCAAATATTAGGGTTACGGTAAGGGATGGGGTAAGAACTAGGAATAGGGCTAGGGTGAGAGTTGGAGTTAGTCTTAGTGCTAGTGTTAGGGTTAGGGTTAGAATTAGTGCTAAAAAGGGCTAGGGTTAGGTATAGTGTTATTTGTAGGTTTAGGTTTAGGGCTAGGTTTAGGGCTAAGATTAAGGGAAGGGATGGAGTTATAGCTTGGTTCAGAAGTAGTTCGAGGGATAAAATTAGGGAAAGGGCTAAGTTAGGGTACAGGTTAGGACCAAGGCTAGTTTTAGGGCTAGGATGAGGGCTTGCGTTTGTGTTAGGGTTATGGCAAGTATTAGGGCTAGAGCTAATATCATGTCTAGGTTTACGGTTAGGGATAGTTTTAGGGTAAGATTTATGGCTAGGTCTAGTGTCAGAGTTAGGTTTATTGTAAGGTTCAGGTTTAGAGCCAACGGTAACAAAATGGTCAGGGTCAGGTTTTGGGTTTGGGTAGGTTAAGATTTAGGGTTAGGACTGAAAATTACAGTTATGGTTATAGTTAGGGTTAGGGTAATGTGTAGGGTTAGGTTTATGCTTCAGGTTACATTTAGGGTTCAGATTAGGTTTAGGGTAATGGATAGGGTTAGGGTTAGGCCTAGGTTTAGCATTAGGGTTGTGTTTATCATTAAGGTTATTGAAAGAGTTAGAGCTAGTGTTAGGGATAGAGTTATGGTTAGGATTACGGCTAGAGTTAGGGTTAGGGTTAAGGCTAGGGTTAGGTTAAGTTTTAGGGTATGCTTTAGGGTTTAAGCTAGGGATATTGCTAAGGCTATGGTTAGGTTTAAGGTTAGGACTAAGGTTAAGTTTATGGTTAAGGTTACAGTTAGTGTTATGGTTAGGTCTATGGTTATCATTAGGTTTAGGGTAATGAAAAGGATTAGATGTCAGGTTAGGGTTATGGTTAGGTTAAGGACTAGGGTTAGGGTTAGATTTAGGGTATGATTAATGTTTGAGCTAAGGTTAGGACTACAATAAGGGTTATTTTTAAGTTAGGTCTAGGGTTAGGTTTACCATTAGAGTTAGGGTAATGAGTGAGGTTAGAGCTAGGGTTAAGGCTAGGTTTAATTTTAGGATTAGGGATAGGGTTAAAGTTAGGCTTAGGCTTAGGTTAAGTCTTATAGTTAGGTTAAGGGTAAGGGACAGGGTTGACTAAGGGTTAGGGATAGGTTGAGTGTTTGGGTTAGAATCATGGCTAGGGATAGAGTTAGGGTAAGTGTTAGGGCTAGGATTTGCATTAGGGTTTGGGATAGTTTAATGTTTATGATAAGGGTGAGGGTATGAACTAGAGTTAAGGCTAGGGCTAGGTTGAGGTTTAGGTTTAGGGTTAGGTCTAGGGATAGGATTACGGTAGGTTTAGGGTTAGGGTTAGTGTTATGTCTAGGTTAAAATTAGGGTTAGCATTAGGGTTACGGTAATGGATATGGTTATATATAGTTTTAGTTTTAGGGTTAGGGTTAGATTTAGTTTTAGGGTAAGGGTTAAGGCTATGATTATGTTTGGGATTATGGTATGGGTTAGGGTTTGAGCTATCTTTAGGTCTATGGCAAGTGTTAGGTTTAGAGTTAGGACCAGGATTAGTTTTTTTTTTTTTTTTTTTTTTTTAAGGGATAGGGTTAGAGTTATGGCTAGGGTTATCAATAGGGTCAGAATTAGTGTTAGGGTATTGGGTGGTTTAGAGCTAGGTTTAATTATAGGATTCAGTTTAGGATTAGGGCAAGGGTTAGTTTTAGAGCTAGGGATAGGTCTAACTTTATATTTAGGGTAAGGGTTAGGCTTCAAGCTAGTTTTAGGACTAAGGCTAGGATTAGGATTAAGGTTAGGGCTAGAGTTAGGGTTAGGGTAGGATTAAAGCTAGATTTAGGCCTAAGATTTGCTCTGGTTTTGTGTTAGGCTAAGGCAAAAAGATAGGGCTATGGATAATGTGAGAGCTTGGTTTATGATTTGGTATAGTTTAAAGGTTAGGGTTATGGCTAGGTCTAGTGTTAGGTTTATATTTTCGGTTAGGGTCAGGTTTAGAGGTAAATTTACTCTTAAAGTCAGGGTCATTGTTAGGGTTAGAGTTAGAATTAGGTTTAGAGCCAGAATTAAGACTAGGTTTAAGTCTAGGAGTAGGTTTAGTGTTTGGGTTAGGTTAAGGGTTATTGTTAAGGCTAGGTTTTTGTTTAGGTCTAGGACTAGAGTTAAGGCTAATTTAGAATTAGGTTTAGGTCTAGAGTTAGTGTTAGGGTTTGTTCTGGATTGAGGTTTAGGTTTAGACCTAGGTTTAGCATTAGGGTCAGAATAAGGGTCAGGGTTTGCATTAGGGTTTGGGATAGGGTTAAAGCTAGAGTGAGAGCTATGGTTAGGACTATTAATGGGGTTATGGTTAGGGTTAGTGTAATGGGTAGTTTTACGGATAAGGTTAAGGTTTGAATTACGGCTAGGATTAGCTTCAGAGTTAGGGATAGGCCTAAGTTTATATTTAGGTTAAGGATTAGGCTTTGAGCTAGGGTTAGGACTAAGTCTAGTGTTAGAATTAGGGTTAGGGCTAGGGTTAGGGTAAGGGTTATAGTTAGGGCTAGGTTTAGGCCTAGGATTCGCTCTACATTTTGTGTTAGGTTAAGGTGTAAGATTAAGGCTATGGGTAATGTAAGAACTAGGGTTATAATTAGGGCTAGTTGTAGGGCTAGGGTTATAGCTAGGTGTAGTGTTAGGTTTAGGTTTTCATTTAGGGTCAGGTTTAGAGATAGGTTTAGTGTTAAAGGGAGGTTCACTTTTCAGATCAGAATAGAGTTAAGGTTAAAGCCATAATTAGGATTAGGTTTATGTCTAGGATTAGGTTTAGTCTTTGCATTAGGTTAAGTGTTATTTTTAGGGCTAGGGATAGGTTTTTTCCTTAGGTCTATAGCTAGAGTTAAGGCTAGATTTAGGATTATGTTTAGGTCTAGGGCTTATGATAGGATTAGGCTAAGGTGTAAGTATTGGTAGGGCTAGTGTTAGGTTTTGGTATAGGGTTAGGGTCAGGATTAGAACTAGGTTTAGTGTTATGGTCAGAATAACAGTCAGGGTTAGGGCTAGGGTTTGGGACAGGGTTAGAGCTAGAATGCGGGCTAGGTTTAGGACTATTAATTGAGTTAGGGTTTTTGTTAGCCATAGAATTAGGGATAGGTCTAGGGTTACCATTAGTGCTAGCATTTTGCTTACGTTTAGGGATAGGGTTAGAGCTATTGTTAGGGGTAGCATTTGGGGTAGGGTTGAAGCTAGGTTTAGGGCTCAGTAGGGCTATATTTTCTATTAGGGTTAGGGCTAAGGTTAGGGAAATGGCTAATGTAAGAATGAGGGTTAAAATTAGAGTTTTATTTAGGGTTAGTTTTAGCGGTTAGACCTCTAGTGTTACAGTTAGTTTTAAGGTTATGTTGATATTTAGAGCTGGTATTAATATTAGAATAGGAGTCAGGGTCAGAGTTAGGGTTAGGATTAGTACTCAATTAAGGGCTAGGGTTACTGTTAGGTTTCAGATTAAGGTTATAGTGGTGTTTAGAGCCTGGGTGAGTGTTAGGATATGCGTCATGGTCAGGGTTAGTTTAAGGTTAGGTTTCGAGTAATGAATACAGATAGATATAGGATTAGGGTTAGGGTTAGATTTCAGTTTTGGGTTATGGTTAGGGCTATGATTATGTTTAGCTTTATGGTAAGAGTTATGGATTGAGCTAGGGTTAGAGCTATTGGTGAATGTTACATTTAGGGTTATGTCTAGGGGTAATTTTACGGTTAGGGTTAGGGTTAACTTTAGGGTTCGGGCAATGATTATCAATAGGTTTAGTGTAATGGGTAGATTTAGAGCTATGTTTAGGGATAGGGTTAAGTATAGGGTTAGGGCTAAGGTTAGGGTTAGAGTTAGGCAAAGGTCTAGGTCTATGTTTAGGGAAAGGGTTAAACTTTGAGCTATTGTTAGGGTTGGGTTTAGGGTAATGGTTAGGTTTTAGCTAGGTATAGGTCTCAATTTAGGGCTATTTTTTGTGTTAGGGTTAAGGGTAAGGTTAGGGAAATGGCTAGTGTAGAACTAGGGTTACAATTACGGTTAGTTTTAGGGTTAGGGTTAGGGGTAGTTTTAGTGTTAGGGTTCGGGTGATATTTATCTTTATGGTTAGTGTTAGGATATGAGTCATGGCAGGTTTAGTTTTAGGGTTAGAGTTAGGACTCGAATTAGGGCTAGGGTTACTATTAGGGTTTGATTTAAATTTAGGCTCGTATAGAGATTGGGTGAGTGTTAAGATATGAGTCAGAGTCATGGTTATTTTTAAGGTTAGAATTAGGACTCAAATTAGGGGTAGGGTTTGGTCTAGGTATAGTGTTAGAATTTGGTTTAAGTTAAGGTTTAGGTTTTGGCCTCTTGCTTGATTTTCTTTTAGTCCTAGGGTTAGGGTTAGTACTAGTTTTATGATTAGCATTAGGGATAGGGCCAGGGCTATATTTTTGGTTAGGATTAAGGCTAGGTTTAAGGTTAGGGTTAGGTCTAGGTTTTGTGTTAGGTTTAGGGCAAGAATTGGAGCTAGGGCTAATATCCGGTCTAGGGTTACTGTTAGGGATAGTTTTAGGGTTTGGTTTAGAGAAAGGTTTAGAGCTATGCGTATTATTAGAGTCAGGGTCAGGTTTGGGTTTGGGTTAGGTTAAGGTTTAGGTTTAGGGCTCAAATTAACTTTAAGGTTAGAGTTAAGTTTAGGTTAATGAATAGGGATTAGGTTTATGGTTCAGGCTAGGTTTAGGGTTATGGATATGTTTAGGATTTGCGATAGGTTTGGTGTTAGGCCGAGGATTAGCATTAGGGTTAAGGTTATCATTACGGATAATTTATAGAGTTAGAGATAGGGTTAGGGCTAGGGTTATGATTAGGATTAGGGCTAGAGTTAGGGTTAGGGTCAAGGTTAGGGCTAGGGTTAGGGTTAGGATTAGGATAAGGGTACGGTTTAGGGTTAGAGCTAGAATTAGTTCTTGGACTAAGGTTAGGTTTAGGGTTATGGTTATGGTTACTGTTAGAGTTAGGGCTAGGGTTAACATCAGTGTTAGGGTAATTAATAGATATAGATGTCAGGTTAGAGTTAGGGTTAGTTTTAGGATTAGGGTAGGGTTAGGTTTAGGATAAGGGGTAGGATTTGAGCTATAGTTAGGGTTAGATTTAGGGTTAGGTTTCAGTTAGTTCTAGGGTTAGGTTTATTTTAGGGTTAGGGTAGGTTTAGGTTTATGTCTAGATTTATCATTAGGGTTAGGTTTAGGGTTGTGGTTATGGGTAGGGTTCTATCTAGAGTTAGGGCTAGGGTTAAGTTTAGGATTAGGGATAAGTTTAGAGTTATAGTTAAGCCTTGGGTTAGAATTATGGTTAAGTTAAGGGTAAGGGTTTGGGATCAAGCTAGGGTTAGGGCTAGTGTGAGGGTTAGGTTAAAGTCAGTGCTAGGGTAGGGTTAAGGTTAGGAATAGGGCTAGGGTTAGCATTATGTTTAGGGTTATGGTTAGGATAATGCATAGAGTTAGAGCTAGGGTTAGGGTGACATTTAGGGTTTGGGATAGGGTTATGTTTAGGGTAAGGTTTAGGGTTTGAGCTTTGGTTAGGGCTAGGGTGAAGTTTAGGGTTAGTTTTAGGGCTTGGTTTAAGTTTAGGGCTATGCTTAGGGTTAAGTTTACGGCTACAATTAGGGCTAGGTTTTGTGTGAAGTTTAGGGCTACTGTTAGGTTTATGGGTAATCTAAGAAATATGGTTATGGTTATTGTTAGTTTTAGGTTTAGTCTAGTGTTAGGGTTTGTTTGGGGTTAGGGTTAGTTTTAGAGTTAGGTTTTCTGTTAGGGCAAGGGTCAGTGTTCTGGTTATGGTTAGTTTTAGGGTTACGTCCATAATTAGGACTAGGGTTAAGTCTAGAGTGAGTTAGTGTTTGGGTTAGGTTAAAGGTTATTGTTAGGTTGAGGGGTAAAATTATGGCTATATTTAGGATTAGATTTAGGTCTAGGGCTAGTGTTAGTGTAGATTTAGGTATAGGTTTACCTATAGGGCTACTGTTAGGTTTCGGTTTAGCTATAGGGTCAGGTTTATACCAAGGTTATTGTTAGGGTCAGAATAAGGGTCATGATTAGGGTTAGAGTTGGGTGAAGTTTTGAGCTAGAATGAGGGTGAAGGTTAAGACTATTAATAGAGTTAGGGTTTGGGGTAGACAATGGATTAAGGTTTGGACTAGGGTAGCAATAGGATGAAGGTTTTACTTAATGTAAAGGATAAAGTTAGAGCTAGGGCTAGGACCAGGGCTAGGGTTAGGGTTAGGATTAAGGCTAAGTTTAGGGCTAATGTTATGTCTTGGGTTAGATTTAGGGATAGATTTAGGGTTATCATTATGGCTAGGTATAATGTAAGGGTTTGGTTAAGGTTTAGGGTATGGTTTAGAGCTAGAGATACTATTAGGGTCAGATTCAGGGTTATGGTTTGGGTGAGGTTAATGATTAAGTTTAGGGCTCAAATTAGCTTTAGGTTAGGGTTAGGGTTATGGATATGGTTAGGTTTAGGGTTCCGGTTAGTTTTAGGGTAATAGATAGGTTTAGGGTTAGGAATAGATTTAGTGTTATCCTAGAGTTAACATTAGGGTATGGTTAGTGTTAGGGTAATGGATAAGATTACAGCTAGGGTTAGGGCTAGGGTTATGGTTATGATTAGGGCTAGGGTAAGGTTTAGAGTTAGGACAAGTTTTGGGGTTAGGGTTAGGTTTAGTGTAAGGGTTAGATCTAGGGTTAGGGTTAGGGTTAGGGTTAAAGGTAGTGTTAAGTCTCTGATTAGTGCTTGTTTTGGGGAAAATTTGGGCTAGAATTAGGTTTATGGTCTGTATTAGTGTTAGGCCTAGTGTTAGCCTTAGGTTTAGATTTAGGGAGAAGGTGAGGTTTAGGGAAAGGGATGGGATTATAACTAAGTTTAGGGTTAGGTAGAAAATTAAAATTATGGTTAGGGCTAGGGTTATGGTTTTGGTTATAAATAAGGCTAGGTTTAGGGCTAAGTTGAGGTTTAGGGTTTATTTTAGGGTTATAGCAATAATTGGGGCTAGGGCTAGTGTCCGGTCTAGGGTTATGGTTAGAGACAGATTTAGGGTTAGGTTTATTGCTAGGTCTAGTGTAAGCATTGGGTTTAGATTAAGGGTGAGGTTTAGAGCTAGATTTATTATTAGGGTTAATGTCAGGTTTAGGGTTTAGTTTAGGTTAGGATTTAGGATTAGGGCTTAAATTAGCATTAGGTTAGGGTTAAGGTAATGAGACTGTTAGGTTTAAAGTTTAGATTAGGTTTAGTGTAATTGATAGGGTTAGAGTTAGCGATAGGGTCAGGGTTAGGCCTAGGGTTAGCATTAAGGTAAGGGTTATGATTAGGTTAATGGATAAGTTTAGAACTGGGGTTAGGGATAGAGTTATGTTTACTATTAGGTCTAGAGTTAGGGTTAGTCTGAGGCTTAGGGATAGGGTTAGGTTTAGGGTTAGAGTATGGTTTAGGGTTTGAGCTAGGGTTGGTTTGCACTAGAGTGAGGGTTAGGTTTAGGATTATGTCTATATTAGAGTTACAGTTAGGGTCTGGATTACTGTTAGTGTTAGGGCTAGGGTTATCATTAAGTTCAGGGTATTGGATAGGGTTAAATGTCAGAATAGGTGAGGGTTAGGATTAGGGTTAGTTTTAAGGTAATGTTTAGGATTTGATCTATGGTTAGATTAGGGTTAGGGTAATGGATAGGTTTAGGAATTGCAATAGGGTTAGGGTTTGGCCTAGGGTTAACATTAAGTGTAGGGTTAGGGCTAGTTTTAGGATTAGTGTTATGGTTATGGCCAGAATTAGGGTGAGGTTTAGGTTTAGGCTTAGGGTTAGATTTAGAGATAGGTTTAGATCTAGGGTTAGGGATAGGGCGAAGGTTAGGTCTCGGGTTTGGGCTAGGGTTAGGGATAGGCTTGGGGTTATGATAAGTGATAGGGTTATAACTATTAATAAAACTATGGTGAGAGTTAAAGTTTGCCTTAGGGCTATAGTTTGGGTTACAGTTAAGGATAGGTCTAAATTAGGACTAGAATTAGGACTAGGGTTAGTGTTAGGTTTAAGGCTGGGTTTAGGTATAGGATTAGTTTTAGGGTTAGGAAAGGGTAAGGTATGATGTTACAGCTAGGTTTAAGGCAAAGGCGAGGGTTAAAATTAGCTTTATGGCTGGAGTTAAGTTTAGGGTTAGGATTAAAGCTAGTGTTAGGCCTAGGATTAGGGCTACAGTTTTTGTTATGGTTAGGGCTATCATTAGTACTAGGTTTAATATCAGGTCTATGGTTATGGTTAGGAATAGTTTTAGGGATAGGTTTATGGCTAGGTATAGTGTAAGGGTTACCATGAGGGTTAGGGTCAGGTTTAAAGTTAAGGGTATTATTAGGGTCAGGGTCATGGTTAGGGTTTGGTTTAGGTTAAGGTTGAGGGTTAGGGGTCAAATTAGCATTAGAGTTAATGTTATAGTTAGGTTAATGGATATGGTTAGGTTTAGGATTCAGGTTATGTTTATGGTAATGGATAGGTTAGGGTTAGGGATAGTGCTAGAGTTAGGCCAGGGGTTAGAGCTAGGTTTAGGGCTAGGAGTATGGTTAAGTTTAGGGCTAGGTTTAGGATTAGGTTTAAAGATAGTGCAAGGTTTTATTTAGGGTCAGGTTTAGGGTAAGGTTCAGGGCTAGGTTAAGAGTTAGTGTTATGGTTGAAGGTATGGTTGGGTCTCAGATTAGAGCTAGGTTTTGGGTTATGTTAGGGCTAGTGTTAGGGATATGGCTAATGTAAGAACTACTTTTACGATTAGGGCTATATTTAGAGTTACCATTAGGGCTATGTCTAGTTTTAGGGTTAGGTTTAGGTTTAGGGTGATGTTTTGAACTAGGGTTAGTGTTAGGGTCAGAGTCAGGATCAGGGTTTGTTTTATGGTTAGGGATGTGACTCGAATTAGGGGTAGGCTTAGGGCTAGATGAGGGATAAGAATTTGGTTTAGGTTAAGGTTTAGGGTTAGTGTTATGGCTCGATTTTGTTTTTGGGCTAAGGCTAAAGTAAAGGGTAGTTTTACAATTAGCATCAGTGTTATTGCTAGTGATAGTGTAAGTTTAGGCTTAGGGGTAGATTTAGCATTATGATTAATTCTAGGGTTAGGGCTATGGCTAGAGTTAGGGCTAAGGTAAGGGCTAGTGTTTGGGTTATGGCAAGGCATAGGGTTAGAAATAGGAATAGGGCTAGGACGAGAGTTAGAGTTAATCTTAGGGCTAGGGTTAGCATTAGGTTTAGGGGAAGGGATGTCTGTTTGATTTCCACCTCCATTTTCACATACCCATATAGGTCAAATAAGTGAAACCTTAAAGTACAAAGTGTTCATGATAATGAACCATTGATTCGGGTAGGCCCAAAACTTGGGAGCATACTAAAGCTAGATAAAAGATGAGTCCTGCCCAGTATCAAAGAAATTTGTACCAAACTAACTCTCACCCTAACATTTCCTCTAACCCTAGCCCTAGACATATCCCTAAACCTAACACTAACCCTAACCAGATTAGAGAACCATTGATTCTAGAAGTCCCACACTTGGGAGCTTTGTAGGGATAGCTAAGTAATGAATCCTATGCAGCATCAAATAAATCTGGCCAAATAATTACAGGAGGTATTTTAGTACATACATATTTCCCTGTTTTCTCCTAAAGGGCCCTTGGATATAGTTATTTTTGCATGCTTAAACTTAAGCCTACTTTCACAAGGAACATACCGGAGTCCCTACAGAGAACTGTTGGAGTGTGTGAAGTTTCAAACAGCACAAAGCCTGTTTGATTTTCAGCTCCATTAACTTTCCCGTATAGGTCAAAATGAAGTTAAATCTTGAAATACAAATTGTTCCTGACAGCAAACATGTGAACGGAGAAGGCCTTAAACTGTGGAACAGAATAAATGTAGCTAAAAGATAAATCCTTTCCAAGTATCAAAGAATTTTGAATAAAAAGAACTCTAACCCTCACACTAGCTCTAACCCTAACTGTTCCCCTAAACATAACTTTTCTATGGAACCTTTGAAAATAGAAGTTCCAAACCTTGGCAGCATAGTAGGGCAAGCTAAGGGATGGATACTGTGCAGTATCAAAGAAATCTGACCAAAAAATTGATGGAGTATATCAGTACATGCATATTACCCTGTTATCTCCTAAAGGACTCTTGGATAAAGTTGTTTTTACATGCTAAAGCTTAGGCCTACTTTCACAAGAACAAACCAGAGATTGCCCACAGAGAATTGATGGAGTGTGAAGTTTCAAGCAGCCAGAACCAACACTTTTTGATTTCCAGCTCCATTTCCATTTACCTGTATAGAACAAAATGAACTGAAACTTTAAAATAGAAACTGTTCCTTACAAAGAACCATTGAAACTAGAAGGTCCAAACATGTGGAGTATAGTAAGAATAGAAAAAAAAATAATCCTGCCCAGTATCAAAGATATTTGAACAAAACTAACTCTATTCCAAATACTAGCTCTAACACTAGCACTAACACTAACCTTAACACAAACCCTAACCTGTTTAAAAAATGGTTATCCTGGAATTAACAAACTTGGGGAGCCTAGTGGGCTAATCTGTCAGAGGAATCCTATGCACTATCAAAGAAATATGACCAAATAATTGGAGTGGGATTTCAGTTTATGCATATTTCTCTGTTTTCTGCTAAAAGGGCTCTCGGATAAAGTTGTTTTTGCCATCTTCATCTTAAAGCAACTTTCACAAGGAACTAACCAGATGGTACCCACAGAGAACTGATTCAGTGTCTGAAGTTTTAAGCAGCTAGCACCAACCCGGTTTGATTTCAACCTCCATTTTCATTTACCTATATTTCATATTTTCAATATGAAGTGAAACCTTAAAATACAGAGTGCTCCTGATAGTGAACCGTAGAAACAAGAAGGCCCAAACATGGGGAGCATATTAAGGCTAGGTAAAAGATGAATCCTTTCAAGTATCAAGGAAATTTGAACAAAACTAACTCTCACCCTAACACTATATCTAACCCTAGCCCTAAACTTAAACTTAACACTAACACTAACCTGATTAGATAACCATTGATCCTAGAAGTCCCACACTTGGAGAGCTTTGTGGGGCAAACTAAATAATGAATACTATGCAGTATCAAAAGAATCTGACCAAATAATTATGGCAGGAATTTAAGTGCATGAATATTCCCCTGCTTTCTCCTAAAGGGCTCTCTGATAAAGTGTTTTTGCATGCTTCAGCTTAGGCCTACACTCACAAGGAAAATACCACAGTGTCCCCACAAAGAATTGAGGGTGTGTGTGCAGTTTCAAGCAAATAGCATAAACCCTGTTTGATTTCCAACTCTATTTCCATTTAATCGTATAGGTCAACATGAAGTAAAATGAAAATATTAAGTGTTCCTAACACCAAACAATTGGACCAAAAGACCTAAACCTGGGGAAGAGGTTTAGTAAGGTTAGTTAAGGATGAATCTTGGATTGTATGAAAGAAATTTGAATTAAGTAACTCTAACCCTATCACTACCTCTAAACCTAGCCCTAATCCTAAACCTAAACATTAACATTGTCCTATCCCTAAATATAACTTTAACCCTAATTTTAACTGTAACCATTGCCCAAAACATAACTCTAACTGTATCCATTATCATAACCCTAACCATAACCCTAATGGTAACTGTAGCCCTAAACTTAACCTTTACTCTATACTTGCTCGAAACCTAACCCTGCCCTAGACCTAAACCTAGCTCTAACCATAACACTTACCCTAAATCTACACCTAACCCTAAGCCTAGTTGTAATGCTAACTCTAACTCTAGCCATAATCTTAACCAAAAACCTATCCCCAACCCTAGCTGTAATCCTATCCATTACCCTAAACATAAGCCTAACCCAAATGCAAACAATAGGAATAAACTTAACCATATAGGTATCCCTAATGCTATTCAAAACCCTAAACCTAACCTAAACCCTAAATATAACCAGAACCATTACCCAAAACCTAATGTTAATTTGAGCCTTAACCCTAGACCTTCACCTAAACCAATCCCTACCCTGACCCTGACCCTAATAATACACCTAGCTCTCAACCTGAATTTCACCCTAAACCTAAACCTTACATTAGACCTAGCCATAACATAACAATAAAACTCTCTTTAACCATAATACTAGACCTGATATCAGCCCTAGCCCTAATTCTAGCCCTATCCCTAACACAAACCCTCATTCTAGCCCTAAACTTAACCTTTATCCGAAACTGTACCCTAACCCTATCCTTAAAACTATGTATAACCCACACCCTAGCCCTGAACCTAGCTATAACCCCATTTTCTTCTAACTCTAAAACTAACCATTACCCTAACATTAACCCTAACTCTAGCCCTAAAGCTAGGTCTAACCCTAACACTAACCCTAGAACTAATACTATCCCTAATTTAGCCCTAACCCTAAACCTACTCCTAACCCTAGCCCAAAGAATAACTCTCCCTTTAGCCCTAGCCCTATTTCTAGTTCTAACCCTAGCATTACCATGAACCTAACACTAGCCTTAATCTTAGCGGTAATCCTAGACCTAGTCTTAAATCTTGAACTAACCATAACAAAAAATCTAATCCTAAACCTCAGCCTACCACTAGCCCTAACACTATTGATAATCCTAAACTATTCCTAACCTTAGCCCTAGCTCTAAAACTAAACTGAGCCATAGTACTAACCTGAACCCTATACCTGATATTAGCCCTATCCCTAGTTTCAGGGCTAGGGCGAGTGTTAAAATTAAGGATAGGGCTAATGTGAGGGTTCGAGTTAGGATTAAGGCTAGGTTTAGGAATAGGATGAGGGCTAGGGTTTGTGTTAGGGCGAGGGCTAATATGAGGTCTAAGGTTATTATGGTTAGAGATAGCTTCAGATTTAGGTTTATGGCTAGGTATAGTGTAAAAATTAGTTTGAGGGATGGGGTCACTTTTAGAACTTGGGTATTGTTAGGGTCAGGGTCAGGGTTAGGGTTTGTTTGAATTAAGGTTTAATGTTAGGGCTCAAATTAGCGTTAGGATTAGGTTTAGGGTTAGGGTAATGGATATAGTTAGGTTTAGGGTTCAGATTAAGCTTAGTGTAATGGATAGCGATTGGGTTATAGATAGAGTTAGGGTTATTCTAGGGTTAGCATTAGTGTTAGGGTTAGGGTTAAGGTAATGGATAGGATTAGAGGTAGGTTTCGGGCTAGGATTATGGTTCATATGAAGGCTAGGTTTAGGATTAGGTTTAGGTTTAGGGTTAGCATTAAAGGTAATGTTAGGGCTCGGATTAAGGCTAAGATTTACATTAGGTTATGGCTAGGGTTAGAGCTATGGCTAATGTAATATCTAGAGTTATTATTTGGCTTAAATTTAGGGTTAATATTTGGCCTAGGTCTATTGTTAGCATTATCTTTAGGGTTAGTGTGATATTTATATCTAGGGTTAATTTTAGGATATAAGTCAGGGTCAGGGTTAGTTTTAGGCCTAAGACTCAAATTAGAAAGGAGGTTTTGGCAAGGTGTAGGGTTACAGTATAGGTTAAGGTGTAGGGTTAGGGCAATGGCTCTGTTTTGTCTTACGGCTAAGGCTAGGGTTAGGGCTAGTTTAAGGATTAGCGATAGTTGTAAGTTTAGTAGTAGGGTGAGGTTTAAGCTTAGGTTTAGGGTTAGATTTTGAGATATGGTTAGATCTAGGGATTGGTCTGGGACTAGGATTAGGGCTAAGGTAAGGGCTATAGCTATAACCATCCCTTCCTATAAAACTAACAATAAACCTAACAGTAACACTAACCATAGCCCTAACCATAGGCCTAAACCTAACACTAAATCTAGTGCTAATCCTTGTCATAATTTAGAGCTAACCCTAAGTGAACTCCTAACCCTAGCCCTAAGACTAACTCTAATTCTCAACCTAGCCCTATTTCTATTTCTAACCTTATCCATTACTGTAACCCTAACATTAGTCCCAAACTTAGCCCTAAAACAAGGCAAAACCTAACCCTAGATCTAACCATAACTCTAAATCTAACCCTGACCTAAAGCCTAAATTTCACCATACCACTAGCTGAACACTATTGCTAGTCCTGCAACTAGTTCTAACCTTAGCCCTATTCCTAAAACAAAACCAAGCCATTGCTCTAACCCTAAACCTTAACCTATATCAAAGACTTACCCTACAATTAACCATAACACTGGCTCAAATTTGACTCCTAGGACTAAAACTAACCCTGAACCAGACTCATATCCAAACACTAACCCTAGCTCTAAATATCATTCTAACCCTAAAGCTAATGCTAACACTGGAACCTAGTCCAAACCCTAACCCTAAAATTAACCCTAATCATAACCCTAGTTCTTACATTAGTCATAGCCCTAACCTTAGCTCTAACCCTAACACAAAAATAGGTCTAATCTGAGACCCAACACTAAATTTAACTCTAAACCTAATCCTAAAACTAGCCCTAAACCTAACTGTAACACTAGACCTAACCCTAGCTCTAACCCTATCCCTTAACCTAAGCCAAACCTTATCCACAATGCTAATCCTAGTCCTAATCCTAATACTTAGCCTAAACCAAACACTAACCCTATTACTAGTTCTAACCCTAGCCCTCATTCTAGCTCTAACCCTAACCCAAAACCTAACCCTAACTTTCACCCTTATTCTTACCATAACACTAATTATAGGTCTAAATCTGAACCTTACCCTAATCTGAACTCTGAATCTAGCCCTACTACTAAAATTTTACATAAACCTAAATATAATACTAGCTCTAGACCAAAACCTAATGCTAAATCTAGCAATAACTCTAGCCCTAGCCCTAAACAAATCTTAGTCCTAGCCCTAACAATAACCTTTAATCTAAACCAAACACTAACACTACCCCTAGACCAAACCCTAGTCCTAATTCTGGCTTTCACCCTAACCCTAACTCTAACCTGAACACTGACACTGAAACTAAAAATAAACCTAGCTATAAACCTGACCCTAAACCAAAATTTAAACCTAACACTAGAAGTAGCCAAAACCCTGCCCCTAAAACTACCACGATTAGAACCCTAGATCTTACATTACCCATAGCACTAACCTTAGGCCTAAACCTAACAAAAAACCTAGTCCTAACCAGAGGCCTAAACCTACCCTAAGCATAACCCTAACTATAACCTTAGACCTACCCCAACCCTAAACATCAACTTAGTCCTAAAACTAGGTCAAAGCCTAAACCTTAGCCTAAAAATAATCCTATCCCTATCACTAACAATAACCCTAACCCTAGTCCTAATCCTAACCTTAACCTTAGCCCTAACCATACAAATTACACTAACTCTAACCCTAACCCTAATGATAACCCTATACCTAACCCTAACCGAATCCCTAATCCAAATCATAAACCTAACCCTTGACTTAAACCTAAACCTAATCCTTGCCATAACCTTCACCCTAACTCAAACCCTAACACTCACCCTAAAGCCAATAGTAAACCTAGCCCTAAAACAAAACTCAACCCTAATGCTAACCTCACATCTAATCCAATCTATTACCTTAAACCTATACCTAATTCTAATGAAAACCCTAGACCTAACCCTAAACATAACCCTGACCATTATTGTAACCCTAAACCTTGACCTAACACTAAATCTAACCCTCACTGTAGAACTAACCCTTGCTCAAAACCTTACCTTTACCCTAAACCTAAGTATAACACTACTCTAAGCTAGGGTGACTAGCTGTAATCCAATATATAATCTTAACTCTAGCCATAATCCTAACCATAACCCTAGCTCTAACCCTATACATTACCCATATGATAACCCTATTGCTAATGCTAACCCTAGGCCTAACCCTTACCCTATCACAAACCCTAAAGCTTTCCATTATCCTAAACCTACACTGAACCCTAAAACTAACCATATCTATTACCCTAAACCTAACTTTAACCCTAGATCTAACTCTTACTCCAAATCTTAACCTAAGCCTATGCCTAATCATAACACTAACACTACATCTAACCCTAATACTAATTTTATACCTAGCCCTAACCCTAAGCCTAAGACTAAAACAAATTTTAACAATAGTCCTAACCTTAAACCTTAACTTAATCTAAACCCTAACACACAACTAGATCTAACCCAAGCCCTATTTGGAGTCATAACGCTAACCTTAAACTAACCTTTATCATGACTCATATCCTAACACTAACCCTAGCTCTAAACACCAACCTAAACTTAAACAGAACGCTAACAGTAACCATAGCCTTATTTCGAGTCCTAACCCTAACCTTAAAACTAACCCTGACCCAACCCATATCCTAAATGTCACCCTAGCTCTAAACACTGCCCTCAACTTAAACCAAACTCTAACAGTAATCCTAGTCCTTATTTGAGTTCTAACACTAACCCTAAACTAACACTGTCCCTGACTCATATCCTAACACTAGCCCTAGCTATAAATATAACCTTAACTTTAAACCTAAGCATAACACTAGAACTACCCCTTAACCTAACTCTAAATGTAACCATAGTTCTTACATTAGCCATTGCTCTAACCCTAGTCCTAAACCTAACACAAAAACAAGCCCTAATTTGAGACCTAAACGTAACCTTAACCCTAACTCTAGCCCTAACCCTAGCTCTAAGCCTATCCCTTATTTTAAGTGAAACCATAACCATAATGGTAACTCTAGACTTATCCCTAATCCTTAGGCCAATCCAAACCCTAACTCTATTAATAGTTCTAAACCTGGCCCTCACTATAACTCTAAACCTATCCCAAACCCTAAGTCTAACCCTGACCCTTATTCTGACCCCAAAACTAATCCTAGGTCTAAACTTGACACTAACCCTAGAAAAAAAAACCTAAAACTAGCACTCGACCTAAACCTAATCCTAAATCTAGCCTTAACACTAGCCCTAGACCTGAACAAAAACCTAACCAAATTCTGGCTGTAACCCTAACTCTAACTATATCTCAAACACTATCCATGCCTATAAAAGTAAACCTACCTCTATACCTGACCCTAACCGAATATCTAACCCTAACACTAGACCTAGCCATAACCCTAACCCTAAAACTAGCCATAATCATTACACTAGCTCTTACATTACCCACAGCCCAAACCATAGGCCTAAATCTAACACAAAACCTAGGGCTTATCCTAGGCCTAAACCTAGCCCTAAGCATAACCCTAACACTAACCCTAACCTAACACTCAATTAGTACTAACCCTAGCTCAAAGCCTAACCCTTACCCTAAATATAAACCTACACCTATCCCTAAATATACCCCTAACACTAGCCCTAATCCTAAACTTAAACCTAGCTCTAAACATACTCATTACCTTAAACCTAACCCTAAATCTATTGATAACCAGGTCTAATCTTAACTCTAAACCTAATCAGAAAACTAACCCTAGACGTAACCCTAAACCTCACACTCGACATAGATCTAACTCTAGCTCAAATCCTAAACCCTTCCATAAACCTAAACATAACCATAACCCTAACCCTAAACCTAAACCTCAATCTAACACTACCCATAACCCTATACCTACATAAAGTCATATCCATTACTCTAACCCTAACCCTACCCCTAATGATGATGCTAGACTTAATCCTAACTCTAACCTAACTCTTCTTTAATCTTATCCCTAGACCTAATTCTAGACCTAACACTTGCCCTAGGCCTAACCCTAGCTCAAAACCTAACCCTTATGGTAAACATAACACTAAAACTAACCCTAGTTTTAAGCCTAAACTTAACCCTAACTCAAGACCTATTTCTAACCATAACCCTAGCCCTAAACTTAGCTCTAACCCTATCCATTATCCTAACCATTACCCCTACCCTAATGCTAACCCTAGGTCTAAAACTAACCCTATCACTAAAACTAACCCTATCAATTACCCTAAATCTAACCTGAACCCTAAACAAAATCCTATCATTACCCTAAACTTGACCCTAAAGATAATTTGTGCCCTAAACCCTAAACCCTAAACTCAAAGAAACTCTAACACTGACTCCGACTCTAATAATTCTCCTAGCACTAAACCTGAACCTTACCCTAACCTAAACCTTATATTAGACCTAGCAACAAACATAACACTAAAACTATTCTCAGCCATAACCCTAGACCTGACATTAGTCCTAGCCCTAAACCTAGCCCTAACCTTAACAAAAACTCCAGTCGTTATCCTATCCCTAAACCTAGCCTTAATCCTAAACCTAACCCTAACCCTAGCCCTAATGCTAATACTAACCCTAACCCTAATCTTAGCCTTAATTCCACCATTTTCCTAACCCTAACACTAGACCTAAGACTAACTCTAACTCTCACACTATCCTATCACGAGTTCTAAACCTATCCCTTACCATAACCCTAAACCAAGCCCTAAACCTAGTCCTAACCCTTGCTCTTTACATAGCCCTTGAACTAACCTTAGATCAAAATCTAACTCTAAATCTAAACCTAACCTGAAGCCTAAGCCTAAACCTAACACTAGCCCTAAGCCTAACACTAATCGTAAAACTAGCCCTAACCCTAGCTGTAGCCCTAAAACAAAACCAAGCCATAGCTCTAACACTAACCCTTAAACTAAACCAAAACCTAACCACACACCTACCCCTAACCCTAGCCCTAATTCGAGTTTTAAGCCAAACCCTAAAACTAACCCTGACCCTGACTCTGACACTAACACTACCCCTAGCTCTAAACATCACCCAAACCCTAAACCTAACACTAACACTAAACCCAGCCCTAATCTCAACCCGAAAATTAGTCCTAATTCTAACCCTGGTACTTACATTAGCCATAACCCTAACCCTAGCACTAACTTAACACAAAACCTTGCCCTAATCTGAGCCCTAATCCAAGCTTTAAACCTAACCCTAACCCTAACCCTAGCCCTAACCATAACCCTAAGCCTAGCCCTAATCCTATCTCTAACTCTATCCACTATAATAACCATAACCATAACTATAATGCTAATCCTAGGCCTAAACCTAACCCTTTTTATAAACCTATCCCTATCCATCTCCCTAAACTTCACATGAATCCTAATATTAAGCCTAACATTATCCAAACCCTAAACCTGTAGGTAATTCTATCCCTAACTTTAAGCCTTAACCTATCCCAAACCCTAACCCAGACCTTGACCTTAATAATAGGCCTATCTCTAAACCTGACCCTAACCTAAACCTTACACCAGATGTAGCCATAATCCTAAATCTAAAACTATCTTAAACATAATTTTAGACCTGAAATTAGCCATAATTCTAATCATAGGCCTAACTGTAAAACAAACCCTAGCCCTTATATTTCCCTAAACCTAAAATTAATCAATACCCTAACCCTAACCATAGCCTTAATAATAATTCTCAACATTATCCTACCTCTCAACCTAGCTATAACATCATCCCTTACCCTAAACTTAATCCTACATCTGATTCTTTCTCTATGCTTATGCTGAACACTAACCCTAACCCTAATTCTAGCCCTAATTCTAGCCCTATCACTAACTATAACCCTAACTTTAGCTAGAAGACTAATTCTAATTCATACACTAGCCCTATTGCTAGATTTAACCCTATCTCTTACCATAATCCTAACCCTAGCCCTAACCCTAGCCCTATCCTTAGTCCTAGCCCAAACCCTAGATCTAAACCTAACTCTAAATCTAAACTTAAACCTAAGCCTAAGCCTAACAGTAACACTAACCCTAACCCTAACCCTAATCCTAATTATAAAAATAGCCCTAACCCTAGCCCTAGCCCTAGCAGTAAAACAAAACTGAGCAATAGCCCTAAACCTAATCCTTAACTTAAACCAAGCACTAACATTACGCCTTTACCTTACCCTAGTCTTATTTCGAGGCCTAACAGTTACCTTAAAACCAACCCTAACCCTGACTAATATCTTAGACTCACTCTAGCTCCAAACACCATCCTAAACTTAAACCAAAACCTAATAGTAACCCTAGCCTTTATTTGAGTCCGAGTCCTAACCCTGAACCTGAATCATATCCTAACACTTACCGTAGCTCTAATTATCACCCTAACCTTAAACCTAACAATAGAACTACCCTAACCTTAACCTGAAAACTAACCAAAATTGTAACCATAGTTCTTACATTAGCGATTGCCTTAAACCTTGCCCTAACTATAACAGAAAAACTAACTCTAATCTGAGACCTAAACCTAGTTTTAACCTAACCTAACCCTAGCCCTAACCCTAGCTCTAAACCTATCTTTTACCTAAGTGAAACCCTAAACTTAATGGTAACCATAGACATATGACTAATCCTTAGGCTAACCAAAATATTAACAATATTAATATTCCTGACCCTAGGCCTCATTATAGCTCTAATCCTATCCCAAACCCTAATGCTAATCCTGAACCTTCTTCTGACTCTAACACAAACCCAGGTCTAACCCTGACCATAAGCCTAGACCAAAACCTAACACTGGCCGTACACATAGCCTTATACCTAAACCTAACCTTAACCATAGACGTAAGACTAACTCTAATTCTCACACTAGCCTTATCCTTTGTTCTAACCCTATACATTAAAGTAACCCTAACCCTAGGCCTAACCCTAGCCCTAACCCTTGCCCTATCTTTAGTCATAGATCTAACCCTAACTCAAAATCTAACCCTAACCCAAACCCTAAGCCTACCAATAAAACTAGCACTAAAACTACTGCTAATCGTAAAACTAGCCCTAACCCTAACCCTAGTAGTAAAACAAACTGAGCGACAGCCCTAACCCTAAACCTTAACTTAAACCAAAACCTAACACTACTCCTAGACCTTAACATAGCCTTACTTCTAGGCCTAACCCTAACCTTACATTTAACCCTGACCCTGACCCATATCCTAACACTCACCCTAGCTCTAAACACCCTCCTAACTTTAAACTGAAACTAAAAGTAAACCTATTCCTAATTCAAGTCCTAACCCTAACCCTAACCTTAACCAAATATCTAAATTTAACACTAGACCTAGCCATAACCGTAATCCTAAAACTAGCCATAATCATTACCCTGTTTTACATTCCTCCTAGAAGTATATATGAGAATTCCAATTTCTCCACATCCTCACCAACACTTATTATTTCACTTTTTGTTATACCCCTAAACCTAACCCTAATCCCAACACTAAACCTACCCCTAACCCTAACTGTAACCCTAAAACTAACTCTCATTGTAACCCTAGTTATTACATTAGCCATTGCCCTAACATTAGTCCTAAATCTAACCCAAAAACTAGCCCTAATCCAAGCCCTAAACCTAGGTTAAACCCTAACCCTAACTCTAGCCTAACTCTAGCTCTAAGGCTATCCATTACCCTATGAATAACCCTAACCCTAATGGTAGCCTTAGACCTATGTCTAATTCTTAGGCTAACCAAAATCCTAACCTTATAAATAGTCCTGACCCTAGCCCTCATTCTGGATCTAATCATATCCCAAACCCAAATGCTAACCCTGACCCTTATTCTGACCCTAACACAAACCCTAGTTCTAAACCTGCCCTAACATTAGACTAAAACCTAACACTACCCCTGGACCTAAACCTAATCCTAAATCTAGCCTAACTCTAGCCCTAGACCTAAACAAAATCCTAGTCCTAGGCCTAACAATAACCCTTATCCTAACACAAACACTAACCCTACACATAGACCTAAACCTAGTCCTAATTCTGGCTGTAACCCTAACTTAACTCTAACCCAAACACTGACTCTGCCTTTAACAGTAAACCTACTTTTAAACCTGACCCTAGCTGAAAATCTCAACCTAACACTAGATCTTGGCATAACCATAACCCTAAATCTAGCCCTAATCATAACCCTAGCTCTCACATTACCCACAACTTTTATCCTAGGCCTAAACCTACCACAAAATCTGGAGCTATTCCTAGTCCTTAACCTAGCCCTAAGCATAACCATAACACTAACCCTAGCCCTAACCTAAACCTAATGCTCGCCTTAGTCCTAAACATAGCTCAACACCTAACACTTACTGTAAACCTAAACCTAGAACTATTCCTGAATCTAACCATAAACCTAGTTGTAATCCTAACATTAACACGAGCCCTAATCCTGGCTCTAAACCCATTACCCTAACCCTAACCCTAACCCTAATTGTAAACTTAGCCTGAAGCCTAACCATAATTCTTACCCTATACAGAAAACTTAAGCTATACCTAACCCTAAACTATACTCGCTATAGCCCTACCCATAAATCAAACACTAACCCTTACCTTAAACCTAAACATAACCATAGACTTAACCCTAAACTTAAATCTCAACCTGTCCCTAACCCTAAAAATACATCTATCCGTATTTATTACCCTAACCCTAAACCTAAACTTAATTATAACCATTTCCCTAACCCTTTCACTAATCGTAAACCTACCGTAATCCTATCCCTAATCATAACCCTGAACCTAACACTTGCTCTAACCCTAATCATAGCTCAGAACCCAACTCTTACACTAAACATAATACTAACACTAAACCTAGTTCTAACCCATACCCTAACACTTACTGAACACCTAATTTTAACCATAAGTCTAGCTATAAACTTAGCTCTATTTGTATCCATTAACCTAAGCATAACCAATATCCTATTGCTAACTCTAGGCCTAACCCTATCTCAAGATTTAATCCTAACCATAACCCTAGCCCTAACCTTAACTCTCACTGTATCCATTACCATAAACATAACCCTTTCCCTAATGCTAATCCTAGGCCTAACCCCAACAATATTGGTTACCCTAAACCTAACCTGCACTCTAAATATAACCATATCATTACCCTAACCATAACCCTAATGCTAATTTGAATCCTAACCATAAACTCAAACCTAAAAAAACCCTAACAATGACCCTGACCCTAAAAATTCCCCTAGCTCTAACATGACCCTTACCATAAACCTAACCCTTAAATTAGACCTAGCTAAAACCTAACCTTAAAACAATCCATAACAATAGCCCTAGACCTCACATTAGCCCGAGATATAATCCTAGCCCTAACCCAAACACAAAGCCTAGCCAATATTAGCCCTAAACATAGCTTTAATCATAACCCTAGCCTTAAACCTAGGCCTAACTTAAAACCAAACCTATCCCTAATCTTAGACCTAATTTAGCCCTATTCCTAACCCTAACCCTAATCCTATCATTAGCCTTAAAACTAAGTGAAACTCTCTCCCTAGTCCTAAAACTAAATCTAACCCTATTTCATCCTGGAAATCTAAACCTAGCCCTAAACCTAGGCCTAAACCTAACCATTTCCTTAGCCCTAGTCTTAACCATAGATCTAAACTTAACTCTAAATCTAACCCTAATGCAAAGCCTAAGCATAAACCTAACACTAACCCAAACCCTAACAATAATGCTACTCCTAAAACTAGCCCTAACTCTAGTCCTAGCCCTAACACAAAACTGAGCCATAGCCCTAACCGTAACCTTTAACCTGAACCAAACCCTAACCCTAAACCTAGCCCTAATTCAAATTTTAAACAGAACTCTAAATCTAACCCTAACCCTGATTCTGATGCTAACACTAACCCTAGTTTAAACATCACCCTAAAAATAACCCTAAAAATAACATTAGACCTTGCCCTTACCTTACCTTTACCCAAACCTAAAACTAGCTCTAATTGTAACCCTAATACTTACATTAGCCATAATCTTAAGCCTAGTCCTAACTTAACCCAAAACCTAGCCTAATCTGAGCCCTAAACTGAGCTTTAAACTTACCGCTAAATGTAACCCTAAACCTAGCACTAAGGTTAACCATAACCTTAGCTCTAACCCTAGTTCTAAACCTATCCATTACTCTAAACATAATCCTAACCCTAATGCTAACCCTAGTCCTAAACCTTACCATATCCCTAATCCTAACCCTATCCATTACCCTAAACCTAACTGGAAACCTAAACCTAACCATATAATTACCCTAATCCTAACTCTATGCTAATTTGAGCCCTAAATTTCAACCTTAACCTATCCCAAACACTAATCATGACCCTGACACAAACAATACCCTTAGCTCTAAACCTGACCCTAACCCTAAACCTAACCCTTACACTACATCTAACATAAACTTAAAAGTGTCTTTAACTGTAAAGCTGGACCTGAAATTAGCCCTAGCCCTAATCCTAGCCCTAAAACTAGCCTTAATCCTAACCCAAACCATAACTGGAGGTTTAACAATAATTCTAACCCTCTCCATAGCCCTAAACCTAGCTATAACCACATCCCTTACTATAAACCTAACCATAACCATAAAACTAACCATAATCTGAAACCTAACAATAACCCTTGCCTTAACCCTAGGCCTAACACTAACACTAAGCCTAGAACTAACACTAATTTAGTTCTATCCTAACCCTAAACCTAGCCTTAAGACTAACTGTAACTCTTGCCCTAGCCCTATCCCTAGTTCTATCATTAGCCTTAGTAAAACTCTAGATTTAAACCTAACTCTAAATTTAAACCTAACTCTAAATAAAACCACAACCATAATCCTAATCCAAAGTCTAATACTAGCCCTAACAATAATGCTAATCCTAAAACTATCCTTATCCCTAGCACTAGCCATAAAACAAAACCAAGCCTATCCCTAACCTTAACCCTTAACATAAACCTACACCTAACCCTAATCCTAACTCTAAAAATAACCCTCAACCTGACGCTGATCGTAACATTAATCCTAGCTCTAAACATCACCCTAACCTTAAATTAACCCTAACAGTAGACCTAGCCTTAAACATAACCCTAAAACTAGCCCTAATTGTAACCCTAGTTTGTACATTAGTCGTTGTCTTAAGCCTAGCCCTAACCCTATCACAAATCCTACCCCTAATACTAGTCCTAACCCAAGCTTAAACCCTAGTATTAACCCTAGCACTAGACCTAACCCTAACTCTAACCCTAGCCCTAACCCTAGCTCTAAACCTATCCCTTACCCTAAGCCAAGCCCTGAATCAAATTCTAACCCTGGTCCTAACCCTAATCCTCTGCCGAACTTAAACACTAACCTTATTAATAGTCATAAACCTAGACTTCATTTTAGTTCTAACCCTAACCCTGATTCTTATTCTGATCTTTACATAAACTTTAGGTCTAAACCTGACCCTAACTCTAAACCAAACCCTAACACTAGCCCTAAGGGTAAAGCTATAACTATACCTAAACCTAACACCACATCTAGACCCCAAACTAATCCTAAATATAGCTATAATTCTAACCCTAGATACATACAAAATCCTGGCTCTAGCCCTAACTTTAACCCTTAACCTAAACTAAACACTTACCGTACACATAGACCTAACACTAGTCCTAATTCTGGCTCTAATCTTAACACTAATCCTATTCGGAACACTGACCCTGACCCTAACATTAACATATCTCTAAACCTGACCCTAAACCAAAACCTAATCCTAACACTAGACCTAGCCATAACCCTAACACTAATACTAGCCCTAAATATAACCACAAACCTAACCCTATTTTAACCCTAATATTAAACCTAAAAGTAGCCCTAAACCTAACCATAGTCCTAACACTAGCCCTAAACCTAACACAAAACTTAGCCATGATCCTAGGCCTAAATTTAGCCCTAAGCATAACCCTAACCCTAACCCTAGCCCTAAAACTAACCCTAACACTAACCCTAACACTAACCTTTGCCTTAGACCTAACCCTATTTCAAAGCCAAACCTTTACCGTAAACATTACACTAGCCCTATCCTAAACCATAACCCTAACCCCAGCTCTTATCCTAACCTTAATCCTAACTCAATCTTTATTTCTCAGCTTGTCAATTACCCTAACCATAACCCTAACCCTAAATATAACCCTTTCCCTAACACTAAACCTAAGCCTAAACATAAACATATCCCAAGATCTAACCATAAACTTAAACCTCACCATAGCTCTAACCCTAGCAGAAACATTAAGCCTTACACTATACCTAATCTTAGAACTAGCCCTAATCTATACCCTAACCCTAACACTAAATCTAACATTATACATTACCCTTAACCTAACCTTAACTGTAATGAAAAGTATAGCCATAACCAAAACCCTAAACCAAAAACTAACCATAAACATATCCCTACACCTAAGCATAAACCTAACCCTGGCCCTAGCCCTAACCCTATCTCAAACACTTACATTTACCCTAACCTAATCATAACCCTAGCCCTAAACCTAACACTTACCGTAAACCAAACCCTTGCCATATCTCTATATTTAACTCTAATCCTAGACTTAATCCAAACAATAACCTAGCCCTAACACTAGCTCTAAATCTATCCATTACACTAAAAATAATCCTAATCAAGTGCTAACCTTAACCTAATGCTAAACCTAACCCATCCATTACCATAAACCTTAACTGAAATCTAAACCTAAACCTATCCATAACACTAACACTAAGCCTAAAGCTAACACTAATTCAAGCCCTAACCCTAAACTTTGACCTTAACCAAATGCTAACTCTCACCTTAACCTAATAATACCCCAAACTGTAAACCTGACCCTTACCCTAAACGTAGCCCTAGCCCTAGTTCTAGCCCTGAATCTAAAAGAAACTCTAGACCTAAACCTAGCCTTAATCCTAACCTAAACACTAACCATACCAGTAATCCTAATTCTAACCCTTGCCCTAGCCCTAAATCTAGCTATAACCCAAACCATTTCCCTAAACTTAATCTTAACCCCAATGCTAATCCTAAACATAGCCCTACCACTAGGCCTAAACCAAACACTAACCCTAGCCCTAATACTAACCCTAAATAAGCTTTAATACTAACCCTAACCTAAAGCCTAGTCCTAAATCTAAATCTAACTCTTGTTCTAGCCATTTCCCTAATTCTGATCCTATCCTTTACTGTAACACTAACCCTAGCCCTAACCCAAAACCTGGATCTAAACCTTACTCTAAATCTAATCCTAACCCTAAAGTTAAACCTCACCATAACAGTAGTACTAACCTTAAAACACAAACTGTTCCTGACAATGAACATTGAACTTAGAAGGTCCAACGTGGGAAACATGGTAATGCTAGGTAAAACATGAATCCTTGCCAGTATCAAAGAAATTTGAGCAAAACTAACTCTTACCCGAACATTAGTTCTAAACTAGCCCTAACCCTATTCCTAAAACTAATTCTTTTCTGTTCAGAGAGCTTGATCATAAAAGTCCCAAACTTGGCGTGCCTAGTAGGAAAAACTAACAGACAAATCCCGCCCATTATCAAAAAAGTCTGACCAATAATTGGGGAAGGTGTTTCAGTACATGCCTATTTCCCCTGTTTTCTCCTAAAGTGCTCTTGGATAAATTGATTTTTCATGCTTCAGCTTAAGGTACTTTCACAAGGAACAAACCAGAACATACCCACAGTGAAGTGATTGAATATGGGCAGTTTCATGCAGCTAGCACCAACCTTGTTTGATTTCCAGCTCAAATTCCATTCACACCTATAGGCCTTAATGTAGTGAAAACTAAAATTTCAAACTCTTCCTGACAGTGAACCATTGAACCTTGAAGGCCCAAACTTGGGGACCCTACTAAGGTTGGTCAAAGATGAATACTGTACAGTATCAAAATAATCTGTCCAAAAAATATTTGAAGCTCTTTCAGTACATGTGTATTTTGCTTGTTCCTAAAGCACTCAGAGATAAATCTGTTTCTTTCTACTTTAGCTTAGGGATACTTCACAGGAAACAAACCAGAGAATGCTCACTGAGAACTGATTGAGTGTGTGAAGTTTCAAGAAGCTAGCACAAACCCTGTTTGATTTCCAGCTTCATTTTTATTCACCCCTATAGGGCAAAAAGAAGAGAAACACGAAAATTGAAACTGTTCCTGAGAGAAAACCCTTTTATGTAGGAGGCCCAAACATTTGGAGTATAGTCAAAATAGGAAAAAGTTGAATCCTGCCCAGTATCATAGAAATAAAAAAAAAAAAAAAAAAAAAAAAAAAAAAAAAAAAAAACTAACTCTAACCCTAACACCAGGTCTAAACCTGGTCCTAACACTAAGTCTAACCCTAAAACAAATGTGTTTAGAGAGCCTTTGATCATAGAAGTTTCAAAATAAAAGAGTCTATTGGGGCAAGCTTAGAGATGAATCATGGGCAGTTTCAAAAGAATCTGACAAAATAATTGGGTGAGCTATTTCAGTACATGCATATTTCCCTGTTTTCTCCTAAAGTGTTCTCTGATAAATTTCTATTGAAATCTTCAGCTTATTACTAGTTTCAAAAGGAACAAACCAGAGAGAAAGTGCCCACAGAGAACTGATTTAGTGTGTGAAGTTTTATGCAGCTAGCACGAACCTTGTTTGATTTCCAGCTCCATTTCCATTTACCCATGTAGGTCAAAATTAAGTGAATCCATAAAATACAAATTGTTCCTGTCAGCAAAGAACTGAACTTAGAATGCTGAAACCTGTGGAAAATAGTAAGGCTAGGTAAAAATGTATCTTGTCCAGTATCAAAGAAATTTGAACAAGACAAACTTGAACCCTAACTCTAGACCTAACTCTAACCATAAGAATAACCCTAACCTGTTTTGAAAACCTTTGATCATAGAAGTCTCAAAGATGTGGAGCCTAGTAGGGCAAGCTCACAGATGAATCATGGCCAGTATCAAATAAATCTGACCAAAATGATTGGGCGAGGTAGTTCAGTACATGCATATTTTCCTGTTGTCTCCTAAAATGCTCTTGCATACTGTTGTTTTATATGCTGTATCTTTGAAATACTTTCACAAGGATAAAACCAGAGTGTCCTCACAGAGAACTGATTGAGAGTGTGAAGTTTCAAGCAGCTAGCAAAAACCCTGTTTGATTTCCAGTTCCATTTCCACTTACCCATATAGGTCAAAATGAAGTGAAACCTTTAAATAAAAACTGAAATAGTGACAACATTCAGTGAACTTAGAAGTCCCAAACCTGGGAAACATAGTAAGGCTAGGTAAAAGATAAACCCTGCCTAGTATCAAAGAAATTTGAACAAAACAACTGTAAACCTAACACTAGATCTATCCTGAATCCTAACCCTACAGCTCACCCTAGCCTCTTTAGAGAACCTTTGATCATAGAAGTCCCAAACAAAGGGAGCCTAGTGGGGAAAGTTAAGAGATGAATCCTGCACAGTATCAAAAATATCTGAGCAAATAATTGGGGGAAGTGTTTCAGTGCATGCATACTTCCTTGATTTCTACAAAAGTGCTTGAGTTAAAATTGCTTTGCATGTTTCAGCTGAGGGAAACACTCACAAGGGACAAACCATAGAGTGCCCACAGAGAACTGATTGAGTGTGTGCCATTTCAAGGAGCTAGCACCAACCCTGTTTGATTTTGTGCTCCATTTCTTTTCAACAAAATAGTTCAAAGTAAAGTGAAATCTTCAAATACAAACTGTTCCTGACAGAAAACCATTGAACCAAGAATGTCCAAACCAGGGAATATTGTGAGGCTAGGTAAAACATAATCCTGCCCAGTATTAAAGATACATGAATAAAACTGACTCTAACCCTAACACTAGGTTTAAAACTGGCCCTTACTATAAACCATAAAACTAACCCTAATCTGTTTAGAGAACCTTTTATCATAGAAGTCCCAAATTAAGGGAGCACAGTGGGGCAAGCTAACAGATGAGTCTTGTGCAGTATCAAAGAAATCTGACCAAACAATTTGGGGATGTAATTCAGGACATGTATATTTCCCTGTTGTCTCCTACAGTACTTTTGGATGAAGATATTTTTGCATGCTTCAGCTTTGGGAAACTTTCACAAAGAAGAAACCAGAGAGTGCCCACATAGAACTGATTCAATGTGTGTAATTTTAAGCAGCGAGCACTAACCCTGTTTTATTTTAAGTTCCATTTCCATTTACCTGTATAGGTAAAAATGAAGGTAACCTTAAAATACAAACTGTTTCTGACAGCAGACCATTGATGGGATAAGGCCCAAACCTGGGGAAAATAGTAAGGCTAGGTAAAAGATGAATTATGCCAAGTATGAAATAAATTTGAACAAAACTCACTCTAACTCTAACACTAGATCTAACCAAACCCTAACCTAATTCTCACCTGTTTAGAGTACCTATGATCATAGAAATCCCAAACTGAGGGAGTTTAATGGCACAACTTAACAGATGAATCTTGTGCAGTATCAAAGAAATTTGATGAAAAATTGGGGGAGGTATTTCAGTACATTCATATTTTCCTGTTTTTCACTTAAAGTGCACATGGATAAATTGTTTTCCATGTTTCAGCTTAAGGTACTTTCAATAAGAAAAACCAAAGAGTACCCAAAGAGAGCTGAGTGTGTGAAGATTCATGCAGCTATCACCAACCCTGTTTCATTTCCATCTCCACTGCCATTCACACCTATAGGCCATTATTTAGTGAAACCTAAAAACTCAAACTGTTCCTGACACTGAACCATTGAAACTTGAAGACCCAAACTTGGGAGCCTACTAAGGCTAGATCAAGGATGAATGCTGTACAGTATCAAATGAATCCAACCAAAAAAAAATTGAAGCTCTTTCAGTACATGGGTATTCTGCTTGCTACTAAAGCACTCAGAGATAAAGCTGTTTCTTTCTACTTCATCTTAGGGCTACTTCCATGGCACACACCAGATTATGCTCACTGAATATTGATGGAGTGTGTGACAGTTTCAAGCAGGTAGCCCAAATTCTGTTTGAATTCCAGCTTCATTTCCATTCAGCACTATAGGGCAAAAAGAAGAGAAATATGAAAATTTAAACAGTTCCTGAAAGCAAACCCTTTATGTAGGAAGCCCAAACATTTGGAGTATAGTCAAAATAGGAAAAAAAGATGAATCCTGCACAGTATCATAGAACTTTGAAAACAAAACTAACTCTTACGTTAACACTAGTTCTAATTCTAGTCCTAACACTAACCCTAACACTAACCTTAACCTGATTAGAGTCCCTTTGATCGTAGATGTCCCACACTTGTAGAGCCAAGTTGTTAGGCTAACAGATTAATTTTTCACAATACCAAAGAAATCTGGCCAAATAATTGGGGAGATAGTTCAGTACATGCATATTTCCCTGTTTTCTCCTAAAGTGCTCTCACATAAAGTTGCTTTGCATGCTTCAGCTTAGGGATACTTTTACAAGGAATAAACCAGAGAATGCCAATAGAAAACTGATTGAGTGTGTGAGGTTTTAAGTAGCTAGCACTAACCCTGTTGGATTTCCAGCTCCATTTCCATTTACACACATAGGTAAAAATGAAAGGATAACTTTAAATATAAACTGTTCAGGAGAACAAACACTTGACCTAAGAGGCCCAAACCTAGAGAATATAGTAAGGTTAGGTAAAAGTTGAATCCTGCCCAATATCAAAAAATTTGAACAATACTAAATCTGACAAAACACTAGCTGTATCCCTAGCCCTAAACTAATACTAAATCTAACCAAAGTTGTTTAGAGAAGCATTGACCATAGTTGTCCCCAAATAAAGGAACCCAGTGGGGCAAGCTAACAGATGAATCCTGTGCAGTATCATAAAAATCTGACCAAATATTTTGGGGGAGGTATTTCAGTATGTGCATATTTCCTTGTTTTGTCCTAATGTGCTTTTTGATAAATTATTTTTTTCATGCTTCAGTTTAAGGTACTTTCAAACAAACAACCAGAGAGTGCCCACAGAATACTGATTGGGTGTGTGAAGTTTCAAGCAGCTAGTAATAACTCTGTTTGATTTCCAGCTGTATTTTCATTCACATCTATAGGCAATAAAGAAATGAAACCTAAAAATTCAAACTTTTCCGGACAGTGAACTGGCAAACCTTGAAGGACAAAATGTGAGGATCCTACTAAGACAAGGAGAAGGATGAATCCTGTACAATATCAAAGTAATATATGTAAAAAAAATGAAGCTTGCTCCTAAAGTGCTCACAGATTCACAGATAAAGCCATTTCTTTCTAATTCAGCTTTGGGCTACTTTCACCAAAAAAAAAAAAAAAAAAAAAGAGAGAGAGAGAATGTGTCTTGAGAACTGTGTCCTGAGAACTGATTGTGGGTGTGAAGGTTCAAGCAGCTAGCACAAACCCTGTTTGAGTCCACCTCAATTTTCATTCACCCCTATAGGGCAAACTGAAGTGAAACATGAAAATTAAAACTGCTCCTGAGAGCAACCCCTCTTACTAGGAAGCCCAAACTTGGGAAGCATACTAAGAATAGGAAAAAGATAAATCCTGCTCAATATCCAAAATGTTGAAAAAAACTACCTCTCACCCTAACACTAGTTCTAAAAGTTGCCCTTACTCTAACCTAACCCTAAGCCTAACCTGATAAGAGAACCTTTGATCATAAAAGTTTTAAACTTGGGTAGACTTGTGGAGCAAGCTTACATATGAATCCTTCACAGTATCAAAGAAATCTGAGCAAATAATTGGGGGAGGCATTTCAGTAAATGCATATTACCATGTTTTCTCCTAATGTGCTCTTGCATAAAGTTGTTTTTCATGTTTCAGCTTATGGCTATTTTTACAAGGAATAAACCAGAGAGTGCGCACAGACAACTGATTTAGTACGTGAAGTTTCAACCAGCTAGCACCAACCCTCTGATTTCCAGCTCCATTCTCATTTACCCATATAGGTCAAAATTAAGTGAGACATTAAAAACAAACTATCCCCAACAGCGAACCTTTTAACAGAGAAGATCCAAAACTGGGAAACATAGTAAGGCTAGGTAAAAGATAAGCCTTCCCAGTATCAAAGAAATTTGAACAAAACAATCTCTAAACCTAACACTAGCTTTAAAGCTAGCCCTAACAGAAACACTAACACTTACCTCTTTAGAGAACAAATATCCTTGAAGTGCCAACCTTGAGGAGCCTAGTGGAGAAAGCTAAAAGATGAATAGTGTGTAGTATCAAAGAAATCAGATCAATTTTTTGGGAGACTTATTTCAGTACATACATGTTTTTCTGTTTTCTCCTTAAGGGCTCTCAGATACAGTTTCTTTTGAATGCTTCATCTTTGACCTACCTTCAGAGAGTGCCCACTGAGAACTGATAGTGTGAAGATTCAAGCACGTCCTGCCACCATGTTTGATTTCCAGCTGAATTTTCATTCACAACAATAAGCCATTATGAAGGGAAACCTTAAAATACAAACTGTTCCTGAAAGCAAATTATTGAACCAACAAGGCCCAAACCTGTGGAGCATAGTAAGACCAAGGAAAAGATGAATCTTGCCCAGTATCATAGAAATTTGAAGAAAACTAGGGCCACATAGGTGCTCTCAGTGTAGATGGAAGGCTCAGCTGTGCAGTTTCTCTGGGCACAGACAGCAGTCTCACGTGCACACACACTTTCTGCACAGATGGAAGGCAGCACAGAACACAGAGGCTTGATTTGTGAGTCACCAGACCAAGCACTGGACACAGCACAAGGTCACTCCAGACCTTACCATACATGGGTAATAGATGGAATCCATCTTGCAAAACCTTGCTCACCACCTATCAGTGGGCATGGCTACCAGCTTGGATCTGCACCTTATCAGGTACCCAGTTTCCAAATCCCCTACCTCCAGCTGTGATAACTCAAGATTTTTCTCACAAGCTTTTGGGGGGTGTAGCTATCAATGTGGAACAGCAACTGTACGGGCACCTGGTTTCCAATTCAGAAACTAAGAGTAGGGAGGCTCCAGGTTGAAGCTTATGCCCTCTCACCCTGGCTACCTCTACCACCCTGAGCACAGAGACTCAAGCTAGGAATAGAAAACTCCACCTACATCAAGAAAAGAAAACAGAGTTCTGAGAGCCTTTTTTTTCTTACTTTTCTTTTCTTGCTCTTCACATCCATTCTCCTGTACCCTTTCCCCTCTGGTCCTCACAAACTCAACATATTTGAAACCAAGAACTTTCCATGAAATTGAACTTTAAGAACTGAATCACTAGAATTGTATAATATACAGGAATTGCATAGGCCCCACCTCACCACTCTTTATTTGCTATTATTTTTTTCCCTCTCTTTTTTTCCTTGTTACTTTTTTCTTCTTTTTTCTTTCTCCCTCTTTCCCACATTCAGTAACCTAACTTTTTCTATTTATACATAAGGTAATTTTAAGAATACATATACAGAGATTTAATTTATACATTATTCCATAAATTCCCCCTGTTTATTAATTAGAGTTCTCCTCCAAAGTTGCTAAGTTAGATTAACCACACACACTCATTCCTTTTCCCCTTAACATAGCATCCTACCCCTGACCTTTAGTTCTCTATACACCACGAGAAATGGTATGCCTTTTATGAAACTAATGACTATATTTTAAATAATAATTGAAGCCAACATCTGTATACTCAGAGTCTAAATATAAGTGTATTTATAATGATTAGGCTTAGGCTTCAGGTTAGGGATAGATTTAGAGTTAGATTTTCATCTATTGTTAGGGCTAGGGCTAAGGGTAGGGCAACAGTTAGGACTAAGTTTTGGGTTAGGTTTAGGATTATGGTAAAGTATAGGGTTAGAACTAGTGATATTGCAAATATGAGAGAGTTAGTCTTAGGGCTAGGATTAGGGTTAGGGTTAGGGTTAGGGATAGGGCTAAATTAGGGCTAGTGTTAGTGTTAGGTTCAGGCCTTGGGTTAATGTTAGAGTTAGGATTGCATTTGGGGTAAGGTATTGGGTTATAGCTAGTTTGAAAATTAGGGCAAGGGTTAGTATTAGCTTTAGGGTTAGGGTTAGGTTTAAGGTTATAATTAAAGCTGGGTTTAGGGCTAGCTTGAGGGCTACTGTTTGTGTTAGGGTTAAGGTTAGTAATATGGCTAGGGGCTAATATCAGGTGTAGGGTTACAATTAGGGATAGATTTAGTGTTACATTTATGGATTGGACCAGTGTAGGGTTTAGGTTTATACTAAGAGTCAGTTTTAGAGCTAGGGTTATTATTAGGGTCAGTATCAATGTGAGGGTTTGGGTTAGGTTAGGGTTTAAGTTTAGGGCTTGAATTATCATTAGAGTTTTGGGTTAAGGTAATAAAAGTGTTAGGTTTAGGGTTTAGGTGTGATTTAGTGTAATGGATAGGGGAATGTTTAGGCCTAGGGATAGCGTAAGGGTTATCATTATGGCAATGGATAGGGTTAGACCTAAGATTAGGAGTAGGGTTATGTATAGGATTAGGGCTTTTTTGTTGGGGGGGGGGTTAGGGTTAAGGTTTAGGTGTGGTTTACTGTAATGGATAGGGTTAAGGTTAGGCCTAGGGTTAGCATAATGGGTTCTCATTAGGGTAAGAGATAGGGTTAGACCTAAGATTAGGGCTAGTGTTATGTATAGGATTAGGGCTTTGTGCTTGGGTTAGGGTTAGATTTACTTTTAGGGTTAAAACTAGGTTTAGCAGCTTGGGATGTGGTTCAAGAAGTAGCATGCTCACCTGGCATGCGCAGAGTGCTGAGTTTAATCCTCAGCACCACATACCAATAAAAAAAAATGATATTGTGTCCACTGAAAACTAAAAAAAAAAAAAAAAAAAAATCAATATTAAAATAACTATGTATAGGACTTTGATTAAGGCTAGGTTTGGGGTAGGTTAGGGCTAGGTTTGAGGCTAAGGCTAATGTACAAAGTAGCATTATGATTAGAGTTAGTGATTGGATTAGTGATAGAGCTATGTATAGTGTGAGGGTTAAATTTACGGTTACCATGATGTTTAGAGCTATATTTAATGTTAGGGTCAGAGTCAAAGTCCAGATTACTTTTCAGGTTAGGGTTAGGACTAGAATTTGTGATAGGATTAGGGCTAGGTGTAGGGTTAGGTTTATGATTTGGTTTTATTTTATGGCTAGCTGTAGAGTTAAGGCTAGTTTTAAGATTAGGGCTAGTGTTCGTGTGAGGTTTAGGCTTAGGTTTAAGGTTAGATTTAGAGTTAGATTTAGATTTAGGCTTTGAGCTACAGGTTAGGATAGGGCTAGTATTAGGGCTTTGTTTAGGGTTAGGTATAGGGTGATGGTAGGGAATAGGGTTATAACTAGGTATAAGGCTAGGGCGAGAGTTTGAGTTAGTCTTAGGGCTAGGGTTAGGGTTGGGTTAGGAATAGGGCTAAATTAGGTCTTGTGTTAGTACTAGGGTTAGTGTCAGGATTAGGCTTAGGTTTAGGTCTAGAGTTAGTGTTATGGTTAGGGTTAGGTTTAGGTTTACATAAAGGGATGGGTTTATAGCTACTTTTAGGACTAGGGTGAGGATTAAATTTAGGGTTATGGTTAGGGATAGATTTATGTTTATGGTAAGGTTTATGGCTAGAATGTGGGCTAAGGTTTGTGTTAGGATTATGATTGGATTAGAGCTAGGGCTAATGTCAGGTCTAATATTACAGTTAGGGAGAGTTTAAGGGTTAGGTTTATAGTTGCATCTATTTTAAGGGTCAGGTTTCTTGTTAGGGTCAGGTTTAGAGCTATGGGTATTATTAGGGTCAGAGTCAGGGTTAGGATTTTTATTAGATTCAGGTTTAGGGTTATAGCTCAATTTATCATTACGGTTAGGGATAGGTTAATGATAGTTTTTGGTTTAGAGTTCATGTTAGGATAGGGTAATGGATAGGGTTAGGGTTAAGGATAGGATTAGAATTCTGCCTAGGGTTAGAAGAAGTGTTAGGGTTATTATTAGGGTAATGGATAGGGTAAGAGCAAGTGATAGGGCTAGTATTATGCTTAGGATAAGGTCTAGGGTTAGGCCTAGGTTTAGGGTTAGGACTAAGGTTAGGGTTATGGTTAGCTTTAGGGTTAAACCTAGGGTAGGGCTTGGGTTAGGGCTAGGTTTTGCAATAGGTTAGGGCTGTGGCAAATGTAAGAACTTTGTTATGGTTTGGCTAGTTTTAGGGTTAATGTTAGAGCTAAGTATAGCTTTAGGGTTTGTTTTATGTTTACGATGATGTTTAGACATAGGGTTAGTGTTAGTGTCAGGATCAGTGTTCAGTTAGGGTTATGGTTAATGTGAAATCCAGAATTAGGACTAGTATTAAGACTAGGGGAAGGGTTAGCTTTTGGCTTTAGGCTAAGTGTTATTATTAGGGCTAGGGCTAGGTATTTCTTTAGTTCTATGTCTAGATTTATGAAAGATAAGGATTGGGTTTAGGTCTAGGGCTACTTTTAGGGTTTGGTTTAGGGTTAGGTTCAGGTTTAGACCTATGATTAGTGTTAGGGTCAGAATAAGGGTAAGGGTTAGGGTTAAAGTTTGGGTCATGGTTAGAGCTAGAATGAGGACTAGGGTTAGGACTACTAATAGGGTCAGGGTTTGGGTTAGGTTAAGGAACAGAATTAGTATTAGGATTAGGATTAGCATTAGGTTTAGGGTTTGGCATACAGTAAGGAATAGGTTTAGAGCTAGGGTTAGGGCTAGAGTTAGGGTTAAAAGTAGGTTTAGGGCTCAGATTAGGGCTTGTTTTTGTTTGACGGTTATGGCTAGTGTCAGAGCAATGGCTAATGTAAGATCTATGTTTTTTTAGGGTTAGCTTTAGGATTATGGTTAGGTGTTAAACCTCTAGTGTTAGGATTAGGTTTAAGGTTACAGTAAAATTTAGAGATAGTGTTAGTGTACGTTAATAGGGTCAGGTTTAGTTATATGGTTAGGGTTAAAACTCGAATTAATGCTAGGTTTATTGTAAGGGTTCAGTTTAAGGTTAGGGTGGTGTTTAGAGCTAGGGTGAGTGTTAGGATATAAGTCAGAGTTAGGGTTATTATTAACGTTAAGATTAGGACTCAAATTAGGGCTAGGGTTATGTCGAGGTGTAGTGTTAAGATTTGGTTTAAGTTAAGGTTTAAGGTTAGGGCTATTGCTCACTTTTGTTTTACTGCAAGGGTTAGTGTTAGTGCTAGTTTTATGATTAACATTTGGGGTAGGGCTAGTGTTAATGTTATGCTTAGGCTTACGGTTAGTGTTAAAGTTGGAGTTAGAGTTAGATCTAGGGTTAGGACTAGGGATAAGGATTTGGCAATGATTAAGGCTAGGTATAGGGTTAGGGTTAGGGCTAGGTTTAGGATTACAGTAATGGATAGGATTAGAAGTTGGGAAAGGGATAGTGTGAGAGTTAGAGTTAGTTTTAGGGTTAGGGTTAAGGTTAGGGTTAGGGATAGGGTTAAATTAGGGCTTGGATTAGAGCTATGGTTAGTGTTCACCTTAGGCCTAGAGTTAGGGTTAGGGTTAAATTTAGGGTAAGGAATGGCATTATAGCTAGATTTACAGATAAGGTGAATGTTAGAATAGGATTAGGGCTATAGTTAAGTTTGGGGTAATGATTAAGGCTAGGTTTGAGTCTAGGATGAGGTCTATGGTTTATTTTAGTGTTAGGGCTAGGATTAATATCAGATCTAGGGTTATGTTTAAAGATAGTTTTAGGGTTAGGTTTATGGCTACATGTAATATAATGTTTAGGTTCAGGGTTACGGTCACGTTTAGAGCTAGGGGTATTATTAGTGTCAAGGTCTGGGTTAGAAGTTGGGATAGGTAAAGGTTTAAAGTTAGGGCTCAATTTAGCTTTATGGTTAGTGTTAGTGTAATGATAGAATGAGTTTTAGGGTTTAGATTTGTTTTAGAGTAATGCAATAGTTTAGAATTAGGGATAGAATTAGGTTTATGCCTAGAGTTATGGTTATGGCAATGGATAAGGTTATAGATAGGGTTAGGGCTAGGGTTATGCTTTTGGTTAGGGCTAGAGTTAGTATTAGTGTTACAGTTAAAGCTCAGGTTAGGGCTTGGATTAGGGCTAGGCTTTGGGTTAAGTTAGTGCTAGGGTTAGGGGTAAGGCTAATGTAAGTACCAGGTTTAAAATTAGGGTTAAATTTAGGGTTAGGATTAGTTGTAGGTCTAGGGTTACCTTTAGGTTTAGGGTTAGGGTGATGTTTAGAATAGGGTTAGTATTCTGGTCAGAGTCAGGGTCAGTGTTATTTATAGTTTTCAGCTTAAAACTAGAATTAGAGCTAAGGTTAGGGTTAAGGTTAAGGGTTGGTTTAGGTTAATGTTTAGGGTTAGGGCTATTGCTCGGTTTTGTTTTAGGCCTAGGGTTAAAGTTAGATTTAAAGTTAGGGTTAGGGTTAGGTTTAGGGTTAGGGTTTGATTTAGAGTTAAAATGAGATCTAGTTAGGGCTAGATCTAATGATAGGGATAGGTTTTGGGCTTGGTTTAGGGCTAGGATTAGGGTTCCAGTAAGAGTAGGGTTAGAACTTGGGATGGTGCTGGGGTGAGAGTTAGAGTTAATCATAGGGCTAGGCAAAGGGCTAGGGTTAGGAATAGGACTAATTTAGGGCTAAGAATAGGGCTAGGGTTTGTTTTGGGTTAGGCCTAAATTTAGGTTTAGGGTTAGGATTAAGGCTATGTTTAGGGCTAGGATAAGGGCTGGGGTTTATGTTAGGTTTAGTGCTAAAATTAGGGTTATGGCTAATGTCAGGTCTAAACTTACAGTTGGGGATAGTTTTAGGATTAGTGTTATGGCTAGGTCTAATGTAAGGGTTAGGTTTACTGTAATAATCAGCTTTAGAGCTAGGAGTTATATTAGGGTAAGGGTCAGTGTTAGAGTTTGGATGAGGTTAGGATTTAGGTTTAGATCTTGAATTAGCACAATGATGTGGGTTATGGTAATGATACGGTTGTTGTTTAGAGTTTAAATTAGGTTTAGTGTAATTGATAGTGTTAGGGTTATCGAAAGGTTTAAGGTTAGGCCTAGGGTTCACATTAGTGTAAGGGTTATGGTTACTATAATGGATAGGATTAGAGCTAAGTTTAGGGCTAGGTTTATGGTTAGGAATAGGTCTTTAATTAGGGTTAATGTTAGGGTTAAAACTAGGCTTAGGCTTAGGTTTATGTTTAATGTAAGGGTTAGGTTTTGAGTTAGGATTAGGGCTAGGTTGAGTGTTAGGTTTAGGGTTACATCAAGGGACATGGTTATAGGACTCATAGTGTTAGGTTTATGATCAGGGCTAGGGACATCATTAGGGATAGGATTAGGGTTAGGGTGATGTATAAAATTAGATATATATTTATGACTATGTTAAACCTTAGATTGTGTTTAGGCTTAGAGTTAGGGCTATGGTTATGTTTAGGTTTATATTAAGGGTTAGCATTTGAACTAGGGTTAGGTCTATGGCAAGTATGAGGTTTAAGGTCAGGTCTAGGTTTAGTTCTCCATTTAGGATTAGGTTTAGCATTAAGTCTAAGATTATCAATTAGCTTAGGTTTAGGTTTAGAGTAATTGCTAGGTTTAGAGCAAGGTTAAGGGCTAGGGTTAAGGTTAGGATTAGGGCTAAGTTTAGGATTAGATTGAGGGATATGTGTAGGTTTATGTTTAGACTAATGTTTAGCCTTTGAACTAAGATTAGGACTAAGGAGAGTGTTAGGTTAGAGTTAGGGCTAGGGTTAGTGTTAGGGTTATTCTTAAGGCTTGATTTAGGCCTAGGATTAGCTCCAGGTTTTGTCTTAGGTTTAGGCCTAGGGTTAGGACTATTTGTAATGTAAGAGCTAGGGTTATGTTGAAAGCTAGTTGTAGGGTTAGGGTTATGGCTAGGTCTAGTGTTAGGTTTAGATTTTTGTGTAGGGTCAGATTTAGAGATGGGTTTACTCTAGAGGCAGGGTCAGTGTTTGGGTTAGAGTTAGTGTTAGGGTTAGAGCCAGAATTAGGACTAGGTTTAGGTCTAGGGGTAGGGTTAGCTTTTGAGTTAGGTTAAGGATTATTGTTAGGGCTAGGGCTAGGTTTATATTTAGATCTAGGGCTAGAGTTAAGGCTAGATTTAGGATTTGGTTTATGTCTAGGGCTAGTGTTAGGATTTGCTCTAGGTTTAGGGTCAGTTTTAGACCTAGGGTTAGTGTTAGTGTCAGAATAATTGTCAGGGTTATCATTAGGGATTGGAATAGGATTAGAGCTAGAATGAGGGCTAGGGTTAGGACTATTAATAGAGTTAAGATTTTGGTTAGCCTAAGAATTAAAGATAGGTCTAGGGTTACCTTTAGGGTTAGGGTTTTTCTTAGGTTAAGGGAAAGACTTAGAGCTAGGTTTAATGCCAGAGTTAGGGTTAGGATTAGGGTTAAATATAGATTTGGAGCTCAGATTAGGCCTAGTTTTTGTGCTAGCTTTAGGGCTAGATTTGGGCATTGGCTAATGTAAGAGCCAGGGTTAAAATTAGGGTAAGTTTTAGGGTAGGGTTAGGGGTAGGTCTAGTGTTAGGTTTAGGTTTAAGGTTATTATAATATTTAGAGCTAGCGTTATTGATAGGATATGAGTCAGCACCAGGGTTAATTTTAGGGTTAGGATTAGGACTCAAATAAGAGCTAGGGTTACTGTTAGTGTTTGCTTTAAGGTGAGGGGTGTTTTTGGAGCTAGGTTGTCTGTTAGGATATCAGTAAGGGTAAGAGTTAGCTTTAAGATTAGCCTTATGCCTTGAATTAGAGCTAGAGTTACTCTTAGGGTTTGGTTTAAGTTTGTGGTCTTTAGAGCTAGGGTCAGTGTTAGGATATGAGTCAGGGTCAGGGTAAGTTTTAAAGTTAGGGTTAGGACTCGAATTAGGGCTAGGGTTATGACTAAGTGTAGTGTTAGGGTTTGGTTTAAGTTAAGGTTTACGGTTAGGGCTGTTGCTCAGGTTTTTTTTTTTTTTTTTTTTTTTTTTTTTTTGTCCTAGGTTTAGGGTTTGGGCTAGATATAAATTAGCATTAGGGTTAAGGCTAATGTTAGTGTTAGGCTTAGGCTTTGGATTAGGGTTAGATTTGGATTTAGCATTAGATCTAGGATTAGGGCTAGGTCTAACTATAGGGCAAGGATTAGGGCTAGGGTTATGGTTATGGTAACAGATAGGGTTAGAACTAGGGCTAGGGCTAGGTTGAGAGTTAAAGTTAGTTTTAGGCCTAGGGTTTTGTTTAGTTTTAGGGATAAGGCTAAGTTAGGGCTAGGATTAGTACTAGGGTTAGTGTTCAGCTTAGGCCTAGTTTTTGCGATAAGGTTATAGTTAATTTTAGGGTAAGATATGGTGTATAGCTAGTTTTAGAGGTAGGGAGAGGGTTAGAATTAGGGTTAAGGCTAGGGTTACAGTTAGGGTTATGATTAAGGCTAAGTTTAGGGCTAGGATGACGACTAGGTTTACTTGTAGATTTAGGTCTGGAATTAGGGATAGGGCTAATGTGAAGTCTAGTGTTACAGTTTGGGGTAGGTTTGTGTCTATGACTAGTTGAAGTGTTAGGCTTCGGGTAAGGGTCAGGTTTAGAAATAGGTGTATTTTTAGTGCCAGGATCAGGATTACTGTTTGTTTTAGATTAAGGTTTATGGATAGTTCTCAAATGAGCATTAGGGTTAGGGTTCGGGTTAGGGTAATTGATTGGGTTAGGTTTAGGTTTCAGGGTAGGTTTAGTGCAATGGAGACTTTTAGGGTTAGCGAAAGGATTAGGGTTATGCCTAGGATTAGCATTAGAATTAGGGTTATCATAAGGATAATATGTAGGTTTAGAGCTAGGGTTATGGCTAGGGTTAGGTTACAATTAGAGCTAGAGTTAGGTTAGGTTTTCAGGTAAGGCTATTAACACTAGCTTAGGGTAGGGTTAGGGTTATATTTAGGGTACAGGTTAGGTTTTGAGCTAGAGTTATATTTAGGATGATGGTTAGGTTTTGTGTTATGATAAGGGTTAGGTTTAGGGTTAGGGCTAGGGTTTTCATTAGGTTTATGATTCGGTTTAGGGTAATATTTTGGGTTAGATATAAGTTTAGCTTTATGGTTAAGGTTAGGTTTAGGATTCAGTTTAGTTTTAGGGATAGGTTTACTGTTGGTTTTAGGATAAGAGTTAGTGTTTGAGTTAGGGTTAAGGCTATGCAAGTTTTAGGGTTAGGTCTAGGGTTAGATTTATGGTTTGGTTTAGGGTTTCAGTTAGGGTTAAGGATAGGATTATCATTAGGGATAGGGCTAGGGTTAGGGCTAGTGTTAGGTCTAGTGTTAAGGTTAGGATTAGGGCTATGGTTAAGGTTTTGGTTAGGGATAGTGCTAGGGTTATGTTTAGGCTAAGGATTAGGCTTTGAGCTAGTGTTAGAACTACGGTGAGTGTTAGGGTTAGGGTTAGGACTAGGGTTAGAGTTAGGGTGAGGGTTATTCTTAAGGTAGGTTTAGGAATCATTTAGGTTCAGGGTTATTTAATTTTGTGTTAGGTTTAGGCTTTGGGTTAGTGCTATGTGAAATGTAATATCTAGGGTTCTGATTAGAGCTAGTTTTAGGGTTAGGGTAATTGCTAGGTCTAGTGTTAGGTTTAGTTTTGAGTTAGGGTCAAGTTTATAGCTAGGTTTAATGTTAGTGTCAGGGCCAGTGTTCAGGTTAAAGTAAGTGTTCGGGTGAAAGCCAGAATAGGCCTAGGGTTAGGTCTACTGGTAGGGTTAGTGTTTGGTTTAGGTTACAGGTTATTGTTAGGGCTAGCACTAAGTTTTTGTTTATGTCAAGGGCTAGAGTAATAGCTAGATTTAGGATTAGGTTTAGGTCTAGAGCTAGTGTTAGGGTTAGGTTTACATGTAAGTTTAATGGTAGGGTGAGTTTCAGGTTTCAGTTTTGGTTTAGAGTCAGGTTTAGACCTATAATTAAAGTTGGGGTCAGGATAAGGGTGAAGGTTAGGGTGAGGTTTTGGGTTAGGGTTAAATCTAGAATGAGGTCTAGTGTTAGGACTAGTAGTAGGTTTATTGTTTGTGTTTTGCTAAGGATTAGGATTAGGACTAGACTTAGCATTATGCATAGGGTTAGAGTTAGGATAGGGTTGGGTTTAGGGCTAGTTTTAGGGTTAAGGTTAGGGTTAAATCTAATGTTAGGGCTCAGATTAGGGCTATTTTTGTGTTTTAGTTAGGGCTAGGGTTTGGTTAAGGCCAATGTAAGAACTATGGTTACAATTAGGGTTAATTTTAGTGTTAGGGTTTCGGCTAGGTCTAGTGTTAGCATTAGTTTTAGGGTTAGAGTGATATTTAGAGCTGGATTTGTGTTTGGATATGAGTCAGAGTGATGGTTAGTTTTAGGCCTAGGACTCGAATTAGAGCTTGGGTTAAGGCTAGTTTTGGTTTAGGGTTTGGTTTAGGTTAAGGTTTAGGGTTGGATCAATGGGTCTGTTTTTTTTTTTTTTTTTTTTTTTTTGTTGTTGTTGTTTTGTTTTGTAGGTCTAGGGATTGGATTAGGGCTGGATTTGGATTAGCAATATTAGAGCTAGTGGTAGAATGAGGTTTAGGCTTAAGTTTAGGGTTATATTTAGAGTTATGGTTAGATCTAAGGTTAGGGATATGGCTAAGGTTAAGGCTCGGGTTAGGGCTATTGTGAGGGTCATGGTAATGAATAGGATTATAAATAGAAATAGAGCTATGGTGTGAGTTAGAGTTAGTCTTAGGGCTAGGGTAAGACACAGGGTTAAGTTTAGGGTTCAAAAAGGGCAAGGATTAGTTCTATGAAAAGTCTTAGGGTCAGGTATATGGTTAGGGCTTGGGTTAGGGTTAGTTTTAGGGGAAGGGATTGGGTTATATAGCCAGGTTTTGTGCTAGGGCGAGGTTTATATTTATGGATAGGGTTAGGGTGAGATTTCAGGTTACGATTAAGTCAAGGTTTAGGGCTCGGATGAGGACTAGTGTCTGTGTTAGGGTTAGGGCTAGCATTAGGGATAGGGCTAATGTCAGGTCTAGGGATATGGTTATGGATAGTGTTAGGGATAGTTTTATGCCTAAGTCTAGTGTAAGGGTTAGTTTTATGGTAGGGTTTAGGTATAGAGGTAGGTTAATATTAAGGTCAGAGTCTGAGTTAGTGTTCGGTTTGGGTTAAGGTTTAAGGTTAGGGCTCAAATTAGCATTAGGGTTAGGGTTAGGGTTAGAGTAATGGATAGACTTAGGTTTACAGTTAACATTAAGTTTAGAGTAATGCATAAGGTTACTGTTAGGGATAGGGTTACGGTTAGGCCTAGGGTTAGCATTTGGCTTAGGCTTATGTTTAGAATAATGGATATGTTTAGTGGTAGTGTTAGGGATTAGGTTAAGGTTAGAATTAGGGCTAGGGCTTGGATTACTCCTAGGGTTAATGTTAGGGTTAGGTGTAGGGTAAGTATTACGGTTTGAGCTAAGGTTATGGCTATGGTGAGGGTTAGGATTAAAATCATTGATACGGTTAGGGTTAGGGTTAGGGTTAGGGCTAGGATTAGCATTAGGTTTAGGGTAATATTTAAGGTCATAGATAAAGTTAGAGCTAGGATTTGGGCTATGCTTACAGTTAGGATTAGGGATTGGGTGAGCGTTAGGTTTAGAGCTAGGGTGATGTTTAGTGTAAAGGTTAGATTTTGAGCTAGGGTTAGCTATAGGGCAAGCATTAGGTTTAGGGTTTGGGCTTAGGGTCTACTTTTAGGGCTTGTATTAGGGCTAGGTTTCGTGTGAGGTTTATGGCTAGTGTTAGGACAATGTGTAATGTAAGAGCTAGGGTTATGTTTATGGCTAGTTTTTTGGGTTAGGGTTATAGATATGTCTAGTGTTAGGTTTAAGTTTTGTGTTAGGATTAGGTTTAGAGATAGGGTTTGTGTTACGGTAAGCATCAGTGTTCAGGTTAGCATTGGGTTTATTGTTAGGGCCAGAAATAAATCTAGGGATAGGGTTAGTCTTTGCGTTAGGTTAATGGTTTTTAGTGCAATGGCTAGGTTTTTGTTTAGGACTACAGCTACAGTTACGGCTATATTTAGGATTAAGTTTAGGTCTAGTCCTAATGTTTCAGTTAAGTTTATGTATAGGTTTACTGGTAGGGCTAGTGTTAGGGTTCTCTTTAGTGTTAAGGTCTGGCTTTGACCTAGGGTTAGTGTTAGGGTCAGAATAAGGGTAAGGCCTAGGCTTAGGCTTCGGGTTAGTGTTAAAGATGGAATGAGTGCTAGGGTTAGGACTAGAAATAGAGTTAGGGTTTGGGGTAAGCTAAGGATTAGGGTTAGAACTAGGGTAGCATAAGGGTGAGAGTTTGGCTTAGGGTAAGGTATAGGTTTAGAGCTAGGGTTTGGGTTAGTGTTAGAGTTAGGATTAGAGTTAGTGATAGGGTTAAATCTAGAGATGAGGCGCAGATTAGGGCTAGTTTTTTTTTTGTGTGTGTGTGTGTTAGGGTTAGGGCTATGGCTAATGTAAGAACTAGCTTTATGTTTGGGGATAGTTTTAGGGTGAGGATTAGGGCTAGGTCTAGTGTTTGGCTTAAGTTTAGGGTTAGGGTGATGTTTCAAAGTAGTTTTAGGGTCAGAGTCAGGTTCAGTATCAGTTGTAGGGATAGGGTTAGTAAGAGGTGTAGCATTAGATTTTGGTTTAGGTTATGGTTTAGTATTAGGGCTATAGCTCAGTTTTGTTTGTGGGCTATGGCTCGTTCAATTTAGAATTAGGGCTGGTGTTAGGGTGAGTTTTAGGTTTAGAGTTAGGGTTAGGTTTAGAGTTCAGTTTAGTTCTGAGTTTAGGACTAGGGCTTGGGTTAGGACTAATGTTAGGGCTACTGTTAGGGTTAGGCAATAGATACCGTTGGTACTAGAAATAGGTCTAGGGCTATAGTTGGGGTGAGTCTTAGGGCTGGATTTAGAGTTAGGGTTACAGTTAGCAATAAATTATGGCTAGGATTAGAGCTATGGTTAGTGTTAGGATTAGGCCTAGGGTTAGGGTGAGGGTTACTTTTATTGACAGTGTTACGGTTAGTGTTAGGGTTAGGGGAAGGGATGTGGTTATACCTAGGTTCAGAACTAGGGCAAAGGTTGAAATTAGGGTTTCGGCTAGGGATAGGGTTCAGGTTAGGATTAAGTCTAGTTTTAGGTTAAGATGAGGGCTCAGGCTTGTGTTAGGTTTAAGGCAAGAATTAGGTAGATTGCTAATGTGAGGTCTAGGGTTATGGTTAGGGATATTGTTAGGGTTAGTTTTATGCATAGGTTTAGTTTAAGGGTTATCTTTATGGTAAGGGACAAGTTTAGAGCTGGTGTGTTATTAAAGTCAGTGTCTTGTTCAGAGTTTGGGTTAGGTTTTGGTTTAGTTTTAGGGCTCAAATTAGCATTAGGGTTAGGGTTATGGTTATGGTTAGTGTAATTGATAGGGTTAGGTTTAGTGTTCAGGTTAGATTTATGTAATGGTTAGGGTTAGTGTTTGCGATAGCTTTAGGGTTAGGCCTAAATGGATAGGGTTAGATTTAGGTTCAGGACTAGGTTTAGTGTTAGGTTTAGCGTAACTCTTACGGTTTGAGCTAGGATTATGACTATGGCAAGTGTTAAGTTTACGGTTAGGTCTAGGGTTACGTTTACAGTTAGGGGTAGATTAGGTTTAGGGTTGGAGTAGGGTTAAGTTTACAGTTAGGGTTAGAGTAGGTTTAGGTTTAGGGCTAGTGTTATCATGATGTTTATACTTAGGGTTAGGGTAATGGATGGGGTTAAAGGTATGTTTAGAGCTATGTTTGGTTTAGGCTTATGGTTAGAGTAATGGATAGATTTAGGTCTAGGGTTATGGTTAGCATTAGGGCTAGGTTTAGAGTTAGGGTTCTGCCTAGGGTTAGTGTTACAGTTAGGTTTAGGGTATGTTTTGTTAGGGTTTGAGCTATGGTTAGACCTAGGGTGATGGTTAGGGTTAATGTCAGTTCTAGGTTTAGGATTAAGGTTAAGTTAAATGCTGGGGTTAGCATTAGGGTTAGGGTTATGGTTAGGGTAATGGATTGGGTTAGAGCTAGAGTTAGGGCTAGAATTATGGTTAGGATTAAGTCTAGTGTTAGGTTTAGTGTTAGCGCCAGTTTTTAGTTAGGTCCAGGTTTAGGATAATGGTTAGGGCTAGGTTTAGGGTTATCTTTACTATAAGATGTAGGGCTCAGTTTAGGGCTAGGTTTCACGTTAGGTTAGGGTTAGGATTAGGGCTATGGATAATGTAAGAACTAGAGTTATGATTAGGGCTACTTTTAGGGCTTTGGTTAGGGCTAGTTCTGGTTTTAGGGTTACGTATACTTTTAGAATTATGTTAGAGCTAGGGTCAATGAGTGTAAGGTCAGTGTGAGGCTGAAGGTTAGTTTCAGGGTTATGTTAGGACTGGAATTATGGTTAAGGTTAGGGCTAGGTGTAGGGTTAGATTTTGGTTTAGATTAAAAGTTAGGGTTAGGGCTGTGGCTCAGTTTTGTTTTAGGGCTTGAACAAGATTAGGCCTAGTTTTAGGATTAGTGTTATTGTTAGGGCTAGTGTTAGTGTGAGGTTTAGGCTTAGGGTTAGGGTTGGACTTAGAGTTATGGTTAGTTCTAGGGTTAGGGCTAGAACTAGGGTTAGGGCTAAGGAGAAGGCAATTATTAGGGTTATGGTAAGGGATAGGGTTAGATCTAGGAATAGGGCTAGGACAAGAGTTAGTGTTAGTGCTAGTGGTAGGGTTAGAGCTAAATTAGGCCTAGGATCAGGACTAAGATTAGTGTAAGTGATAAGTCAAGGGTTAGAGTTAGGTTTAGATTTCGGGGAAGGGATGGGGTTATAGCAAGTTTAAGAACTAGGCCGAGGGATACAATTAGGGATAGGGCTAGAGTTAGGGTTTGAGTTAGGATCAAGGCTAGGTTTAGGGCTAAGATGAAGACTAGAGTTTGTGTTGGGGTTATGGCAATAATTAGGGCTATGGTTAATATCAGGTCTAGGGATGTGGTTATGGATAGTTTTTGGGTAAGGTATATGGCTAGGTCTATCATGAGAGTTAGGTTTAGGGTGAGGTTCAATTTGGTAGCTAGGGGTATTATAATAGTAAGAGTCAGGTTTTGGGTTTGGGTTAGGTTGAGTTTTATGGTTATAGCTCAACTTAGCATTAGGTTTGAGTTAGGGTTAGGGTAATGGATAAGCTTTGGTTTAGGCTTCAGGTTAAGTTTAGGACTCAGGTTAGGTTTAGGGTAATGGATAGTGATAGGGTTAGGCCTAGGTTTTGCATTAGGTTTATGGTTATCATTAGGATAATGGATAGGTTTAGAGCTATGGTTAGGTCTATGGTTATGTTTAGAATTAGGGCTAGATTTAGGGTTAGGGTTAATTCTAGTGTTAGGTTTAGGGTATGGGTTAGGGTTTGAGCTAGGGTAGTGCTAAGGATAGAGTTAGGTTTAGGATTAGGTATAGGGTTAGGATTAGAGTTATCATTAGGGTGGAGGTAATGGACAGGTTTACATTTCAGGTTATGGTTAGGTTTAGGAATAGGTCTAGGTTTAGTGTTAAGTTTAGCATAACTATTAGAGTTTGAGCTAGCTTTAGGACTATGGCAAAGCTTAGGTTTATGGTTAGGTCTAGGGTTAGGTTTACAGTTAGGGTTAGAGTAGGTTTTGAGTTAGGGCTAGGGTTATCATGACGTTTATGTTTAGACTTAGGGTAATGAGTGGGGTTAGAGCTAAGTTTAAGTCTAGTTTTATGTTTAGGATTAGGGCTAAGGTTCGGTTAATTTTAGGCTTATAATTTTTTTATGATTTGATTAAGGCTAAGGTTCAGAGTATGAGTAATTTTTAGAGCTAGGTTGAGTCTTCAGGTTAGAATCAGGGCTGGGGTTGGAGTTAGGGTTAGGGTTATGGTTACCACTAGGTCTAGCCTTTGGTTTAGGGTTATGGTTAGGGTAATGTGTAGAGTTAGAGCTAGGATTTAGACTATGGATATGTTTAGGATTAGGGATACGATTGAGGTTAGGTTTTGGACTAGAGTTATGTCTAGGGTAAGGGCTAGGGTTTGAGCCAGAGTTAGTGATAGGGCAAGTTTGAGGATTAGGTTCAGGCCTAGAATTAGATTTAGTCCTAGATTAGATTTAGGCCTAGATTATATTAGGCCTAGAATTCGCTCTAGGTCTAGGGACAGGATTATGGTAGGTTTAGGGTTAGGGTTAAGGTTAGGGCTAGTGTTAATATTAGGGTTAGGATAAAAGTTAGGGTAATGCATATGGTTAGATATAGGTTTAGGTTTAGGTTTAGGGTTAGATTTATTTTAGATTTAATGTTAAGGCTACGGTTATCTGAGGTTTATGGTACGGGTTAGGTTTTGAGCTAGGGTTAGAGCTATGGTGAGTGTTAGTTTTAGGGTTAGGTCTATTGTTAGTTTTCTGGTTAAGGTTAGGGTTAAAGTTAGGGTTAAGGCTAGGTTTATCAATACAGGTAGGTGTAGGGTTGGGTAAGGTGTAAGTTTAGAGCTAGGTTTAGGGATAAGTTTATGTTTATGATTAGGCTAGAGTTAGGGTTTAGAGAAAGGTATAGGTCTAAGTTTATATTTATGGGAAGGGTTAGGCTTTGAATAAGGTTTAAGACTAAGGCTAGGTTTAGGTTTAGGGTTAGGGTTAGGGCTAGGGTTAGGGTTGGGGTTATGCTTAGGGCTAGATTTAGGCCTAGAATTCGCTCTAGGTTTTTTGTTAGGTTAAGGCGTAGAGTTAGGGCTTTGAGTTATGTAAGAGCTAGGATTATGATTAGGGTTAGTTGTAGGGTTAGGGTTGTGGCTATTTCTACTGTTAGGTTTAGGTTTTTGGTTAGGGTCAGATTTTAGGTTGTGAGCGAGTGTTAGCTCTATGACAAAGGTTAGGTTTATGGTTATGTCTTATCATCAGGGTTAGGGTTAGGGTTAGGTTAATGGGTAGGGTTAGAGCTAGTGTAAGGGCTAGGTTTATCATTAAGTTTAGGGTTAGAGTTAGGGTAATATGTAGGCTTAGAGCTAGGGTTAGGGATAGGGTTAAGGTTAGGATAAGGGCTAGGGTTATTTTTTAGGTTTATTTCATGGTTTAGTGTTAGGGTTAGGTTAAGTTTAAGGGTTAGGGATTGAGCTAGTGTTTGGACTAGGATGAGGATTAGAGTTAGAGTCAGTGTGAGTGTTGGAGCTAGGTTTATCATTAGAGTTAGGTTTAGGGTTAGGGCAACGGGTAGATTTAAAAGTAGGTTTTGGCCTACGGTGATGACTAGTTTCAGGGTTAGTGATATGGCTAGGTCTAGTGTTAGGGTTATGTTTTTTGTTAGGATAAAGTTTAGAGCTATGGTTTGTGGGAGGGAAAGTATCAGTGTTTGGTTTAGGGGTAGGATTATTGTTAGGGCCAGCATTAGGACTAGGGTTTGGTCTAGGGGTAGGGTTAGTGTTTGTGTTAGGTAAGTGCAGGTCTATGTATAGTGTTAGGGTAAGGTTTAGTTATAGGGTAACAGGTAGTGCCAATGTTAGGGGTCAGTTTATGTTTAGGGTCAGGTTTAGACCTATGGTTAGTGTTAGGCTTAGAATAAGGGTCAGGGTTGGGGTTAGGGTTTGGGATAGTGATAGAGCTATATTGAGTATTAGGGTTAGTACTAGTAATAGAGTTAGGTTTTGGTTTAGAATAAGAATAAGGTTTAGGACTAGGGTAGCTTTAGGGTTAGTTTGGCTTAGGGTAAGGGATAGGGTTAGCACTAGTTTTATGGCTAGGATTAGGTTTAGGATTATTGTTAAAGCAGGTGTTAGATCTTGGATTAGGAATAGGCTAGGTTTTGTGCTAGCTTTAGGGCTCTGGATAATATAAGAATTAGGGTTACAATTATGGCTAGTTTTAGGGTTAGTGTTACGTCTATGTTTAGTGTTTGGTTTGGTTTAGGGTTAGGGTTATGTTTAGGGTAATGGATAGGTTAGGGTTAGCAAATGTGGTAAGGTTAGTTAGGGTTAGGGAATTGATAGGGTTAGAGTTAGGATTAGGGCTAGGGTAATTTTTAGTGTTAGTGTAAGGGTTAGTGTTAGGTTTAGGGTTAGTGCAAGGATTAATGTTAGGGTTAGGTTTAGGGTAAGGATTAGGACTTGTTTAGGTTTAGATTTAGGGTTAAAGCTAGGGTAGGGATCACATTAGGACTAGATTTTTTGAAATATTAGGGCTAGTGTTAGGGATACAGCTAATGTAAGAACTAGGGTTATGATTAGGGCTAACTTTAGGTTACAGTTAGAACTAAGTCTAGTTTTATGGTTAGGTTTAAGTTCAGGGTGATGTTTTGAGCTAGGGTTATTGTTAGGTTTAGAGTCAGCATCAGGGTTAGTTTTAGGGTTGGGGTAGGACTCGAATTAGGGGTAGGCTTAGGGCTAGATGTAGTGTTAGGATTTGGTTTAAGTTATGGGTTAGGTTTAGTACTATGGCTCATTATGTTTAAGGGCTAAGGAAAAGTTAAGGGTAGTTTTACACTTAATATTAGTGTTATTGCTGGTGATAGGGTTTTTTAGGCTTAGGGGTACATTTAGAGTTATGGTTAATTCTAGGGTTAGGGCTACAGCTAGGGTTAGGGCTAATGTTAGGTCTAGTAATTGGGTTACAGTAAGGTTTAGGGTTAGAACTAGGAATAGAGCCAGGGCGATAGTTAGAGTTTGTATTAAGGCTAGGGTTAGGGTTAAGTTTAGGGCTAAATTAGGGCTAGGAATATGTCTAGGATTGGTGTTAGGGTTAGGGCTATGTTTAGGATTAAGTTTAGGGTTAGTATTAGGGAAAAGGTTTGGGTTATAGCTATGTTAAGGGCTAGGCCAATGATTAGAATTAGGTTTAGGTCTAGTATTAGGTTTGTATTAGAATTAAGGCTAGATTTGGGGTTAGGATGATGGCTATTGTTTGGGTTAGAGTTAGGGCAAGTTTTAGGGATAGGGATAATGTCAGATTTAGGTTATGGGTAGGGATAGTTATTAGGGTTAGCTTCATGGCTGTGTCTAATGTTACATTTAAGGTAAGGCCAAGATTAAGAGTAAGGTGTATTTTTAGGGTCAGGGTAAGGTTTTTGGTTTGTGTTAGGTTAATTATTAGGTTTAGGTCTCAAATTAGCTTTAGGGTTAAAACTAGGGTTAGGTTTATGGATAGGTTTAGGTTTAGGATTCAGGTTAAAATTAGGGTAATTGGTAGGGTTAGGGTTATTGATAGGGTTAGGGTTAGGCCTAGGGTTAGCATTTGTGTTAGGGTTATTTTTAGGCTAATGAATAGCATTAGATCTAGCTTTAGGGCTAGGGTTTTGGATAGGATTAGGGATAGAGTTCGGGTTAAGGCTAGGGCTAGGGTTAGGTTTCAGTTAGGTTTAAGGTACAGAATAGGATTTGAGCTAGGGTTAGGGCTAGTGTGAGGGATAGATTTAGGATTATGCCTAGGGTTAGATTTGTGTTTAAGGATATGGTTAGTGTTAGGGTTAGGGCTAAGGTTATCTTTAGAGTTAGGTTAATGGATAGGGTTAGATTTTGGGTTATGTTTATGGGTAGTTTTATATTTAGGGTTAGTGTTAAGGTTAGGGTTAATATTATCTTTTGAGTTAGGCTAATTGATACGTTTAGATGTCAGGCTAGGGTTAGAGGTAGTTTTAGGTTTAGGGTTATTGTTAGGGTTTTGGCTAGGGTTAATGTTAGAGTAAAGGTTAGTTTTTTGTCTAGGGTTATAGCTAGGATGAGGGTTAGGTTTAGGTTTAGGTATAGGATTAGGTTTACAATTAGGATTCAAGCTACGATTATAATTAGGGTTATGGTTCAGTTTAGGGTAATGGATAATATTAGAGATACTATTAGGGCTACGGTTAACATTATGATCAGGGCTAGGTTTAGGATTAGGATTAGGGGTAGGGGTAGGTTTATATTTAGCATTGGGTTTTGGGTTTTATCTAGGGTTAGGTCTCAGGTGAGGATTAGGTCTCAGACAAGGGTTAGGGTTAGCTTGAGGGTTAGGCTTAGGATAAGGGATAAGGTTAGGTTAGGGTAAGGGTTATGCTTTGGGATAGATTTAGGCCTAGAATTAGGACTTGGTTTTGTTTTAGGTTTAGAGCTAGTTTTAGTGCTGTGGTAATATAAAGGTTATGTGTACGATTATGGCTAGGTCTAGTGTTAGGTTTAGGTTTCGGTTAGAGTCAGTTTTATAGCTAGGGTTTGTGTTAGTGTCAGGGTGTGTGTTTAGATTAGTGTTAGGTTTAGGGCTATAGCCAAAATGAGTATTGGTTAGTTCTAGAGGTAAGGTTAGTGTTTGGCTTAGGTTAAGGGTTATCATTAAAGCTAGGGCTAGTTTTTAGTTTAAGTCTTTGTTAAATATATGGCTAGATTTAAGACTAGGTTTAATCTAGGACTAGGGTTAGGGTTAGGTTAAATATATGGTTATGGGTAGAGGTAGTGTAAGGGTTTGGTTTAGGTTCAGGGTCAGAAAAGGGTCAGGGTTAGGGTTAAAATTTGGGTTATGGTTATAGCAAGAATAAGATCTAGGGTTAGGACTAGTAATAGGGTTAAGGTTTGGTTTACACTAAGCATTAGTTTTAGGACTAGGTTTAAGATTAGGGTTGGGTTTTGGCTAGGGTAAAGTGTAAGTTTAGATATAGAGTTAGAAATAGGGTTCAGGTTAGAGTTAGGGCTAATGTTAATTTTTCGGGTTAGGATGAAAGCTAGGGTTAGGTATCAGATTTGGGCTGGTTTTGGGTTAGCTTTAGGTTTAAGGTAATGGCTTATGCATGATTTAGGGTGATGATTAGAACTAACTTTAGAATTAGGGTTAGGACCAGGTCTAGTGTTGGGTTCAGGTTTAGGTTTAGGGTGACGTTTAGAGGTAGGGTTAGTGTTAATGTCAGAGACAGGTTTAGGAGTAATTTTAGCGTTGAGATTAGGACTCAAATTAGGGCTAGGCATAGGGGTATATATAAGTTTAGGGTTTGGTTTAGGTAAAAGTTTAGGGTTAGTGTCATGGCTCAGTTTTGTTTTAGGTCTAAGCCTATGGTTAGGGCTAGTTTTGGGATTAGCATTAGGGGTAGGGCTAGTGTTAGGGTTAGGTTTAGTTGTAGAATTAGGGTTATATTTAGAGTTAGGTTTAGATCTAATTTTAGGGCAAGGTGTAAGGTTAAGGATACGGTTATTCTAGGATATGCCTAGGAATAAGGTTACGGTAAGTTACAGGGTTAGAATTAGTGCTAGGGCTAGTGCGAGAGTTATAGTTAGTCTTAAAGCTAGGACTAGGGTTAGGATTAGAATTAGTGCTAGGGTTAGTGTTAGGGTTAGTCCTAGGGTTAAGGTTATGGCTAGGTTTAGTGTTAGGTTTAGAGTTTGGGTTAGGTTTAGGGTAATAAATGGGATTATTGCTAGGTTTAGGGCAAGGGGAAGGGTTACAATTAGGGTTAGGGTTATGTTTAAATCTGGTTTTTGGCTAGGATGAGAGCTAGTGTTCGTGTTAGGGTTAGGGATAGGATTATGGCTAGGGCTAATGTCAGGTATAGTGTTAGAGTTAGAGATAGATTTCAGTTTATTTTATGGTTAGGTCTAGTATAAGGGTTAGATTTATAGTAAGGGTCAAGATTACTGCTATGTTTATCATTAGGGTCAGTGTATGGCTTAAGGTTTGGTTTAGGTTAAGATTTACTTTTAGGGCTTGAATTAGCATTAGGTTTAGACTTATGGTTAGGGTAATGAATAGGCTTAGGATTAGGGTTAAGGTTAGTTTTAGGGCAATGGATAGGTTTAGGGATTGTGATAGGATTAGGGTTAAGCCTAGGTTTGCATTAGGGATAGGATTATGGCTAGGGTAATTGATAGGTAATGGGTTAGTTTGGGGCTAGTGTTAGGCCTACAACTAATGTATTAATCAGGGTTATGATTAGGGCTACTTTTTGAGTAAGTGTTTTGGCTATATCAAGTGTTAGGTTTAGAGTTACTGTTTTCATGATGTTAGAGCTAGGGTTAGTGTTAGGGTCAGGATCTGTGTTCGGGTTATATTTAGGGTTAGAGTTAAACCCAGAATTATTACTAGAATTGGGTCTAGGCATAGGGTTAGTGTTTCTGTTAGGTTAAGGTTTATCATTAGGGCTAGTGCCAGGTTTTTGTTAGGTCTAGGGCTAGAGATATGGCTAGATATATGTCTAGATATGTTTATGGTGAAATTAGTGATATACCCTTTTGGAGAACTGGCTATAATTTTTATTTCATCTTCATAATGGGATCAATTACCCCAGGACTTATAATAAGTCCTTTTAGAGTAGAAGAACTGTGTCCCAATAATAAGCCTACTGTTCCTTGGGTAAGAGGCCGTTTTACCCCTGTGAGAATGAATTGAACTCTCATCTCTGGAGTTAGTACTGCTCTGGCATAGGTGCAAATGTCGAATCCTGCACTCCCTCTGGTGTGTCTAGTGAGGGATCTAATGGATAATGTGTCCTGGGCACTACCATGATGGTGTTGCTGGGTTCCTCCAGTGCCCCGTATATTTGTGGTCATGGGCCCCGGAGCATTGGGCTCACCTGTCCATTTTTTGGACATGGAGCCCGATGCCTTTTTCCATGATATCGTGGGTAAACATCTGGTCCTTGTCCATTTTTTGATAACAGAGTACTCTCTAAGGTGGTTTGAGAATGACATTCATTAACCAAATGTCTCCCTCTATGGCATCGAGGGCATATACCCGGTATTCTACCCCTTTGATACTTAGTTTTGTTAAACCTTCCTCCTATGGGGCAATTTAAAAAAAAAATTGTCCTGTTTGTTCAGAATTGTAGCATGTTTTTGGCCTGGCATCTAAAGTCTGTTGTACTGCAGCTGCCAAAACTTGCCCTTGTTCATTAATGTCTCTACATAATTTAATATATGTTTCCATGGTCTAATGGCTTGCTGGCACTATCTGTTTGCTTGTTCATAGGCTAGCTGTTTAATTAATGGCATTGCTTGTTCTGTATCCCAAAAACTCTGGTAGCTGTTTGAATAAGCCTATCTACAAATTCAGAGTAAGGTTCATTATCTCCTTGTATTACCTTAGATAATTGACCTTGTCAATCTCCATGTCCTTTTAAAGTCTTCCATGCGTTAACCACATCTGCAGCAACTTGTGAGTATATGGCAGGATCATATGCAATTTGTTGCTGCTGACCCTTATAAGGTCACTTTCCTAACAACATATCTAGATTTCTCTGAGGATAACCAGCTGCTGAATTTTGCCTAGCCGTCTCTGTGCAAAATTCCTCATTGGCAACATTCCATAACAGGTATTGTCCTTCATTTAGCACAGCTTTACACATTCTAGTCCAAACCGCTGGTGTCATGTTTAAATTGGTAATGGATTTGACCATACTTAGAGTGAAGCATGCTTGAGGACTGTAGGTTGTTACAGCCTCTTTTAGGTGCCTCACTGTTTTGAAATCTAAAGCATGGTGAATCCGCTGCCCTCCTGTCTGCTCAAATACAGGACATGCTAATCTTTGAGGTCCTGTCTCAGGATCCCATCTATCAACTATGGGGGTTGGGGACCTCCCATTATGTTGTCTCCATAGGTGGAGCTGTTGGTTGGACACTTACGCCCTCTGGTGATAGAAAGGTGTTAGTAGCAGCCTGCTGTTTTAACTTCTCCCCTGATGGCTTTTTCTGCTCTAAACTTTCTTCCCCTTTCTGACTATCTCGAGAGGCCTCCTCTTTTACTTGATCTAAAATGTCTTCTCCTTGACTAAGTAAACAAGATTGTACCAACGTCCATAAAAGTAAAGTGCCAGCTGGCAGAGTTCTTGGGCTTTTCTTTTCTATCACTTTTAAATCTTCAATGTATGCCCTAACTGTTCTTGATTTTACTGGGGTGCCTCCTTCCTCTAACAATTTACTTACCATTTTTTTTGTTTGATTTTACTAATTTTTAATTCCATATTTCCGTGATGAAGATACCCCTCACTAAGATAATGCAAAAGAAAACTGAGACAAAATTAAACAAAAATGGAAGAAAAATTCATTATATCAGCCTTTCTATCCTCCTGAAATGTCCATCCGTCCTTTCTCCCTATGTGTTCCTCAGACGCAAATAGTTTTTCCTCAGATGTGAGCGGTTATTTTTCCATCTCACCCATCTCCAGGGACAGGCAACTTAAAACAAAAGCAAAACAAAACGAAAGAAGATCTTAAAATGGCTACCCATCCTCACGCCCTGCCCTCAGGGGTGAGCAGTTTACCTTGTCACTTACCCTCAGACATTTCCAGTACAAGCCACCAAATGCTGCAGTCTGGCTGGGCACAATTAACAAGCCACTTGTGAAGCAGAAATGAACTTTATTTTACGCACTCACACCACACCACTTGAGCTCTCCAGGAATATCCAAGAGCCCAACCACCACCTCCGCACTTCCAGCGAGGCTGTCAACCAGAACTCTTCCCGCTCTTGAGGCCAATTGGCTGAGTCACGTGGGTGGAGCCAAAAAAGTCCCCCAATGAGCAGCTCCGTGGTCTGAAAGGGCGGGGAAAGAGCCCAATGAGCATCACCACAGAGGAGCCTATCAGCTGGAAGTTTGTTGGGGACGCTTCAGCTGCGGCTCTCAACATTTATGCGTATGTCCATATATCATATATGAAGAGTACTCATGAAAAAATGGATCCAAATATTTTTTCTTACTCACATGATTTAAATGGTTTAATTTGGATTGGGCAAACAGCTGTTGAGGATTGTTTTAATATGTGAACAAAAAAGGAGTTTAACAGATCTGTTTGTTTACTTTCTCCTTTCCTTTCCATTATATTTAATAATTCTGTTCAGGATAATGAAAATTGTTAAGAAAATTTCTTTCTTTTAGTGCCTGCTGGAATATTACAAAATTTTTTCTTTAGCCATCATTGCCAGAATTCCTATCTTCATCCCAGTGCCAGTGAAGACAAAGATAAAACCAAACTACAGCTTCTGCAATAGCTACCACAACAACTGTATAAACTTATTTATCAATGAATAATGTAATTCAACAAGTGATGCTCAATGAAAAGGTGGATTTGCTTTGTGAGGAAATGGACATATTAATAGATTCCTCTGCTTTGAACTGCTCACAAAACTTGCCTAGATTATGTATCACTTGTATGCATTGTGAACTATCTGTTGGTGCAGTGACTTGTGGTAGTGCTGTGGTATTTTTGCTGATGATATCATTGGTGGTACAATTAATCTAAAAGGAGCCATCAATTGGCTTGGTGTCATGGCATTTTGTATCCTCCTCCCTTCTGCTTGTAATGGTCGTTCAGCTAAAATTTGGGGGCCAACAGAGGTGAGGCAAAGAACCTCACCCTCCCACTGGTACAAAGGCCTATCCACAGGTGTCATTGTATGCTAGACCAGTAGTCAATGATGGGTAAGATCCAATTGCAATGGTACCAACCTAAGACAGGAGGCTGATGCCTTGAGGTCAGCTCATCCGATGATGGGTAAGAATCATATGTAGTATTGGGCAACCTAAGACACGCATGGTCCCTAAGCCACATGTTGGTTGTTTAATTAAACAGAGAGGGGGAGAAGTTGAGAGCCACAGCTGAAGTTGCCCCAGCAAACTTCCAGCTGATAGGCTCCTCTGCGGTGACGCTCATTGGGCTATTACCCCGCCCTTTCAGACCACAGAGCGGCTCATTGAGGGACTCTTCATTCCTGCTTGACAAGAGGCTCATAAATTGTGCCCAGCCAGACTGTGGCAGGTATAGGGTTTATGTTATGGTTAGAACTAGAATGAGGGCTAGGGTTAGGACTAGTAATAAGTCAAGGTTTGGGGTTAGGCTAAGGATTAGGGTTAGGCTTAGGGTTAGCACTAGGTTTAGGGTTAGCTTAGGGTAAGGAAGAGGATTAGAGCTAGGGTTAGGGCTATGTTTAGGGTTAGGCAAGAATTAGAGTTTGTCATAGTAGTAGTCTTAGGCTTAGGTTAGGGTAAGGGCTAAATTAGGGATAGGATTAGGGCTAGGGATAGGGCTAAATTGGGGCTAGGATTAGGGCTACAATTAGTGTTAGAGTAAGGGCTAAATTAGGGCTAGGATTAGGGCTAGATTTAGTGTTAGGGTTAGAGCTAAATTAGGGCTAAGATTAGGGCTAGGTTTAGTGTTATGGTTATGGCTACATTAGCACTAGTATTTAGTCTAGGGTTAGTGTTAGGGTTAGACTAAGGGGTTGGGCTAGAATTGGGGTTAGCATTGGTATTAAGGTTAAAATTAGGGGAATGGGTGGGGTTTTAGCTAGATTTAGGTATAGGTTGAGGGTTAGAATTAGGATTAGGCCTAGAGTTATGTTTCAGTTTAGGATTAAGGCGAGGTTTAGGGCTAGGTTAAGGGCTACAGTTTCTTTTAGGTTATGGATAGGACCAGGTCTAGGGCTAATATGAGGTCTAGGGTTAACATTAAAATTTTTTTAGGGTTAGGTTATGGCTAGGTCTAGTGTAAGAGTTAGGTTTAGGTTAAAGTTCAGCTTTAGGGCTAGGGTTATTATTAGGGTCAGTGTCAGGGTAAAGGTTAGCATTTGGTTTACCTAATGGTTTAGTGTAAAGGCTCGACTTAGCGTTAGGGTTAGGTTTAGGATTAGGGCAATGGATAGGGTTTAGTTTAGGTTTCAGTTAAGGTTTAGTGTAATGGATGAGTTAGGTTTAGCATTCTGGTTAGGGTTACCATTAGGGTTAGGGTTATTTTTAGTGTAATGGATAAGTATAGAGCTAGGGTTATAGCTAGTTATGGTTTGGATTAACTCTAGGATTAGGGCTAGGTTTGGGGATATGTTTAGGGTGTGATTTAGGGTAAGTTTTAGGGTTAGGTTAAGTGTTAAGTTTAAGGCTAGGGTTATAGTTAGGTTAGGATAAGGGTTAGTGTTTGAGCTAAGGCTAGGGCTAGGGTGAGGGTTAGGTTTAGGTTTAGGTCTAGGTTTACATTTATGGTTAGATTTAGGTTTAGTGTTAGGAATTTAGTTTTAATTAGGGGTAGGGTTAGGGTTAGGGTAATGGATATTTTTAGAGCTAAAGTTCAGGCTAGGTTTAAAGTTATGATTAGGGATAGGTTTAGGGATAGGCTTTAGGATAGTACTAGGGTTATGTTTAGTGTAAAGGTTAGGCTTTGAGCTAGGGTTTGGTCTAAGGCGAGGCTAAGGTTAGGGCTAGGTTTAGGGCTAGGGTAAGGCTAAGATTTATGCTTAGAGCTAAGTTTATGCCTAGGATTAGGGCTAGGTTTTATGTTAGGTTTAGGGCTTGGGTTAGGAGTATGGGTAATGTAAGAACTAGGGTTATGTTTTGGGCTAGATTTTGGGTTAGGGTTATGGCTATATTTAGTGTTAGGTCTAGGTTTTGAGTTACTGTTATGTTTAAAGCTAGGTTCAGTGTTAGAACTAGGGTCAGTTTTTGGGATAGCATTAGGGTTAGGGTTAGAGTCAGAATTAGGACTAGGTTTAGGTCGAGGTGTAGAGTAAGTGTTTGGTTTAGGTTAAGGGTTATTGTTAGTTCTGGTGCTAGGTTTTTGTTTAGGTCTAGGGCTAGTGTTATAGCTATATTTAGGATTAGCTTTTGATTTAGGTATGGTGTTAGGTTTAGGTATAGGTATAGGGTTACCAGTAGGGATAGTGTTAGGGTTTGGTTTAGGGTTAGGGTCAATTTTAGACCTAGGGTTACTTTGAGGGTCAGATGAGGGTCAGTGTTAGGTTTAGAGGTATAATGAGGGCTAGGGTAAAGACTAGTATTATGGTAAGTGTTTAAATTAGGCTAAGGTTTATGATTAGGACTAGGGTTATAATTTGGGTTAGGGTTTGGCTTAGTGTAAGAAATAAGTTTAGACTTAGGGTTAGGGATACTATTAGGGTTAGGGTTAGGGTTAGGGTTAGGGCTAGTATTATGCTTAAAGGTAGGCTTAAGGGTCAGATTAGGGGTAGAATTTTTATTAAGGTTAGGGCTACGGTTAAGACAATGACTAAAGTATGAAATAGGATTATGATTAAGGCTAGTTTGAAGGTTAGGATAAGGCTAGATGTATTGTTAGGGTTAATTTTAGATTAGGGTGATGTTTAGAACCAGGATTAGTGTTAGGTTCAGTGTCAGAGTCAGGGTTAGTAATAGAGATAGTTTTAGGGTTAGTTGTAGGGTTACGGTTTGATTTAGGTTAAGGGCTAAGATTAGGTCTATGGCTTGGTTTTGGTTTATGCCTAGGGCTAGGATTAAGGCACATTTTAGGATTAGCATTATGGTTAGTTGTAGTGTTAGGGTTTGGTTTAGGCTTATTGTTACAGTTAAATTTAGAGTTAGGTTTAGTTTTAGACTTAGGCTTAGAGCTAGGATTAGGATTAAGGCTAAGGATAGAACTAGGGCTAGGGGTAGGCAAGAGTTAGAGTTAGTCTCATGACTAGGTTTAGGGTTAGGATAGGATTAAATAAAGGCTAGTATTAGCACTAGGCTTTGTGTTAGGCCTTGGTTTAGGGCAAGGGTTGGAGTTAGGTTTAGGGTTATGGCTAGTTTTTGGGTATAGGATGAGTTTATAGGTAGGTTTAGGGCTAGGGTGAGGAATAGAATTAGTGTTAGGGCTCAGGTTAAGGTTCAGGCTAGGATTAAGCATAAGATTATGGTTAGGATTATGGCATGGGGTAATTTCACATCTAGTGTTACGGTTCAAAATAGTTTGAGGTTTAGATTTATGTCTACGTCTAGTGTAAGGGTTAGTTTTAGGGTTAGGTTCAGGATTAAAGCTAAGAGTACTCTTAGGGTTTGGGTCACAATTAGTGTTTTGGATATGTTAAGGTTTAATGTTAGGGCTCGAATTACCATTAGAGTTAGGATTAGGGTAAAGATAGTTTTAGGTTTAGGTTTCAGGTTATTTTTAGGATAATTGATAGGGTTAGAGATAGGGGTACAGCTAGGGATATTGTTATGTTTATTGATAGGGCCAGCCTTAGGGTTAGTGTGTTAAATCTAGGTTTATGGCTAGGGTTATAGTTACAATGTTTTATAAGGTTAGATTTAGGGGTAAATCTAGGGATAGTGCTCAGAATAATGCTAGGTTTTTGGTTAAGTTAATGCTAGGTTTAGAGTAATGGCTAATGTAATACCAGGGTTGTGATTAGGGCTAATTTAGGGTTAGGGTTAGGGGTAGGTCTATTGTTAGGTTTAGGGTGATGTTTAGGATAGGGTTAGTTTTAAAGTCAGAGTCAGGGTCAGGGTTAGTTTTAGGGTTTGGATTAAAACTCGAATTAGGCCTAGTGTTATGGCTAAGTGTAGGGTTAGGGCTTAGTTTTTATTAAGGGATAGGGTTTGGTCTATGGCTTCATTTTGTTTTAGGGCTAGGGTTAGTGCTAGTTTTAGGATTAGCCTTAGGTTTAGGACTAGTGTTAGGTTTAGGTTTACGCTAAGGGTTAGGGTTATATTTAGAGTTAGGGTTAAATCTAGGGTTGCTTCTAGGGCTATGAATAAGGCTAGTTTGAGACCTATGGTTTGGTTTACGATTTGGATTTCAGTAAAGAATAGGGTTAGAACTAGTGTTTGGACTAATGTGATAATTAAATTTAGTCTTTAGGCTAGGGTTAGAGTTAAGGTTAGGGACAGGGCTAAATTAGATCTAAGATTAGGTTTAGGGTTAGTGTTAGAGTTAGGCTTAGGCTTATGGATAGGGTTATAATTAAGGCTATGTTTAGAACTAGGATAAGGGCTATGACTTGTGATATGGTTAGGGCTAGTGTCATGGCTAAGGCTAATATCAGGTATAGATAATGCTTAGGGATAGTTTTGGGGTTAGTTTTATGGCTAGGTCTAGTGTAAGTGTTAGTTATAGGGTAAGAGTGAGATTTAGATCTAGGGAAATTATTAGCGCCTGTGTCAGTGTTAGGGTTCGGTTTAAGTTTGAGTTTAGGTTTAGGGCTCAAATTATCATTAGGGTTATGTTTAGGGTAATGATTGGATTAGGTCTAGTGTTCAGGGTGGGTTTAGGGTAATCGATAAGTTTGAAGATAATGATATGTTTAGGGTTAGGCCTAGGGATAGCATTAGGGTAAGGGTTATGTTTAGGTTAATGATACAGTTAGACTTAAAGTTAGTGCTATGGTTGTGGTTAGAATTAGGTCTTGATTTAGGGTTAGAGTGAGGGTTAAAACTAGGGTTAGTTAAAGGTTTTATTTAGTGTAAGTGTTAGGTTCTGAGCTATGGTTAGGGCTAAGCTGAGATTTAGGTTCAGGATTAGGTCTAGGGATAGGATTACGGTAAGTGTTTGGTTAGGGTTATGGTTTGTATTAGACCTAGGATTAATGGTAAGGTCATTAAAAGGGTCAGGGTTAGTGGTAGGGTTTTGGATAGGGTTAAATCTAGAATGATGGCAAGGGTAAGGACTATTGAAAGGTTAGTCTTTTGGTTAGCCTAAGGATTAGTGATAGGTCTAGGGTTACCCTTAGTTTTAAGGTTTTGCTTAAGTAAGGCATTGACTTAGAGCTAGGGTTATGGCTATGGTTTTGGTTAGAGTTAGGGTTAAATCTCTCTTTAGGGCTCGCATTAGGCCTAGGATTTTTGTTAGGGTTAGGGCTAGGGTTAGGACAATTGCTAATGTAAGAACTAGGTTTACCATTAGGGTTAATTTTAGTGTTAGGCTATGAGTTAGGTTTAGTGTTAGGGTTAGGTTTAAGGTTAGGGTGATATTTTTACTAGGATTCATCTTAGAATAGGAGTCAGGGTCAGGCTTAGTTTTAGGGCTAAAGTTAGGACTTGAATTAGGGGAGGGTTACTTTTTGGGTTCAGTTTAAGGTGAGGGTGGTGTTTAAAGCTAGGATGAGTGTTAGGATATGAGTCAGCATCAGGGTTGGTTTTAAGGTTAGGGTTAAAACTTGAAGTAGAGCTAGGGTTAGATCTAGTAGTAGTGTTAGGGTTTGGTTTAAGTTAAGGTTTAGGGCTAACACTCGGTTTTGTTTTAGTCCTAGGGTTAGGGTTAGGGCAAGTGTTAGTGTTAAGCTTAGGGTTTGTGTTTGGGTTAAATTTGGAATTATTTTTAGATCTAGGGTTAGGGCTAGAAATAAGGATAGGGCAAGAGTTATGGCTAGGATTAGGGTTATGGTAAGGGATGGAGTTAGAACTAGGGCTAGGGATAGGGCGAGATTTAGTTTTAGGGTTAGGGTTAGGGTTTGGGTTAGAGATAGGGCTAAATTAAGGCTACAATTATGGCTAGGTTTAATGTTTACTTAAAGCCTAGGGTTAAGGTTAGGGTTAGGTTTAGGGTTAGGGGTAGAGTTTAGGGTTAGCATTTAGAGTTTAGGTTTAGCGTTAGGGCAAAATTTGTGGTAGCAGATGGCTTTATAGCTAGGTTTAGAGTTAGGGTGAGGCTTATAATTAGCATTAAGCTGTGGTTAGGTTTAGGTTTATGGTTAAGCCTAGGTTTAGGATTAGGATGAGGGCTAGGGATTTTTTTTTAGGTTTGGGCTAGAATTAGTGCAAGGGCTAATTTCAGGTCCAGAATTATGGTTAAAGTTACTTTTAAGATTAGGATTATGGGTACGCCTAGTGTAAGGGTTAGGTTTAGGGTTAGCATCCGGTTTAGTGCTAGGGCTATTATTAGGGTGAAGGTATGGGTTAAGGTTTGGGATAGGTTAAGGTTAAAAGTTAGAACTTCAATTAGCATTAGGGTTATGATTATGTTTATGGTAATGGATAGAGTTAGAAATCAGTTTATGACTAGGGTTATGGCTATGATTTTGGCTAGGTTTTGGGTTAAATTAGTGCTAGGGTTAAGGTTACAGCTAATGTAAGTACTAGGGTAATTATTATGGCTAATATTAGTGTTTTAGGGCTAGGTTTACTCTTAGGTTAAGGATTAGGTTTAGGGTGATGTTTACACCTTGGGTTAGTGTTATGGTCAGAGTAAGGTCAGGGTTGTTTATAGGGTTTGGCTTAAAACTCAAATTAGGGTTGTGTTTATGGCTAGGTGTAGGGTTAGGGCTTGGTTTTGGTTAAGGGTTATGGTTAGAGCTTTGGCTCAGTTTGGTTTTAGGGCTAGGGTTAGGGTTAGTGAAATTTTTAGTATTAGTGTTAGGGTTAGGACTACTGTTAGAAATAGGCTTAGGCTTCAGTTTAGGGTTAAATTTTGAGTTAGGTTTTTATATAAGGTTAGTGCTATGGCTAAGGATAGGGCAAGGGTTAGGACTAGGATTTGAGATAGGGTTAGGTTTATGGGAAGGGATAGGATTAGAATGAGTGATAGGGCCAATGTGAGAGTTAGAGTTATTCTTAGGGCTAGGGATAGCGTTAGGGTTAGGGATAGCGCTAAATTACGGCTAGGGTTAGTGTTAGGGCTAGGGTTAGAGCTAGTTTTAGAATTAGCATCAGGGTTAGGGCTAGTTTTAAGCTTAGGCATCGAGTTAGGCTTAGATTTAAAGTTCGATCTCGATCTAGTGTTAAAGTTAGGGCTAAGGATAGGGCAATTGTGAAGAAAAGGGTTAGGGTTAGGGTTAGTGTTACGTTAAGGGTAAGGGATGTGCTTTTGGCTAGGTTTAGGGCTTTGGCAAGGGTTAGTATTAGGGTTAGGGCTAGAGTTAGGGTTATGTTCATGATTAAGCCTAGGTTTATGGCTAGGACGAAGTTGAGTGTTTGTGTTAGCGTTAGGGATAGTATGAGGTCTAGGGCTAATGTCTTGTTTAGGGTTATAGTAAGGGCCAGATTTAGTGTTAGATTTGTGGCCTGGTTTAAGGAGATTTTCTGTGTTAGGGTCAGGGCTAGGAGTAGGGCAAAAGCTAATGTAAGAACAAGGGTTACCATTAGTTTTAGTTTTATGGTTAGGGTTAGGGGTATTTTGAGTGCTAGGGTTAGGTTTAAGGTAAAGGTGATATTTAAAGCTACAGTTCTTGTTAGGATAGGAATCAGGGTCAGTAGTAGTTTTAGAGTTAGCATTAAGACTTGAATTAGGGCTATTGTTAATGTTAGTGTTCGATTTGAGTTTAGGGCAGTGTTTAGATTTAGGGTGAGTGTTAGGGATGAGTCAGGTTAAGGGTTAGTTTTTAGGTGAGGCTTAGGACTCGAATTAGGGCTATGTTTAGGTCTAAGTGTAATGTTAGTATTTGATTTAAGTTAAGTTTTATGGTTAGGGCTATTGCTCGGTTTTGGTTTACTGCTAGGATTGGGTTAGGGCTAGTTTTACAATTATCATTAGGGTTAGGGCTAGTGTTAGTGTTAGGCTTAGCCTTAGGTTTAAGGTTAGATTTAGAGGTATGGTTAGGGCTGGGACTAACTTTAAGGCAAGTGTTAGGGCTAGTGTTAGGTTTATTGTAGTAGACAGGGATAGAACTAGAAATAGGGCTAGGCCAAGATTTATAGTTAGTCTTAGGGCTAGGGTTATGATAGGGTTAGAAATAGAGCTAAATTAGGGCTTTCATTGGGGCTAGGTTTTGTGTTTAGCTTAAGCCTAGGATTAGGGTTAGGGTTACTTTAAATTTAGAGTAATGGATCACATTAGAGCTAGGTTTAGAGGTAGGGTGAGGGTTAGAATTAGAGTTAGGTGTAGGGCTAGATATAGGGTTATGATTAAGGCTAGTTTTAGGACTAGGATGAGGGCTAGGTGTGTTTCTAGGGTTATGTCTAGGATTAGGGCTGGGGCTAATTTCAGGTCCAGAATTATGCTTTAAGATATTTTTAGGGTTAGGTTTATGGATAAGTCTAGGCTAAGGTTTAGGTGTTGGGTTACCATCAATTTTAGAGCTAGGGGTATTATTAGGGTCAAGTTCTGGGTTAGGATTTGGGAATAGGTTAAAGTTCCAAGTTTGGCTTGAATTAGTTGTAGAATCAGGGTTAGGGTAATGATAGGGTTAGATTTAGGATTCAGGTTAGGTTTAGGGTAAAGGAATCATTAGGGCTAGTGTTAGTGTTAGGCTTAGGCTTAGGTTTAAGTTTAGATTTAGAGTTAGGGATAGGGATGGGACTAACTTTAAGGCAAGTGTTAGGGCTATTGTTAGGTTTACAGTAGCAGATATGGAAAGATCTAGGGATAAGTATAGGGCTAGGGCAAGAGTTAGAGTTAGTCTTAGGGCTAGGGTTAGGATAGGGTTAGAGATAGAGCTAAATTAGGGATAGGATTAGGGCTAGGTTTTGGGTTTAGCTTAAGCCTAGGGTTAGGGTTAGGGTTAGGTTTAAATTTAGGGTAATGGATTACATTATATCTAGGTATAGAGGTAGGGTGAGTGTTAGAATTAGGGTTAGGTATAGGGCGAGAGTTTGGCTTAGGATTAAGGCTAGGTTTAATGCTAGGATGAGGGCTAGGTGTGTTTTTAGGGATAGGACTAGGATTAGAGCTAGAACAAATTTCAGGTCCAGAATTATGGTTAAAGTTAGTTTTAAGGTTAGGTTTATGGCTACGTCTAGTCTAAGAGTTAGGTGTTGGGTTATGGTCAAGTTTAGAGCTAGGGTTATTATTAGGTTAAGTCTGGGTTAGGGTTTGGGATTTGTTAAGGTTTCAAGTTTGGGCTTGAGTTAGTTTTAGGATTAGGGTTAGGGTAATGATAAGGTAAGATTTAGGATTCAGGTTAGGTTTAGGGTAAAGGAATGGTTAGTATTTGAAATAGGGTTTGGTTTATCATTAGACTTTGGGTTATGGTTATGTTAATGGATAGAGTTAGAGATCAGTTTAAGGCTAGCATTATGGTTACAAGTAGGGCTAGTGTTAGGGATAGGTTAGGATTAAAACTAGGTTTAGGGATCTGAATAGGGCTAGGTTTTGGGTTATGTTAGGGCTAGTGTTAGTGTTACAGCTAATGTAAGTACTAGGTTTACAATTAGGGCTAGTTTAGGGTTTTAATGCTAGATTTAGGGTTAGGGTTAGGTTTACTGTTATGGTGATATTTAGAACTTGAAGTGTTAGGGTCAGTGTCAGGTTCATGAGTAGTTTTAGGATTTGGCTTCCAACTCGAATTAGGGCTAGGTTTAGGTCTATGTGTAAAGTTAGAGTTTGGTTTAGGTTAATGTTTAGGGTTAGAGCTATGGCTTGGTTTTGTTTTAGGGCTAGGGCTAGCGTTAGGGTTCATTTTAGGATTAGTGTTATGGTTTGGGCTAGTGTTAGGGTTAGGCTTCGGTTTAGGATAGGGCTAGATTTATAGTTATGTTTTGCCTAAGGTTAGTGTTAGGGATAAGTATAGGTTAAGGGTTAGCACTAGGGTTAGGGCTTGGGTTAGGGTTACAGTAAGGGATAGGGTTAAAATTAGTGATAGGGCTAGTATGAGAGAATTTTTCTTAGGGCTAGGGTTACGGTTTGGTTTAGGGATAGGACTAAATTATGGCTAGGGTTAGGTTAGGCCTAGGGTTAGGGCTAGTTTTAGAATTAGGCTTTGGCATCTAGTTAGGGTTACATTTAGAGTTAGATTTTGATCTAGGGTTAGTGCTAGGGCTAAGGATAAGGCAAGTGTTACCACTAGGGTTAAGGTTGGAGTTAGGGTTTAATTTAGCATAAAGGATGCGGTTATAGCTAGGATTAGGGCAAAAGCGAGGGTTAGTATTAGAGTTAGAATTAGGTTTAGGGTTAGGGTTATGATGAAGGCTATGTTTAGGGCTACAATGAGGACTAGGATTGTTTTAGGGTTAGGGATAGTATTAGGGCTATGGCTAATGTCAGGTCTAGTTTTACAGTTATGGATAGTTTTAGTGTTAGGTTTATGGCTTGGTCCAGTGTAAGGGTTAGGTTTTTGGTTCGGGTCAGGTTTAGATCTAGGGTTATTTTTAGAATCAGGGTCAGGATTAGGGTTCTGTTAAGTTAGTTAGGTGCATGGTTCGAATTAGTGTTACATTTATTGTTATGGTAATGACAGGGATAGGTTTAGGGTTTAGGTTTGGTTTAGTGTAATGTATAGGGTTAGGGTTAGGCCTTGGGTTATCAGAAGGGTTAGGGTTATCATTAGGGTAATGGATAGGTTTAGCCCGAAGGTTAGGGCTATGGTTATGTGTAGGATTATCAAGAGTGTTTGCATTAGGGTTAGGTTTAACTTTCAGGTTAAAGTTAGATTTAGGTCTCAGATTAAGGGTAGGTTTTGCCTTAGGTTAGGGCTAGGGTTAAGGCTACTGCTAATGTATGAATTGGGTTTCTGATTATAGTTGGTTATAGGTTTAGATTTAGGTCTATGTTTAGTGTTAAGTTTAGGTTTACGGTGATTATGATGTTTACACTCAGGGTTTGTGTTGGCTCAGAGTCAGTGTCAGGGTTAGTTTTCAAGTTAGAGTTAGACTATAATTAGGGATAGGGTTAGGTCTAGGTGTAGGGTTAAGTTTTGTTTAGGTTTACAATTAAGATTAGGGCTATGACTTGTTTTTTTTTTTTTTGGGGGGGGGCTATGGGTTGGGTTAGAGCTAGTTTTATGATTAGTCTTAGGGTTAGGGCTAGTGTAAATGTGAGATTTAGGCTTAGGTTAAGGATTTGGCATAAAAGTACAGTTATGGTTAGGTTTAGTCTTACTGTTAGGGTTAGAACTTGGTATAGAGCTAGTGTGAGAGTTAGTCTTAAGGCTAGGGTTAGGGTTGTGGATAGGGCTAAATTAGGGTTTGGATTAGGGTTAGGGTTAGTGTTAGGTTTAGGCCTAGGGTTAGGGCTAGGGTTAGTGTTAGGTTTAGGTTTAGGGTTAGGTTTAGGTTAAGGTATGGGAATTAAGCTAGTTTTAAAACTAGGGTGAGAATTAGGGTTAAGGTTAGGGTTAACGTTAGAATTAGGATTAAGATTAAAGTGATGTTCCTTGCTAGGATGTGAGCTAATTTTTGTATTAGGGTTAGGGCTAGATTAGAAATAGGGCTAATGTAAGGTCTAAGGTATGGTTAGGGATTGTTTTAGGGTTAGGTTTATGGCTAGGTCTATTGTAAAGTTTATATTTCTTGTTAGGGTCAGGATTAGAGCAATGGGTATTATTAGAGTTAGGGTCAAGTTTAGGGTTTGAGTTAGGATTAGGCTTGGTCTAGTGCTAGTGCCACTGTTAGGTTTAGGTATAGGTTTACGAGTAGAGGTAGTGTTAGGGTTCGGTTTAGGGTTAGGGTCAGATATAGATCTAGGGTTAGTGATAGGGTCAGATTAAGGGTCAGGATTTGGATTAGGGTTAAAGCTAGAATGAGGGCTAGGTATAGGACTAGCAATAGAGTTAGGGTTTGGGATAGGGTAAGGGATAGGGTTAGAGTTATGGTTAGGGTTAGGGTTAGAGTCAGGGCTCGCATTGGGGCTAGGATTTATGTTAGCATTAGGGCTATGGTTAATGAAAGAACTAGTTTTTTTCATTAGGGCTAGTTCTAGGGTTAGTGTTATGGCAATGTTTAGAGCTAGAGATACTGTTGGGGTCAGACTAAGTGTCACGGTTATTTCTAAAGTTAGGGTTAGGACTCAAATTAGGGCTAAGTTTAGGGATAGGTGTAAGGTTAGTGTTTGTTTTAGGTTAAGGGTTACTGTTAGGATTATGGCTCAGTTTTGTTTTAGGGCTAAGGTAGGGTTAGGGCTAGTTTTCCAATTAGCATTAGGTATAGGGCCAGAGATAGGGTGAGGTTTGGGCTTAAGATTAGGGTTTACCACCAGGTTTAGGGCTAGGATGATGGTTAGCATTAGGATTGAGGCTAGGGATAGGGATAGGTTTGGGTTATGGTAAGGGATAGGTTTTGAACTTTGGAAAGGGCAAGGGCAAGAGTTAGAGTTAGTTTTATGGTTAGGGTTAGGATTAGGTTTAGAATTAGGTTTAAATTAGGGCTAGGATTATCACTAGGGTTAGTGTTAGGTTTTGGCCTAAAGTTAGGGCTAGGGTTAGGGTTCGTGTTAGGGTTAGGGTAAGGTATGATGTTACAGCTACATTTTGGGCTAGGGCATGGGATAAAATTAGGTTTAGGGCTCCAGTTAAAGTTAGGATAAGGATCAAGGCTAGGCTTAGGGTTAGGATTAGGTTTAGGGCTTGGGTAAGGGTTAGGGCTAGGGTTAGGTATAGGGCTAATGTCAGTTCTAGGATTAATGTTAGCAATAATTTTAGGTTTAGGTTTATGGCCAGGTCTATTGTAAGTGTTACATTGAGCATTAGGTTCAGATTTACAGCTAGGGGTATTATTAGGGTCAGAGTCAGTGTTAGGGTATCGGTTAAGTTAAGGTTTAGGGTTAGGGCTAAAATTAGCATTAGGGTTAGGGTAATGGATATGGTTAGGTGTCAAGTTCAGGTTAAGTTTAGTATAATGGACAGGGTTAGGGTAAGGCATAGGGTTAGTGTTAGGCCTAGGAATAAAATTTGGTTAAAGATATGGTTCAGGTAATGGATAGGATTAGAGCTACTGTTAGGATAAGGATTATGGTTAGGTTAGGGCTATGGTTAGGGTTAGGCCTAGGGTTAAAATTTGCTTAGGGTTATGGTTAGGGTAATGGATAAAATTATATCTAGGTTTAGGGCTAGTGTTATGGTTAGGAATAGGGCTATGGTTCGGTTTAGGTTTCAGGTTACGACAAGGTTTAGGTTTAGGGTTACGTTTAGGTTAAGTGTTAGGGCTAGGGATAGGGTTAAGGCTATGATTAAATCTAGTGTTAGGGCTCAGATTAGGGCTGGGTTTTGGGTTAGGTTAGGCCAAGTGTAGGACTATGGCTAATGTAAGAACTAAGGTTATGATTAATGCTAGTATTAGGGTTAGCATTAGGACTAGGTATAGTGTTTATATTAGGTTTAGGTTTAGGGGGATGATTAGAGATAGGGTTACTGTTAGGGTCAGAGTCAGGATGAGTGGTACTTTTAGGATTAGGGATAGGACTCGAATTAGACCAAGGGTTAAGGCTAGGTGTATGGTTAGGATTTGTGTTAGTGTTAGGATAAGAATTAGAGATAGGGCTAATATCAGGTCTAGGGTTACATTTAGCTTAGGGTTAGGGTTGGGGCTATGGGTCAGTTTTCTTTTAAAGCTAGGGCTAGGGTTAGGGATAGTTTTGGAATTAGCAGTTGTGTTAGGGCTAGTAGTAAGGTGAGGTTAAATCTTATATTAATTGTTATGGTATTATCTAGGTTTATGTCTAGGGCTATGGTTAGGGCTAAATTCATTGCTAGTGTTACGGTTATGGTAACAGATAGGTTTATAACTAGAAATAGTTCTATGGTGAGAGTTAGAGTTATTCTTAGGGCTAGGTTAGGGGTAGGTTTAAGTTTAGGGCTAAATTAGGGCTAGGATTAGTGCTAGGGTTAGTGTTAGTGTTAGGGCTAGGTTTAGGGTTAGTGTAAGTGTTAGGGATAGGGTTAGGTTTAGGGAAAGGTATGGGGGTTATAGCTAGGTTTAGGGATAGAGTGAGAGTTAAAATTAGGGTTATGACTAAATTAGGGCTAGGATTAGTGGTAGGATTAGTGTTAAGGTTAGGTTTCGTGCTAGGCTTAGGGTAAGCTATGATGTTACAGCTACGTTTTTGGCTAAGTAAAAGAATAAAATTAGGGATAGGGCTAGGGTTAAGGTTACGGTTAGGATTAAATCTAGGTTTAGTGCTAGGATTAGGGCTAGGATTTATGTTAGGGTTAGGGCTAGGATTACAGCTAGGGCTAATGTCAGGTCTAGGGTTATGGTTAGGTATAGTTTTAGGGTTTAGGTTTATAGCTAGATCTACTGTAAGGGTTAGGTTGAGTGTTAGGTTCAGTTTTGCAGCTAGGGTATTATTAAGGTTGGAATCAGGTTTAGGGAATGTGTTAGGTTAAGGTTTAGGGTTAGGGCTCAAATTAGCTTTAGGATTAGCATTAGAGTTAGGGTTATAGATATGGTAAGGTTTAGGGTTCAGTTTAGGTTTAGGGTAATGGGCAGCCTTAGGGTTTGGAAAATTGTTAAGGTTAGACTTAAGGATAGAATTCAGTTAGGGTTATGATCAGGGTAATGGATAGGATTAGAGCTACAGTTAGGGCTAGGGCTATATTAGGTTAGGGCTATGGTTAGTTTTAGGCCTAGGTTTAGAATTTGCTTAGGGTTATGGTTAGGGTAATAAATAAGATTAGAACTAGGATTAGGGCTATGTTTATTGATAGGATTAGGGCCATGGTTCGGCTTAGGTTAAGGTTTAGTTTTGGGGTTAGGTTTAGGTTAAGTGTTAGGGCTAGTGTGAGGGTTAGTGATAGGGTTAAATCTAGGGTTAGGGATCTGATTAGGGCCAGGTTTTGGTTTAGGTTAGGGATAAGGTAGGACTACGGCTATTGTAAGAACTAGAGTTAAGATTAAGGTTATTTTTAGAAATAGCATTAGGTCTAGGTCAAGGTTTAGTGATTAGATTAGGTTTAGGTTTAGGAAGATGATTAGAGATAGGTTTAGTGTTAAGGTCAGAGTCAGGATCAGTGTTACTGATCAGGATTAGAGATAGGACTCGAATTAGGGCTAGAATTAAGGCTAAGTGTAGGTTTAGGTTAGGTGTTAGGGTTAGGGAAGAATTAGGGATAGAGCTAATGTCAGGTCTAGCGTTATTGTTAGGCTAGAGTTAGGTTTGAGCTATGGCTCAGTTTTGTTTTAGAGCTAGGGCTAGGGTTATGGCTAGTTTTAGGATTAGTGATAGTGTTAGGGCTAGTGGTAGAATGAGGTTTAGGCTTAGATTTATTGCTATGGTTAGATCTTGATTTAGAGACAGGGCCTGCATTAGGATTAAGGTTAGGGGTACTGTTAGGATTATGGTAATGGATGGGGTTAGAACTAGAAATAAGAATGGGATGCAATTATAGTTATTTTTTGGGCTACTTTTAGGGGTAGGTTTAGGGTTAGGGCTAAATTAGGACTAGGATTAGTGCGAGGGTTAGTATTAGGGTTAGGCCTAGGCTTAGGGCTAGGATTAAGGCTAGTGTTTGTGTTAGGGTTAGGGTTATATTTAGGGGAATGTATGGGGTTATAACGAGGTTTAGAGCTAATGCTCGGGTTAGAATATGATTTAGGGCTAGGGTTAGGTTTCAGTTTAGGATTAGGGCTAAGTTTTGTGCCAGGATGAGTTTATGAATTAGGGCTAGGGGGCTAGGGCTAATGTCAGGTATAGGTTCAAATTTAGTGGTAGTTTTATGGTTACCTTATTGCTAGGTCTAGTGTAAGGGTTAGGTTTAGGGTAAGGGTCAGATTTAGAGCTAGGCATTTTATTAGGGTCAGTGTCCAGGTATGGTTTGGTTTTGGTTAAGGTTTAGGGTTAAGGCTTGCATTAGCATTAAGGTTCAGTTTAGGATTTGGGTAATGGATAGGGTTAGGTTTAGGATTCATGTTAGGTTTAGAGTAATGGATACGGTTATTTTTAGTGATATGGTTAGCATTAGGCCTAGGGTTAGCATTTGGTTTAGGATTATTTTTAGGCTAATGGATAGGGTTAGAGCTAATGTTAGGGCTAGGGTTAAGGTTAAGTATATTCCTAGGGTTAGGGTTAGGCCTATATTTAGTATCAGGATTAGGTTTAGGGTAAGTATTAGGGTTTGAGCTAGGGTTAGGTCTAGGATGAGCGTTAGGTTTAGAATCGGAGCTAGGATTAGGTTTAGTATTATAATTAGGGAAAGGGTTAGAGTTTGAGCTAGGTTTAGGACTATGTCAAGGGTTAGGGTTAGGGTTTGGTCTATGGTTACACTTAGGTTTACAATTAGGGCTAGGTTTAGGGCTAGATATGGGCTAGGTTTGTGTGATGTTTATGGCTAGTGTTAGGGCTATGGGTAATGTAAGCTCGGGTTATGGTTATGGCTAGTTTTAGGGTTAGGTTTATGGATAAGTCGAGTGTTAGGGTTAGGTTTTGCATTAGGTTAAGGTTTAGAGCTAGAGGTTGTGTTAGAATAAGCGTCAGTGTTTGGGTTAGGGTTAGGGCCAGAATTAGGAATAGCATTGGGTATAGGGATAGGGTTAGTCTTTGTGTTAGGTTAAGGGTTACTGTTAGGGCTAGTTCAAGATTTTTGTTTAGGGCTAGGGCTAGATTTATGACTCTATTTAGGATTAGGTTTGGTCTAGTGCTAGTGTTACTGTTAGGTTTAGGTATAGGTTTACCAGTAGGGATAGAGTAAGGGTCCGGTTTAGGGTTAGTTTCAGGTTTAGATCTAGGATTAGTGTTATGGTCAGAATAAGGTTCAGGGTTTGGGTTAGGGATAGAGCTAGAATGAGGCCTAGGGTTATGACTAATAATAGAGTTAGGGTTTGGGATAGGCTAAGGATTAGTGTTAGGACTAGGGTAGCATTAGTGTTAGGGTTTGGCTTAGGGTAAGGGATAGAATTGGACGTAAGTTTAGGATTAGGGGTAGGGTTAGGTATAGGGTTGGGGTTTCGGTTAGTCTTAGAGTTAAATCTAGGTTTAGGGCTTGGAATATTGCTAGGATATGTGATAGCATTAGGGCTATGTCTAAAGAAAGAACTTGGTTTCTTTTTAGGGCTACTTCTTGGTTTAGCATTAAGGCAATGTTTAGAGCTAGAGTTAGTCTTAGGATCCAAGTAAGGGTCAGGGTTCATCTAGGGTTAGGGTTAGCACTCAAATTATGGAAAGGTTTAGGTGTAGGTTTAGGGTTAGTGTTTGATTTAGGTTAAGGGTTAAGGTTAGGTTTAGGGCTTAGTTTTGTTTTAGGGCTAGGTTAGGGTTATGGCTAGTTTTCCAATTAGCATTGCTGTTAGGGCTAGTTTTAGAATGAGATTTAGGCTTAAGTTTAGGTTTTATCCAATTTTAGGGGTAGAGCAAAGGTTAGTGCTAATTTGTACTAGGGATAGGGCTAGGTTTTGGGTTATGGTGAGGGATAGGTTTAGAACCAGGGATAGGGCTAGGGTGAGAGTTAGAGTTAGTCTTAGGGATAGGGATAGGGTTAGGTTTAGTGTTAGGCATAAATTAGGGCTAGGGTCAGTGCTAGAGTTAGTGTTAGGTGTAGGCCTAGGTTTAGGGCTAGGGTTAAGGTTAGTGTTAGTATTATGGTAAGGTATGATGTTACACCTATGTTTAGTGCTTGGACAAGGGATAAAATTAGGGATAGGGCTGGGGTTAAGATCAGGGTAAGGATTAAGGCTGGCCTTAGAACTAGGATTAGGGCTAGGGATAGGGCTAATGTCAGGTCTAGCATTAAGGTTAGGTAGGGTTAGGGATAGGGCTATGGCTCAGTTTTGTTTTAGAACTAGGCCTAGGGTTAGGGCTAGTTTTATGATTAGAGATAGTGTTAGGGCTAATGATAGGGTGAATTTTAAGCTTAGATTTATTGTTATGGTTAGATCTAGGTTTAGGTCTATGGCTAGGGTTAGGGCTAAGTTTAAAGCTAGTGTTATTGTTATGGTAACCGATGGTGTTAGAACTAGACATAGGGCTAGGTTGAGAGTTTGAGTTAGTATTCTGGCTATGGTTAGGGGTAAGTTAAGGGTTAGGGCTACATTCAGGGTAGGATTAGCGCTAGTGTTAGTGTTAGGGTTAGGATTAGGGCTAGGGTTAGTGTTAGTTTTAGGGTTAGGATTAGGTTTATGGGAAGGGATTGGGTTATAGCTAGCATTAGGGCTAGGGCAAGGTTTAGAATTAGGGTTAGGGCTAAGGTTAGGGTTTGGGTTAGGATTAAGACTAGTTTGATATGTCAAGAGCTTTATAATGTTTTGAACAACCAATAAAAAAATATATAAATATCTAAAAAAAAAAAAAAAGACTAGTTTTAGTGCTAGGCTGAGGGTTTGGGTTAGGGCTACAGCCAGGATTAGGTCTAGGGCTAATGTCCAGTCTAGGTTTATGGTTAGTGTTAGTTTTAGTGTTTGGTTATGACTATGTCTATTTTAAGTTTTAGTTTTAGGGTAAGGGTCAAGTTTAGAGCTAGGTGTATTATTATGATCAGTGTTCAGGTAGGGTTTGATTTAGGTTAAGATTTAGGGCTAATGCTTGAATTTGATTAGGGTTAGGTTTAGGGCTAGGATAAAGTCTAGGTTTTGTGTGATATTTAGGGCTAACTTTAGGGCTTGGTTAATGTAAGAGCGAGGGATATGGGTATGGCTAGTTTTGGGGTAAGGGTAATATATAAGTCTAGTGTTAGGGTTATGTTTTTGTTTAGCATAAAGTTTAGAGCTAGGATTTCTATTAGATTAAGTGTCATTGTGGGGTTAGTGTAAGTTTTAGGTTTAGAGCCACAATTAGGACTAACGTTTGGTATAGTGAGAGGTTTAGTCTTTATGTTAGGTTAATGGTTATTTTTAGGGCTGAGTGCTACATTTTTGTTTAGGGCTATGGCTAGATTTTTGACTCTATTTAAAATTAGGTTTGTCTAGTGCTACCGTTACTGTTAATTTTAGGTATAGGTTAACAAGTAGAAGTAGTGATAGGATTTGATTTAGAGTTAGGGTCAAGTTTAGATCTAGGGTTAGTGTTAGGGTCAGAATAAGGGTCAGGGTTACGGTTAGGGTTAGAGGTAGAATTAGGGCTACATTTTGGACTAATAATAGAGTTAGGTTTTGGGGTAGGCTAAGAATTATGGTAAAGACTAGGGTAGCATTAGAATGAGGATTTGGCTTAGGGTAAGGTATAGGGTTAGAGGTAGGGCTAGGGTTAGGGTAAGGGTTAGGGTTAGTGTTAGAGTTAGGGTTTCGGTTAGTGCTAGTGTTGGCTTTGGGTTATAGTTAGCTTAAGGGGTAATTAGGGTAAGTGTTATGTTTAGGGTTAGTATTAGGTAAGTGTTATGGTTAGGGTTAGGGTCATGGTTAGGGTTAATGTTAGGGTTTGCATAAGTGTTAGGACAGGTTTAGTTTTAAGATTAGGTTAAGGTTTGTGTTAGAGTTATGGTGAGGGTTTGGGTTACCTTAAGGTTAGGGTTATGGTTATGGTTATGGTTAGGGTTAGTGTTAGGATTAGGTTTAGTATTCAGGTTAGGGTTAGGGTTAGGTTTAGTTTAAGGATTAGGGTTAGGGTTAGTGTTGGGGTTAGGTTTAGGTTTATTATTAGGGTTAAGGTTAGGTTAGGATCAGTGTTAAGTTTACAGTTAGGTTTAGGGTTACGGTTAGTTTAAGGTTTAGTTTTAGGGTTTGTGTTAGGGTTAGGGTTTGGGATATGGTTACCGTTAGCGTTAGGTTTAAGGTTAGTGTTTGTGATTGGGTTGGGTTAGGTTTAGGATTCTGGTTAGGGTTAGGGTTAGTTTTAGAATTACGGTTAGGGTTAAGTTTAGGTTTAGTGTTAGGGTTAATGTTAGGTTTAGGGTTAGGGTTCACTTTAAATTTAGGTTTTGGGTTAGAGTTAAGCATAGATTTAGTGTCAGGATTAGGGTTACGGTTAGTTTTATGGTTATGGTTATGGTTAGTGGTAATGTTAGTGTTACAGTTAGAGTAACAGTTAGGTTTAGGGTTAGTGTTATGTTTAGGCTTAGTGTTAGAGTTTGTATTAGTTATACAGTTATGGTTGGGGTGAGGATTATTTTTTATGTTTACAGTTGACGTTAGTGTTGTTTTTAGTGTTAGGGTTAGTTTTAGGGTTAGGTTTAGGCAACGATTAGTATTAGGGTCATGATTAGGTTAGGGCTAGGGTAAGGGTTAGGGTTTGTGTTAGGGTTATAGTTAATGTTAGGGTTTGTATTAGTGTTATTGTTAGGATGTGGGTAAGTGTTATGATCATGGTTAGAGTTAGGGTTAGGGTTCGTGTTAAGGTTATGTTTGGGGTTAGTGTTAAGGTAAATTGTAGGTTTATGGTTAAGGTTAGGGTTAGTGTTACAGTTATGGTTAGGGATTGAGTTAGGATTAGTGTTTGGGTTAGGGTTACAGTTAGGTTTATAGTTAGTGTTATGGTTAGGGTTAGATTTAGTGTTGAGTTTAGAATTAGGTTTATGGTGAGGTTTAGTGTTAGTGTTAGGATTAGGTTTATGTTTAGTGTTAGGGTAAGGGTTAGGGTTAGGATTAGTGTTAGTGTTCGGGTTAGTGTTTGGTTTGGGGTTTGTGTTAGGGTTAGATTTAAGGTTAGGGTTAGCTTTAAGGTTAGGGTTACGGTTACTGTTAAAATTAGGTTTAAGGTTAGGATTGCGGATTGGGTTAGAATTAGAGTTCGGGATAAGGTTAGGGTTAGCATTAGTGTTTGGGTTAGTTTTATAATTATTTTTAGGGTTAGTGTTAGGTTTAGGGTTAGAGTTAATGTTAGGTTTAGGGTAGGATTAGGTGAGTGTTAGGGTTAGGGTAATGGTTAAGGATAGGGTTAGTATGAGGGTTAGATATAGTGTTATGGTGAGGGAGAAGGTTAGGTTTAGGGTTAGGCTAGGGTTTGTGTTTGGGTTAGTGTTAGGGTTAGGTTTATGGGTAGGATTAGGTTTAGGTTTAGGGTCAGGGTATGGTTAGTGTTAGGGTAAGGGTTAATATTTGTTTTAGGTTTAGGATTAGTGTTAGTGTTAGGGTTATGGTTAAGGTTATTGTTATGGAAAGGGTTAGGTTTTGTTTTAGGTAAGGTTAGTGCTAGGGATAGGGTTACGATTAGTATTACCATTAAGGTTATGTATAGGCTAAGGGTTAGTTTTAGGGTTAAGGTTAGGGTTAGGAGTAGTGTAAAAGTTAGAGTTAGGCTTAGGTTTAGTGTTGGTGTTAAGGTTAAGATTGGTGTTAGGGTTATTTTTAGTGTTAGGTTCAGGATTAGGTTTAGTGTTATGGTTAGCATTAGGGTTGGATTAAGAGTTAATGTTATGGTTAGCATTAGGATTAGAGTTAAGGTTAGGGTTAGTGTTAGCATTAGAGTTAGGTTTAGTTTTAGTGTTTGGGTTATTGTTAGGGTTAGGTTTAATGTTATGATTAGTATTAGGTTTATGTTTATGGTTAGGTTTAGGGTAAGTGTTCGGGTTAGGGTTACAGTAAGCTTTAGGTTTGATGTTAGGTTTAGGGTTAGGATTAGAATTAGGTTTTGTACTATGGTTAATGTTAGGCTTAGGGTTAAGGTTAGGTTTAGGGTTAGGATTAGGATTATGCTTAGGTTTAGTGTTAATGTTAGGTTCAGTTGTAGGGTTTTTGTTATGGTTAGGGTTTGGTTTAGGGTTAGGTTTACAGTTAAGATTAGTGTTATGGTTAAATTTAGGATTAGTATTAGGGTTAGGATTAGGGTTAGAATTAGTGTTAGGGTTAGGGATAGTGTTTGTGATACAGTTAGGTTTTTGGTTAGGGTTAGTTTTATAGTTAGGGTTAGGGTTCAGTTTAGGATTAATATTAGTGCTACTGTTAAGGTTATTGTTAGGGTTAGGTTAGTATATGTGATATGGTTAGGGTTAAGGTTATCAGTAGGTATATGGAGAAAATTAGAGTTAGATTTAGGGTTAGACTTAGGGTTATGGTTAGGGTTAGTCTTAGTTGTAAGGTTAGGGTTAGGGTTAATTATAGGGTTAGTTGGGGTTAAGTTTAGTGTTAGGGTTAAGTTCAGGTTTAGTGTTAGGGTTAGTGTTAAGGTTAGTGTTAGTGTTAGGGTTAGGGTTAGGTAAGGGTTAGGGTTAAAGTTAGGTTAGAGTTAGTGTTATGGTTTGGTTAGTGTAGTGTTAGAGTTAGCATTAGGGTTAGGGTTTGTGTTAGTATTAATGTTAGGGTGTGGGTTAGTATTAGGGTTATGGATAGGGTTAGCTCTAGAATTCATGTTATAGTTTCATTTAGGATTAGTTTTAGAGTTAGTTGTAGGTTTATGTTTATGTTTAGGATTAGGGTTAGTGTTAGTGGAAGAATTAGGGTTAGGTTTAGGATTAGTATTTGGGTTAGTGTTAGAGTTAGGTTGAGGCTAGTGTTAGCATTAGGGTTAAAGTAAGTGTTAGGCTTCGGGTTACGTTTATGTTGAGGTTTAGGATTAGTGTTAGTGTTAGGATTATGGTTCTTGAGAGTGTTAGGGTTAGAGTTAGGGTTAGTGTTAAGGTTAAGGTTAGGTTTAGGGTTATTGTAAGGGTTAGTGTTAGTGTTAGTGTTAGGGATAGTATTAGGGTTAGGGATAGGTTAGGGTTAGTTTTAGGGTTAGGGCTGGAGTTAGGTTTAGGGTCAAGTTTGTGTTAGGGTTTGGGTTAGGCTTATGGTTAGGGTTAGGGTTAGGGTTATGGTTAGGTTTAGGTTTAGTGTAAGGGTTAGGGTTAGGGTTAGTGTTAGGGTTAAACTTATGTTTCTTGTTAGTATTAGGGATATGGTTAGTGTTATGGTTAGGGTTAGGTTTAGGGTTAGGGAGAGTGTTAGTGTTAGTAGTAGATTTAGGGGTAGGGCTATGTTTAGGGTTAGTGTTAGTGTTACAGTTAGGGTTAGAGTTAGTTTTAGGGTTCATTTTAGTCTTAGGTTTACGGTTATGTTTAGGATTAATTTTAGGTTTACAGTTAGTATTAGGGTGGGAGTTCGGATTAGGGTTAATTTTAGAGTTCAGGTTAGTGCTAGGTTTAGTGTTAGGATTGTGTTTGTGTGAGGGATATGATTTGTGTTAGGCTAAAATTTAGGTTTAGGGTTTTTGTTAGGGTTAGGTTTTTTGTTAGGGTTAGGTTTTTTGTTAGGATTAGGTTTAGGATTAGGGTTAAGTTTAGTGTTAGAGTTAGTGTTAGGTTTACATTTAGGTTTAGGGTTAGTGTAATGGTTAGGATTAGGATTAGTTTCAGGGTTAGTGTTAGGGTTAATGTTAGGTTTACTGTTAGATTTAGTGCTAGTGTTAGGGTTAGGGTTAAGGAGAGTGTTAGGGTTAGGGAGAGTGTTAGGTTTAGGTCTAAGGTTAGAGTTAGGGTTAGTGTTACAGTTAGAGATAGGGTTAGGATTTGGATTAGGTTTAGGATTAGTTTTAGAGTTAGGGTTAGGGTAAGGGCTAGGGTTAGTGTTAGGATTAGTGTTTGTGTGAGTTATAAGTTTTGTGTTATGGTAATGATTAGGGTTGTGATTAGAATTAGGGTTAGATTGAGGTTTAGGAATAGGTTTAGGGTTAGTTTTGGGGTTACTTATAGCTTAGGGTTAGTGTTAAGGTAAGGGTTAGGATTAGTGTTAGGGTTATCGTTAAGGATTGTGTTATGGTAAGGATTACGGTGAGAGTTAGGTGTAGGGATAGGTTTAGGGTTAGGTTCAGTGTTAGTGTTAATGTTATGATTAGGGTTAGAGATAGTATTAGTGTTAGAGATAGGATTAGGGTTACTTTTAGGTTTAGGTTTAGAATTAGGTTTAAGGTTAGTGTTATGGTTAAGGTTAGCATTATGGTTAGGTTTAGAGTTATGTTTATGGTAAGGTTAGTTTAGGGGTTAGGCTTAGGGTAAGGGATCTGGTTAGGATTAAGTTTAGTTTTAGAATTGGGGTTAAGTTTTCGGTTAGGGTTAGTTAAAGTTTAGTGTTAGGGTAATAATTACAGTTTGTGTTAGGGTAAGTGTTAGGTTTAAGTTTTGTGTTAGGGTTACAGTTAAAATTAAAATTTTGGTTATGATTAGAAAGAGGGTTACACTGAGGCGTAGGGTTAAGTTAAAGTTAGTTTTCGGGTTGTGGGTAGTTTAGTTAGTGTGTTAGGGTTAGGGTTATGGTTAGTATTAGTGTTAGGTTTAAATAAGGGTCAGGGATAGGGTTAGTGTTAGGTTTAGGTTTAGGCTTAAGGTTAGGGTTAGTAATAGGGTTATTGTTGGGGTTATGGTTTGTGTTAGGATTAAGGTTAGGTTTAGTGTTAGGGCTTGTTTTAGGTATAGGTTTAGGGTTTAGGGTTCAGTTAGGGTTAGTGTTAGAGTTAGTTTTAGGGTTGGGTTGGGGTAAGGGTTAGTGTTAGGTTTAGGGTTTGTTTTAGGGTTAGTGTTAGGGTTAGAGTTAGGGTTAGGGTTGGGTAAGTGTTAGAGGTAGGTTTAGGGTTAGGGCTACTGTTAAGATTAGTGTTAGGGATAGGATTAGATTTAGTGTTAGGGTTAGGGTTAGGTTTTGGGTTAGTATTAGGTTTAGGGTTAGGGTTAGGGTTATGGTTAGAGTTAGTGCTATGGTTAGTGTTAGTTTTACTGTTATGGTTAGCACATGTTACATTTAGGTTTAGTGTTCATGTTAGTGTTAAGGTTAGGGTTATTTATAGTGTAAGTGTTAGTGTTAGTTTTAGGGTTAGTGTTAGTTAAAAGTTAGGGTTAGTGTTAGGTTTTGTTTAGGGTTATGTTTAGGGTTAGGAATTGTGTTAGGGTTATGGTTATTTTTTAGGTTAGAGTTACATCAGGTTTAGGGTTATGGTTAGAGTTAGGATTACTGTAAATGTTAGTGTTAGGATAGGGTTAGGGTTAGTGTTATGGTTATTGTTAATTTTAGGGTTAGTATTAGGGTTATGTTTAGGGTTGGTGTTAGGTTTAGGATTAGTGTTAGTGTTAGTGTTAAGGTTAGGGTGAGGAATTTGTGTTAGGATTATGGTGAGGATTAAGTTTAGGATTATAGTTATGGTTAGGATTAGTTTTAGGGTAAAGAGTAGGATTAGGTTAGGCTTAGAGTATGGTTAAAGTTAGGTTTAGGGTTCAGGTAAGGTTTAGGATTAGGGTTAAGTTTGGTTTAGGGTTAGATTAGGGTTTGGGTTATGTTTAGGGTTTTGTTAGGGTTAAGTTTAGGATAAGTGTTAGCTTTAGGTTTATGGTTAGAGTTATGGTTAAGGTTAGTGTTAGTGTTAGGGTTAGAGTTATACTTAGGTTTGAGTTAGTGTTAGGATTAGGGTTATGTTTTGGAATAGCTTTAGGTTTAGGATTAGGTTTAGAGATATTGTTGTGGTTAGGTTTAGGTTTAGGATTAGGGTTAGTGTTAAAGTTAGGATTAGTATTAGTGTTAGGGTTAGTTTTAGGGTTAGGGTTTCTTTTAGGGTTAGGGTTAGGGTTATGGTATGGTTTTTATTAGGATTAGGTTTAGGGTTAGTGTTAGGGTTAGGGTTACGTTATGGTTAGGGTAAAATTTAGGGTTAGATTTAGGGTTATGGTTAGAGTTATTGTTAGTGTTTTTTCTAGGGTTATGGTTAGTGTTAGGATTAGGGTTTAGGTTAGTGTAAAGTTAAACATTAGGGTTTGTGTAGGGGTTATTGTTAGGGATATAGTTAGGGTTATGATAAAAGTTAGGACTACGGTTAGAGTTAGGTTGAGATTTAGTTTTAGGTTAGGATTAGGATTAGGTTTATGGTTAGGGTTAGAGACAGTGTTAGGGTTAAGGTTAGGGTTAGGATTAATGTTAGGATTAAGTTTAGGGTTTGGGTTAAATTAGGGTTAGGTTTACGGTTCCTGGTAGGGTAAAGTTTACTGTTTGTGTTTGTTTTATGTTTAGGTTTAGGGTTAGAGTTAGGGTTAGAGTTAATGTTAGGGATAGGTTTAGGGTTACGCTTAGAGTTAGTGTTAGTTTTAGGTTTAGGGGTCGTTTTAGTCTTATGGTTAAGATTATGTCTAGGGTTAGTTTTATGGTTACAGTTAGGGTTAAGTTTAGATTTAGTGTTTGTGTTAAGGTTAGAGTTAGGTTTAGGGTAAGTGTTAGGATTACATTTAGTGTTAGTGTTTGGTTTAGGGTTAGTTTATGGTGAGGTTTAGGGTTAGTGTTAGGGATAGGGTTAGCTTTAGGTTTAGGGTTAGGTTTGGGTTTAGGGTTAGGGTAATGGTTATGTTAAAGTTAGGATTTGGTTTAGGTTTTATGTTACTGTTAGTGTTAGGGTTAATGTTATGGTGAAAGTTAGTGTTAGGGTTAAGTTCAGTTTAGGGTTAGGTTTATGGTTCGTGTTAAATTTAGGATTAGGGTTGGTGTTAGCTTTAGTTTTATGATGAGGGTTAGATTTAGGGTTAAGATTAGTGTTAGTGTCAGGTTAGTGCCATGGTTAGGGTTAGTTTTAGTGTTTGGGTTAGGGTTAGGGTTAGGATTTGGTTTAGTGTTAGGGTTAGTGTTATGGTAAGGGTTAGGTTAGGGTTAGGGTTAGGGTTCGTATTAGGGTAAGGGTTAGGGTGATAGGTAGGCTTAGGTTTAGATTTACGGTTAGGGTTAGTGTTAAGGTTAGGGTTATTGTTTGGGTTAGGTTTATAGTTAGGATTAGGGATAGAGTTAGGGTTGGGTTAGGGTTAGTGTTAGGTTTAGGGTTAGGGTTAGGGTTATGTTTAGGTAAGGGTTAGGTTCAGGGTTATGGCTACTGTTAGAATTAGGTTTAGGTTTAGGGTTAGGGTTAAGGTTAGTCTGAGGTTTAGATTTAGCATTAGGGTTAGGGTTCAAGTGAGAGTTAGGCTTTGGTTTAGGGTTGGTTTAGGGTTACGGTTAGAATTAGGGTTAGTCTTAGGATTAGGGTTAATGTTATGGTTAGTTTTAAGGTTAGTGTTAGGTTTAAGATTAGGTTTCAGGTTAGGGTTCGTGATAGGTTTAGGGTAGGGTTAAGGGTTAGTGCTAAGATGTGGGTTAGGGTTATTGTTAGGTTTAGGTTTACCGATAGTGTTAGAGTTATGGTTAGGGTTAGGGTTAGGATTAGTGTTAAGTTTTCTAACCTTAACCCTTGTAAGGTTTAGGGTTTGTTTTAGGATTAGAGTTAGTGATATTTTTAGGGTTAGGTTTAGGGTTGGTATTTGCTTATTCTTAGGTTTAGTATTAGGGCTATGGTTAGGTATATGTTAGGGATAGAGATAGGTTTAGGTTTAAAATTAATGTTTGAGTTAGTGTTAGAGTTAAATTTTTGGTTCGTTTTAGGGTTAGTGTTAATTTAAGGTTTTATTTAAGGTGAGGTTTATGGTAAGTTTTATTTTATGTTAGATTCATGGTTAGGATTAGAGTTAGGATTAGGGTTTGGGCTAGGGTGATGAGAGCCACAGCCAAAGGGGCCCCAGCAAACTTCCAGCTGCCAGCTGATGATTGGCTCACAGCAGCCCCAGCAAACTTCCAGCTGCCAGCTGATGATTGGCACACAGCAGCCCCAGCAAACTTCCAACTGCCAGCTGATGATTGGCACACAGCAGCACCAGCAAACTTCTAGCTGCCAGCTGATTGGCTCCTCTGTGGTGATGCTCATTGGGCTGTTTCCCCACCCTTTCAGACCATGGAGCTACTCATTGGGGGACTTGTTTTTGCTCTGTTCACGAGACCCAGTTAATCAGCCTCAAGAGTAGGAGGAGTGTGGGGGGGGTTGAGAGGCTTGTGGGAAGACAGTGGGGGCAGTTGGGCTCTCAGGGAATTCCTGAAGAGCTCGTGTGTTGTGGCCTGTGTGTTCTAAAAATAAAGTTCTTTTCTGCTTGATAAGTGGCTCCTGAATTGTGCCCAGCCATACTGTGGCATTAGGGTTAGTGTAATTTTAGGGTTATAGTTAGGGTTAGTGTTAAAGATAAAGTAAGCGTTAGGCTTAGGGATAGTGTTTGGGTTAGGGTTAGATTTTGTGTTAGGGTTAAGGTTAGGGTTAGGGTTAAGGTTAGGTTTAGGGTTAGGGTTACAGTAAGTTTTAGGGTTAGGTTTGGGGACTGTTAGTTTAGGGCTAGAGTTAACGTTAGTTTTAGGTTTAGGGTTATGGTTTGTGTTAGGGTTAGTGTTAGGGTTAGTTTTAGGGTAACAATTAAGATTTAGGTTAAGTTTAGGGTAAGGGTTAGTGTTAGTGTTAGGTGTAGGGTTACGTTTAGTGTTAGTTTTAGGGTTAGGTTTAAGGTTAGAGTTAGGATTAATGTTATGGATAGGGTTAGGTTTAGGGTTAGGGTTAGTGTTAGCATTAGGGTTAGGTTTTATATTTGGGTAAGTGTTAAGTTTAGTGTTAGTATTAGGGTTCGGGTTAGGATTATGGTTATCATTTGGGTTAGGGTTAGTGTTAGGATTAGGGTTTGGGTCATGTTTATGGCTAGTTTTACAGTTAATTGTAGGTTTAAGGTTAGTGTTAGGGTTCAGGTTATGTTTTATTTTAGGTTTAGGGTTTGTTTTAGGGTTAGGATTAAGGTTAGTTTTAGTATTAGTTTTAGGGTTAGGTTTAAGGTTATTGTTAGGGTTAGGGTAAGGGTTGGGTTTAGGTTTATGGTTAGTGTTAGGGTTAGGGTTAGTGTTAGGGTAAGTGTTAGGGTTAAGTTTAGGGTTAATGTTATTGTTAGGTTTAGGGTTAAGGTTAGGCTTAGCTTTGGGATTAATGTTGATTTTAGTGTTTGTGTTAGGGTTAGTGCTAATATTATGTTTAGGGTAATATTTAATGTTATTTTTAGGGTTAGGGTAGAGTTAGGATTAGTGTTAGGGTTCGGGTTAGGGTTCATGTTATGGTTAGTGTTAGTATTAGGGTTACGGTTAGGGTTACTGTTAAGTTTAGGGTTAGGGTTAAGAATAGTGTTAGGGTTAGGGGGAGGGTTTGGGTTACTGTTATGGTTAGGGTTAGTGTTAGTGTTAGGGTTAGTGTGCAAGTTATGTTTAGGATTAGAGTTAGAGTTAGGATTAGTGTTAGTGATAGGCTTAGGGTTAGGGTTAAGATTAGCGCTAGGGTTAGTGTTAGTGTTAGGGTTAGGGTTAGGATTAGGGTTAGGTTTAGTGTTAAGGTAAGTGTTAGGTTTAGCTTTAGGTTTAGGTTTAGTTTTAGGGTTAGGGTTAGTTTTAGAATTAGGTATTGGTTTAAGGTTAGTGTTAGTGTTAGGATTCAAGTTATGGTTTATGTTAGGGTTATGGTAAGGTTTAGGGATTGGTTATTAGGGTTTGGGTTAGAGTAAGGATTTTGGTTAGGTTTACAGTTAAGTTTTAGGTTAGTTAGGGTTAGGATTAGCGAGAGGGTTAGTGTTAGGGTTAGAGTTAGTTTTAGGGTTCAATTTAGGTTTAACCTTCATGATAGGGTTAGGTTTGGGGTTAGGTTTAGTATTATTGTTAGTGTCACTCTTCATGTTAGAAATATGATTAGGTTTAGGGTTAGAGCTATGGTTAGGATTAGGTTTAGGTTAGGGTTAGGGTTATGGTGTGTGTTACAGTTTATTTTACGATTTGGTTTATGCTTTGATTGAGGGCTAAGTTTAGGGTTAAGTGTAGGAATAGGGTTACAGTTAGGGTTAGGTTTAGTGTTAATATTAGTTTTAGGGTTCTGTTTATGGTTAGGGTTAGGTTTAGTGTTAGGCTTAGGGTTACGGTTACTGTTAGTGTTTGGGTAATGATTAGGGTTAGGTTTAGGGTTTGGGTTAGTGTTAGGTTTAGGGTTAAGTTTGGGGATAGGATTAGGTTTAGTTTTAAGGTTAAGGTTTTTTTGGGGGTTAGCATCAGGGTTAGTTTTACTTTTTGTGTTAAGTTTAGAGTTACAATTAGGATTAGGGTTAGAGTTAAATTTAGGGTTAGGTTAAGGGTTAGACTTAGGTTTATGGGTAATGTTAGGGTTAGTTTTAGGGTAAGGGTGTGTGTTAGGATTAGGGTTAGTTTTAGGATAAAGTTAGATTTAGGTTTAGGGTTAGTGTTAGGGTTAGGGTTAGTGAGAGGTTTATGGTTGATGTTAGGGTTAGTGTTACGGTTATGGTTAGAGTTCCTGTTATGGTTAGGTTTAGGTTTAGGTTTATGTAAGTGTTAGGTTTAAGTTAGTGTTTGTGTTAGCATTAAGGTTAGGGTTGTGATTAGTGTTTGGGTTAGGGTTAATGTTAGTGTTAGGGTTAGATTTAGGGTTAGTGTTAGGGTTAGGGTTAGAATTTGTGTTAAGATTAAGGTTATTTGTGTTAGCATTAGGGATAGGGTTAGTGTTAAGGTTAGTTTTAGGGTTAAGGTTAGCTTTAATGTTAGAGTTAGGGTGAGGTTTCGTGTTAGGTTTAGGTTTAGGGTTAGGGTTAGGGTTATGTTAGGGTCAGGGTTTTGTTTTAGGTTAGGGTTTGTGTTATGGTTAGGGTTAGATTTAGTGTTAGTGTTAGGATTAAGATTAGTATTAGGGTTAGGGTTAGGTTTATGATTATTATTATGGTTAGGGTTAGAGTTAGGCTTAGCGTTAGTGTTTGGTTTAGGATTAGGGGTCATGTTATGGTTAGTGTTAGGTTTATTGTTAGGGTTAGAGTTAGTGTTAGGGTTACAGTTAGGTTTAGGAATAATGTTAGGGTTAGGGGAAAGTTTAGGGTTAGTGTCAGGGTTAGGGTTAGTGTTAGAGTTATGGTTAGGGTTAATGTTATGGTTAATATTAGGGTTAGGGTTAGAGTTAGGGTTAGGTTTAATGTTAGTGATAGGGTTAGGGTTAGGTTAGTGTTAGGGTTAGCTTTAAGGTGTGGATTAAATTTAGGTTTAGTATTAGGGTAACTGTTAGTTTTAGGGTTAGGTTTATTGCTAGAGTTAGTGTTAGGTTTAGGGTTAGTTTTAGAATTAGGTGTAGGCTTAATGTTAGTGTTAGGTTTCTGGTTATGGTGTGTGTTAGAGTTCTGTTAAATGGTAGAGATTGTGTTAGGGTTAGGATTAGAGTTAGTGTTAGGGTTAGGGTTATGTTTAGGATTAGGGTTTTAGTTAGGGTTTGGATTAGTGTTAGTGTTAGTTTTAGGTTTAGGGATAGGGTTATTGTTAGGGTTAATCTTAGAGATATGGTTAGTGTTGGGGTTAGGTTTATTGTTAGGTTTATGGTTAAGGTTAGTGTCATTGTTTGTGTTAGAGACAGGGTTATGGTTAAGTTTAGAATTAGTGTTAGGGTTACCATTAATTTTAGGGTTAGTGTTTGCATAAGAGCAAGTTTTGGGGTTACTTTTAGGGTTAAAATTAGTTTTAATATTAGTGCTCAGGTTATGGTATTGTTAGGGTGAGGTTGAGGGTTAGGTTTCGGTTTCGGTTTAAGGTTAGGTTTAGTGTTAGGTTTTGGGTTAGGGTGAGGGTGAGGGTTAGTGTTAGGGTTAGGTTATGGTTTGTTTTAGGCTTAGTGTTAGGTTTATGTTTGGGTTAGGGTTAGTATTAGTTTTAGGGTTACATTTCGGATTAGGGTTAGGTTTAGTGTTATGGTTAGTATTACGGTTAGGGTTAGGGTTAGTGTTAGGTTTAGTGTTAGGTTTAGGTTTACGGTTAGAGTTGTGGTAAGGGTTAGATTTAGGTTTAATGTTAGGATTAGCGATAGTGTTAATAGGTTATACTTCGTGGGTTAAGGTTATACTTCGTGTTAGGTTTAGAGGTAGTGTGATTACAGTTAGGATTAGTGTGAGTTTTAGTATAAGGGTTAGTTTTAGTGTTTGAGTTAAATTTAGGGTTAGGGTTATGGATAGTGTAAGGGTTAGGGATAGATTTAGGGTTAGTGTTAGGCTGAGGTTCAGGGTTAATATTAAAGTTACTGTTACTGTTAGTTATAGGGTTAGGGTTAGGTTTAGGTTTAGGGATAGGGTTAGTGTTATGATAAAGGTCAGTTTTAGGGTTAGTTTTAAGTTTACATTTAGTTTTAGTGTTAGGGCTAGTGTTACTTTTAGGTTAGGGTTAGAATTAGTGTTAGTATTAGTGTTAGGGTTAGTGTTAGTGATAAGTTTAGGGTTATGTTTAAGGTTATTGTTTGTGATAGGTTTAGGTTTTGGGTTAGTGCCAGTGTTTGGGTTCGGGTTAGGTTAGTGTTAGGGTTGGTGTTATTGTTAGGGATAAGATTATGTTTAGTTTTAGGATTAATGTTAGGGTTATGGTTAGGTTTAGGGTATGGTTTAGGTCGAGGGTTAGGGTTAGGATTAGTGTTAGGGTTAGTGTTAGTGTTTGTGATAGGGTTAAGGTTAGTGTTAGGGTTAATGGTAGTATTACAGGTAGGGTTTGTGTTTGGGTGAGGGTTAGGTTTATTTAAGGTTATGTTTATGGTTATATTTAGAATTCAGTTTAGGGTTAGGTTTAAGGTTAGTGTTGCAGTTCGTGTTGAAATTATGGTTAAGGTTATGGTTAGGGTTCATGTTCAGGATATGTTTAGGGTTAGATTATGTTTAGTTTAGGGTTAGGTTTAGGTTTAGTGTTAGAATTAATTTTTTGTTAGGGTTAGTTTTAGGTTTAGATTTAGTGTTAGAATTAGGGTTAGGTATAGGGTGAGGTTTAGGGTTAATATTAGCATTTGGGTTAGGGTTAGGTTTATGGTTAAGCTTAGGGTTAGGTTTCAGGTTAGTGTTAGGTTTATGGTTATGGTTAGGGTTAAAGTTATGGTTAGGGTTACTGTTATGGTTATGATTAGGTTTAGGTTTGTGTAAGGATTAGGGTTAGCGTTACTGTTACAGTTAGAATTAGGGTTGTAGTTAGGGTTAGAATTAGGGTAATGGTAACTGTTAAGGTTAAAGGTAGTGTTAGAGTTAGGGTTAGAATTTGGGTTAAATTTTGGGTGAGTGGTAGCATAAGGTTTAGTGTTCTTCTTAGGTTTAGTATTAGTGTTAGGATTAGGGTTAGGGTTAGTGTTGGGTTTAAGGTTAGGGATAGTGTTAAGGTTAGGGATAGGTTTAGGGTTAGGGTTAGTGTTAGGGTTAGGGTGAGGTTTAGGTTTAGTGTTATGGTTACAATTAGGGTTAGGGTTAGTGTTATCATTAGTGCTTAGTTAAGGGTTATTGTTAGGGTAAGGTTTAGGTTTAGGGTTAGGTTTATGTTTAAGGTTAGGTTTAGTGTTAGGGTTTTGGTTAGGTTTAGTGTAAGGTTTAGTGTAAGTGTTAGGTTAGGGTTAGTTTTAGGCTTAGTGTTAGGGTTTGTTTAGGGTATAGTTCACAGTTCAGATTAATTTTAGGGTTAGGGTGATGGTTAATATTAGTGTCAGTGTTAGAGTTATGGTTAGGGTTATTTTTAGGGTTAGGGTTAGAATGAGAGTAAGTGGTAAGGGTTAGGTTTATGGTTAGTGTTAGGGTTAGGGATAGAATTAGGGTTAGTGTTATGTTTAGCTTTAGGTTTCGTTTTAGGGTTAGGGTTAGGGTGAGTGTTAAGTTTAGTGTTAGGTTTAGGGTTAGGGTTGGGTTAGATTTATTTTTTGGGTTTGTGTTCGGTTTAGGATTATGGATAGCGTTAGGTTTAGGGATAGGTTTAGGGTTAGTGTTAGGCTTATGTTTAGGTTTAGTATTAGTGATAGTGTTAGGTTTGGATTTAGGGTTATTGTTAGTGTAAGGTTTAGGATTAGTGTTAGCATTAGTTTTAGTGTTAGGTATATGTTTAAGGTTAGTGTTAGCATTAGCTTTAGTGTTAGGTATATGTTTAAGGTTAGTGTTAGAGTAAGTATTAGTGTCAGGATTACAGTTATGGATGGAGTTAGTGTTAGTGTTAGGGTTAGGGTTATGTTAGGGTTATGGTTAGGTTTAGGGTTAGTGTTAGAGTTAGTGTTAAGGTTTGTTTTAGGGTGAGGATTAGGTTTAGGTTTAGGGTTACGGTTATAGTTAGGATTCAGATTAGGTTTAGTGTTGGGATATGGTTAGGTTTCAGTTAGTGTTAAGGTTAAAGTTTGTGTTAGGGTTAGATTTAGGGTTAAGTTTATTGTTAGTATTATCGTTAGATTTATGTTAAGGTTATTTTTTTTAGGTTTTGTGTTAGGGTTAGGGTTAGGGTTAGGGTTACCTGAGGGTTTGTGTTACAGTAAGGGTTAGTTTTAGGTATAGGGTAAAGATTTAGTGTTAGTGTTAGTGTTAGCATTAGGGTTAAGGATATGGTTAGGGTTTGTGATAGTGTTAGTGTTAGCATTAGGGTTAGGTTTTTGTTAGGGTTCAGGATAAGCTTAGGGTAAAGTTTAGGATTAAGGTTAGATTTAGTGTTATCATTAGGGTTAGAGTTAATGTTAGCATTAGGGTGAGGATTAGTTTTAGTGTTAGAGATAGTGTTAATATTAGGGATAGATTTAGGTTTAGGGTTAGTGTTAGAGGTAGAGTTAGGGTTAGATTTAGTGTTACGGTTAGGATTAAGATTAGGTTTAGGTTTAGTAAAAGTTTTAGCATTAGGGTTAGTGTTAGAGTTTGTGTTAGTGTTAGGGTTACGCTAAGGTTGAGTGTTAAGGAAAGGATTAGGTTTAAGTTTAGTTAGGGTTAGGGTTAGTGTTAGGGTTAGGGTTAAGCTTTGGGTAGGTTCAGGTTTAGGGTTAGGTTTTCAGTTCAGATTAGGTTTAGGTTAATGTTAAGGTTAGGATTTGGGTTAGTGTTGCAGTTCAGGTAATGCTTAGTGTTGCATTTAGTGTTAGCATTAGATTTAGGATTAGGATCAGCGTTAGTGTTAGGTTTAGGGTTAAGTTAGGCTTAGAGTTACTGATAGATTACTGGTTAGGATTAGTGTTAGTGTTAGGGTTAAGGTTAGGGTAAGTTTTGTTTTAGGATGATTTTACTTTAAGGATTATGATTGTGGTTGGGTTTGTGTTAGGCTTAGGATTAGCAGTAGAATTATGGTTATGGTTAGGATTAAGGTTGATGTTTGAGTTAGGGTTAGTGTTAGGGTTTTTGTTAGGGTTAGGGTTAGTGTTAGGATTAGGGTTATGTTTATGTTTAGTGTTAGGGTTAGGGTTAGGTTTACAGTTAGTGTTAGGTTTAGGGTTAGACTTTAGATTAGAGACAGGGTTAGTGTTAGGGTTAGGATAAGTGTTAGAGTTAGGTTTATTTTTAAGTTTAGGTTTAGGGTTAGTCTTAGGGTTAAGGTTAGTATAGGTTTAGGGTTAGGTTTAAGTAAGTGATAGGGTTATGGTTAGGGTTCTGATTGGGTTTTTTATTATGTTTATGGCTAGGTTTATTTTAGGGATAGAGTTAGGATTAGGTTTAGGGTTAGTGTTAGTGTTAGGGTTAGGGTTAGGATTAGTATTAGTTATAGGGTTAGGGTTAGGGTTAGGGTTAGTGTTAAGATTTGGGTTAGGGTTGCTGCTAGAGTTAGTTTTAGTGATACAGTTAAGGTTAGGTTTAGTGTTAGTGTTAGTGTTAGTTTTACGGTAAGTTTTAGGTATATTGTTGGTTTAGGGATAGTTTTGGGGTTAATGTAAGGGTTAGGGTTAAGGTTACAGTTAATTTTACGGTTAGGATTAAGGTTACAGTAATGGTTTGTGTTAGGCTTAGGGTTAGTTTTAGCTTTAGTTGTATGATTAGTGTTAGGGTTAGGGTTAGAATTCAGTAATGTTAGGGTTAGGGTTGGGTTAGGTTTAGGGTTATGGTTGGTGTTAGGGTTTGTATTAGGCTTAGAGTTAGGGTTATGGTTATGGTTAAGTGTAGGCTTAGGGTTAGTGTTCGTGTTAGAGTTAGTGGTAGAATTCGAATTAGATTTAGTGTTAGTGTTAGCATTAGGATTAGAGTTAGGTTTAGGGTAAGTTTAGGTTTAGTGTTAGTATTAGGGTTAGTGTTAGGGTTAGTGATAGGTTTAGGGTTAGGTCTTGAGTTAGGGATAGTGTTACAGTAGGGTTTAGGTTTAGGGTTTTGATTAGGATGAAGATTAGGTTTAGTGTTATGGTTTGGGTTAGATTTAGGGTTAGGGTTATGTTAGGGTAAGTTTTAGGCTTAGCGTTAGGGTTTGTTTTATGGTAGACTTAGTATTAGGGTTAGGGTTACAGTTTGGATTAGGCTTAGGTTTAGGTTTAGGGTTAGTGTTAGTGTTAGGGTAAGGTTTAGAGTTAGGGTTATTGTTAGCATTGAATTTACGGTTAGAGTTATGCTAAGGATTAGGTTAAAGGTTAGCGTTAGGGTTAGAAATAGGGTTAGGGTTAGTGTTACAATTAGGGTTAGGGTTTGTGTTAGGGTTAGGTTGAAGGTGAGTGTTAGGGTTGGGTTTAGGTTTAGTTTAGGTTTAGGTTTAGGTTTAGGGTTAGGGTAAGTTTTAGTGTTTGGTTTAAAATTAGTGTTAGGGTTATGGATAGTGGTAGGGTTAGGGATAGCTTTAGCATTAGTGTTAGGCTTAGGGTTAGGGTAAGTGTAACAGTTAGAGTTAGAGTTAGGTTTAGCGTTAGTGTTAGTATTAGGGTTAGGCATATGATTATTATTAGGGTAAGGTTTAGGGTTAGGGTTAGTGTTAAGTTTATTTTTATTTTTAAGTTTAGGGTTGGTGTAACTGTTAGGTTAGTGTTAGGGTTATGGTTAGTGTTAGTGTTTGGTTTAGGGCTAGTGTTACTGTTAGTGATAGGTTTAGGGTTATGTTTATGGTTAATGTTAGTGATAGGGTTAAGGATGGGGTTAGGCTTAGTGTTAGATAAGGGTTAGGATTAGTTTTAGTTTAAGTATTACTTTTAGGGATATGGTTAATTTTAGTTAGGTTATTGTTAGAATTAGGCGTCATGTTAGGGTTAGGGTTAGGGTTAGGATTAGGGTAAGTGTTATGGTTAGGGTTATGGTTACAGATAGACTTATTGTTAGGTTTAGGGTTAGGGTTAGGTTTAGTGTTATGGTTAATGTTAGGGTGAGTGTTCGGGTTTGTGTTAGGGTGAAGTTTAGGGTTAGAGTTAGGTTTATGGTTACAGTTAGGATTCAGGTTAGGTTTATGGTTTGGGTTAGGTTTGGATTAGGGTTAGAGTTAAGGTTTGTATTAGGGTTTAATTTAGGTTTACGTTTGGGGTTAGAGTTATTTATAGTGTTATCTTTAGATTTAGGGTAAAAGTTTTATAGTTAGTTTAGGTTTAGGGTTAGGATAAGGTTTAGTTTAGGGATAGGGTTAGTTTATGTTTAGGGTAATGGTTAGCATTAGTGTTTGTGTTAGGGTTAGTGTTAGGGTTACGGGTAGGGTTATGGTTTGTGTTAGGTTTAGGGTTAGGATTTGTGGTAGGGTTAGGAATAGGTTTAGGGTTATGGTTAGATTTAAGGTTAGAGTTAGTATTAGGATTACGGTTAGGTTTAGTGTAAGTGTCAGGGTTAGGATTAATGTTGTGGTAGGTTTTGGGTTAATGTTATTGTTAGGATTATCGTTAGGGTCAGGGTTAGGTTTAGAATTATGTTTAGGGTTAGTGTTTAGGGTGGGGTTATGGTTAGGTTTAGGATTAGGATTAAGGTTAGGATTAGCATTAGGTTTTGTGTTAGTATTAGGATTATTTTAGATGTAGTGTTTGGGTTAGGGTTAGTGTTACGTTTGGGTTAGGGTTAGGGTTAGTGTTAGGTTTAGTATTGTAGTTAAGTTTAGGGTTAGTGTAGCATTAGCATTAGGGTTAGGTTAGGGTTAAGTTTAGTGTTAGGTTTAGGATTAGGGTTATTTTTATTTTTAGAGTTAGGGTTATGATTAGGTTTAGGTTTAGTGTTAGGGTTAGTGTAAGGGTTAGGGTAAATTTTAGGTTTAGTGATTTGGTTAGGGTTAATGTTAGGGTTAGTATTAGGTTTAGGGTTAGAGTTTCTGAAAGTGTTAGGTTTAGGGTTAGCTTTAGGGTTAGGTTTAGTGTTAGGGTTAAGGTTACTCTTAGGGTTAGTGTTATTTTTTGTTTAGGATTAAGGTTAATGTAAGGGTTGGGCTATGCTTAGAGTTAGTTTTAGGGTTAACATTAGGGTTAGGTTTACGGTTAGAGTTAGGGTTATCATTAGGGTTAGGGTAAGGTTTAGGGTTACTGTTAGTGTTAGGTTTAGGTTTAAATTTAGGGTTTGGGATAGGGTATTGGTTAAAGTTAGATTTAGTTTTAGTATAAAGGTTAGTTTTAATTTTAAGGATAGGTTATATTTAGGGTAATTATTAGGATTAGGTTTAGGGTAAGGGTTAGGTTTAGGGTTAGTGTTAAATTTTGCCTTAGAGTTAGTGTTATGGTGAGGTTTAGGGTTAGGGTTAGGGTTAATGTTAGGATGTGGTTGAGAGTTAGGGTTAGTGTTGGGTTTAAGGTTAGGGTTTGTGTTAAGGTTAGGTTTAAGGTAAGTGTAAGGTTAGTTTTAAAGGGTAGGATTAAGATTAGTGTTAGGGTTAGTATTAGTGCTAATTTTTGCTTTAGAGTTTATGTTAGGTTTAGTTTCAGGGTTAGGTTTAGAGTTAGGTTTAGGGTTAGTATTAGGTTTAGGGTTTAATTGAGGGTTAAGGTTAGTGTTAGTATTATGGTTAGGGATAAGTATAGTGTTTTTGTTAGTGTTAGTGTTAGGGTTTGGTTTAGGGTTAGTGTTAGGGTTCGGTTTAGGGTTTGGGTTAAGTTAGGGTTAGCATGATTGCTAGCTTTGGGGTTAGGTTTAGGTTTAGTGTTAGTGTTTGGTTTAGGGTTAAGGTTAGTTTCAAGGATAGTGTTAGGGTTTGGGATAGGTTTAGAGTTAGTATTAGTGTTAGGGCTAGTGTTAGTGTTATAGTTAGTGTTAGGGTTATGTTCAGATTTAGTGTTAGTGTTAGGGTAAGTGTTAGGCTAAGGAATACGGTTAGGGGTAGTGTTAGGTTTAGGTTTGATGTTAGGGTTAGGGTTAGGGTTTGGTTTAGAGTTAGGGTTTGAGTTAAGTTTGGGGTTAGTGTTAGGTTTAGTGTTTGTGTTATGGTAATGGTTTGTGGTAGAGTTAGGGTTAGGGTTAGGTTTTATATAGGGTTAGTGTTCGGGTAAGTATTATGTATATGAAAACGATTAGGGTTAGATTTAGAGTTAGAGTTATGTTTAGGTTTAGTGTTAGGGTTATGGTTAGGTATAGAGTTAGAGTTAGGTTTAGTGTTACATTTAGGGTTAGATTTTGTGATATGTCAGTGTTAGAGTTAGTGTTAAGGTTAGTGTTAGTGTAAGGTTTAGTGATAGTTTTAGGGTTCTGCTTTGTGTTAGGGTTAGGGTTCATTTTAGGGTTAGTATTAGAGTAGAGTTAGGCTTTGATTTAGGGTTGTGGTTAGGGTTAGGGTTAGGGTGAAAGTTAAGTTTACAATTAGGGTGTAGTGTTAATTTTAGGGATAAGGTTAGTGTTAGGGTTAGGGTAAGTGTTTGGTTTAGTTTTAGGGTTAGGGTTAGGTTTTATATTAAGGTTAAAGTTAGATTTAGGGTTAGGTTTTGTGTTAGGATTAGGTTTAAGTTAGGTTTATGTTTATTTTTATGTTTATGTTTATGTTTATGGTTAAAATTATGGTTAGGGTTAAGGTTACGGTTAGTTTTAGGTTTAGGGTTAGTGTTAAGGTTAGTGTTTGTTTTAGGGTTTGGGTTAGTTTTAATATTAGGTTATATTTGGGTTAGGTTTAAGGTTAGGGTTTGGTTTGCTTGTACGGTTAGTGTTGGGGTTTGTGTCAGGTTTGTGGTTAGGGTTAGGTTTGGAATTACAGTTTGGATTAGAATTAGGTTTGGGGTTATCGTTAAGGTTAGAGTTAGAGTTAGCATTAGGGTTAGATTTAGGGTCAGTTTTATGGTTACCATTAGGGTTAGGTTTAGTGTTAGGGTTAGTGTTAGGGATAGGGTTAGGTTTAGGGTTAGTGTTAGGTTTAGAGTTAGAGTTAGGATTAGTTTTACATTTAGGGTTAGTGTTTGTGTTAGGTTTAGTGTTAGGGGAAGACTTAGGTTTTGTGTTAGTTTTAGGGTTAGATTTAGGGTTAGGGTTGCAGTTAGGATTTTGTTAGAATTAGGATTAGGGTTAGTTTTAGGGTTATTTTTAGATTTTGTGTTAGGGTAAAGGTTAGGTTTATTGTTAGGTTAATTTTATGAACAGGAATAGTTTTATGGTGAGGGTTAGTGTAAGTGTTCATGTTTGTTTTCAGGTTAGTGTTAGGGTTTGTGTTAGGGTTATGGTTATTGTTATGTTTAGGATTAGGTTTAGGGTTAGGGTTATTTTTATGTTTATGGTGATATTTAAGGATCAGGTTTATGTTAGGGTTAGCATTAGGTTTAGATTAAGGCTTAATGTTACAGTTAGCATTAGGGTTAGCGTTAGGGTTAGGTTTAGGGTTGGGGTTAGGGTAAGTGTTAGGGTTACTGTTAGGGTTACATTTAGTTTTAAGTTTATGTTTAGAGTTATGTTTAGGGTTTGTGTTAGGTTTATTGTTAATGTTAGTGTTAGGCTTAGTGTTAGGTTTAAGGTTACTTATACAGTTAGATTTAGGTTTGGAGTTACGGGTTAGTGTTATGGTTAGGATTAGGGTAAGTGTTATGGTTACTGTTAGGGTTACTGTTAGTTTTAGATTTAAGTATATGGTTAGGATTATGTTTTGTTTTAGGATTATTGTTAATATTAGGGTTAGGGTTAGTGGTAGGTTTAGGGTTACGTTCTCAGTTAGGGTCAGTGATAAGTTTGGGTTTGGAGTTAGGATTAGTTAGGGTTAGGATTAGGGTTAGCGTTATGGTTACTGTTAAGGTTAGGGTTAGGATTAGGTTTAGTGTGTGGTTAGAGTTTGGGTAGGGTAAGTTTAGAATTATGGTTCGGGTTAAGGTTTGTCTTAAGTTTAGGGTTAATTTTATGGATAGTTTTATTGTTAGGGTTAGGTTTAGTTCTTATGGTTAGGGTTAGGGTTTGTGTTAGGGTTAGGGCTGGTTTAGGGTTGGAATTAAGGTTATTATTAGCATTAGGTATTAGGTTAGGGTGAGGGTTAGTGTTAGGGTTAAGTTTACGGTTAGGGTTTGTGTTAAATTTTGTGTTAGGATTAGGGTTAGTGTTAGGGTTAGCATTAGGGTTAGGTTTAGAGGTAATGTTAGGTTTAGCCTTAGTGTTTTGGTTAGAGTTATGGTTAAATTTTTTGTTAGTGTTAGGGTTAAGTTTAGAGTCAGTGTTAGGGTTATGGTTATGGTTAGGTTTAGCGTTAGTGTTAGGGTTAGGTTTAAGGTTAGGTTTAGGGTCAGGTTTAGGGTTATGGTAATTGTTAGGTTAGTCTTACGGGTAGGAGAGTGTCAGGATTAGGATTAGTGTTAGTGTTAGTGTTAGGTTTTGCATTATGATTAGTGTTAGGGTTAGTGTTAGGGTTATCTTTAGGTTTGGATAAGGGTTAGTTTTAGTGTTAGGGTTAGGTTTTCTGTTAAGGTTTGTGTTAGGTTTAGAATTAGGTTTATGATTAGTGTTAGGTTTAGGGTTATGTTTAGTGTTAGGGTTATTGTTAGGGTTAGGGTCAGGGTCAGGGTCAGGGTTCGTGTTAGGGTTAGGAATATGTTTAGGGTTAGTTTTAGGGTTAGTGTTATGTTAAGGGTTAGGCTTAAACATATTGTTAGTGATAGTGTTAGTGATAGGGATATGTTTAGTGTTAGTGTTAGGGTTAGCATTCGGGTTAATTTTAGAGTTCCTTGTAGGATTAGTGTTAAGATTAGGGTTAGTGTCAGGGATAGAGTTGTGGCTAGGGTTAGGTTTAGTGTTATATTTAGGGCTCAAATTAGCATTAGGGTTAAGGTTACACCTAAGGTAATGATATTTTTAGGGTTAGTTTCATTTTAGGTTTAGGGTAATGCATAGGTTAATTTTAGGGTTAGTTGTAAGGTCAGGCTGAGGATTTGCATTAGGGTTAGGGTTAGGATTAGGGTAATGGATAGGGTTAGAACTAGGGTTAGGGCTAGTGTTATGGCTAGAGTAAGGGCAAGTGTTATGGTTAGGTTTAGGCTTAGTGCAAGGATTAAATTTAGGGTTAGGTTTAGAGTAAGGGTTAGGGCTAGGTTTAAGGTTCGAGTTAGGGTTTAAGCTAGGGTTGGATCTTGGGTTAGAGCTAGGTTTTGGTTTATGTTAGAGCTCTTCTTAAGGATATGGCTAATGTAAGAACTAAGGTTACAATTATGGATAGTTTTAGGGTTATAATTAGGACTGAGTGTAGTTTTAAGATTATGTTTAGGTTTAGGGTGATATTTTTAACTAGGATTAGTTTAGGGTCAGAGTCACAATCACAATTCATTTATGGTTATGCATAGGACTCCAATTAGGGGTAGACTTTGGGGTAGATGTAGGGTTAGGATTTGTTTTAGGATAAGGGTTGAGGTTAGTCCTATGGCTCAGTTTTGCATTAAGACTAAAGCTAAATTTAAGGGTAATTTTATGATTAGTGTTAGTGTTATTGCTAATGATAGGGTGAGTTTAGGCTTAGGAGTAGATTTAGAGTAATGGTCAATTTTAGGGTTAAGGCTATGGCTATTGTTAGAGCTAAGATTATGGCTAGTGTTTGGGTTATGTTAAAGAATATGGTTAGAACTAGGAATAGGGCTATGGCAAGCGTTAGATTTAGTCATATGGCAAGTGTGTGGGTTAGGGTTAAGGCTAACTTAGGGCTATAAATAGGTCTTGGATTGGTGTTAGGTTTAAGCCTAGGATTAGGGCTATTTTATGGTTAGATTTAGGGTTAGATTTAGGGTAAGAGCTGCCTGTTTTATTTCCACCTCCATTTCCATATACCCATAGGTGACAAAATGAAGTGAAACCTTAAAATACAATGTGTTCATGACAGAGAACCCTTGAATTGAGGAGAACATACCTTGGGAACATAGTAAGGCTAGATAAAAGATGATTCCTGCCCAGTATCAAAGAAATTTGAACAAAAGTAACTCTCAATCTAACATTACCTCTCAGCCTAGTACTAGCCATAACTCTAAACCTAAAATTTACCCTAACCTGATTAGAGAACCATTGAACCTAGAATTCCTGCCCTTGGGGAGCCTTGTGGGGCAAGCTAAGTGATGAATCCTACACAACATCAAACAAATCTGATCAAATAATTATGGGAGGTATTTCAGTACAAGCATATTTTCCTTTTTTCTCCTAAAGGGCTCTACGATTAACTTGTTTTTGCATGCTTAAGCATAGGCCCACTCTTACAAGGAAGATACCAGAGTCCCTACAGTGAACTGTTGGAGTGTATGAAGTTTCAAGCAGCTAGCAAAAACCCTGTTTGATTTTCAACTCCATTAACTTTCCTGTATAAATCAAAATGAAGTGAAATCTTAAAATACAAAATGTTCCTGACAGCAAATCTGTGAATGAAGAGGGCCTAAACCTGAGGAAGAGAGTAAATCTACCTAAAATATTAATCCTGCCAAGTATCAAAGAATTTTGAATAAAACTAACTCTAACCCTAAGAAAAGCTCTAACCCTAGCTCTAACCTTAGCTCTTCCCCTAACCGTAACACTTTTATGAAAACTTTGATTGTAGAATTCCCAAACTTGGGCAGCCTACTGGGGGAAGCTAAGGGACGAAAGTTGCACAGTATCAAAGAAATCTGTCCAAAAGTTGATGGAGTATATCAACACATGCATATTTCTCTGTTATCTCCTAAAGGACTCTTGGAAAAATTGTTTTTACATGTTTAAGCATAGACCTACTCTCACAAGAATAAACCAGAGATTGCTCACAGAGAATTGATGGAGTGTGATATTTCAAGCAGCTAGCACCAATGCTGTTTGATTTCCAGCTCCATTTCCTTTTAACTCTATAGGACAAAATGAACTGAAACTTTAAAATACAAACTGTTCCTTACAGTGAACCATTGAACATAGGAGGCCCAAGCACATGGAGAATAGAAAGGATAGGAGAAAAATGAATCCTGTCCGGTATCAAATAAATTTGAACAAAACTAACTCTAATCCTAATACTAGCTCTAATACTAGCTCTAACACTATCCTTAAAACAAACACTAACCTGTTTCAATAACTGTTTATTCTAGAATTTCCAAACGTGTGGAGGCTAATGGACTTAGCTATAAGATGAATCCTATGTAGTATAAAAGAAATATGACCAAATAATTTAGTAGGTATTTCAGTTCATGCATATTTCTCTGTTTTCTGCTAAAGGGCTCTCAGATAAAGTTGTTTTTGTCATCTTCATTGTAGGGATACTTTCACAAGGAACAAACCAGAGAGTACCCACAGAGAACTGATTTAGTGTTTGAAGTTTTAAGTAGCTAGCACAAACCTGTTTTGATTTCAACCTCCATTTTCATTTACCTATATAGGTCAATATGAACTAAAACCTTAAAATACAGAATGTTCCTTTAAGTGAACCATTGAAATGAGAAGGCAAAAACCTGAGGAGCATATTAAGGCTAGGGAAAAGATGACTTCTTCCAAGTATCAAAGCAATTTGTACAAAATATACTCTCTCCCTAACACTACATCTAACACTACCCCTAACCCCAAACCTAACACTAACCCTAACCTGATTATAGAACAATTGATCCTAAATGCCCCACACTTGAAGAGCTTTGTGGAGCAACCTAAATAATGAATCCTACTAAGTATCAAACAAATCGGAAAAAAAAAAAAATTATGGGAGAAATTTCAGTGCATGCATATTCTCTGCTTTCTCCCAAAGGGCTCTCAGATAAAGTTGATTTTACATGTTTCAACTTATGCCTACACTCACAAGAACATACCAGAGTGTCCCCACAAAGAATTGAGGGTGTGTGTACAGTTTAAAGCAGCTAGCATTAAACCCTGTTTCATTTCCAGGTCCATTTACATTTACTCATATAGGTCAAAATGAAGTAAAATGAAAATATTAACTGTTTTGGACAACAAAACTTTGAAACAAAATGCAAAAACCTGGGAAACAGAGTAAGGTTAGTTATAGATGAATCCTGGATTGTATCAAAGAAATTTAAATAAAGTAACTCTAACCCTAACACTACCTCTAAATTGAGCCCTAATCCTAACCCTAAACATTAACATAGCCCTATCCCTAACCCTAACTTTAATACTAATTTTAAATGTAACCATTGCCCAAACCCTAGCTCTAACTGTTCATTACCATAACTCTAACCCTAAACCTAATGCTAAACATAGTCCTAATCCTAATATTTACCCTAGACCTGTTCTAACCCTAACACTCTCCCTTGAGCTAAATCTAGCTCCAACCATAACACTTATCCTAAACCTAACCATAACCCTAGGCTTAACCATAATCCTAATCCTAACCCTAACATTAGCCCTAATCCTAACCATAAATATAGCCCTAACCCTAGTTGCATTCCTATCTTTTACCCTAAACTAAAGTCTAATCCAAATGCTAACAATACGACTAAACCTAACTGTATAGCTATCCCTAAGGCTATAAAAAACCCTGAACCTAACCTGAACCATAACTCTAACCATATCCATTACTCTAAACCTAATGCTAATTTGAGCCTTAACCCTAAACCTTAACCAAAACCAATCCCTAATCCTGACCCTGACAGTAATAATACACCTAGATTTAAACATTACCTTTACCCTAATCCTAACCCTTACAATAGACCTATTTATAACCAAAACCTACAACTACCCTTAAATGTAATGCTAGACCTGACATTAGCCCTAGTTTTAATCCTAGTTCTAGCCATAACACAAACTCTCATTCAAGCTGTAAAGCTAGCCTTAATCCTAACTCTCACCCTCACTCTAACCCAAGACCTAATCCTAACAATAACCCTAGCACTAAACTTAACTCTAACTGTATCCATTACCCTAAACATACCCTTATCCTAATGCTAACCTTAAGACTAACCCTACCCTATCACTATCTCCAAAACTATCAATTACCCTAAACCTAATCTAAACCCTAAACCTAACCCTATCTTTACCCTAACCCTAATTCTAACTCTAATTTGAGCCATAATCCTAAACTCAAACCTAAACCAATCCCTAACACTAACCATGGCCCTAATAATTTCCTTACCTGTAAACCTGACTCATATCCTACACCTAACCCTTACAATAGACCTAGTTGCAAACTTTTCCTTAAAATTATCCCTAACTGTAACCCTAGAACTGACATTAGCCCTAGCCCTAATTCTTGCCCTAACCCTAACACAAACCCTAGCCCTTATCCTAGCCCTAAACATAGCCTTAATTACAATCCTAAACCAAACTCTAGGCCTAATTCTGACACTAATCCTAGCCCTAATCTTAGCCCTAATTTATTCCTATCCCTAATAATAGTCCTAAGACTAACTCTATCACATTAGACCTTTCACTTATTATAACCGTATCCCTTACTGTAACCCTAACCCTAACCTTTGTCCTATCATTTGCCCTAGCACTAACCTTAGACAAAACCTAAATCTAAATTGAGACATAACCTGAAGACTAAGCCAAACTCTAACACTAGCCCAAACCATAACAATAATCCTAAAACTAGACCTAACCCTAGCCTCAGCCCTAAAATAAAACCTAGCTATAGCTATAACCTTAACCATTAATGTAAACCAAACTCTAACCCTAAATCTATCCCTAACCTTAGGCCTAATATGAGTTGTAAGCCGAAACCTTAAACTAACCCTGAACCTTACACTGACCCTAACACTACTAGCTCTAAATATCACCTTTACCCTAAAACTAACCCTAACACTAACTATAGCCCCAAAACCCTAAAACTATCCCTAAACATCACCCTACTACTTACATTAGCTCTAACCCTAACCCTATCCCTAACTTAACCCCAAACCTAGCCCTAATCCTAACTTTAACCATAGCCCTATTTGTAACCATAAGCCTAGCCCTAAACTGATCTCTAACTCTATCCATTGCCATAAACAAAATCATAACCCTAATGCTTACCGTAGGCATGAACCCTAATCTTAACCCAATCTATTATCCTTAACTTAACCTGAACCTAAACCTAACCCTATCATTACTGTAACCCTAAAACCAACACTAATTCAAGCCCTAACTTTAAACCTTAACCTATCACAAACCCTAATCCTGACCTTGACTCTAATAAAATACCTAGCTCTAAACTTGAACATAACCCTACACCTAACCCTTACCCTATATTTAGCCATAATCCTAACCATAAAACTAGCTTTTACCATAATTCTGGACGTGAAAATAGCCCTAGCCCTAATCCTAATCCTAAAATTAAAACAAACTATATCCCTCATCCTAGTCATACACCTAGCTTTAATCATAACCCTAACCCTAACCCTACCCCTAACCCAAATTGTAACCCTAACCCTACCTCTATACCTAGCTATGATGCCATCTATTACCCTAAACATAAACCTAACCCTAACCCTAACTCTAGGCTTAAGCCAAACAATAAACCTATCCCTTATACTAGCACTAATTTAGCCCTATCTGCAACCCTAATACTAACCCTAGCACTAAGACCCTAACTTTCGGTCTATACCTATCCCTACTTCTAACCCTATCACTTACCATAACCCTATCCCAGCCCTAACCCTTGTCCTATCCTTAGTCCCACCTTAACCCTAGAAATAAACCTAACTCCAAATCTAACCATATCCCTAAGTGTAAGCTTAACACTTACACTATCCCTAAACCTAACCCTAGGACTAAACTGAAACCAAGGAATAGAACTAACCCTAAACATTAACTTAAACCACACCCTACCACTAAACCTAGACCTATCCCTAGCCCTAATTCGAGTACTAGCAATAACTTTAAAACTAACACTGACTCTGATGCATATCCTAACACTTAACCTAGTTCTAATAACTGTCCTCATATTAAACTGAATGCTAACAATAACCTTAATAATAATTCGAGTCCTATCCCTAACCCTAAAACAAACCCAGACCTGGCTCCAATCCTAACACAAACCCTAGCTATAAATATCACCCTAAACTTAAATCTAACCTTAAACCTAATGATAACACTAAAACTAACCTAATTTAACCCTAGTTCTTACATTAGCCCTGGACCTAATCCTATCCCCAAACCTAACACAAATGGTAGGCCTAACCCGAGCCCTAAACTTAGATTTAACCCTAACTCTAACCCTAACCATAGCCCTAAACCTAGCTCTAAACAAATCTCACCCTAAGCAAACCCCTAAACGTAAGGGTAACCCTAGACCTATCCCTAATCCCTAGGCTAACCAAACCCTAACTCTATTAATAGCCCTAACCCTAGCTCTAATTCTAGCTCTAAACCTATCCCAAATTCTAACCCTAACTCTGACCCTTATACTGACCCTACCACTAATCCTAGGTTCAACACTAACCCTAATTCTAACACAAAACCTATTATAACCCTATCCCTAGTCCTAACCCTGAAACTAACTCCCAGCCTAGCCCTAACAATAGCTCAGAACCTAACCCTTACACTAAAAATAACCCTAAAACTAACCCTAGTTGTAACCCTCACACTAACCCTAACTGAAGACCTAATCCTAACCATAACTTTAGCCATAACTTTAACTCTAACTGTATCCATTATCCTAAACCTTACCCTTATGAAAATGTAACCAAGGGCCAAACCCTAACCCTATCACTATCCCCCAAACTGTCAATTACCCTAAACATAAACTGAACCCTAAACCTAACCTTATCATTACCTTAATGCTAACCCTAATGCTAACTTGAGCCCTAACCCTAAACCCTAACCTAAACAAAACCCTAAACCTGACCCTTACTTTAGTAAAAGCCCTAGCTCTAAATTCGACCCACATCCTAATTCTAAACCTTAAACTAAACATAACCATAAACCTAACACTAAAACTATCCCTAACCATAACACTAGAGCTAACCTTTTCCCTAACACTAATTCTAGCCCTAACCAAACACAAACCTTAGCCCTCATCCTAGCCCTTAACCTAGCCTTAATCACACCTCTAATGAAACCCTAGCCCTAACCCTAATTCTAACATTCGTCCTAGCCCTAAACCTAGCTCTAAGCCCATTATTTACACTAAACCTAACCCTAAGCCCAAAACTAAACCTAGACCTAAACATAAACATAAACCTAGCTCTATTCCTAGCCCTAATTAAGCCCTATACATTACCAAACCCTAAGCCTAGCTCTCAAACTAACTCTCTCTCCCGCTCCAGCCCTATCCCTAGTTCTATCCCTATTTTTTATTATAACCCTAATCCTAGCTATAAATCTAGAACTAACACCAGTCATATCCTTAGCCATAGACCTTACCCTAGATCTAATCCTAACTGTAAATCTAATTCTAATCCTAAGACTACTGTTAGGGTTAGGTTTAGAAATAGGTTTATTTCTAGTGCTAGTCTTAGGTTTAGAGTTAGATTTAGAGTTAGGATTACTACACAAGTCCTAAACCTATTAATAATCTTAAAACTAGCTCTAATCCTAGCCCTAGCCCTAAAACAAAACAGAGCCATAGCTCTAACTTTAAAGCTTAACTTAGACTAAAACCTAACTCTACACCTAGCCCTAACCCTAGACCTAATTTGAGTCCAAATCTTAACCTTAAAACTATCCCTGATTTTAATATTGACCCTAATACTAACCCTAGCTCTAAATATAACTTTATTTTTAAACTGAACCCTAACACTAAACCTGGTGCTAACTGCAATCTTATAAATAGCCCAAATAGGAACTCTACTGCAAACATTTCTGTAACTCTAAACCTAGCCTGAACACTTAACAAAATTTAGCCCTAATCTGAAACCTAACTCTAGCTTTAACACTAAACCTAATCCTAACACTAGCCCTAACCCTACCCTAAATGTAGCCCTAACCCTAGTTCTAACCCTAGTTCTAACCCTAATCCTATTACTAATCCTAATCCTAGCCCTGATTCTAGCTCTAACCCTGACTCAAACCTGACACTTATTCTGACTCTAATGGTAACCGTAAGTCTAAACCTGACCTAAACCCTACACTGAACCCTAACACTAGCACTAGAAATAAACCAATTCCTAAACCTTACCCTAACAATATCCCTAGACCTAAACCTAATCTTAAATATAGCCATATCTCTAGCCTTAGACATAAACAAAAATCTAATCCTAGCACTAATAATAAACCATTACCTAACCCAAACACTAAGCCAACCCTTAGACCTATATCTAGTGATAATTCTGCCTTTAACCCTAAAGCTAACTCTAACCTGAACACTGACCCTGAACCTAAAACTAACTCTAGTTCTAAACATCACACTAACACTAACCCTTATGCTAATACTTGACCTAGCATTAACACTAACCCCAAAACTGGCCCTAATCATAACCATAGTTCGTACATTAGCTGTAGTCCTAACACTAGCCCTAGGCTTACCCAAAACCTGGCCCTAATCTGAGCAGTAACCCTAGCTTTAACCCTAACACTAAGCCTAGCCATAAGCCAGTCCCTAACCCTTCCTTAACCCTAGCACTTAACCTATTTGTTACCTTAAGCCAAACCATAAACCTAATGCTAACCCTAGTCCTAACACTAATACATAGCCTAACCCATATCCTAACCCTATTACTAGTCCTACCCTAGCCCTCATTCTAGCTCTAACAATAACCCAAACCCTAATCATAACCCTGAAACTTATACTGACCCTAAAACTAACTTAGTTCTAAATCTGACCCTAACCCGAACCTGAACCATAAAATTAGCCCTACTTGTAATCCTATAAAAAAACCTAAACCTTACACTAGTCCTAGACCTAAATATAATCCTAAATTAAGCCATAACTCTAGACACAGACCTGAACAACAACCTTGTCCTAGCCCTAACAATCACCCTTACCATAATCCAAACCCTAACCCTACTTTTACTGCTAACCCTAGTCCTAATTATGGCAATAACCCCCAAAATCACTCTAATATGAGCACTGACCTGACACTAACATTAACCTAACTCCAACGCTCACCCTAACTCAAAACCTAAACCTAACACTACACCTGGCCATAACCCTAATGCTAAAACTAGCCCTAATCATAACCCTAGCTCTTAACTACCCATGGCCCTAACCCTAGGACTAAATAACAAAAAACCTAGCCCTTATCCTGGGCATAAACCTAGCCATAAATATAACCCTAAATGAAGAGTAGCTCTATCCCTAAACCTAGACCCTTAGACCTAACCCTAGCTCAAAGCTTAATATTTACCCAAAACATAACCCTAGCCCTATCTCAAACCCTAACCTAACCCTATCCCTAATCTTACCCTTAACCATAGCCCTATACATAGCTCTAATTTTATACACTTCTCTAACCTTAGCTCTAATCCTACCCATAACCCTAGCCCTAACACCAGCACTAATCCTATACATTACCCTAAAAATAATTCTAACCCTAATTCTAACCCTAGGTTAAATCCTAACACTATCAAAATTTCTAAACCTATCCATTTCCCTAAAACTATCCTGTAGTCTAATCCTAAGCGTATTCATTACCCTAAACCTAGCACTAACCCTAAAGTTAATTAAAGCCTTAAACCGGAAGCTTAACCTAAACTGAACTGTAAGCCATACCCTGACCTTGATAATACATCTCACACTAAATTGACCCTTACCCTAAATCTAACACTTACACTAGACCTAACCATAAACATAACCCTAAATCTATCCCTAACCACAACCCTAGACTTAACCCTCGACACTTACCTTAACACAAACCCTAGCTCTAAACCTTATCCTAACTGAAAAACTAACCCTAACACTAGAAAAAACCTAAATCTACCCATAACCATAACCCTAGCTCCTACATTACCCATACACGTAACACTAGCCCTAAAGCTCACACATAACCTAGTCCTAATCCTAGTCCTAAACCTAGACCTAAGCATAACCCTAACCTTATCCCTAGCACTAACCTTAACCTTAACACTGGCCCCGGCCCAAACCCTACTCAAATTCTAATTCTTATCCTAAACATAACAATAGCCCTAACCCTCAACCTAACCCTAAACCTAGCCCTAATCCTAACTGTAACCTTAGCACAAATCCTCGCACAAACTGTATCCATTTTCTGAAACATAAACCTAACCCTAAAGCTAACCCAAGCCAAAAACCTTAATTATAAACCTAACTGTAGCCCTGACTCTAAATCTAACACTCACCATAGCCCTAACCTCAGCCCAAACCCGAACACTTCTGCTAAACCTAACACTAACAATAACCCTAGGCCTATCTCTAAACCTAGCCAAAATCCTAACATTAACACAAGCCCTAACAATAGCAATAACCCTATGCTTTAACCTAAACATAAACCTAAACCAAATGCTAACCCTAGGCCTAACCCTAATATTATCACTAAGAGTAACCCTATCTATTACTCTAAAACTAACCTGAACCCTAAAACTAACACTATCCATTACTTTAACCCTAACCTTAAAGCTAATTTGAGCCCTAACACTAAACCTTATCCTAAACCAAACCCTCACCTGGACTCTAACCATAATAATATACCTAGCTCTAAACCTGATATTTACCCTAAACCTAACTTTCCACCAGACCTAGCCATAAACCTAAAGTTAACACTATTCCTAACCATAACACTAGACCTGACATTAGCCCTGGCTCTAATCCTAGCTGTAACCATAACACAAACCCTTGCCCTCACCCTAGCCCTAAACCTAGCCTTAACCGTAACATGAATACTACTCCTCTTCTTATACCTAATTTTAAACTTTGCCCTACCCGTGAACCTAGCCATAACATAATCCCTTTGCCTAAAACTAACCATAACACTAACACTAACACTAACCCTCATTCTAGTCCTAACCATGGGCCTAACCTTAACACTAAACATAGTGCCAATCTAGCCCTAATTTAAACCTAACCCTAAGCAAAACCCTAAGTCTATCACTAAGAATAATTCTACCTCTCAACCTAGTGCTATTTCTATTTCTAAACCTGTCCATTTCCGTAACCCTAACCCTAAAGCTAACACAAGCCCTAACCTAAGCCCTAACCCTACATCTAACCATAACTCTAAATAATGGTTATAAACTCTAAATCTAACCCTAACTTTAAGCCTAAACCTCACAGTACCACTAGCTGAACACAATCACTAAAAATAAAACAAACACTAACACTAGCCCTAGCCATAAAAATCTGAGCCATTACCCTAACACAAAACCTAACCTAGAGCAAACCCTAACCCTACAACTAGCCATAACCCTAAATCAAATTCGAGTCCTAAGACTAAAATTAACTCTTACATTGACTCATATTCAAACACTAACCCTAGCTCTATATATCACCCTAAACATAAAGCAAATGCTAACACCATTCCTAGATCAAATCCTAACCCTAAAACTAACTATAATAATAACCCTAGTTCTTGCATTAGCCAGTCCTAAACTTAGACCTAACCCCAAAACAAAAAAGCCCTAAATTGAGCCCCAAAACTAGATATATCCCTTACCCTAACCCTAACCTAGCCCCAAGCTTAACCCTAACCATAACTCTAAGCTTAGCTCTAATTCTATCCCTTATCCTAAGCCAAACCCTAACCATAATGCTAAACCTAGTCCTAATCGTAACCCTTAGCCTAAATCAAACACTAATCCTATTACTACTCCAAACCTTAGCCCTCATTCTAGCTCTAAACCTAACCCAAAACCTAACACTAAACTTCACCCTTATTCTGAACATAACACTAATTATAGTTCTAAACTTCATGTTAACCCTAAACTGAACCCTGAAAGTAGCCCTACCAGTAAACATTTACCTAAACCTAACCCTAACATTAGCCCTAGACCTAAACCTAATCCTAAATCTAGCAATAACTCTACCCCTAGACCTAAACAAAAACTTAGTCCTAGCCCCCACAATAATACTTAACCTAAACCAAACAATAACACTACCCCCAGAGCTAACCCTACTCCTAAATCTGGCTTTCACCGTAACTCTAATCTGAACACTAACCCTGACACTAACACTAAACCCAGCCCTAAAAATGACTCTAATAAGAACAGGCCCATCAACCCGCCGAGGGACAGAGCCGCCCCCTGCGCCTGCAAAGTAGGCGGACCTGCGACCCACCAGCAAAACAGGCCCAGCGGCCTGCGGAGGGGCAGAGCTGCCCCCCCGACCCGGCAAGGTAGGCGGAACTGCGACCACCAACAGAACAGACCCAGCAACCCGCCGAAGGGCAGAGCCGCCAACCGCGCCTGCAAGGTAGGCAGACCTGCAACCCACCAGCAGAACAGGCTCAGCGGCCAGCCAGCGTGGAAGACACATCGCCCCGGTTGGGGAAGGAGCATAGCCGCCTTGTTCCTGCAAGGTAGGAGGACATGCGACCCACCGGCAGAACAGGTCCAGCAACCCGCAGAGAGACAGAGCCACTGCCTGTGCCTGCAAGGTAGGTGGACCTGCGACCACCGACAGAACAGGCCCAGTGGCCCACAAGCATGGAAGACACAATGCCCCGGTTGGGGGATGGGCAGAGCCGCCTCGTGCCTGCAAGGCAGGCGGACCTGCAAACCACTGGCAGAACAGGACCAGGGACCTGCCAGCGTGGTAGACACATCGCCACAGTGGGGGAGGGGCAGAACCGCCAGCCGCGCCTGCAAGGTAGACAGACCTGCATTGGACAGACAGTACAGGCCCAGAGGCCTGCGGAGGGGCAGAACTGAAGCCCGCGCCTGCAAGGTAGGCGGACCTGCTACCGACCGGCAGAACACGCCCAGTGGCCTGCCGGCGTGGTAAGCACAGTGCCCCAATTGGAGGAGGGGCAGAGCCGCTGCCCACGCCTGCGACAGAGACTCTGCAAATATACAAGAGCAATATAAATATATAGGGGGGAAATTCAATAGCACAACAGTTTCACCAAGCAGAAAGAAACGTGAACAGTATGAAAAGACAAGGAAAGAAAGGACCACAAGCAATACAGGTCAAATCAATGTTAGAAGAGGTAATATTTGCAGCAGATGGAATGTCAGATAAAGAATTCAGGATATACATGCTTCACATGATCTGGAGTCTCACGGAAGACATTAGACAGCAAAATCAGACAATGAAAGATCACTTCGACAATGAATTACATAAACAAATCCAAGAAGCAAAAGATCAACTATACAGGGAGATAGAGGTTATAAAAAACAAACAGAAATCCAAGCAATGCAGGAAGCCATAAACCAACTTAAAAACTCAATTGAGAAAACTACCAGCAGAGTAGAACACTTAGAAGATAGAACATCAGACAATAAAGACAAAGTATTTCAACTTGAAAAGAACAAAGACAGCTCAGCAAGACTGTTAAGAAACCATGAGCAGAACATCCAAGAAATATGGGATAACATAAAGAGACCAAACTTAAGAGTCATTGGGATACAGGAAGGTATAGAGGTCCAAACCAAAGGAATGAGCCATCTATTCAATGAAATAATGTGAGAAAACTTCCCAGAATTGAAGAATGAGACAGAATCCCAAATCCTAGAAGCCTACAGGATGCAGAATGTGATAAGAGATCCACACCTAGATATATTATAAAGAAGATGCCCAACATACAGTATAAGGAGAGAATTTTAAAAGCTACAAGAGAAAGGAAGCAGATTACATTTAGGGGTAAACCAATCAGGATAACAGCTGATCTTTCAAAACAGACTCTGAAAGCTAGAAGGTCTTGGAATAACATATTTCAAACACTGAAAGAAAATGGGTTCCAACCAAGAATTGTGTATCCAGCGAAATTAAGCTTCAGGATGGAAGATGAAATTAAAACCTTCCACGATAAACAAAAGTTTAAAGAATTTGCAGCTGGAAAAACATCTCTTCAAAACATCCTTGGCAAAATATTACAGGAAGGGGAAATGGAAAATAACAATGAAAACCAACAGTGGGAGGTAGGACAGTAAATGGGGGAAAATAATCAAAGAGGAGAACAAACCATGTTTAGTAACATACATAAACAAATATGGCTGGAAGAACAACCCATATCTCAATAATAACCCTAAATGTTAATGGCTTAAACTCACCAATTAAGAGACACTTGCTAGTAGAATGGATCACAAAACAAGACCCAACAATATGCTGCCTACAGAAGACACATTTGATAGGAAAAGACATACATAGGCTGAAGGTGAAAGGTTGGGAAAAATCATATCACTCATATGGACTTCGGAAACAAGCAGGAGTGTCCATACTCATATCAAATAAAATAGATTTCAAGCCAAAGTTAATCAAAAGGGATAAAGAGGGACACTACATACTGCTCAAGGGAACCATACACCAACAAGACATAACAATCATAAACATATATGCCCCAAACAATGGTGCAGCTATGTTCATCAAAAAAACTCTTCTCAAGTTCAAGAGTCTAATAGACCATCATACAATAATCATGGGAGACTTCAACACACCTCTCTCACCACTGGACAGATCTTCCAAACAAAAGCTGAATAAGGAAACTATAGAACTCAATAACACAATTAATAACCTAGACTTAATTGACATATATAGAATATACCACCCAACATCAAGCAGTAACACTTTTTTCTCAGCAGCACATGGATCCTTCTCAAAAATAGATCATATATTATGTCACAGGGCAACTCTTAGACAATATAAAGGAGTAGAGATAATACCATACATCTTATCTGATCATAATGGAATGAAACTGAAAATCAATGATAAAAGAGGGAAGGAAAAATCATGCATCACTTGGAGAATGAACAATAGGTTACTGAATGATCAATGGGTTATAGAAGACATCAAGGAGGAAATTAAAAAAATTCTTATAGATAAATGAAAACAGAGACACAACATATCGGAATCTATGGGACACATTGAAAGCAGTTCTAAGAGGAAAATTCACTGCTTGGAATTCATTCCGCACAAAAAAGAAAAAAAAAAAAAACAAATAAATGATCTCATTCTTCATCTCAAAATCCTAGAAAAAGAAGAGAAAAACAACAGCAAAAGAATTAGAAGGCAAGAAATAATTAAAATCAGAGCTGAAATTAATGAAATCGAAACAAAAAAATCAATTGAAGAAATTGACAAAACTAAAAGTTGGTTCTTTGAAAAAATAAATATAATAGACAGACCCTTAGCCATGCTAATGAAGAGAAGAAGAGAGAGAACTCAAATTACTAGTATACGGGATGAAAAAGGCAATATCACAACAGACACTTCAGAAATACAGAACATAATCAGAAATTATTTTGAATCCTTATACTCCAGTAAAATAGAAGATAGTGAAGGCATCAATAAATTTATTAAGTCATATGATGTGCCCAGATTGAGTCAGGAGGATATAGGCAACCTAAAGAGACCATTATCAATTGAGGAAATAGAAAAAACCATCAAAAGACTACCAACTAAGAAAAACCCATGCCCGAATGGGTATACAGCAGAGTTTTAAAAAACCTTAAAAGAGGAACTAATACCAATAGTTTTCAAGCTATTTCAGGAAATAAAAAAAAAGAGGGAGGAATTCCAAATTCATTCTACGAGGCCAATATCACCCTGATTCCTAAACCATACAAAGACACTTCAAACAAAGAAAACTATAGACCAATATCTCTAATGAACCTAGATGCAAAAATCCTCAATAAAATTCTAGCAAATTGGATACAAAAACATATCAAAAAAAATTGTGCACCATGATCAATGGGATTCATCCCTGGGATGCAAGGCTGGTTCAATATACGGAAATCAATAAATGTTATTCACCACATCAATAGACTTAAAAATAAGAACCATATGATCATCTCGATAGATGCAGAGAAAGCATTTGACAAAGTACAGCATCTCTTTATGTTCAAAACTCTAGAAAAACTAGGGATAACAGGAACATAATTCAATATTTTAAAAGCAATCTATGCTAAGCCTCAGACTAACATCATTCTGAATGGGGAAAAATTGAAGACATTCCCTCTAAAATCTGGAACAAGACAGGGATGCCCTCTCTCACCACTTCTGTTCAACATTGTTCTCGAAACACTGGCCAGAGCAATTAGACAGATGAAAGAAATTAAAGGCATAAAAATAGGAAAAGAAGAACTTAAATTATCACTATTTTCAGGAGACATGATTCTATACCTAGCTGACCCAAAAGGATCTACAAAGAAACTATTAGAGCTAATAAATGAATTCAGCAAAGTGGCAGGATATAAAGTCAACACTGATAAACCAAAGGCATTCCTGTATATCAGTGACAAATCCTCGGAAATGGAAATGAGGACAACCACTCCATTCACAATATCCTCAAAAAAAAAAAAAAAAGAAAAGAAAAGAAAAAAAATACTTGGAAATCAACCTAACAAAAGAGGTGAAAGACCTATACAATGAAAAAAACTACAGAACCCTAAAGAGAGAAATAGAAGAAGCTCTTAGAAGATGGAAAAATATACCCTGTTCATGGATAGGCAGAACTAACATCATCAAAATGGCGATATTACCAAAAGTTCTCTATAGGTTTAATGCAATGCCAATCAAAATCCCAACGGTGTTTATTGTAGAAATAGATAAAGCAATTATGAAATTCATATGGAAAAATAAAAGACCCAGAATAGCAAAAACAACTCTAAGCAGGAAGTGTGAATCAGGCGGTATAGCGATACCAGACCTCAAACTATACTACAGAGCAATAGTGACAAAAACAGCATGATACTGATACCAAACAGGCGGGTGGACCAATGGTACAGAATAGGTGACACAGAAACCAATCCACAAAACTACAACTATCTTATATTTGATAAAGGGGCTAAAAGCATGCGATGGGGGAAGGACAGCATCTTCAACAAATGGTGCTGGGAAAACTGGAAATCCATATGCAACAAAATGAAACAGAATCCCTTTCTCTTGCCATGCACAAAAGTTAACTCAAAATGGATCAATGAGCTTGATATCAAATCAGAGACATGGCATCTGATACAAGAAAAAGTTGGCTACGATCTACATACTGTGGGGTTGGGCTCCAAATTCCTCAATAGGACACCTAAGCCTAAGCCAAACACCAAAACTAGCCCTAAACCTAATCCTAGCAGTAAAACAAAAATGAATAACCATAAACCTTATCTTAAACCAAACCCTTAACTTAAACCAAACCCTAAAACTACACTTAGACCTAATCATAGCATTAATTTCAATCCTAACCCTAACCATAAATCTAACCCTGACCCTGACTCATATCCTAACACTCACCCTAGCTCTAAACACCCTCCTAACCTTAAACTAAAACCTAAAATTTGACCTATTCTGACTCCTATCCTAACACTAACCCTAGCTCTAAATATCATACTAAGCTTAAACTTAACCCTAATACTAAACCTACCCTTAACCTTAACCTTAATCCTCATTTTAACCCTAGTTCTTACATTAGCCTTTGCCCTATCATTAGCCCTAATCCTAACCCAAAAACTAGCCCTAATTGGAGCCCTAAACATAGATTTAACCCTAACCCTAACTCCAGCCCTAACCCCAGCTCTAAGGCTATCCCTTACACTATGAATAACCCTAACCCTAATGGTATCCCTATAACTATGCCTAATCCTTAGGCTAACCAAAATCCTAACCTTATTAATAGTCCTGACCTTTGCCCTCATTCTAGCTCTAACCCTAACCCTAACCCTAACCCTAAACCTATCCCAAACCCGAACGCTAACCCTGACCCTTATCCTGACCCTGTTGCAGTAATTCACTTGCAGGTCAGCATGGGAAACGAAAGAAGAAGCAGAGCAACCAAAGCAGCAGCAGAAAAAAAATGTCCTTTATTGTGTACAAGCAATCTTTTTATAGTATTGTGAACAAAGAAGTCAGCCTTCCAACATCAATAATTCAGGTCTTTCAGCTAATTAAACATAGCATACAGAAGTTTTACTTTCTAATCAGAAGTGACCCACTTCTCATGGCTAATCTATTCTCGGCCCAGAGTATGTTGAGCTCTGCTCTTTGTTAAGAACAGATAATAAAATTTTTCTCAGTGCCCTCCTAGCACACTTGGCAGAACATTCCGTTTGCAGGCAAGTCCTCCCAAGGACAGCAGACACCTTGTTTTCAAGCATGTCCGCAGTTACCTTATCTAAACCTTGAAGGAGTCTCTCCTTTGCAAGTAGGCCTTCCCAAGGACAGCAGACACCTCGTTTTCAAGCATGTCCGCTGTTACCTATCTATACCTTGACAGGATATCCTGTTTGCAGGCAGACTCCATCAAGGACAGTAATAGTAACGCAGTTACATCTGATTCTCTACATGACCCTAACACAAACTCTAGTTCTAAACCTTACACAAAACTTAAAGATAATCCTAGGCCTTAAGCTAGCCCTAAGCATAACCTTAACCCTAACCCTAGCCCTAAATCAAACCTAACCCTTGTCTTAGTCCTTATCCTTGCTCAAAACCTAACCTTTACTATAAAAATAAATCTAGAACTATCCCTGAATCTAACCCTAAACCTAGTCCTAATCCTAACCTTAATACAAGCCCTAACACTAGCTCTAAACTTACCCATTTCCCTAACCCTAACCCAAACCTAATTGTAACGCTAGCCTTAACCCTAACCACAACACTAACCCTAAACAGAAAAACTAACCTTAATCCTAACCCTAAACTAATACTGGCTATAGCTCTAACCATAAATCAAACCCTAAACCTAAACCTAAACATAACCATAGACCTAACCCTAACTCTAAACTTAAATCTATCCCTGTCCTAATCCTAAACCTACATCTTACTGTATTTTTTAAAATAACTCTAAACCTGAATTTAATTACAACCATTCCCTTAACCCTAAACCTAACACTAAACCTACCATAATCCTATCCCTAAACATAACTCTGAACCTAACCCTTGCTCTAAACATAATCATAGCTCAGAACCTAACTCTTACACTAAACATAACACCAACCCTAACCCTAGTTCTAACCCATACCTTAACACTAATTCAAGACCTAATCCTAACCATAAGTTTAGCTATAACCTTAGCTCTAACTGTAATCATTACCCTAAAAATAATCCATATCCTAATGCTAATGCTAGGCCTAACCCTATCTCAAGACCTAATCCTAACCATAACCCTAGCTCTAACCTTAACTTTAACCCTAAACATAACTCTTTTCCTAATCATAACCATATGCCTAACCCAAAACCTATGACTAACCCCAATCCTATCAATTACCCTAAACCTAACCTGAACCCTTAATCTAACCCTATCATTACTCTAACCATAAACCTAATGCTAATTTGAGCCTAACACTAAACTCAAACCTAAAAGAAACCCTAACCATGACCCTGACCCTGACCCTAATAATTCCTCTAGCTCTAACCTAATCCTTACACCAAACCTAATCCTTATATTAGATCTGGCCAAAACTTAACCCTAAAACTATGCATAACAATAACCCTACACCTGACATTAGCCCTAGATATAATCCTAGCCCTAACCTGAACAAAAGCCCTAGCCCATATTAGCAATAAACATAGCCTTAATCATAACCCTAACTGTAAACCTAGGCCTAACTTAAAAGCAACACTATCCCTAATCTTAGACCTAACTTAGCCTTATCCCTAACCCTAACCTTAACCCTAGCCCTAAAACTAAATCTAACTCTCTCCCTAGCCCTAAAACTAAGTATAACTCTGTCCCTAGCCCTAAAAGTAGTTCTAACCCTATACCTTACTGGAACTCTAAACCTAGTCCTAAACCTAGGCCTAACCCTACACCATTTCCTTAGGCCGAGTCCTAACCCTAGATCTAACCTTAACTCTAAATCTAACACTAATGCAAAGCCTAAGTCTAAACCTAATATTAACCCGAACCCTAACCCTAATTCTACTCCTAAACTAGCCCTAACTCTATTTCTAGCCCTAATACAAAACCGAGCCATAGCCCTAATCCTAAACCTTAATGTAAATAAACCTAACCCTACAACTAGCCCTAACCCTAGCCCTAATTCTAGTTTTAAGGAGAACTTTAAAACCATCCCTAACACTGACCCTGACATAAACACTAACCCTAGCTTTACTATCACTCTAAACATAACCCTAAACATAATACTAGACCTAGCCCTAACTCTAACCTAACCCTAAAACTAGGCCTAATTTTTACCTTAGTACTTACATTAGCAATAACCTTCACCCTAACCCTAACTTAACCACAAACCTAGCATAATCTGAGCCCTAAACCAAGCTTTAACCCTAACTCTAACCATGACCCTAAACCTAGCACTAATAATCACCATAACCTTAGCTCTAACCCTCGATCTAACCCTATCATTTACCCTAACCATAATCCTAACCCTAATGGTAACTCTAGGCCTAAACCTTACTATATCGCTAATCCTAACCCTAACCATTATCCTGAACCTAACGTGAAACCTAAACCTAACTATATTGTTACCCTAATCCTAACCCTATGTTAATTTGAGCCTAAATTTAAACCTTATCTTACCCAAACACTAATCACGACCCTGACCCAAAAATTACCCTTAGCTCTAAACCCAACCCTAACCCAAAACTTAACCCTTACATTACATCTAACCTAAAACTAAAACTATCTTTAACTGTAAAGCCCTGGACCTGAAATTAGCCCTAGCCCTAATCCTAGCCCTAAAACTATCCTTAGTCCTAACCCGAACCATAACCCGAAGTTTAACCCTAATTCTAACACTCGCCCTAGCCCTAAATCTAGGTATAACCCATCCCTTACCCTAAACCTAACCATAATCTTAAAGATAACCATAATCTTAAACTTAACCATAACACTTGCCCTAACCCAAGGCCTAACCCTAATAATAACTCTAGCACTAACACTAATTTAGTCCTATCCTAACCCTAAACCTAGCCTTAAGACTAACTCTAACTCTTGCCCTAGCCCTATCACTAGTTCTATTTTTAGCCATAGCCCAACCCTGGATCGAAATCTAACTCTAAAATTAAACCTAACTCTAAATTTAACCATAACCACAATCCTAAACCAAACCCTAACACTAGCCCTAACAATAATGCTAATCCTAAAACTTGCCTTACCCCTAGCCCTAGTCTTAAAACAAAACCAAGCCATATCCCTAACCCTAACACTTAACTTAAACCAAACCATAAATCTTCACCTAGCCCTAAACCTAACTCTCAAAATAACCCTGAACCTGACACCGATCCTAACACTAATCCTAGCTCTAAACATCACTGTAACCTTAAATTAATCCTAACACCAGATCTAGCCTTAACCCCAAGACTAAAACTGGCCCTAATTGTAACCCTAGTTTGTACATTCATAGTTGTTATAACCCCAGCAATAACCCTAACATGAATCCTACCCCTAATTCTTGTCCTAACTCTAGCTTAAACCCTAATCTTAACCCTAACACTAGACCTAACCCTAACCCTAACCCTAGCCCTAAACCTAGCTCTAACTGTATCCCTTACCCTAAGCCAAACCCTATACAAAATGCTAACCCTGGTCCTAACCCTAAAACTTAGCCTAACTTAAACACTAAGAGTATTACTAGTCCTAACCCTAGCCCTCATTCTAGTTCTAACCCTAAATCTGACCCTTATTCTAATCCTAACAGTAAGCCTAGGTCTAAACCTGACCCTTAACCAAATCCTAACACTAGCCCTACCGGTAAGCCTATACCTATACCTAACACTAACACTAGATCTAGACCCAAAACTAATCCTAACTATAGCTATAATTCTAGCCGTAGACCTAAACAAAATCCTATCTCTAGCCCTTACAATAACCCTTAACCTAAACTAACATTTACCCTACCCCAAGACCCAACACTAGTCCTAATTCTGGTTCTAACCCTAACTATAATCTTATCCGGAAAACAGACCCTGACGCTAACATTAACCTATCTCTAAACCTGACTGTATCCCAAACCTACGACTAACACTAGACCTAGCCATAACCCAAAACTTAATAGTAGCCCTATACATAACCATAGCACTAACCCTATTTTAACCCTAATGTTAACCCTAACAGTAGCCCTAACCATAACCATAGTCCTAACTTTAGCCCTACACATAACACAAAACCTAGCCATAATCCTAGGCCTAAAATTAAACCTAAGTATAACCCTAAAGCTAACCATAGCCCTAAAACTAATGATAACACTAACCCTTGCCTTAGACCTGAACTGTAGCTCAAAGCCAAACGCTTACACTAAACATTACCCTAGCCCTATCCTAAACCGTAACCCTAACCCTAGCTCTTATCCTAACCTTAATCCCAGCTCAAACTATAGTTCTAACCATGTCAATTACCCTAACCCTAACCCTAAACCTAATTGTAATCCTATCCCTTACAATAAACTTAACCCTAACCATAAATTTATACCAAGACCTAAACATAAACCTAAACCTCACCATAGCCCTAACACTAGCTGTAACATTAAGCCTTACAATAAACCTAATCCTAAGTCTAGCCCGAATCCATACCCAAACCCTAACTCTAACCCTAAATATAATATTATCCATTACACAAAACCTAACACTAACTGTAATTAAATCTCTATACATAACCTGAACACTAAACTAAACCATAACCATAAACATATCCCCAGACCTAAACATAAACCTAAACCTCGCCCTAGCCATTACCCTAGCTCAAACACTAACCCTTATCCTAACCTAATCATAACACTAGCCCTAAACCTGACACTTACCATAAACCAAACTTAGTCCTATCCCTAAAGCTAACTCTAATTTTAGATTTAATCCAAACAATAACCTATTCCTAACCCTAGTTCTAAATCTATCCTTTATACTAAACATAACCCTAACCTAATGCTAGACTTAACCCTATTGCTAAACCTATCCTATCCATTACCCTAAACCTTAACTGAAACCTAAACCTAACCCTATCCATTACCCTAACCCTAAGCCAAAATCTAACACTAATTCAAGCCCTAACCCTAAACTTTGACCTAAATCAAATGCTAAACCTGACCATGGCCCTAAAAATACCCCGAACTCTAAACCTTACCCTGACCCTAAACAAAGCTCTGACAGTAGACGTAGCCATAACCTAACCCTAAAACTATCCTTATCATAACCCTAGACTTGACATTAGCCCTAGTCCTAGTTCTAGCCCTGAACCTAAAAGAAACCCTAGCCTAAACCTAGCCTTAATCCTAACCTAAACACTAAGTTTAGCACTAATCCTAATTCTAACCCTCACCCTTGCCCTAAAGCTAGCTATAACCCCACCCATTCCCCTAAACTTAATCCTAACCCCAATGCTAATCCTAAACCTAGCCCTACTCCTAGGTCTAACCCTAACACTAAACCTAGCCCTAATCCTAGCCTCCTAGCCATGATTTAGCTTTAACCTTAACACTAATCCTAAGACTAGTCCTAAATCTAAATGTAACTCTCATCCTAGCTGTTTCCGTAGTTCTAACCATATCTCTTACCATAACACTAACCCTAGCCCTAATCCCAACACTGTATCTAAACCTTACTCTAAATCTAACACTATCCCTAAGCATAAACCTTATCCTAACTTTAGCCCTAAACCTAACACTAATTCAAAATCTGGCCTTAACCCTAGCCCTAGCCAAAAAAAAGAACAATAGCTCTAACCCTAACCCTAGCCCACAGAGGTCAAGATGAAGTGAAACCTTAAAACACAAACTGTTCCTGACAGTGAACCTTGAACTGAGAAGGCCCAAACTGGGAAACATGTTAATGCTAGGTAAAAGATGAATTCTGACCAGTATAAAAGAAATATGAACAAAACTAACTCAAACACAAACATTAGTTCTCACCATAGTCCTAAACCTAATACTAAAACTAAACCTTTTCTGTTTACAGAGCTTGATTGTAAAAGTCAAAAACTTGTGGTGCCTAGTAGGGAAAGGTAACAGATGAATCCTGTCCAGTATCAAAAATTCTGACCAATAATTGTGGAAGGTGTTTCAGTACATGCCTATTGCCCGTGTTTTCTCTTAAAGAGCACTTGGATAATTTGTTTTTTCATTATTCATCTCTTACTTAGCCTTAGTATGCTCCACAGTGTTGGGCCTTGTCAGTTCAATGGTTCGCTATCAGGAACATTTTGTATTTTAAGGTTACTCTTCTTTATGGTTATTGATGTGAATGAAAATTGAGCTGAAAATCAAAAAGTGTTGGCGGGAGGTGCTTGAAACTTCAAACAATCAGTTCTCAGTGGGCACTCTCTGGTTTCTTTCTTTTGAAGGTAGGCCAAAGATAAAGCATGCAAAGAAACTGTATCCGAGAGCCCTTAAGGAGAAAACAGATACTGGGAAGATTTATCTTTTACCTAGCCTTACTATATGCCCCAGTTTGGGGCCTTCTTGGTTCAATGGTTCACTTTTGGGAATAGTTTGTTTTTAATGTCTCACTTTATTTTGACCTATATGGGTAAATGAGAATGGAGCTGGAAATCAGAGGGTTAGTGCTGGCTGGTTGAAACTTCACATACTCAATCAGTTGTCTGTGGGCACTCTCTGGTTTCTTATTTGTAAAAGTAGTGATAAGCTGAAACATGCAAAACAAGTTTATCCAAGAGAACTTTAGGATAAAAAAGGGCAATATGCTTGTACTGAAATATCTCCCCCAATTATTTGGTCTGATTTCTTTGATACTGTTCAGGATTCATATATAAGTTAGGGTTTGAGATAGGGTTAGAGCTAGAATGAGGGCTAGGGCTAGGACTATTAATAGGGTTAGGGTTTTGGTTAGCCTAAGGATTAAATATATGTTTTGAGTTAACATTAGGGTTAGGGTTTTCATTAGGTTAAAGGATAGCCTTAGAACTAGGGTTAATGCTAGAGTTAGGGTTAGGGTTAAGGTTGAATATATGTTTAGAGCTTGGATTAGGGATAGTTTTTTTGTTAGGTTTAGGGCTGGATTTAGGCATTGATTAATGCAAGAACCAGGGTTACAATTTGGGTTAGTTTTAGGGTTAGGGTTAGGGGTAGGTCTAGTGTTAGGTTTAGGTTTAAGGTTAGGGTAATATTTAGAGCTAGGGTTATTGTTAGGATATGAGTCCGCACCAGGGTTAGTTTTAGTGTTAGGATTAGGTCTCAAATAGGGCTAGGGTTCCTGTTAGTGTTTGGTTTAAGGTGAGGGCTGCATTTAGAGCTAGGGTGACTTTTAGGATACTGTCAGGTTCAGGGTTAGCTTTAAGGTTAGGTTTATGACTGGAATTAGGGCTAGGGTTACTGTTAGGGTTTGGTTTAAGTTTAGGGTGGTCTTTAGAGCTAGGGTCAGTGTTAGGATATGAGTCAGGGTCAGGGTAAGTTTAAAGTTAGCGTTAGGACTCGAATTAGGGCTAGGGTTACATCTCGGTGTAGTGTTAGGGTTTGGTTTAAGTTAAGGTTTAGGGTTAGGGCAGTTGCTCAGGTTTGTTTTAGTCCTAAGTTTAGGGTTTGGGCTAGTTATAAGATTAGCATTAGGGTTAGGGCTATTGTTAATGTTAGGCTTGGGCTTTGGGTTAGTGTTAGATTTGGATTCAGTGTTAGATCTAGGATTAGGGCTAGGGCTAGGGCTAGGGTGAGGGTGAGGGTTAGCATTAAGTATAGGTTTAGGGCTAGAATAAGGGATAGGTTTTGTGTTAGTGTTATGGCTATGATTAGGGATAGGGATAATGTCAGGTCTAGGGATATGTTTAGGGATAGTGTTAGAAATAGGTTTATGGCTAGGTCTAGTGTAAGGGTTAGGTTTAGTGTAGGGGTCAGATTTAGAGCCAGGTTATTATTACTGTCAGAGTATGGGTTAGGGTTTGGTTTGGTTAAGTTTTAAGTTTAGGGCACAAATTAGCATTGGGTTAGATTGGGCTTAGAGTAATGGATAGAGTTAGTTTTATAGTTTAGGTTAGGTTTAGATTAATGTATAGGGTTAGTGTTAGGGATAGGGTTAGGGTTAGCATTTTGTTTAGGCTGACCAAATGAATAGGTTTAGTGCTAGTGTTAGGGCTTAGGTTAAGGTTAGGATTAGGGCTAGGGTTTGGTTTACTCCTAGGGTTAGTGCTAGGGTTCACTATAGGGTAAGTGTTAGGGTTTCAGCTACTGTTAGGTCTAGGGCAAGGGTTAGGTTTAGAATCAGGGCTACGATAAGGGTTGGGGTTAGGGCTAGGGTTATCATTAGTGTTAGGGTTATGTTTAAGGTAATGGATAAAGTTAGAGCTAGGATTTGGGCTATTGTTACACTTAGGATTAGGGATAGGGTTAGGGTTAGGTTTAGAGATAGGTTTATGTTTAGAGTAAGGGTTACAGTTTGAGCTAGGGTTAGGAATAGGGCAAGCATTAGTTTTAGGGTTTGTGCTAGGTTTAGGGTTAGGACTAGGGTTAGGTTTACAGTTAGGATTAGAGTAGTTTTAGGGTTAGGGCTAGTGTTATCATAATGTTTATAGTTAGTGTTAGGGTAATGGATTAGGTCAGAGCTATGTTTAGAGCTATGTTTGGGTTATGCATATGTTTAGGGTAATGGATATGTTTAGGTCTAGTGTGATGGTTAGGATTAGGGCTAGAGTTAGGGTTAGGGTTATGTTTAGGGTTAGTGTTAGTGTTAGGTTTAGGGTAAGTGTTATGGTTTGAGGTATGATTAGGACTAGGGCGATGGTTAGGGTTAGTGTCAGGTGTAGGTTTAGGATTAGGGTTAAGTATAGTGCTAGGGTTATCATTAGGGTTAGGGTTGTTTTTAAGGAAATGGATAGAGTTAGAGCTAGATTTAGGGCTAGGATTATAGTAAGAATTGAGTCTAGTGTTAGGTTTAGGTTTAGGGCCTGTTTTAGGGTTATTGTTAGCTTTAGGGTAATGGTGAGGGCTAGGGTTATGGTTAGGTTAAAAATGAGGTGTAGGGCTCAGTTTAGGGATAGGTTTTGGGTTAGTTTAGGGCTACAGCTAATGTAAGAACTAAAGTTGTTATTAGGGCTATTTTTAGTTTTACAGTTAGGGCTAGTATTAATTTTAGGTTTAGGTATACTTTTAGGGTGATATTAGAGCTATGGTTAGTGTAAGATCAGAGTCATTCTCACGGTTTGTTTTATGGTTATGTTAGGACTGGAGTGAAGGCTAGGGTTAGGGCTAGGTGAAGGGTTAGGTTTTGGTTTAGGTTAAGGGTTAAGGTTAGGGTTATGTCTCAGTTTTGTTTTAGAGCTTAAACTAGATTAGGGGTAGTTATAGGATTAGTTTTAGTGTTAGGGCTAGAGTTAGTTTGAGGTTTATGCTTAGGATTAGGGTTGGACTTAGAGTTATGTTTAGTTATAGGGTTAGGGCTAGGGCTAGTGTTAGGGCTAAGGTTAGGGCCCATGTTAGGTTTATGTTAAGGGATATGCTTAGATCTAGTAATAGGTCTAGGGAGAGATTTAGAGTTAGTCTTAGTGCTAGTGGTAGAATTAGGGCTAAATTAGGGCTAGGATCAGGCCTAGCATTAGTGTAAGGGTTAAGTCTAGAGTTAGAGTTAGGGTTAGATTTGGGGGAAGGGAGGGGTTATAGCAAAGTTCAGAACTAGGGCGAGGGATAAAATTAGAGATAGGGCTAGAGTTAGGGTTCGGGTTAGAATCAAGGCTAGGCTTGCATTTGTGTTAGGTTTATGGCAAGAATTATGGCTAGGGCTAATATCAGGTCTAGGGTTATGGTTAGGGATAGTTTTCGGGTAAGATTTATGTCTAGGTCATGTTTCAGAGTTAGGTTTAGGGTGAGGTTCATGTTGAGAGCTAGGGGTATTATAATAGAGTCAGGTTTTGGGTTTTGGTTAGGTTGAGGTTTAGGGTTATGGCTCAAATTAGCATTAGGATTGAGTTAGTGTTAGGGTAATGGATATAAAGTTAGCTTTTGGCTATGTTTGGGTTTAGTGCTCAGGTTAGGTTTAGGGTAATGGATAGGGTTAGGGTTAGGCCTAGGATTAGCATTAGGTTTATGGCTATCACTAGGGTAATGTATAGGATAAGAGCTGGGGTTACAGCTAAGGTTATGTTTAGGATTAGGGCTAGATTTAGGGTTAGGGATAGGGTTATGTCTAATGTTAGGTTTAGGGTATGGGTTAGGGTTTGAGCTAGGGTTAGTGATAAGGATAGCGTTAGGTTTAGGGTTAGGTCTAGGTTTAGGATAAGGGTTACCATTACGGTTAAGTTAATGAACAGGTTTATATGTCAGGTTAGGTTTAGATTTAGGTATAGGACTAGGGTTAGTGTTAAGTTTAGCATAATTTTTAGAGTTTCAGCTAGGGTTAGGACTACTGCAAGGGTTAGATATAGAGTTAGGTTTACAGTTAGGGTTTGAGTAGGTTTAGGGTTAGGGCTAGGGTTATCATGAAGTTTATGTTTAGAGTTATGGTAATGGGTGGGATTAGAGCTAAGGTTAAGTCTAGTTTTAAGTTTAGGATTAGGGCAAGTGTTAGGGTTAGGCTTATCATTTTCTTATGGTTACATTAATGGTAAGGGTCAATGATTGAGGAAGTGTTAGGGCTAGGTTGAGGCTTCTGGTTAGAATCAGGGCTAGGGATAGAGTTAGGGTTACGGTTAGGTTTAGCCTTAGGATTAGGGTTATGGTTAGGGTAATGAATAGAGTTAGAGCTAGAGTTTGGGATACGGTTATGTTTAGGATTAGTGCAAGGATTGATGTTAGGGTTTGGGCTAAGGTTATGGTTAGGTTAAGGGCTAACATTTATGCTAGTGGGAGTGATAGGGCTAAGTCAAGGATTAGATTCAGCCTTAGGTCTAGGGACAAAATTATAGTAGGTTTAGGGTTAGGGTTAAGGTTAGGACTAGGGTTATAATTAGGGTTAGGATAAGGGTTAGGGTAATGTATAATGTTAGATGTAGGTTTAGGTTTAGGGTTAGATTTAGTTTTAGAGTTAATGTTAAGACTAAGGTTATATTTAGGTTTATGGCACAGATTATGTTTTGAGCTAGAGTTAGGGCTATGACAAGTGGTAGTTTTAGGGTTAGGTGTATTGTTAGTTTTCTGGTTAGGGTTAGGGTTACAGTTAGGGTCAAAGCTAGGGTTATCAAAACAGTTAGGTGTAGGCTTGGGTAAGGTATAGGTTTAGAGCTAGCTTTAGGGATAGAGTTAAGTTTAGGTTTATGGCTAGGGTTAGGGTTTAGAGTAAGGTATAAGCCAAAGTTTAAATTTATGATAAGGGTTAGGCTTTGAGTAATTTTAAAGACTAAGTTTAAGGTTAGGTTTAAGATTAGGGTTAGGGTGAGTTTTAGGGTTGGGGTTATGCTTAGAACTAGATTTAGGCCTGGAACTCGCTCTAGGTTTTGTGTTAGGTTAAGGCATAGAGTTAGGGCTATGGGTAATGTAACAGCTAGGATTATTATTAGGGCTGGTTGTAGGGTTAGGGTTATGGTTATGTCTACGGTTAGGTTTAGGTTTTTGGTTAGGGTCAAGTTTAGAGATAGGTTTCGTTTTAAAGGCAGGGTCAGTGTTCAGGTTAGAGTTAGAATTAAGACTAAAGCCAGAATAGGGACTAGGTTTATGTCTAGGATACGGTTAGTCTTTTCATTAAGTTAAGTGTTATTGTTAGGGCTAAGGCTAGGATTTTGTTTATGTGTAAAGCTAGAGGTAAGGCTAGATTTATGATTAGGTTTAGGTCTAGGGCTAGTGATAGGGTCTGGTTTAGGTATAAGGTTACTGGTAGGGCTAGTGTTAACGTTGGGTCTAGCATTAGGGTCAGGTTTAAACCTAGGTTAGTGTTATAGTCAGAATACTGGTCAGGGTTAGGGTTAAGTTTTGGATAGGGTTCGAGCTAGAATGAAGGCTAGGGTTAGGACTATTAATATGGTGAGAGTTTTGATTATCCTGAGGATTAGTGATATGTCTTGGATTACCATTAAAATTAGGGTTTTGCTTAGATTTAGGGATAGGGCTAAAGCTAGTGTTAGGGATAAGGTTAAAGCTAGTGTTATGGATAAGGTTAGGGTTAAAGCTAGGTTTAGGGCTCGAATTAAGCTTGTTTTTGTGTTAGTGTTAGGGCTAGGATTAGGGCTAGGATTAGTGTTTAGCTTAGGCCTAGCGATAAGGAAAGACTTAGATATAAGTTTAGGGTAAAGAATGGTTTTATAGCTAGGTTTAGATATAGGGTGAGTGTTAAAGTTAGGGTTAGGGCTGGGGTTGGGGTTAGGGTAATGATTAAGGCTAGATTTAGGGCTAGGAAGAGCCATAGTGTTTGTTTTAGATTCAGGGCTAGGATTAGTGCTAGGGCTAATATGAGGTCTGGGTTGTGGTTAAAGATAGTTTTAGGGTTAGGCTTATGGTTTCGTCTAGTGTAAGGGTTAGGTTTAGGGTAAGGGTCAGGTTTAGAGCTCGGGGAATTATTAGGATTAGGATTTTCCTTAGGTAAGGATTTAGGTTTATGGCTCAAATTAGCATTAGGGTTAGGGTTGGGGTCTAGTTAGGGTTTGTTCTAAGGTTCAGGTTTGGTTTATGGTAATTTATACGGTTAGCGTTAGTGGTAGGGCTGGGTTTAGGCTTAGGGTTAGCATTAGGGTAAGGGTTATGGTTAGGGTAATTGGTAGGGTTAGAATTAGAGTTATGGTTAGGAATAAGACTTGAGATATGGTTAGAGTTAATGTTAGAACTAGGGTTAGGGTTAGGTTTAGGGTTATGTTTAACATAAATTTTAGGTTTTGAGCTAGGTTTATGGCTAGTTTTAGGATTAGGTCTAGGGATAGGATTACAGTAGGTTTAGGGTTAGGGTGGTTTTTAGAGATAGGATGAGTGTTAGGATATAGTTGAGGTTCAGGGTTATTTTTAAGGTTATGATTAGGACTCGAATTGGGTCTAGGGTTAGGTCTAGGTTTAGTGCTAGGGTTTGGTTTAAGTTAAGGTTAGTGTTAGGCCTGTTGCTCGGTTTGATTTTAGTGCTATGGTTAGGGTTAAGTCTAGTTTTATGATTAGCTTATGTTTAGGGCTAGGGTTATGGTTAGGTTTAGGATTAAGGCTAGATTTAAGGCTGGGATTAGGGCTAGGTTTTTTGTCAGGTTTAGGGCAAGAATTAGGGCTAGAACTAATGTTAGGTCTAGATTTATAATTGGTGATATTTTTAGGGTTAGGTTTATGGCTAGGTCAAATTAATTTGTTACATTTAGGGAAAGGGTCAGATTAAGAGCTGGGATATTTTTAGGGTTAGGGTCAGGCTTCGGGTTTGGGTTAGGTTAAGGTTTAGGTTTAAGGCTCAAATTAGCATTATGTTTGAATTAGGGTTAATGTAATGGATAATGTTAAATTTAGGGTTAGGTTAGGTTTAAGGTAATGGGTATGGTTATGTTGGTGATAGGTTTAGGGATTTGGCCTAAGCTTACTATTAGGGTTATGGTTATCATTAGCGTAATTTATAGGGTTATACCTAGAGTTAGGGCTAGGATAATTGTTAGGATTAGGGCTAGAGTTAGGGTTAGGGTCAGGGTTAGGGTGAGGGTTACACTTTGGATTAGGTTTAGGGTATGGTTTAGGGTTTGAGCTAAGATTTTTGCTATGGCTAAGATTAATTTAGGGTTTGGTCTAGGGTTATGGTCATGGTTAGTATAACACTTAGGGCTAGAGTTATCATTAGGATTAGGGTAATAGGTTTAGATGTCAGGTTAAAGATAGGTTTAAGATTAGGTTATTGTTAGGTTTAGGTTTAGGATTAGGGTTAGTGTTTGAGCTAGCTTAGGTTTAGGGTTAATGTTACCTTCACTGTTAGTTCTAGAATTAGGTTTATGTTTAGAGATAGGGTAGGTTTAGCTTTAGGTCTAGTGTTATCATTAAGGTTAAGTTTAGGGTTAGAGTAATGGGTAAGGTTCGAGCTATGGTTAGGGCTAGGGTTAAGCTTAGGATTAGGGCTGGGGTTATGTTTAGGATTAGGTCTTGGGTTAGTGTTAGGGTTAGGTTAAGTATAAGGGTTAGTGATTGAATTAGATTTAGGGCTTGGCCAACGGTTAGTTGTAAAGTCTGGACTAGGGTAGGGTTAGCTTTAGGTTTAGGGTTAGGTTTAGCATTCATTTTAGTGTTATAGTTAGTATAAAGGATAGAATTAGAGCTTGGGTTTTGGCTATGGTTACCGTTAGGATTAGGGCCAGATTTAGGGTGAGGTTTAGGGTTTGGGCTAGGGTTTTATTTGGGTAAGTTTTAGGGTGTGAGCTAGGTTAGGGCTGGAACGAGAGTTAGGGTTAGGTTTAGGGCAAGATTTCGGGTTAGAGTTATGCTTAGGGGTACGTTTGAGGCTGTAATTAGGGCTATAATTTGTGTGAAATTTAGGGCTAGTGTTAGGTATATGTGTAATGTAAGAGCTAGAGTTATGGTTATGACTATATTTAGAGTTCGTCTAGTATTAGGGTAATTTTTTAGGTTAGGATAAGTTTTATAGGTAGGGTTTTTGTTAGGGTAAGTGTCAGGGTTCAGGTTAGAATTAGGTTTAGGTTTAGGTAAAGAATGAGGACTAGCGTTAGCTCTAGGGGTAGAATTAGTGTTTGGTTTAAGTTAATGGATATTTTTAGGGCTAAGGCTAGGGTTATGGTTATATTTAGGATTAGGTTTAGGTCTAGGGGTACTGTTATTGTTAGGTTTAGTTTTAGGATTAATGGTAGGGCTAGTGTTAGGTCTTGGATAAGGGTTAGGGTCAGGTTTAAACCTATATTTAGTGTTAGGTACAGAATAAGTGTCAGGTTTAGAGTTAGGGTTTGGGTTAAGTTTAGAGTTAGAATGAGGGTTAACTTTAGGACTAGTAATAGAGTTTGGTTTTGGGGCAGGCATAGAATTAGGGTTAATACTAGGGAAGAAATAGGGTGAGGGTTTGACTAAATATAACTAATAGGGTTAGAGCTAGCACTAGGTCTAGGGATAGGGTTAAGATTAGGGCCAGGGTTAATGGTAGGGTTAAAGCTAGTGTTAGGCCTTGGATTAGGGCTAGGTTTTGTGTTAGGTTTAGGGATATGGCTAATTTAATAACTGACATTAATATTAGTGGTAGTTTTAGGTTTAGGTTTAGGGCGAGGTCTAGTGTTAGGATTAGGTTTAGGGATAGGGTGATGTTTAGAGCTAGGGTTAGTGTTAAGGTCATTGCCAAGGTTAGTATTAGTTCTAGGGTTAGGGTTAGAACTCGAATTAGGGCCAAGTATAAGACTAGGTGTAGGTTTAGTGTTTGGTTTAGGTTAAAAGTAGGGTCAGTGAAATGGCTCGGTTTTGCTTGAGATCTAGGATTTGGGTTAGGGCTAGTTTTCAAATTATCATTAGGGTTAGAGCTAGTGATAGGGTGTGGTATAGGCTAGGGTTAGGGTTAGATTTAGAATTAGGATTAGATCTAGGTTTAGGACTAAAGTGAAGTTTAGGGCTAGGTTTATGGCTAGGGTTTGAGTTATCATAATGGATAGGGTTAGAACTAGGGATAGGGCTGGGAAAGAATTAGAATTAGTGTTAGGATTAGATTTAGGGTTAGAATTAGGGCTTAATTAGAACTAAAATTAGAGCTAGGGTTATTATTTAGGCTGAACCTAGGTTTATGGCTAGGGATATGGTTAATTGTTATGGTTAGGTATGATGTTATATCTAGCTTTAGAACTAGGGTGAGAGTTAAAATTAGGGTTAGGTCTATGGTTAGGGTTAGGTTTAGGATTAAGGCTAAGATCAGTTCTATGATTAGGGCTAGAGTTTGTTTTAGAGTTAGGGCTTAATTAGGGCTAGGGCTAATGTCAGGTCGAGGTATATGGTTAGAGATAGTTTTAGGTTTAAGATTATTTGGGTTAGGATTAGGATTATGGATATTATTAGGTTCAGGGTTCAGGTTAGGTTTAGGGCAATGTATAAATTTAGGGTTAGAAATAGGTTTAGGATTATTCTAGGGTTATCCTAGGATTAGCATTAGGGCTAGGATTAGGATTAGGGTAATGGATAGGGTTACAGCTCATGTTAGGTCTAGGTTTATGGTTAGGATTAAGACTAGGGGTAGGGTTAGGTTTTGGGTTATGTCAGGGATTAGGTTTAGGGTTAGGTTTGTGGTAAACGTTATGGTTAGAATTAGGTTTATGGTTAGGGTTAAAGGTAGTGTTAAGGCTCGGATTGGGGATAGGTTTTGGATTAGGTTAGGGCTAAATTTAGGGCTAGAATTAGGTCTAGTGTTTGTATGAGTGTTAGGCCTAGTTTAGGCTTAAGTTTAGATTTAGGGATAGGGTTAGGTTCAGGGGAAGGGATGTGGTTAGAGTTAGTTTTAGGGCTAGTTCGAAGGTTAGTATTTGGTTAGGGCTAGGGTTATGGTTTTGTTTATTAATAAGGCTAGGTTTAGGGATAGGATTCGGGCTAGGGTTTGTTTTAGAGTTATTGCAAGAATTAGTTCTAGGGCTATTGTCTGCTCTAGGCTTACATAAGGGATAGATTGAGGGTTAGATTTATGGCTAGGTCTAGTGTAAGGGTTCAGTTTAAGGTAAGGCTCAGGTTTAGAGCTAGGGGTATTATTTGGGTTAGAATTAGGTTTTGGGTTTGGTTTAGGTTAGAGTTTAGGTTTAGAGGTTGAAATAGCATTAGGGTTTGTTTAGGATAATGATAGCTTTGGGTTTAGGGTTTATGTTAGGTGTAGGGTAATTGAAAGGGTTAGAGTTAGCAAAGGGTTAGTGTTGGAACCCATCCTGACTCTTGACTGGGCTGCTCCCGTTAAGGGTCTGAGGCTTCTGGCTGTGTCAGAATTTTCCCGGCCCTTTCCTGATGAGAGAACCCGTCCGTGTGGGGGTGTGACTGACCACTGACCCTGGGGGCCCAATCACTGACCCTGACCTTGGAGTGCAGTCCCCCCTCAACCTTCATTGGATGGAATTATCCCCTGAATTTCTTGTTCCCCAATAAAAGTCTACTCCCTGGCGTGTTCACTCTCTTTCTCTCCTGCTAGCACTGAGTAATCCTTGCTGCCCTGCTGGGAGGTTAGAGGTTGGAGCCAGAGAGGGGAGCCGTCTCGGACCTGGCAATAGAAATAAGGTAACTGAGTCTGTGTGTTTTATTTCGATCTCTTCTGGCTAACTTTATGCCAAGAACCTCATTAATGAAACCATTGCTCAAACCGCATGGTGGAGGTTAGGGTTAGGTCTAGGGTTAGCCTTACGGTTATGGTTGTGCTTAGGGTAAATTATAAGGTTATGTCTAGTTTTATGGTTATTATAAGGCGTAATTTAGTGTTAGGCCTAGGGTTAGAGTTGTGTTTAAGTTTAGGGTATAGTTTAGAGTTTGAGCTATGGTTAGCACTAGAGCAAGGGTTAGGTTTAGGGTTAGGTCTAGGTTATAGATACACTTAGGTTTCAGATTAGTGTTTAGGTTAGGGCTAGGGTTATCATTAGGTTTAGGGTATTGGATAGGGTTTGATGTCATGTTAGGTTTAGGATTAGATTTAGGTTTAGCCTTAAGGTTAGTTTAAGGATATTTTTAGTGTTAGGTTTAGGGTAATGGTTAGGGGTTTAACAAGGGTTAGCTCCATGCCAAGAGTTAGGTTTATGGTTATGCCTAGGGTTAGGGTTAGAGTAGATTTAGGGTAAGGGCTAGTGTTATTATCAGGGTTAGGGTTAGGTAAGGTTAATGGTTAGGGTTAGAGCTAGGATTAGGGCTAGGTTTATCATTAATATTAGGGTTAGAGTTAGGGTAACATGTAGGCTTAGAGCTTGGGTTACGGATAGGGATAAGGTTAGGATTAGGGCTAAGGTTAAGGTTAGGTTAAGGTTTAGGCCATGGGTTAGTGTTAGGGTTAGGTTAAGTTTAAGGGTTAGGGATTGAGTCAGTGTTTGGACTAGGACGAGGATTAGGGTTAGAGTCAGTGTGAGGGTTAGGGCTAGGGTTTGCATTAGGGTTAGGGTTAGAGTTAGGTTTAGGCTAATGAATAGAGTTAGAGGTAGGTTTTGGCCTATGGTGATGGCTAGTTTCAGGGTTAGTGATATGGCTATGTCTAGTGTTAGAGTTGTGTTTTTTCAGGAAGAAAAGTTGTAGAGCTAGGGTTTCTGTTAGGGTAAGGGTCAGTTTTCAGTTTAGGGTTAGGTTTATTGTTATGGCCAGTATTAGTACTAGGGTTTGGTCTAGGGGTAGGGTTTGTGTTTGGTTAGGTTAAGGGTTATTATTAGGGCTAGGACTATGTCTTTGTTTAGAGCTAGGCCTAGAGTTATCACTAGATAAAGGATTAAGTGTAGGTCTATGTCTATTTTTAGGGTAAGATTTAGTTATAGAGTTACAGTTAGTGCCAATTTTAGGGGTAAGCTTAGTGTTAGCGTCAGATTTAGACCTATGGATAGTGTTAGGGTCATAATAAGGCTCAGGGATAGGGTTAGAGTTTGGGATAATGATAGAGCTAGATTGAGGATTAGGATTAGGACTAGAAATAGAGTTAGGTTTTGGGTTAGGCTAAGATTTACTTTTAGAACCAGGGTAGTTTTATGGTGAGAGTTTGGCTTAGGGTAAGGGATAGGGTTATCACTATTGATAGGGTAGGGTTAGAATTAGGGTTATGGCTAGGTTTAGGTTTAGGGTTAGGGTTAAAGCTAAGGTTAGAACTTGGATTAGGGCTAGGCTAGGTTTTGTGTTAGCTTTAGGGCTATGGCTAATATAAAACCAGGGTTACAATTAGAGCCAGTTAAGGGTTTGTGTTACATCTAGGTTTATTAGGTTTAGGGTTAGGTTTATGCTTATGGTAATGGATAGGTTAGGGGTAGCAAATGTATTAGGGTTAGGCCAAGGGTTAGCATTAGGTTTAGGATTAGTTTTATGGTTAGGGTAATTGATAGGGTTAGAGTTAGGTTTAGGGCTAGGGTTATGGTTAGTGTTAGGGTTAGTGTTATATTTAGAGTTGGTGGAAGGATTATAGTTAGTGTTAGGTTAGAGTAAAGGTTAGGACTTGGTTTAGGTTTAGAGTTAGGATAAAGATAGAGTTGGGGCTCGCATTAGGGCTAGATTTTGGGTAACATTACGGCTAGTGTTATGTATACAGCTAATGTAAGAACTAGGGTTTGACTAAGGCTAATTTATGGTTAGGGTTAGGGCTAAGTCTAGTTTTATAGTTAGGTTTACATTCAGGGTGATGTTTTGAGCTAATGCTAGTGAAAGGTTCAGAGTCAGCGTCAGGATTAGTTTTAGGGTTGGGGATAGGACTTGAATTAGGAGTAGGCTTAGGGCTAGATTAAGGGTTAGGATTTGGTTTAGGTTAAGTTTTATGGTTAGTGCTATGGCTCCTTATGTTTTAGGGCTAAGGATAAAGTTAAGGGTAGTTTTACAATTAATGTTAGTGTTATTGCTAGTGATATGGTGAGTTTAGGCTTAGGGGTACATTTAGAGTTATGGTTAATTCTAGGGTTAGGGCTATGGCTAGGGTTAGGGCTAACGTTAGGTCTAGTGTTTGGGTTATGGTAAGGGATAGAGTTAGAACTAGGTATAGAGCTAGGGCTATAGATATAGTTAGTCTTAAGACTAGGGTTAGGGTTTACTTTAGGGCTAAATTAGTGCTATGTTTAAGATTAGGTTTAGGGTTAGGTTTAGGGAAAGGGATGGGGTTATATCTACGATTAGGGCTATGAAAATGATTAGAAGAAGGTTTAGGTCTAGTGTAAGGTTTGTGTTAGAATTAAGGCTAGATTTGGGGTTAGGATGAGGGCTAGGATTTGTGTTAGGGTAGGGCAAGTTTTAGGGATAGAAATAATGTCATGTTTAGGGTTACAGCTTGGGTTAGTTTTGGGGTTAGGTTCATGGGTAGGTCTAATATTAGGTTTAGGGTAAGGGCCAGGTGAAGAGTAAGATGTACTTTTAGGTTCAGGGTCAGGTTTTGGGTTTGTGTTAGGTTAATTATTAGCTTTAGGGCTGAAATTAGTGTTAGGGTTAGAATTAGGGTTAAGTTTATGGATAGGTTTAGGTTTAGGATCAGGTTAAGATTAGGGTGATTGGGAGGTTTAGGGTTAGTGATAGGGTGAGGCTTAGGCCCAGGGTTAGCACTTGTGTTAGGGTTATTTTTAGGCTAATGAATAGCATTAGAGCTAAGGTTAGGGCTAGGGTTTGGATAGGATTAGGGATAGAGTTAGGGTTAGGTCTAGGGCTATGGTTAGGTTTTTGGTTATGTTTAGTTTTCAGATTAGGTTTTGAGCTAGGGTTAGTGCTAGGGTGATGGTTAGGTTTAGGATTATGTCTAGGGTCAGATTTAAAGTTAAGTTTAGGTTTAGTGTTAGGGTTAGGGCTAAAGTTATCTTTAGAGTTATGTTAATGGATAGGGTTAGATGTCGTGTTAGGGTTATGGGTAGTTTTAAGTTTAGGGTTAGTGTTAGGGTTAGGGCTAATATTATCATTAGATTTTGGGAAATGGATAGAATTAGATGTCAGGTTAGGGTTAAGGGTGGTTTTAGGTTTAGGGTTAGTATTAGTGTTTGGGCTAGGTTTAATGATAGAGTAAGGGTTAGGGTTTTATCCAGGGTTAAGCCTATGATGAGTGTTAGGTTTAGGATTAGGTCTAGGATTAGGTTTAAATTAGGATTAGAGCTAGGTTTATCATTAGGGTTAAGGTTTTGTTTAGGGTAATGGATAATTTTAGAGATGGTATTAGGGCCAGTGTTAACATAATGATTAGGGCTAGGATTAGGATTAGGTTTAGGGATAGGGCTAGGCTATGTTTAGGGTTCAGTTTTGGGTTTTATCTTGGGTTAGGTCTAAGGCGAGGGTTAGGGTTAGCGTGAGGGTTAGTCTTAGGGTAAGGGATAAGTTTAGGGTTAGGGTTATACTTTGGGCTAGATTTGGGCCTAGGATTAGGGCTAGGTTTTGTGTTAGGTTTAGAGCTAATTTTAGTGCTATGGTAATTTAAGGGTTATGTTTACGATTATGGCTAGTTCTAGTGTTAGGTTTAGGTTTCAGTTACTGTCAGTTTTTTAGCTACGGTTAAAGTTAGTGTCAAGGTCTGTGTTTGGATTACGGTTAGGGTTAGGGCTAGAGCCAGAATTAGGAATGGTTATGTCTAGAGGTAAGGTTAGTGTTTGTCTTATATTAATGATTATTATTAGAGCTAGGGCTAGTTTTTTGTTTAGGTCTTGGTTAAAGATATGGCTAGATTTAGGATTAGGTTTAATCTAGGGCGAGTGTTAGGGTTAGGTTTAGATATAAGGTAACAGGAAGGGCTAGTGTTAGGGCATGGTTTAGGTTCAGGGTCAGAATAAGGGTCAGGGTTAGGGTTAGTATTTGGGTTATGGTTAAATCAAGAATGAGGGCTAGGATTACGACTAGTAATAGGGTTAGGGTTTGGGTTAGACTAAGGATTAGCATTAGGACTAGGGTTATCAATAGGGTTGGGGTTTGGTTAGGGTAAAGTATAAGGTTAGAACTAGGGCTAGAGCTAGGGTTTGGGTTGGGCTAGGGCTAGTGTTAGGGATAGGGTTAGGGTGAAAACCATGATTAGGTATCAGTTTTGTGCTAGGTTTGTGTTTAAGCTTATGACTAATGTATAATCTATGTTTATGATTAGAACTAGTTTTAGAATTAGGCGTAGGACCAGGTCTAGTGTTAGGTTAAGGTTTAGGTTTAGTGTGATGTTTAGAGTTAGGGTTTGTGTTAATGTAAGAGACAGGTTTAGGGGTAGATTTAGGGTTAAGATTAGGACTCTAATTACGGCTAGGCTTAGGGCTAGATAGAAGGTTAGGGTTTGGTTTAGGTAAAAGTTTAGGGTTAGTGTTATGGCTCAGTTTTGTTTTAAGGCTAAGCCTATGTTTAGGGCTAGTTTTAGGATAAGCATTAGGGTTAGGGCTACTGTTAGGGTTAGGTTTAGGTGTAGAATTAGGGTTAGTTTTAGAGTTAGTTTAGATCTAGGGTTAGGGCAAGGTGTAAAGTTATGGCTAGTGTTATTCTCTGCTATGGCTAGGCATAAGGTTATTGTAAATGATAGGGTTAGATTAAGGGCCAGAGCTAATCCGAGAGTTATAGTTAGTCTTAAAGCTAGGATTAGGGTTAGCTTTAGGATTAGGAATAGCGTTAGTGTTAGGGTTAGCTTTAGGGTTAATTTTAGGGCAAGTTTTAGTTTTAGGTTTAGGGTTTGGGTTAGGTTTAGGTTAAGTAATGGTGTTATAACTAGATTTAGGGATAGGGAAAGGGTTAGAATTAGGGTTAGGTTTATGACTAAGACTATGTTTTGGGCTAGGATGAGAGCTAGTGTTCATTTTAGGGTTGGGGCTAGGATTAGTGATAAGGCTAATATCAGATATAGGGTTAAGGTTAGAGTTAGGTTTGGGTTTATGTTTATTATTATGTCTATTGTGAAGGTTAGTTTTAGGGTAAGGGTCAAGTTTATAGCTTTATGTATTATAAGGGTCAGTGTTTGGTTTGAGTTAAGGTTTAGGTTCAGGTCTCGAATTAGCATTAGGGTTAGAGTTAGGGTTCAAGTAATGAATAGGCTTATGATTAGGATTCACAATAGTTTTGGAGCAATGGATAGGTTTAAGGATTGCAATAAGGTTAGGGTTAAGCCTATGGTTAGCATTAGGTTTAGGATTATGTGAGGGTAATGGATAGAATTAGAGCTAGGTTTAGGGCTAGGGTTATCGTTAGGATTAAGGCTACAGTTAGGGTAGTTGATATAATTAGAGCTATGGTTAGGACTATGGTTATGGTTACAATCAGGGCTAGTGTTATGTTAGGGTTTGCGATACCACTAGGGTTATGTTAAGGGTAAGGGTTAGGCTTTGATCTAGAGTTAGGTCTAAAGCGAGGCTTAGGGTTAGGGTTAGGGCTTGGGTTAGGTTTACGGTTACACTTAGGGCTATGTTCAGTCTTAAAATTAGGGCTAGGTTTTGTGTTAGTTTTGACCTAGGGTTAGGGCCATGGGTAATGTAAGAGCTAAGGTTATGATTAGGGTTAGTTTTATGGTTGAGGTTATGGCTAGGTCTTGTCTTAGGATAAGGTTTTGGTTTAAGGCGAGCTTTGGAGCTAGAATTATGTTACGGTCAGGGCCAGTGTTCAGTTTAAAGTTAGTGTTGGGTTTAGTGCCAAAATTAGGACTAGGGTTAGGTCTAGAGATAGGGTTAGTGTTTAGGTTAGGTTAAGGGTTATGTTTAGGGCTAGGGCTAGGTTGTTGTTCAGGTCTAGGGATAGAGATATGGCTAGATTTAGGATTAGGTTTAAGTCTATGGCTAGTGTTAGGTTTAGGTTTAAGTATATGATTACCAGTGGGGCTAATGTTAGCTTTCGGTTTCGGGTTAGGGTCAGGTTTCTACCTGCAGTTATTGTTAGGGTCAGAATAAGTGTCAGGGTTAAGGTTTGGGTTTTGGTTAGGTTTAGATCTAGAATGAAGGTTAGGGTTAGGACTAGTAATAGGGTTAGGATTTGTGTTAGGCTAAAAATTAGGGTTAGGATTAGGGTTAGCATTAGGTTAAGGGTTTAGGTTAAGGTAATGGATAGGGTAAAAGCTAGGGTTAGATCTAGGGTGAGGGTATGGATTAGGGCTATTTTTAGGTTTTGGATTAAAACTAGGGTTAGTACTCGGCTTAGGGCAAGGTTTTGTTTTGGTTGGGGCTATTGTTAGTCCTACAACTAATGTATAAAACAGGGTTATAATTAGGGCTACTTTTTGTGTAAGTGTTATGGCTAGGCCAAGTGTTAGGTTTAGAGTTACCGCTAACGTGATGTTTAGAGCTAGGGTTAGTGTTAGAGTCAGGGTCTGTGTTCAGGTTATAGTTAGGTTGAGGGTTTAACCCAGAGTTATCACTAGACTTAGGTCTAGGGGTAGGGTTAGTGTTTGTGTTAGGTTAAATTTTATCATTTTGGCTACAGCTAGGCTTTTGTTTAGGTCTATGGCTAGAGATATGGCTAGAGTTTGGATTCTGTTTAGGTCTAGGGCTAGTTTTATGGTTACGTTTAGGTATAGGTTTATTGCTACTGCTAGTGTTCATCTTCGGTTTATGAATAGGGTTGGGTTTAGACATACTGTTACGGTTAGGGTCAAAATAAGTGTCAAGGTTAAGTTTAGTGTTTGGGTAATGTTTAGAGCTAGAATGAGGGCTAGGGTTAGAACTAGTAACAGGGTGAGGGTTTGGGTTAGGCTAAGGATTAGGGTTAGGCCTAGAGTTACCATTAGGGTTACGGTTAACTTAGGGTAAGGGATAGGATTAGAGCTAAGATTAGGGCTATGTTTAGTGTTAGGGTTAGGGATAGTGTAAGGTTTAGGTTTAGGGTTAACACTAGGGTTAGGTCTTGCATTAAGGCTAGGTTTTGGTTAGAGTTCGGGCTAGTTTTAGAGTTATGGCCAATGTATGGACTAGCCTTACGATTTGGGCTAGTTATAGGATTAGGGTTAGGACTAGGAGTAGTGGAAGTTTTAGGTATAACATTTAGAGGTAGGGTTAGTGTTAGGGTAAAATTCAAGTTCAGAGTAGTTTTAGGGTTAGGGTTTGGACTTGAAATAGGGCTAGGATTAGGGCTAGGTGTAGGGTTAGGTTTTTGTTTAGGTGAAGTTTTAAAGTTAGGGCTATGGCTCAGTTTTGTTTTAGGTCTAGGGCTATGGTGAGCACTAGTTTTAGGCTTATCATTAGGTTTAATTAGGCTAGTGTTAGGTTTAGGTTTAGGCTTAGAGATAAAGTTAGATTTAGATAAAGGATTAAATCTAGGGTAAGGTCTAGGGCAAAAAATAGGGCTACTCTTATTTCTTGGTTTAGGGCTAGGATTAGGGTTATTGTAAGGGTTAAGTTTAGAACTAGGTATAGGGCTAGGGTGAGAGTGAGAGTTAGTCTTATGGATAAGCTTAGAATTTGGTTTGGTATAGGGCTTAATTAGGTCTAGTAATAGGGCTAGGTTTATGGTTATGTTTAGGCATAGGGTTAGTTTTTGGCTTAGGGTTATGTTTAGGTTAAGTGATAGGGTTAGAGCTAGGGATAGGGCTAGGGTGAAGTTTAGAATTAGGGTTATGGTTAGGGTTTCATTAGAGTTTTGTTTAAGGCTAGGTTTAGGTATAGGATGAGGGCTAGTGTTTGTGTTAGGGCTAGGGCTAGGATTAGTGTTAGGGAGAATGTCAGATCTAGGCTTATGTTTAGGGATAGTTTTAGGGTTAGGTTTATGGCTATATTTAGTGTGATTGTTAGTTTTAGTGTAAGGGTCAAGTTTAGAGCTATGGGTATTATTAGGGTCAGGGTCAGGTTTAGGGTTTTGTTTAGGTTAGGGTTTAGGATTAGGACTTGAAATAGCGTTAGGGTTTGGATTAGGGTAATGATAGGGTTTGGTTTATGGTTGACATTAGATTTAGCACAATGGATATTGTTATGGTTAGGCATAGGGTTAGATTTATGTGTAGGGTTAGCATTATAATTAGGGTTATGTTTAGGCTAATTGATAGGATTAGAGCTAAATTTAGGGCTAAGTTTATGGGTAGGATTAGGGCTTGGGTTAGGTTTATGATTATGGGTTTGGTTTGTGTTAAGTTTAGGGCTAGAATTATGGCTCAGGCAAATATCAGGTCTAGGGTTATGGTTAGGGATAGTTTTAGGGTTAGGTTTATGTCTAGGTCTAGTATAAGTGTTAGATTTAGGGGTACTGTCATAGTTAATGCTAGGTATATTTTATCACGGGAATGGTCAGAGTTAAGATTTGGGTTAAATTAAGGTTTAGGTTAAGGCTTGAATTAGCATTATGATTAGGGTTAGTGAAATGATAGGGTTAGGTTTAGGGTTCAGGTTAGGTTTAGGTTAAGGAAATAGGTCAGGGTTAAGGATAAGTTTAGGTTTAGGCCTAGGGTTACCATTAATGTTATGTTTATATTTAGGGTAATAGATAGGGTTAGAGCTAGTGATATGTCTAGTGTTATTGTTAGGGTTAGGCTTAGGATTATTGTAAGGTATGGGGCTAGGTTCTGGGTTAGGGTTAGGTTTAGTGTTAGGATTATAGCTAGGGTTAAGGCTCAGATTAGGGCTTGGTTTGGGGTTTGGTTACAGCAAGGGTTAGGGCTATGGCTAAGTATAAACTAGTGTTGAAATTAGTGCTAGTTTTAGGGTTAGGGAAAGGGCTAAGTCTAGTGTTATGGTTAGGTTTAGGGTTAGAGTGATATTTAGAGCAAGGGTTATTGTTAGGGTCAGTGTCAGAGTAAGGGATTGTTTATGGGTTAGAGTTAGAACTCAAATTAGGTCTAAAGTTAATACTAGATGTATGGTTAGGGTTTGGTATATTTTAAGGTTTAGGTATATAGGTTAGTTTTGTTTTAGGACTAGGGCTACGTTTACAGCTACATTATGGATTAGCATCAGGGTTAGGGCTAGTGTTAGGCTGAGGTATAGGCTTAGAGTTAGGGTTAGATTTATAGTTAGGGTTAGATCTAGGGTTAGGGGTATGGCTATGACTAGGGTTAGGGTTATGGTTATGAATATGGTTAGAACTAAGGATACGGCAAGGGCAAGAATTAGGGTTAGTCATAGTAGTAGTCTTAGGGTTAGGGTTAGGGTTAGGGCTAAATTAGAGCTAGGATTAGGGCTAGGGTTAGTGTCATGTTTAGGGCTCTATTATGGCTAGGATTAAGGCTATAATTAGGGTTAAGGTTAGAGCTAAATTATGGCTAGTATTAGGGCTAGGTTTAGTGTTAGGTTTAAGGCAAAATTAGGGCTAGTATTAAAGCTAGGGTTAGTGTTAGGGTTAGACCAAGGGGTTGGGGTACAGTTAGGGTTAGCATTGTTGTTAAGGATAAATTTAGGGGAATGAGTGGGGTTATAGCTAGCTTTATCGTAAAGCTGAGTGTTAGAATTAGGATTAGGCTTAGGGTTATGGTTCAGTTTAGGATTAAGGCTTGGTTTAGGGCTAGGTTAAGCCTAGGGTTTCTCTTAGGGTTATGGCTAGGACCAGGTCTAGGGCTAATATCAGGTCTAGGGTTAATGTTAAGGATAGTTTCCGGGGTAGGTTATGGCTAGGTGTAATGTAAGGGTTAGGTTTAGATTAAAGGTCCGCTTTAGGGCTAGGATTATTATTAGAGTCAGGGTCAGGATAAGGGTTAGCATTTGGTTTAGCTAAAGGATTAATATTAGAGCTCAAATTAAAATTAGGTTTAGGTTTAGGGGTAGCGTAAAGGATAGGTTTTACTTTATGTTTCATTTAAGGTTGTGTTAATTGATGGGTTAGGTTTAGCGATAGGGTTAGGTTTAGCATTATGTTTAGGGTTATATTTAGTGTAATGGATAGAGTTAGGGTTATGTTTAGTGTAAAGGTTAAGCTTTGAGCTATGGTTAGGTCAAGGCGAGGCTTAGGTTAGGGCTATGTTTAGGGCTAGGATTAGGCTGATGGTTATGCTTAGAGCTAAGTTTAGGCCTAAAATTAGGCCTAGATTTTTTTTGTGTTTGGTTTATGGCTAGGGTTAGGACTATGGGTAATGTAAGAGCTAGGGTTATGTTTAGGGCTAGTTTTGGGGTTAGGGTTATGGCTAGTTCTAATGTTAGGTCTAGGTTTTGCGTTAGTGTCAGGTTTAAAGCTAGGTTCAGTGTTAGAATCTCGGTCATGTTTTTTAGATAGGTTTAGGGTTTGGGTTAGTTCCAGAATTAAGACTAGGTTTAGGTCTAGGGTTAGGTTTAGCATTATGTTTAGGGTTATATTTAGTGTAATGGATAGGTTTAGAGCTAGGGTTAGAGCTAGGTTTTGGTTTGGATTAACTCTAGGATTAGGGCTCGGTTTAGGGTTAGGGCTAGGGTGTGATTTGGGGTAAGTTTTAGGGTTAAGGTAAGTGTTAGGTTTAGGCCTAGCATTATGGTTAGGTTAGGGTAAGGGTTAGTGTTTGAGATAGGGTTAGGGCTAGGGTGAGAGTTAGTTTTAGGTTTAGGTATAGGTTAACATTTATGGTTAGAGTTAGGATTAGTGTTAGGGATAGGGTTTTAATTAGGGTTAGGTTTAGGGTTAGGGTACTGGATATAATTAAAGCTAAAGTTCAGTCTAATTTTAGAGGTGGAATGAGTGCTAGGGTGAAGACTAGTATTATGGTTAGATTTTAAGTTAGACTAAGGATTAGGATTAAGACTAGGGTTTGCATTTGGGTTAGGGTTTGGTTTAGTGTAAGAAATAGGGTTAGAGTTAGGTTTAGGGCTAGTGTTAGGGTTACAGTTAGGCCTAGTATTAGGGTAACAGCTAGGGTTAGGGTTTGGATTAGGTGTAGAATTTGTGTTAGGGTTAGGGCTATGGTTAGGACAATGACTAATGTGTTAACTAGGGTTATGATTAAGGCCAGATTTAGGGTTAGGTTAAGGCTAAATATAGTGTTAGGGTTAATTACGGTTAGGGTGATGTTAGAGCTAAGAGTAGTGTTAGGTTCAGTATCAGGATCAGGGTTAGTTTCAGAGTTAGTTTTAGAATTATTTGTAGGGTTAGGGTTTGATTTAGGTTAAGGGTTAATAATAGGGCTATGGATTGGTTTTGGTTTATGGCTAGGGCTAGGAAGAGGGTATGTTTTAGGATTAGCGTTATGGTTTGGAGTAGTGTTAGGGTTTGGTATAGGCTTATTGTTACAGTTGAATTTAGAGTTAATTTTAGATTTAGATTTAGGCGTAGATCTAGGATTAGGATTAAGGCTAAGGATAGAACTAGGGCTAGGGACAGGGAAAGATTTAGAGTTAGTCTTATGGCTAGGTTTAGGGTTAGTATAGGATTAAATAAAGGCTAGGATTAGCATGAGGCTTTGTGTTAGGGCTAAGTTTAGGGCGAGGGTTAGGGTTAGGTTTAAGTTTATGGTTAGTTTTTGTGTAAAGGATGAGGTGATAGGAAATTTTATCCTTTGAGTGAAGAATAGAATTAGGAATAGGGCTCGGGTTATGGTTCAGGTTAGGATTAGGCCTAGGTTTATGGCTAGGTTTACGGCTATGGCTAATTTCAGGTCCACTGTTAGAAATAGTTTTAGGGTTAGGTTTATGGCTACGTCTAGTGTAAGGGTTAGGTTTAGGGTTAGGGTAACGTTTAGAGCTGAGCATACTATTAGGGTCAGGGTCACGATTAGTGTTTTGGATAGGTTAATGCTTAATCATTAGGGCTCAAATTAGCATTAGAGTTAGGATTAGGGTAAAGATAGTATTAGGTTTAGGTTTCAGGATAGGTTTAGGGTAATAGATAGGGTTAGGATTAGAAATATGGTTATGTTTAAGCCCAGGTTTAGCATTAGGGTTAGGTTTAGGGTATGGTTAGGGTAATGGATAGGGTTAGAAGTAGAGTTATAGCTAGGATTATAGTTACTATTAGTGATAGGTTTAGGGTTAGGGGTAAATTTTGAGATAGTGTTTGGAATGATGCTAGGTTTTGGGTTAAGTTAAGGCTAGTTTTAGGGTAAGAATAATGTAAGTACCAGGGTTGTGATTAGGACTAATTTCAGTTTTAGGGTTAGGGCTAGGTCTGTCTATGGTTAGGTTAAGGCATAGGGTTAGGGTGATGTTTAGAGCTAAAGTTAGTGTAAAGATCAGAGTCAGTGTCAGGGTTAGTTGTACACTTTGGCTTAAAACTTGAATTAGGGCTAGACTTATGGCTAAGTGTAGGATTAGGGCTTAGTTTATATTAAGGGTTAGGATTAGGTCTATGGCTTGGTTTTGTTTTAGGTCTAGTGTTAGTGCTTTTTTTAGGATTAGCCTTAGGGTTAGGGCTAGGGCTAGGTTTAGGTTTAGGCTAAGGGTTAGGGTTAGATTTAGAGTTAGGGTTAGATCTAGAATTGTTGCTAGGGTTATGACTATGGCTAGTGTTAGATGTATGGTTTGGGCTAGGATTAGGGTTCCAGTAAAGTATAGGGTTAGAACTAGGGTTAGGACTAAGGTGAGAGTTAGATTTGTTTTTTAAGCTATAGTTAGGTTTAAGGTGAGGTATAGGGCTAAATTAGGTCTAAGATTAGGGCTTAGGGTTAGTGAAACCTAAAACCTAACCTGAAATATAAACCTAACACTATCTTTTCCCTAATCTTATCTCTAAAGTTAGGCCTAGGGTTATAGTTAGGGTTATAATTAAGGCTATGTTTAGGGCTAGAATAAGGGCTATGGTTTGTGTTAGGGTTAGGGCTAGTATCATGGCTAGGGCTAATATCAGGTCTGGGTTATGCTTAGGAATATTTTTAGGGTTAGTTTTATGGCTAGGTGTAGTGTAAGGGTTAGTATAGGATAAGAGTGAGGTTTAGAGCTAGGGTAATTAGGATCAGTGTCAGTGTTAGGGTTTAATTTATTTTTGAGTTTATGGTTAGGGCTCAAATTAGCATTAGGTTTAGGGTTAGAGTAATTATTAGATTAGGTCTAGGTTTCAGGGTAGGTTTAGGGTAATTGATAAGTTTGGGTATAGTGATATGTTTAGGGTTAGGCCTATGGTTAGCATTAGTTTAAGGTTTATGTTTAGGGTAATGATACAGTTAGACTTAAGTTTAGGGCTAGGGTTATGGTTAAGATTATGTCTTGATTTGGGGTTAGGGTGAGAGTTAGAACTAGCGTTTGGTTAAGGTTATGTTTAGTGTAAGGGTTAGGTTCTGAGCTATAGTTAGGGCTAGGTTGAGAGTTAGGTTCTGAATTAGGTCTAAAGATAGGATAACAGTAAGTTTTGGGTTAGGGTTATGGTTATGATTAGACCTAGGATTAGTGGTAGGGTCAGTAATAGGGTCAGGGTTAGTGTTAGGGTTTTGGATAGGGTTAGATCTAGAATGAGGAGAAGGGTAAGGGCTATTAATATGGTTAGTGTTTTGCTTAGCCTAAGGATTAATGATAGGTCTAGGGTTACCCTTAGTTTTAGGGTTTTGTTTAAGGTAAGGAATTGGTTTAGAGTTAGGGTTAGGGATATGCTTATGGTAAGTGTTAGGGTAAAAGCTAGGTTCAGAACTCGGATTAGGCCTAGGTTTTGTGTTAGGTTTAGGGCTAGGATTAGGGCAATGGCTAGTGTAGGAACTAGGGTTAACATTAGGGTTAGTTTTAGTGTTAGGGTATGGGTTACGTTTAGTGTTAGGGTTAGGTTTCAGGTTACGGTGATATTTATAGCTAGGTTTCATGTTAGGAAAGGAATCAGGGTAAGGCTTAGTTTTACAGTTACAGTTAAGAGTCGAATTAGGTCTAGGGTTACTGTTAGGGTTCAGTTTAAGGTGAGGGCACTGTTTAGAACTAGGGTGAGTGTTAGGATATGAGTCAGGGTCAGGGTTGTTTTTATGGTTAGGGTTAGGACTCGATCTAGGGCTAGGGTCAGATCTAGTAGTAGTGTTATGGTTTGGTTTAAGTTAAGGTTTAAGGTTAGGGCTAATGCTCCGTTTTGTTTTAGTCCTAAGTTTAGGGTTGGGGCTAGTGTTAGTGTTAGGCTTAGGCTTAGCATAAGGATTAAAATTGAATTAGGGTTAGATCTAGGCTTATGGCTAGAATTAAGGATAGGGCAAGGGTTATGCCTAGGTTTATGGTTATAGTAAGGGAGAGTGTTAGAATTAGGGATAGGCTTAGGGAGAGAGTTAGTCAGAGGGCTAGGGATAGGGTTAGGGTTAGGGATAGGACTAAATTAGGGTAAGGATTAGGGCTAGGTTTAGTGTTTAGTTTAAGCCTTGGGTTAGGGTTAGGGCTGGGTTAGAGGTTGAATTAGAGGTTAGAGTTAAGTTTTAGATTTAGGGCAAAGTTAAGGTAAGAGATGGATTTGTAGCTATGTTTAGAGTTAGGGTGAGAGCTATAATTAGGGTTAGGGCTGTGGTTAGGGTTAGGGTCATGATTAAGGCTGGGTTGAGGGTAGGACAAGGACTAGTTTGTTTTTTTTTTTTAATTTTAGGGCTAGGATTAGTGCTAGGAATAATTTCATATCCAGAATTATGGTTAAAGATACTTTTAGGATTAGGATTAGGGTACGTCTAGTGTAAGGGTTAGGTTTAGGGTTAGCTTCAGGTTTAGAGCTAGGGGTATTATTAGTAAGTTCTGGGATAGGGTTTGGATAGTTTAAGGTTTAAAGTTAGGGCTCAAATTAGCATTAGTGTTAGGGCTAGCATTAGTTAGGATGGGTAGTGTTATAGTAATGTATAGAGTTAGAAATCAGTTTAGGGCTAGAATTATGGTTATGATTAGGGCTAGGTTTTGAGTTAGGTTAGTGCTAGGATTGGGGTTACAGCTAATGTTAGTAGTAGGGTATGATTTAGGGCTTGGTTTAGGTTAAGGTTTAGGGTTAGAAGTTTGGCTCAGTTTGGTTTTAGGGCTAGGGTTAAAGTTAGTGAAATTTTTAGGAGTAGTGTTAGGGTTAGGGCTAGTCTTAGATTTAGGCTTAGGCTTCGGTTTAGGGTTAAATTTAGAGTTAGGTTTGTATCTAAGGTTAGTGCTAGGGCTAAAGATAAGGCAAGGATTAGGACTATAATGTGGGATAGGGTTAGGTTTATGGGAAGTTATAGAATTAGAATGAGTGATAGGGCCAATGTGAGAGTTAGAGTTATTCTTAGGGCTAGGATTAAAGTTACGCTTAGGGATAGGGATAAATTACAGCTAGGGTTAGTGTTCGGGGTAGGGTTATAACTAGTTTTAGAATTAGCATCAGGTTTAAGTCTAGTTTTTGGCTTAGGCATCAAGTTAGGGTTAGATTTAAAGTTCGGTTTCGATCTAATGTTAAAGCTAGGGCTAGGGGTAGCGCAATTGTGACAAAAAATGTTAGGGTTAGATTTAGGGTTACTTTTAGTTTAAGGGATGTGGTTTTGGCTAGTTTTTTGGCTAAGGCAATGTTTAGTATTAGGGTTAGGGCTTAGTTAGTGTTAGGGTTATGATTAAGGCTAGGTTTATGGCTAGGATGAGGTTAATGATTTGTGTTAGGGTTAGGAATAGTATTAGGCCTATGGCTAATGTCAGGTCTAAGGTTATAGGTAGGGCTAGATTTAATTTTAGGTCCAGTGTAAGAATTTGGTTTAGGACCAGATTCAGGTTTATTTCTAGGGTTATTTTTAAGGTCAGGGTCAGGGTTAGAGTTTGGGTTAGGTTAGAGTTTAGGTAATGGTAATGATATGGTTAGTTTTATTGTTTAGGTTTGGTTTAGTGTAATGGATAGGGTTAGGGTAAGGCTTATGGTTAACTTAAGCATTAGGGTTATTGTTAGGGTAATGGATAGGTTTAGACCTAAGGTTAGTGCTAGGGTTATATATAGGATTAGGGCTAGTTTGAGGTTAGGGTTAGGTTTAAGTTTATGTTTAAAACTAGGTTTAGGACTCAGTTGAAGCTAGGTTTTTGGTTAGGTTAGGGCTAGCGTTAAGGCTATGGCAAATGTATGAAGTAGGGTTATGATTAGCAGTGGTTATAGGGTTAGGATTAGGGCTAGTTCTAGTGTTAGGTTGAGGTTTACGATGATGATGATGTTTAGAGTCAGGGTTAGTGTTAGGGTAAGAGTGAGGGTCATGTTTAGTTTTTGGGTTAGGGTTAAGAATAGAATTATATATATGATTAGGGATAGGTGTAGAGTTAAGGTTTGGTTTAGGTTATGATTTAGGGTTATGGCTATGGCTCGGTTGTGATTTAGAGCTAGGGCTAGTGTTAGGGCTAGTTTTAGGATTAGTGTTAACATTAGGGCTAGGGTTAGGTTTAGATTTAGGCTTAGGTAGGGTTAGATTTAGTGTTAGGGTTACATATAGGGTTATTGCCAGGGCCATGAATAGGGCTAGGGTTAGACCAAGGGTTAGGGATAGGATAAGAGTTCTAGTGAGGGATAGAGTTAGAACTATGGTTAGGGTTAGGGTGAGAGTTAGAGTTAGTCTTTGGGCTAGGGTTTGGGCTAGGGTTAGGGATAGAGCTAAATTAGGCCTAAGATTATGGCTAGGATTAGGGTTAGGGTCAGGCCTAGGGTTTTGGTTAGGGATAAAATTAAGGCTATGTTTAGGGTTAGGATAAGGGCTAGGGATTGTGTTAGGTTTAGGGCTTGGAATATGACTAGGGTTAATATCAGGTCTAGGGTTAAGATTAGGAATAGTTTTAGGGTTAGGTTTATGGCTATATCTAGTGTAATTGTTAGGTAGGTTAAGAGTCAGATTTATAGGTAGGGGGATTATTAGGGTCATGGTCAATGTTAGGGTTTGGTTTAGGTTTGAGGTTAGGTTTAGGGCTCAAATTAACATGAGACTTAGGATTTGCATAATTATAGGGTTAGGCTTAGCGTAATTGATAGTTTTGGGTAAAGCGATAGGGTTAGGGTTAAGCCTAGGGTTAGCATTACGGTAAGGGTTATGTTTAGGGTAATGAATACAGTTAGAGTTAAGGTTAGGGCTAGGTAGGGTTATGGTTAGGATTAGGTCTTGTGTTAGGGTTAAAGTTAGGGTTAGAGCTAGGATTAGGTTTACGGTTGCTTAGTGTAAGGGTTAGGTTCTGAGCTATGGTTAGGGCTAGGCTGAGATTTTGGTTCAGAGTTAGGTCTAGGGATAGGATTATGGTAAATTTTGGGTTAGGGGTTGGGTTAGGGTTAGACATATGTTTAGTGTTAGGGTCAGAATAAGGGTTAGGGCTAGGGTTAGAGTTTGGGATAGTGATAGAGCTAAAATGAAGGCTAGGTTTAGGAGTGTTAATAGTGATACGGTCTTAGTTAGTCTAAGGACTAGGGATAGGTCTTGGTTGACTCTTGGGTTTAGGGTTTCACTTAGGGTAAGGGATTGATTTAGATCTAGGGTTAAGACTATGATTAGGGTTAGAATTAGAGTTAAAACAAGGTTTAGGACTAGGTTTAGGGCTAGTTTTTGTGTTAGATACAGGGCTAGGATTAGGGTAACAGCTAATGTAAGAAAAAGGGTTACCATTAGGGTTAGTTTTAGGGTTAGGGTTAGGGGTAGTTTGAGTGCTAGTGTTATATTTAATGTTAGGATGATATTTATAGCTATGGTTCTTTTTAGGATAGAAGTCAGGGTCAGGATTAGTTTAAGGGTTAGTGTTAAGACTCGAATTAGGGCTATTGTTAATGTTAGTGTTCAGTTTGAGTTTAGGGTGGTGTTTAGACCTAGGGTGAGTGTTAGGATATGAGTCAGGGTCAGGATTAGTTTTAAAGTGAGGCTTAGGACTGGAATTAGGGCTAGGTTTAGGTCTAGGTGTAGTTTTAATGTTTGGTTAAAGTTAAGGTTTAGGGTTAGAGCTATTGCTTGGTTTTGGTTTACTGCTAGGTTTAGGTTTAGGGCTAGTTTTATAATTATCATTAGGGTTAGGGCTAGTGTTAGTCTTAGGCTTAGCCTTAGGTTTAAGTTTAGATTTATAGTTAGGGTTAGGGCTGGGACTAAATTCAAGGCAAGTGTTAGGGTTAGTGTTGGGTTTATGGTAGCAGATAGGGATTGGACTAGGGATAGGGATAGGGCTAGAGCAAGAATTAGAGTTAGCCTTAGGGCTAGGGTTAGGATAGGATCAGAAATAGAGTTTAATTAGTGCTAGGATTAGGGCTAGGTTTGGGGTTTAGCTTAAGCCTAGGCTTAGGGTTAGGGTTAGGTTTAAATTTAGAGTAAGGATGACATTATAGCTAGCTTTAGAGGTAGGGTGAGGGTTAGAATTAGGGTTAGGTGTAGGGCTAGATTTAGGGTTATGATTAAGGCTATATTTAAGGCTAGGATGAGGGCTAGGTGTGTTTTTAGGGTTAGGACTAGGATTAGGGCTAGGGCAAATTTCAGGTCCAGAATTGTGGTTAAAGATAGTTTTAGGGTTAGTTTTATGGCTAAGTGTAGGCTAAGGTTTAGGTATTGGGTTACCTTCAAGTTTAGAGCTAGCAGTATTATTAGGGTCAAGGTCTGGGTTATGGTTTTATGATAGGTTAAAGTTTCAAGTTTGGGCTTGAATTAATTTTAGAATTAGGGTTATGGTAATGATAGGTTTAGGTTGAGGATTCAGGTTTCGTTTAGGGTAATGGAAGGGTTAGGATGTGGAATAGGGTTAGGTTTATGCCTAGGGTTATCATTACTGTTACGGTTATGGTTATGCTAATGGATAGATAAGTTTAAGGCTAGTGTTACAGTTACAATTAGGGCTAGTGTTAGGTTTAGGTTAGGTTTAAAGTTAGGGTTAGGGCTCGGATTAGGGCTTGGTTTTGGGTTATGTTATGGTTAGGGTTAGGGTTACAGCTAATGCAAGTACTAGGTTTAGTGTTAGGGTTAGGTTTACAGTGAGGATGATGTTTAGAGGTAGAAGTGTTATGGTAAGTGTCAGGTTCAGGGTTAGTTTTAGGCTTAGGCTTCCAACTCGAATTAGGGCTAGGGTTAGGTCTAGGAGTAAGTTTAGGGTTTAGTTTAGGTTAATGGTTAGGGTTAGAAATATGGCTCTGTTTTGTTTTAGAGATAAATCTAGCATTAGGGCTCATTTTAGGATTGGTGTTATGGTTTGGGCTAGTTTTAGAATTAGGCTTAGGCTTCGTGTTGGGGTTAGATTTAGAGTTACGTTTTGCCTAAGATTATTGCTAGGGATGTTAGGAAAAGGGTTAGGGCTAGGGTTAGGGTTATGGAAAGGGATAGGGTTAGAAAAAGTGATAGGGCTAGTGTGAGAGTTAGAGTTAGTCTTAGGGCTAGAGTTGGGGTTAGGTTTAATTATAGGGCTAAATTATTGCTAGGGTTAGTGTTAGGGCTAGGGTTAGGGATAGTTTTAGGATTAGGCTTAGGCATCATATTAGGGTTAAATTTAGAATTAAGTTTCGATCAAAGGTTAGTGCTAGGGCTAAGGATAAGGCAAGGGTTACTACTAGGGTTAGGGTTAGAGTTAGGGTTTAATTCAGCGTAAGGTGTGTTGTTATACCTAGGTTTAGATGAAGGGTGAGGGTTAGTATTAGGGTTAGAAGTAGGGTTAGGTTTAAGGTTATGATTAAGGCTTTGTTTAGCTCTATGATGAGGACTAGGATTTGTTTTAGGTTTAGGGATAGTATTAGGGCTATGGTTAATGCCAAGTCTAGGGTTGCAGTTAGGGATAGATTTAGTGTTTGGTTTATGGCTTGGTCCAGAGTAATGGTTAAGTTTTTGGTTAGGGTCCGGTTTAGATCTAGGGTGGAATCAGGGTCAGGATTAAAATTTGGGTTAAGTTAGTGTTTAGATGCAGAGCTCAAATTAGTGTTAGATTTAGGGTTAGGGTAATGAAAGGGTTAGATTTAGGGTTTAGGTTTGTTTTAGTGTAATTTATAGGGTTAGGGTTAGGCCTTGAGTCAGCATAATGGTTAGTGTTATTGTTAAGGTAATGGATAGGGTTAGCCCTACGGTTAGGGCTAGGGTTATGTATAGGATTAGGGCTAGAGTTTGGGTTAGGGTTAGGTTTAAGTTTAAGGTTAAAGTTAGGTTTAGGACTCAGATTAAGGCTAGGTTTTGGGTTAGGTTAGGACTAGGGTTAAGGTTACCATTAATGTATGAAGTAGTTTTAGGATTACAGATAGTTATAGGGTTAGAGTTAAGTCTGTGTCTAGTGTTAAAGTTAAGTTTATGGTGATGATGATGTTTAGAGCGAGGGTTAGTGTTAGGGTCAGAGTCTGGATCAGGGTTAGTTTTCAGGGTAGGGTTAGACTATAATTAGGGATAGGATTAGGGTTAGGTGTAGGGTTAGAGTTTGGTTTAGTTTAAGGGTTAAGGTTAGGGCTATGACTTGGTTTTGTATTGGGGCTAGGGGTAGGGTTAGGGCTAGTTTTTTGATTAGTCTTAGTGTTATGGCTAGTGTAAGTGTGAGATTCAGGCTTAGGTTAAGTGTTAGGGATAGGAGTATATTTATGGCTAAATTTAGTCTTAGGGATAGAGTTTAATTTAGAGTTAGGTTGAGATCTAGGTTTTGAGACAGGGATAATTATAGGGCTAGAGTAGAGCTATGTTTAGGGCTTGATGTATGGTGATGGTAAAGATAGATTTAGAACTAGGTATACAGCTATTGTGAGAGTTAGAGTTAGTTTTGGGGCAAGGGTTAGGATTAGGGATAGGGCTAAATTAGGACTTGGATTAGGGCTAGAGTTAGTGTTAGGTTTAGGCCTAGGGTTAGGGGTATGGTTAGTGTTAGGTTTAGGCCTAGGGTTAGGTTTAGGGTAAGGAAAGGGAATATAGCTTGTTTTAGGACTAGGGTAAAGGTTTGTGTTAACATTAGAGTTAGGGTTATGATTAAGGCGAGGTTTATGACTAGGATATTGGCTATCTTTTGTATTAGGGTTAGGGCTAGGATTAGAGCTAGGGCTAATTTCAGGTCTAGGGTACTGTAAGGAATATTTTTAGGGTTAAATTTATGGCTACGTCTATTGTAAAGTTTAGGTTTCTTGCTAGGGTCATGTTTATAGCTATGGGCATTATAAGAGTCAGGGTCAAGGCTAGGGTTAGGGTTAGGTTAAGGTTTAGGTTTAGGGCTCAAATTAGCCTTATGTTTAGGGATCGGGTATTGACACAGTTAGGTTTAGGGTTCAGGTTAGGGGTAGGTTAATTGATAGGGTTAAGGCTAGTGCTAGGATTAGGGTCTCATCTAGATTTAGAATAAAAATTATAGTTATCTTAGGGTAATGAATAGAGTTAGAGCTATGGTTAGGGCTGGGGTTATGGTTAGGATTAGGTCTAGAGTTAGGCATAGGGTTATAGATAGGGCTAGGGTTATTGTTAGGGTTGGTTTTAGGCTTAAAGTTAAGGTAGGGCTTGGATTAGGGACAGGTTTTGCAATAGGTTAGGGCTATGGCTAATGTAAGATCTAGTGTAATGATTAAGACTAGTTTTATGGTTAATGTTAGGGCTTGGTGTAGTTTTAGCTTTAGTTTTAGGATTAGGGTGAAGATTAGAGCTAGGGTTAGTGTTAGTTCCACGGACAATATTTGGGTAGAGTAATGATTAGGGTTAAAGCCAGAAATAGAACTATTGTTAGATCTAGAGGTAGGGTTAGAGTTAGGTTAAGGGTTATTGTTAAGGCTAGGTCTAGTTTGTCTTTAGGTCTAGAGCTATAATTATGGATAGATTTAGGATTAGATTTAGGTCTAGGTCTAGTGTTAGTGTTAGGATTAGGTATAAGGTTACCAGTAGGGCTAGTGTTAGGGCTCAGTTTAGGGTTAGGTTTAGATTTAGACCTAAGATTAGTGTTAGGGTTTGAAAAATGGTCAGGGATAGGGCTAGGGTTTGGGATATTGTTAGATCTAAAATGAAGGCTAGTGTTAGGACTAGTTATAGAGTTAGGTTTTGGTTAGGCTAAGGATTAGTGCTAAGAAAATGGTTGGAATTAGGGTGAGGTTTTGTCTTAGGGTAAGTGATTGGTTAGAACTATGATTAGGAATAGGGTTAGAGTTAGGTTTAGGGTTAAAGCTCTTGTTAGGGCTTGGGTTAGGGCTACTTTTTTATTAGGGTTAGGGCTAGTGTTATGGTTATGGCTATTGAAAGAAATAAGATTACGATTAATGTTAGTTTTAGGGTTAAGTTTAGGTCTAGGCCTAGTTTTAGCATTAGGTTTAAGGTTAGGGGAATGTTTAGAGCTAGGTTTAGTGTTTTGATATGAGTCAGAGTCATGGTTAGGTTTAGTGTTAGGGTTAGTTTTCAAATTAGGGCTAGCTTTAGGGCTGGTGTAGGGTTAGGGTTTGGTGTAGTGTAAGGGTTAGTGTTAGGGGTATGACTAATTTTTGTTTTAGGACTAGGGCTAGGGTTAGGGCTAATTTTTCTAATAGCATTATGGTTAAAGCTAGTTTCAGGCTCAGGCTGAGGCATCAGGTTAGGGTTAGTTTTATTGACAGGTTTCAATCTATAGTTAGTGCTCGGGCTAAGGATAGTGCAAGGCTTATGACTAGGGTTAGGGTTATGGTAAGAGAGAGGGTTAGAAGTAGGGATAGTTCTTGTGTGAAAATTAGTTATTCTTAATTCTAGGGTTAGGGTTAAGGTTAGCAATAGGGCTATATTAGGGCTAGGCTTAGGGCTAGGTTTAATATTAGGGTTAGGGCTAGAGTTAAGTTTATGATTAGGGCTATGGCTAGGGTTAAGGTAAGGGTTAGTATAAAGGTTAGGGTTTAAGCTATGGTTAGGGTAGGGGGAGTGTTAGATTTAGTTTTAGTTCTAGGGTAGGGTTATGGTTATGGTTAGGTTTAGGGTTGGGGTTAGGGCTAGGGTTTTCATTAGGGTTAGGGTTACTTTTAGAGTAATGTATTAAATTAGATGTAAGATTAGGATTAGGGTTAAGTATAGGTTATGGTTAAATTTAGGTCTAGGAGAGGTTTAGTTTTAATTCATGGGAGGTTTAGGGTTAAGTTTATGGCAAGGGTTAGGTTAAGAGTTAAATAAAAGGTTAGGTTTATGATTAGGGTTAGAAATAGGGTTAGTTTTAGGGCTAGGGTTATTATTAGGGCTAGGGTTACTGTTAAAGTAATGTTAGGGTTAGAGCTAGGGTTAGTACTAAGGTTATGGTTAGGATTAGGTCTAAGGTTAGGTTTATGTTTATGAATAGGGATAGGGTTATGTTTAGGCTAAGGGTTAGGCTTCGAGGTAGGGTTATATCTAAGGTGAAGGTTAGATTTCAGGCTACATTTAGGATTATAGTTATGCTTGTGGTAGCTTTAGGCCTCGGATTAGGGCTGGGTTTTTGTTTTAGGTTTAGGCCCATGGTTAAGGCTCTTTGTAATGTAAGATTTAGGGTTCTGATTAGAGCTAGTTTTAGCTTTAGGGTTATGACTATGTCTACTGTTAGGTTTAGGTTTTGTGTTAGGTTCAGGTTTAGATCCAGGTTTAGTGTTACTGTTAGGGTCAGTGTTCAAGTTAGAGTTAGGTTTAGGGTGAAAGACAGAATTAGGACTAGGGATAGAGTTAGTATTTGCATTAGGTTAAGGATTATGTTAGGGCTAGGTCTCAGGGTTTTTTTAGGTCTAAGTCTAGAGTTATGGCTATATTTAGGATTAGACTTAGGTCTAGCGCTTGTGTTAGGGTTATGTTTAGGTAAAAGTATATAGGGCTAGTTTTAGGGTTTGGTTTAAGGTTAGGGTCAGATTTAGACTGAGGGTTTGTGTTAGGATAAGGATTTGAGTTAGGGTTAGAGCTAGAATGAGGGCTAGGGTTGCGACTAGTAATAGGGTTAGGGTTCAGATTAGGCTCCGGATTAGTATTAGGACCAAGGTTAGCATTATGGATAGGGTTTGGCTTAGGGGAAGTGAAAGAGTTAGCTCTAGGTTTAGGGCTAGGTTTAGCCTTATGTTTACATCTAGGGTTAGGACTCAGATTAGGGCTAGTTTTTCTGTTAGGTTTATGGCTAGGGCTAGGCCTATGGCTAATATGAAAACTAAGGTTATAATTATAATTAGTATTTGGTCTAGATCTAGTATTAGTCATCTCTAGGGTTAGTGTGATATTTAGAATTAAGGTTAGTGTTAGAACATAAGTCAGGGTCAGGGTTAATTTTAGGACTACGACATGAATTAGGGGTAGAAGGTTATGGCTAGGTGTGTGTTACGGTTTTGTTTAGGTTAAAATTTAGTGTTAGGGAAATGGCTCTATTTTGTTTAAGAGATAAGGCTAGGGTTACAGCTAGTTTTAGGATTAGCAATAATGTTAGGTTTAGTGGTAGGTTGAGGCTTAGGTTTAGGGTTAGGGTCAAATATAGAGTTATGATTAGATCTAGGGTAGGGTCTAGGCCTAGTTTTAGGAATAAGGTTAGGGCTTGTGTTAGGTTTATTGTAATGGATAGGGTTAAAACTAGAAATAGGGCTGGGGGAGAGTTAGAGTTAGTCTTTGTCCAAGGTTAAGGATATAGTTAGGGTTAGGGCTAAATTAGGGCTAAGATTAGTGCTAGGGTTAGTGTTAGGGTTAGGCCTATGGTTAATGCTATTAGGGTTAGGGTTAGTGATAGAGTTAGGGGAAAGGATGGGGTTATACCTCAGTTGAGGTCTTAGGCGAGGGTTAAAATTAAACATAGGGCAAGAGTTAGGGTTTCGGTTGGAATTAAGACTTGGTATAGGCCTAAGTTGATGACTTGTGTTTGTGTTAGGGTTTGGGCTAGGATTAGGGTTGGGGCTAATGTCAGGTATGGGTTTATGATTATGGTTAATTTTAGTGTTAGGTTATTGCTAGGTCTCGTGTAAGGGTTAGTTTTAGGTTAAGGGTCAGGTTTAGAGCTAGGTTTATTATTGTGTTCAGGGTTCAAGTAGGGTTTGGTTTAGGTCAAAATTTAGGGTTAATGCTTGTTTTAGTCTTAGGGATAGGGTTAGCTTTTGGGTTAGGGAAATTGATAGGTTTAGGTTTAGGTTCAGGGTTCGTGTTAGGTTTAGAGTACTGAATAGGGTTAGTTTTAGCAATAGTTTTAGCCTTAGGCCTAGGGTTAGCATTTGTGTTAGGCTTATCTTTAGGGTAATGGATAGGGTTATAGCTAAGATTAGGGCTAAGGTTAAGGTTAGAATTAGGATGAGGGTTATGGTTAGGCTTAGGGTCCATGTCAGGGTTAGGTTTCGGGTGTTAGCATTTGAGCTAGGATTAGGGCTAGCATGAGGATTATGGTTAGAGTTATGGCTAATGTTAGGTTTAGGGTTAGGGTTATGTTTAGATTAAGGATAGAGTTTGAGCTAGAATTAGGTTTAGGGCAAGGGTTGGGGTTAGGGTTTTGTCTAGGCTTCTTTGTAGGGGTACAATAAGGGCTATGTTTAGGGCTAGAATAAGGGCTACGTTTGTGTGAGGTTTATGGCTACGATTAGTGCTATGGGTAATGTAAGAGCTAAGGATATGGTTATGGATAGTTTTAGGGTTAGGGTTATGGATAAGTCTAGTGTTCTAATTAGGTTTGGGGTTAGGATGAGATTTAGATATAGGGTTTTTTTTTAGGGTAACGGTCATTGTTCGGGTTAGGGTTAGGTTTAGGTTTAGGGCCAGATTTAGGAACAGCATTGGGTCTAAGGATAGAGTTAGTTTTTAAGTTAGGTTATCTGTTATTGTTAGGGCAAGTGGTAGGTTTTTGCTTAGGGCTAAGGCTAGATTTATGACTCTATTTAGGATTAAGTTTGTCTAGTGCAAGTATTACTGTTAGGTTTATATATAGGTTTACCAATAGAGGTAGGGTTAGGGTTTGCTTTATGGTTAGTGTCAGGTTTAGACCTAGGGTTAGTGTTAGGGTCAGAATAAGGGTCAGGGTTAGTTAGAGTTAGAGCTAGAATGAGGGCTAGGGTTATACTAGTAATAGAAGTAGGGTTTGAGGTAGGCTAAGGATTATGGTTAGGACTAGGGTAGCATTAGGGTGAGGGTTTTTCTTAGGGTAAGGGATAGAGTTAGAGGTAGAGTTAGGCTTGGTTTAGGGTTAGGGTTAAGTTTGGGGTTTTACCTAGGTTAGGCCTTGGAATAGGGCAAGGATTTGTGTTAGCATTAGGGATAAATTAGGGCTAGATTACAGCTATGGTTAGTTGTAGGTTTAGGCCTAGGTTTAGGGCTAGGGTTAGGGTTAGCACTAGGGTTAGTGTAAGGTATGATGTTACAGGTACATTTAGGGCTAGGGCAAAGCATAAATTTAGGGTTAGGGCTAGGGTTAATGTTAGGGTCAGGATGAAGACTAGGCTTAGGGATAGGATTAGGGCTAGGATTAGGGATAGGGTTAATGTCATGTCTAGGGTTATGGCTAGGTATAATTTTAGGCTAAGGATTATGGCCAGGTCTATTATAAGTGTTAAGTTAAAGGTTAGGGTCAGGTTTACAGCCAGGGGTATTATTAGGGTCAGAGTCAGGGTTAGGGTATGGGTTAGGTTAAGTATTAGGCTTAGGGCTCAAATAAGCATTAGGGTTAATGTTAGGGTTAGGGTAATGGATACAGTTAATTTTAAATTTAAGGTTAGATTTAGAGTAATGGACAGGTTTAGGGTCAGGGATGAGGTTAGGTTTAGGCCTAGGGATAGAATTTTGTTAGGGTTCTGGTTACGGTATTAGATTGGATTAGAACTACAATTAGGACTAGGGTTATTGTTAGGTTAGTTCTATGTTAGGGTTAGGTCTATGGTTTGAATTTGGTTAGGGTTATGGTTAGGGTAATGGATAATATTAGAGCTAGGGATAGGGCTAGGATTATGTTTAGGATTAGGGCTATGGTTTAGGTTAGATTTTGGGTTAGGACAAGGTTTAGGTTTATGGTTAGGTTTAGGTTAAGTTTTAGGGCCATGGTTAGGGTTAGGAATAGAGTTAAAGCTAGGGTTAGTGCTCTGATTAGTTCTAGGTTTTGTGTTTTGTTAGGGCTATTTAGGACTAGAAATAATGTTAGAACTAGAGTAATGATTAAGACTAGTGTTAAGTTTAGCATTATATCATAATATAGTGTGTAGATTAGGTTTAGTTTTCGGGTGATGATTAGAGATAGTGTTAGTGTTACCATCAGAGTCAGGATCAGTGTTACTGATCAGAGTTAGGGATATACTCAAAAAAGGGCTAGGGTTAACACTAGGTGTAGTGTTAGTGTTTGTGTAAGGCTTAGGGTAAAAATTAGGGATAGGTCAAATATCAATTCTAGAATTATGGTTTGGTTATGGTTAGCATTAGGTCATTGTCCGAGTTTTGTTTTCCAGCTGGGGCTACTTTTAGGATTAGTGATAGTGTTAGCGGTAGAGGTATGGTGAGATTTAGGCTTAGATTTATTGTTATGGTTAGATCTAGGTTTACGGCTATGACTATGTTTAGGGCTTAGGTTAGGGCTAGTGTTAGTGTTATTAGAGTATAGAGTTAGAACTAGAAATAGGGCAAGAGCGAGAGTTAGAGTTAGTCTTAGGGTCAGGGTTAGGATTAGGTTTAGGGTTAGGGCTTAATTAAGCTAGATTCAGGGTTAGGGTTAGTGTTAGGGTTAGGCGTAGGGTTAGGGTTTGGGTTAGGGGAAGGGATGGGGTTATAGCTAAGTTTAGGGTGAAGGTGAGGGTTAGAATTAGGGTTAGAGCTAGGGTTAGGATTGAGACTATGTTTAGTGTCAGGATGAGAGTTTGTGTTAGGGCTAGGGCTAGGATTAGTGATAGGGCTAATATCAGGTCTAGATTTATGGTTAGTGTTAGTTTTAGGGTTAGGTTACCACTAGTTCTGGTGTAAGGGTTAAGTTTAGTTAACGGTCAGGTTTAAAGCTAGGCATATTTTTGGGACCAGGGTCTGTGTAGGGTTTGGTTTAGGTTAAGTTTTAGTGTTAAGGATTGAATTAGCTTTAGGGTTAGAGTTATGGATAAGGTAATGGATAGGATTAGGTTTAGGGTTCAAGTTAGATTTAGAGTAATGGATAGGGTTAGTGTTAACTATAGGGTTAGTGTCATGCCTAGGGTTAGCATATGAGTTAGGCTAATCTTTAGGATAATGGATAGTGTTAGAGCTAAGGTTAGGGCTAGGGATAAGGTTACAATTAGGGCCAGAGTTAAGGTTAAGAGTAGGGTTAGTGTCAGGCATAGTTTTATTGTAAGAATTAGCATTTCAGCTAGGGTTAGGTTTTGGGCGAGGTTTAGGGTTAGAGTCAGGGCTAAGGTTAGTTTTAGGGTAAGGGTTAGAGTTTGACTAGGTTTAGGGCTAAGGAGAGTGTAAGATTAGGCTTAGGTCTAGGATTACTGTTAGAGTTTCGATTAGGGATAGGTTTAGGGCTAGGATAAGGGCTAGGTTTGTGTGGTTTAGGGCTAACATTAGGGCTATGGGAAATATAAGAGCTAGGATTATGTTTATGGCTAGATTTAGGGTCAGGGTTATGGATATGTCTAGTGTCAGTGTTAGACTTTGGGTTAGGATTAGATTTAGAGCTAGAGTTTTTTTAGGGTTAAGGGTCATTTTTCAGGATAGGGTTAGGTATAGGGTGAGTGCCAGAATTACGACGAGTGTTGGGTCTAGGGATAGGGTTAGTCTTTAAGTTAGGCTATCGGTTATTGTTAGAGCTAGTGCTAGGTTTTTGTTGTTGTTGTTGTTGTTGTTGTTGTTGTTTGTTTGTTTGTTTTTTCTTGGCTAGAGCTAGATTTATGACTATATTTAGGATTAAGTTTCGTCCAGTGCTAGTGTTACTGTTAGGTTTAAGTATAGATTTACCTGTATGGAAAGTGTTAGGTTTCGGTTTAGTGTTAGGGTCAGGTTTAGACTTAGGTTTATTGTCAGGGTCAGTATAAGGGCCAGAGTTAGGGTTAGGTTTAGAGCTAGAATGAGGGCTAGGATAGGACTAGTAATAGAGTTAGGGTTTGGGGTAGGTAAAAGATTAATTTTACAACTATGGTAGCATTAGGGTTAGGGTTTGATTAAGGCAAGGGATAGGGTTTAAGGTAGGGTTAGGGTTAGGGTTAGGTTTAGAGCTAGGGTTAGGGTTAGGATTAGAGTTAAAAAATAGGGTTTTGTCTCAGATTTGGTCTAGGATTTGTGTTATCATTAAGGGTACGTCTAATGAAAGAACTAGGTTTCTCTTTAGGTTTAGTTCTAGGATTAGTATTAGGGCAAGGCTTAGAGCTAGGGTTAGTGTTAGGGGCCAAGTTAGTGTCAGGGTTATTTCTAGGATTAGGGTTAGGACTCAAATTAGGGATAGGTTTAGGACTAAGTGTAGCTTTAGGGTTTTGTTTAGGTTAAGGGTTAGGGTTATGGCTCATTTTTGTTTTAGGGTTAGGGTAGATTTAGAGCTAGTTTTCCAATTAGCATTAGGGTTAGGGCTAGTGTTAGGGTGAGGTTTATACTTAATTTTAATTTTAGATCCAGGTTTAAACCTTGGGCAAAAGTTAGGGCTAAGTTTGGGGCTAAAGAAAAGGCTAGCCTTTGGGTTATTTTAAAGGATATATTTAGAACTAGGGATAACGCTAGGGCGAGAGTTAGAGTTAGTCTTAGGGATAGGGATAGGGTTAGGTTTACTGTTAGGTATAAATTAGGGATAGGAATAGTGCTAGGGTTAAAAAAAGGGGGTAGGATTAAGGCTAAACTTTGAACTAGAATTATGTCTAGGAATAGGGATAATGTAAGGTCTCAGGTTAAGTTTAGGCTAGGGTTGGAGATAGGGCTATGGCTGTTTTGTTTTAGAACTAGGCCTATTGTTAGGGCTATTTTTATGGTTAGTGGTAGTGTTAGGGCTAGTGGTAGGGTAAAGTTTAGGCTTACATTTATTTTTATGTTTACATCTAGGTTTAGGACTATGGCTAGGTTTAAGGCTAAGGTTAGGACTAGTGTTAGGGTTATGGTAATGGATAGGGTTAGAAATAAAAATAGGGCTAGGGCGAGAGTTTGAGTTAGTCTTTGGGCTAGGGTTATGGGTAGGTTTAGGATTAGGGCTAAATTAGGGTAGGTTTAGTGCTAGTTTTAGTGTTAGGGTTAGGCCTAGGGTTAGGGTTAGTGTTAGTGTTTGGATTATGATTTGGTTTAGGGGAAGGGATAGGGTTACAACTAGGTTTAGGGCTAGGGTGAGGATTAGAATTAGGGTTAGGACTAAGGTTAGTGATTGGGTTAGGATTAAGATTAGGTTTACGAGTAGGCTGAGGGTTTTTGTTAGGGCTACAGCTAGGATTAGAGCTAGGGATAGTGTCAATTCTCTGTTGGCAGCAGGTCCACCCTGGCCCCTGGAGCCCTACCTCCACTAGTTTGTTCTGCATGTCAGTGTGGCCAGCTCACAAGGCCATGGCGAACTTGCGGTTTTTCTGTTCCTGCTTGTCCCTCTGAGACATATGTGTCCCACGGGAATGCCTTGACCTTTTCTGGTCTGATGGACTTATTGTTAAGGGAGGTTTTGGTACCTGACAATAATAGATGTTGAAACTAAATTTCTCCCCCCTCCCTCCTGCTTTTGGGTAGTTTTCCACTTCTGCTGCTTGGGGTATAAAAAAAGGTGTGTTAGCAATAAATTGTATTGACTCCTGGATGAAGAACCTTGGTGTTCTGTGTGTCTTTTAACCTCGCCGTCCCTCGCCGGACTCGGCTCCCTTGGCAGGACGCTGCAATTCTCAGTTTATGGTTAGTATTAGTTTTAGTGTGAGGTTGTGGCTATGTCTATTGAAAAGTTAAGGTGTAGGCTAATGGTAAACTTAAGGTTAGGGTTAGGCCTAGGGTTAATGTTAAGGTTAGGGTTAGGGTTAGTGTAGTCATTTGAGCTAGGGATAGGGCTAGGACAAGGGTTAGGTTTTGAGACAGGGCTATGTTAGGTTTAGGGTTAAGGTTATATTTAGGCTAAGGTTTAGAGTTTGATTTAGGGTTAGGTTTAGGGTATAGGTTAGCATTAGGATTAGGTCTAAAGATATGGTTAGGGTTATGATAAGGTTTATGATTAGTGCTAGGTTTAGAGCTAGGTTTTGTGTGATGTTTAGGGCTAAAGTTAGGGATTTGGTTAATGTAAGAGTGAGGGATATGATTTTGACAAGTTTTCGGGTCAGGGTTATGTATAAGTCTAGTATTAGGGTTAGGTTTTTGTTTAGGATTTGGTTTAGATCTAGGGTTTCTCTTAGATTTAGATTCATTGTGGGGTTAGGTTTAGTTTTAGGCTTAGGGTCACAATTAGGACTAGCATTGGGTCTAGTGATAGGTTTTGTCTTTATGGTAGGTTAAGGGTTATTGTTGGGGCTAGTGCTATGTTTTTGTTTAGGGCTAGGGCTAGATTTATGACTCTATTTAGGATTAGGTTTGGTGTAGTGCTAGTGTTACTGTTACTTTTTGGTAAAGGTTTATTTGTACAGGTAATGTTAGGTTTTGGTTTAGGGTTAGGGTCAGGTTTAGATCTAGGGTTAGTTTTAGGGTCAGAATAAGATTCAGAGTAGTTACGTTTAGAGCTAGAATGAGGGCTAAGTTTAGGACTAGGACTAGATTTAAGTTCTAGGGTAAGCTAAGAATTATAGTTAGTAATAGGGTAGAATTAGGGTGAGGGTTTGGCTTAGAGTAAGGGATAGGGTTAGAAGTATGGTTAACGTTAGGGTTAGTGTTAGAGTTAGGGTTAGGGTTAGCATTAGTTTCTAGGTTTGGGTTACATTCAGGTTAAGGGTTAGTATTAGGGTTAAGAACAGTGTTAGTGTTCAGTTTAGGGATAGAATAATGTGAGTGTTAGGGTTAGGGTTAGGGTCAGGGTTAGGCTTCGTGTTAGGGTTAGGGTTAGCGAAAGGAACAGGGTTAAGTTTAGGGTTAGGTTAGGGTTCGCATTAGGGTTATGGTTAGGGGTACCATTAGGACTAGAAAAAGGGTTAGGATAATGGTTAGGGTTAGTGTTAGGATTAGGGATAGTGTTCTGATTAAGGATAGGTTTAGGGTAAGGTTTGGGTTTAGAGTGTTAGTGGTAGTGTTAGGGTTATGGTTAGGCTTATTGTTAGGTTTAAGGTGAGGGTTAGGATTAGTGTTAGTGCTAAGTATAGGGTCAGGGTTAGTGTTAGGTAAGTGTTAGGGTTTGTGTTGTGGTTAAAGATTGGGTTAGGTTTAGGGTTAAAGTTACGGTTGGGATTACAGTTAGGGTTAGGGTTAGTGATAGGGTTAGTGTTAGGGTTAAAGCTTGGGTTAGGTTAGGGTTACACTTAAGATTAGTATTACAGTTAGGGTTAAGTTTAATGTTAGGTTTAGGCTTAGGGTGAGTGTTAGTGTTAGGTTTAGGGGTAAAGTTTGTGATAGGGTTAGGGTTAAGGTTTGGGTTCAGGTTAGGATTAGGGAGAGTTTTAGAGTTATGGTTAGGGTTAGGTTTAGGGTTAGTTTTAGGGTTAGTGATGTTGTTTGGCTTAAGTTTGTGTTAGGGTTAGGGTTTGTGTTAGAATTACTGTTAGGTTTAGGTTTAGGGTAAGGGTTAGTGTTAGGGTAAGTATTAGGGTTAGGGTTAAGGTAAGTGTATGGTTAGAATTAGGGTTAGGTTTAGGGTTAGTGTTAGGTTTGGGCTTAGGTTTAGGGTGAGTTTTAGTTACAGAATCATAGTTGTGGTTAGAGTTAGTGTTAGGTTTAGGGTTACAGATAGTGTTAGGGTTAGGGTTAGGTAAAGTTTAGGGTAAAGATTAGTTTATGGATAGGGTTATGGTTTGAGTTAGGATTTTTGTTAGGTTACGGTTAGGGTTAAAGTTAAGTTTTGTGTTAGTGTTATTGTTAGGATGTAGGTTAGTGTTAGAGTTAGGGTTACGGTTAGGGTTAGGGTTCATGTTAGGGTTAGGGTTAAGTTTAGTGTTAGTTTAAGGTGTAGGTTTATAGTTAGGGTTAGGGTTAGTATTTCAGTTAGTGTTAGTGTTAGGTTTAGAATTAGTTTTGGGGTTAGGGTTAGCGTAAGTTTTAGGGTTAGTGTTAGGGTCAGGCTTAGATTTAGTGTTAGAGTTAGGGTTAGGTTTATTGTGAGGCTTAGTGTTAGTGTTAGTGTAGTGTTTGGGTGAGGTTTAGTGTTACAGTAAGGCTTAGGGTTAGGGTTACAGTTAGCGATAGTGTTAAGGTTAGGGTTAGGAGTAGTGTAAAATTTAGGGTTAGTGTTAGGGTTAGGGTTGGATTTAGGGTTAGGATTGGTGTTTTGGTTATTTTTAGGGTTAGGGTTAAGTTTAGGGTTAATCTTATGGTTAGCATTAGGGTTAGGTTTAGGATTAATATATGGCTGGCTATAGAATTACAGTTAGATTTAGGGTTAGTGTTAGTGTTAGGGTTAGTGTTAGAGATAGTTTTAGTGTTTTTGTTAGGGTTTTTGGTTAGGATTAATGTTAGGGTTAGTGTTATTTTTATGGTTAGGTTTAGGGATAGTGTTTGGGTTAGGGTTAGGGTTAGGGTAAGCTTTAGGGTTGGTGTTAGGGTTAGGGTTAGCATTAGTGTTAGGTTTAGTATTAGGATTATGGTTAGTCTTTGGATTAATGTTAGTGTTAGGATTAGGGTTATTCATAGGTTTAGGGTTAATGTTAGTTTTAGAGTTAGATTTTGTGTTATGGTTAGGGTTCAGGTTACAGTTAAGTTTAGTGTTATGGTTATAGTTAGAATTAGTATTAGGTTTAGAGTCAGGGTTAGGGTTAGGTTTAGTTTTGTGATAGGGTTAGGTTTAGGCTTAGGGTTCACGATAGGCTTAGTTTCAATTTTAGAGTTAGCATTAAGGTTTGGTTGAGGGTCACTGTTATTGTTACTGTTAGGGTTAGGGTTAGGTTTTGTGTTAGGTTTATGGTTAAGGTTTTCGTTAGGGTTATGTTTAAGATTAGAGTTAGATTTAGGGTTAGACATAGGGTTATGAAAAGGGTTAGGATTAGTGTTAGTTTTAGTGTTTGGTTTCTGTTTAGAGTGAGATATAGGGTTAAATTTGGGGTTAGGTTTAGTGGTAGGGTTAGCTAAATGGTTAGTGTTAGGGTTAGGGTTACCATTAGGGATAGGTTAGGTTTACGGTGAAAGGTAGATTAGGGTTAGGTTTATGGTTTGGTTAGGGTTTGTGTTAGGGTTATTGTTAGGTTTAGGGTGTGTATTAGGGTTAGATTTAGTTTTTGGGTTCGTGTTAGGGTTATGGTTATGGTTAGTTTGGGTGTTAGTTACAGGTTTACGTTTCAGGCTAGGGTTAGTGTTATGGTTAGAATTAGGATTAGGGTTAGAAATAGTGTTTTGTTTAATATTAGAGTTAGGTTGAGTGTTAGTGTTATTATTAGGGTTAGAGTAAGTGTTAGGGTTAGGGTTACGTTTATGGTGAGATTTAGGGTTAGTGTTAGTGAAAAAAAAAATACAGTTAGTGATATGTTTAGGGTTAGGTTTAGTGTTAGGGTTAGGGTTATTTTAGGTTTAGGGTTATTATTAGGGTTAGGGTTAGGTTAGGTTTAGGGTTATTATGAGGGTTAGGGTTAGTGTTAGTGTTAGGGTTAGGGATAGGTTTAGGGTTAGTTTTAGTGTTAGGGCTGGGATTAGGTTTAGGTTTCATGTTATGTTTAGGGATATGGTTAAGATTAGGTTTCATGTTAGGTTTAGGGTTAGGGTTATGCTTAGGGTTAGTTTTAGGGTTATGGTTAATAAAATGGTTTGGATTAGTGTTAGTGAAAGGTTTAGGGTTAGTGTTAGTGTTAGGATTAGGGTTAGGGTTCGTGTTAGTGTTAGGGTTCGTGTTCGTGTTAGGGTTAGGTTTAGTGTTAGTGTTAGGGCTAGGTTTAGAGTTAGCTTTAGTGTTAGTGTTAGGGTTATGTTTAGGGAGAGTGCTAGGGTTAGGAATAGGTTTAGGGTTAGGTTTAGTGTTACAGTTTAGGGTTAGGGTTAGGATTAGGGTTCGTTTTAGGGTTAAGGATATGTTTTGTTTTAGTTTTATGGTTAGGGTTAGGAATAGGGTTAGGTTTAGTGTTAGTATTTGTGTTCATGTGAGGGATATGTTTTTTGTTAGGTGAAGGGTTAGTATTAGGGTTTGTTTTAGGGTTATTGATAGAGCTATTTTTAGGGATAGGGTTAGGATTGTGGTTAGAGTGAGGCTTAGGTTTAGGTTTAGGGTTAGTTTTAGGGTTACTTGTAGGTTAAGGTTAGTGTTAGCCTTAGTGTTATGATTAGTTTTAGGGTTAGGGATAAAGTTTTTGTTACAGTAAGGTTTAGGGTAAAGGTTAGTGTTAGGGTTAGGTATAGGGTTAGGCTCAGTGTTAGTGTTAGAGTTAGTGTTAGGGATAGGGATAGTGTTAGGATTAGGGGTAGGTTTAGGTTTACTTTTAGGTTTAGGGTTAGAATTAGGTTTAGGGTAAGTGTTACTGTTATGGTTAGGTTTGTGGTTAGGGTTAGTGTTAGGTTAGGGTTAGGGTTATGGTTAAGGTTAGTTTGGGAATTAGTTTTAGGTTTATGTTTTGGTTTAGGTTTAGGGTTAGTTTTGGAATTAGGGTTATGGTTTGGGTTAAGGTTAGTGTTAAGGTTAGTTTTAGGGTAAGAATTATGTTTTTTGTTAGGGTAAGGGTTAGGTTTTTGTTTTGTGTTAGGGTTAGACTTAAAATTAGGGTTTTTATTATGATTAGAAAGAGGGTTATTGTGAGGGGTAAGTTTAGGATTAGGGTTAGTTTTAGGGTTACGTGTAGATTAGTTATAGTGTTAGGGTTAGAGTTAGGGTTAGTGTTAGTGTTAGAATTAAAGAAGGGTTAGGGATAGGGTTAGTTTTAGATTTAGGGATAGGCTTAGATTTAGGGGTAGTGATAGGGTTAGTGCTGGTGTTAGGGTTAGTGTTATCATTCGGGTTAGCTTTAGTTTTAGGTTTATGGTTAGGTAAGGGTTAGGTTTAGGGTTCAGTTTAGGATAGATTAAGCATTAGGTTTAGGGTTAGGGTTAGGATTATAGTTTGGGTTTGGGTTAGAGTTTGTGTTAGGGTTATCTTTAGTTTTAGGGTTAGTGTTTAGGTTTAGGGTTAGTGTTATGTTTAAGATTGGGGTTAGGGTTAGGGTTATAAATAGTGTTAGGTTTAGGGATTGGTTTAGGGTTTGTATTAGAGGTAGGTTTAGGGTTAAAATTAGGATTAGGTTAAAATTCATGTTAGAGTTAGGGTTAGGGTTAGCATTAGGGTTAGGGTTTGTTTTAGGGTTAGAGTTAGGGTTAGTGTTAGGGTTAGGGTTAGTTTTAGGGTTATGGTTGTGTTTAGGTTTAGGTTTTGGTTAGGGCAGTGTTAAGGTAAGTGTTATGGTTCAGGTAAGTTTTCGAATTAGGGCTAGTGTTAAGGTTAGGTTTAGGGTTAGTATTAGGTTAGAGTTAATGTTAGGTTTAGGGTTAGTGTTAGGGTGAGGGTTAAGGTTAGTGAAAGCTTAAGGTTTAGGTTTAGGGTTATAGGTAGTGTTAGGGTTAGCATTAGGGTTATTTGTAGGTTTAGGGTTAATGTTAGAATTAGGGTTAGGGTTATGATTAGCTTTAGGTTAGGTTTAGGTTTAGTAATATTGTTAGGGTTAAGTTTAGTGTTAGGATTAGGGTTAGGGCTAGTGTTTGTTTTAGGGTTAATTTTACGATTAGCACTAGGGTTTGTGTTAGGATTAGGTTTAGGGTTTTTGTTAGGGTTAGGGTTAGGGTTAGGGTAAAATGTAAGGTTAGGTATAGGGTTATGGTTAGATTAAGTTTTCATGATTGGGTTAGGGTTAGTGTTAGTGTTAATGTTAGGGTTTAGGTTAGTGTTAGGTTTAGGTTTAGGGTTAGGTTTTGTGTAGGGTTTATGGTAAAGGTTGTGATTAGGGTTATAATAAAGGTTAGGATTAGTGTTAGATTTAGGTTGAGTGTGAGGGTAAGTTTAGGATAAGGGAAAGGGTTAGGGTTAGGGTAAGTGTTAGGGTTAGAGTTAGGGTTAGGATTAGTGTTAGGATTAGTGTTAGGATTAGCGTTAGGGTTTGGGTTAATGTTAGGGTTATTGTTCGTATTATGTTTAGGGTTAGGTTTTTTGTTAGTTTTAAGTTTAGGTGTTATTGTAAGTGTTAGGGTTAGGGTTAGGAGTCAGGTTAGTCTTAGTGCTAGGGTTAGTGTTAGGGTTAGTTGTACAGTTAGTGTTAGGGTTAGGTTAAAGTTTAGTGTTTCAGTTAAGGATAGAGTTAGGTTTAGGGTTAGTGTTAGTGTTAACTTAGTGTTAGGGTTAGGGTTAGGGTTAGTGTTAGGGTTAGGTTTAAGGATAGAGTTATGGTAAGGTTAGGGTAAGTGTTAATGACAGGGTTACAGTTAAAATTAAAGTTAAATTTAGGGTTAGGATTAGGGACAGGACTAGTGTTTGGTTTAGGCTTAGAGTTAGGTTCAGGGTTACTGTTAGGTTTAGGGTTAGTGTTAGAATGAGGTTTAGGGTTATTGTTAGGGTTAAGGTTAGCTTTAGAGTTAGGGTTATGTTTGGGTTTATGTTTAGGATTAGCTTTTGGATTAGGGTTAGGGTTAGGGTTAGGATTATGGTTAAGGTTAGTGTTAGGTTAAGGGTTAGGGTTACTGTTAGGTTTGGGTTAAGGTTAGGTTTAGGTTTAGCATTAATGTTAGGGATAGTTTTTGTGTTAGTATTATGGTTCTGTTTATGGTTAGGTTTAGTGTAATTATTAGCTTTAGGGTTAGCTTATGGTTGGTGTTAGGGTTAGGGATAGGGTTTGGGTTAGTGTTAGTGATAGGATTTGTGTTAAATTCAGTATTAGATTTAGGTTTGGGGACCGGTTTGGATAAGGGTTATGGTTATGGTTAGGGTTAAGGTTAGGTTTGGAGATAGGGTTGAGGTTAGATTTAGTGTTATGGTTAAGGTTAGGGTTAGTGTTAGGGTTAAGTTTATGGTTAGGGTTCGGGTTAGAGTTCACATTTAGGTTTGTGTTAGGGTTAGGTTTAGGGTTAGTGTTAGGATTAGGGTTATGGTTAGGGTTAGGGTAAGTGTTATAGATAGGGTTAGGTTTATGATTAGATTTAGGGTTACATTTAGGTTTAGTGTTAGGTTTAGGGTAAGGATTATGTTTAGGGTTAATGTTACATATGGGCTAGGGTTAAGGATAGTACTAGTGTTTGTTTTAGGGTTAGGGTTAGTGTTAACTTTAGGGTAAGGATTAGGGCTAGTGCTAATTTTACGTTAGGATTAGGGTTAGGGACAGGACTAGTGTTTGGGTTAGGGTTAGATTTAGGTTTAGGATTAATATTAGGTTTAGTGTTAGGGTTACAATGAGATTAAGGTCATTGTTAGTGTTAGGATTAGCTTTAGAGTTAGGGTTAGGTTTGGGGTTATGGTTATAGTTACGAATAGGTTAAGATTAGAATTTGGTTTAGTTTTTGTTAGGGTTATGTTTAGTGTAATGGTGAAGGATAGTGTTAGAGTTAGGTTTGTGTAAGGGTTAAGTTTATGGTTCATGTTATGTATAGGGTTAGGGTTAGTGTTAGTGTTAGGTTAGTGTTATTTTTTAGGGTTAGGGTTAGTGTTAGAGTTATGGTTAGGGTTAGGATTTTTTTAGTATTAGGGTTATTGTTATGTTTACGGGTAGGTTAGGTTTAGGGTTAGGGTTCATGTTATGGTAAGGGTTAGGTTGAGTGTTAGGATTAGGTTTATGTTTAAGGTTTGGGTAAGATAAGCATTAGGGTTAGTTTTAGGTTAGGGTTAGGGTTATAGTTTGGGTTGAGGTTTGTGTTAGGTTTAGGGTTAGTGTTAAAGTTAGGATTACGTTAGGGTTATGGTTAGGTTTATGGTTAGTTTTAGGGTTAGAGTTAGTGTTAGAGTTAGTGTTAGGGTTAGGTTTAGCGTTAGGTTTTTTGGTTAGGTTCAGGGTTAGTATTAGGTTTAGGGTAAGTGTTAATTTTAGGGATCAGGTTAGGGTTAGGATTAGTATTAGGTTTAGTTTTGTGTAAGGTTTAGGGTAAGGGTTAGGATTAGGATTAGTGTTTGGATAGGGATAGGTTTAGAATTGTGGCGAGGATTAGGGTTAGGGGTATGGTTAGGGTTAGGCTTAGAGTTAAAATTAGTGTATGGGTTAGGGTTAGAGTTAGGTTTATAGTTAGTGTTAGGGTTAGGTTAGGTTACAGTTAGGCTTAGGGTGAGGTTTAGGATTATTGTTTGTATTAGGGTTTGTGTAATGGTTAAATTAAAGTTTAGGGTTAGGTTTAGTTTGTGGGTTAGGGTTAGGGTTAGGATTAGGTTTTGGTTTAGGTTAGTTTTAGGTTAGAGTTCGGTTAGAATTAGGGATTTTGTTGGGGTTTGGGTTAGTGATAGTGATAGGGTTATGGTTAGGGTAAGTGTTAGGTTTAGGGTTAGTATTAGGTTTAGGTTTAGGAATATTTTTAGGGTTAAGAATAGGTGTAGGTTTAGTGTTAGGGTTAGAGTTAGTGTTATGGTTATGGTTAGCATTAAGATAAGGTTTAGTGTTAGACTTAGGTTTAGGGTTAGCGTTATTCTTAGGGTTATGGTTAGGGTAAGGTTTATGGTTAGTATTAGGGTTAGGGTTAGAGTTATGTTAATGTTTAGTTTTAGAGTTAGGTGTAGGTTAAATGTTAGTGTTAAGGTTAATATTAGTGTTAATTTTATGGTTTGTGTTAGTGTTAGGGTTTGTGTTAGGGTTAGTATGAGGTTTAGTTTTAGGGTAACATGTAGGATTTGAATTAGGTTGAGGGTTAGTGTTAGTGATAAAGTTAGGTTTGGGTTAGAATTAAAGTTAGAGTTAGGGTAAGGGTTAGGCTTAGGTAGAGGTTTAAGCCTTGATTTAAAATTAGTGTTTGGTTTAGGGTTAGAGTTAGGTTTATGGTTTGTGTTAGGGTTAATGTTAGGTTAAGTTTAGGTATATGGTGAGGTTTAGGTTTAGTGTTAGTGTTAGGGTTATGGATAGGGTTCATTTTAGTTTTAGTTTTATATTTAGGTTTAGTATTATATTTAGGGTTAGGTTTAGGTTTAGTTTATGGTTAAGTAAAGGTTGGAGTTAGGGTTTTTTGGGGGGGTTATTGTTAGGTTTTTGGTTTTTGTTAGTGTTAGGGTTACATTTAGATTTAGAGTTAGGTTTAGGGAAAAGTTTAGGCTTATGGTTCAGGTCTGGGTTAGCGTTATGGTTTTGGTTAGGCTTAGTGTTAGGGTGAGGGTTAGGGTTTGTGTTAGTGTTAGTGTTACTTTTAGGTTAATTGTTAGGGGTAGGGTTAGTGTTAGGTGTAGGGCTCGGATTAGTGTTAGTGTTAGTGATAGGGCTAGGTTTAGAATTAGGGTTAGTGTTAGGGTTAGGGTTAGGGTTAGGGGTAGTAATAGGTTTAGGGTTGCAGGTAAAATTAGTGTTAGTATTAGTGTTAGGTTTAGTTTTAGGTTTAGTGTTAGGGTTAGGTTTAGGGTTAATATTAGTGTTAGGGTTAAGTTTAGGGTTAGTAATAGGGTTAGGGTTAGAGTTATTTTTAGTTTTAGGGTTAGGTTTAGGATTAGTTTTAGGTGTAGAATTAGGTTTAGAGATAAGAATTTGGTTAGGTTTAGGAATACATTTAGGGACGGAGTTAGATTTAGGGTTAAGGTTAGTGTTAGGGTTAGGGTTAGGTTTCTTGTTTGTGTTAATTTTAGGTTTAGTGTTATTTTTTGGGTTAGGGTTAGTTAGGGTAAGTGTTAGGGTTATTTTTAGGGTTAGGTTAGCGTTAGTATTTTGGTTAGGGTTAGATTTAGTGTTTTGTTAGGGTTAGGTTTCGTGTTTGGGTTAGGGTTAGTGTTAGGGGTAGGTTCAGTTTTAGGGTTAGTGTTAGGGTTAGGGTTAGGGTTATGGTTAATGATAGTATTAGGCTTAGAGTTAGGTTTAGGTTTATGGTTAGAGTTAAGGTTAGGGTTATATTTAGGGTTAGGGTTAGGGTTAGGTTTAGGTTAAGTGTTAAGTTTAGGATTTTGGTAATGGTTATCGTGAGGTTTATGTTTAGCTTTAGGGTTAGGGTTAGGGCTAAAATTAGGGTTAGAGTTTGGGTAGGTTCAGTCTTAGGGTTAAAGTAAGGGTTTGGGTTAGAAATTCTGTTAGGGCTAGCATTAGATCTTGGGTTAAGGTAATTCTTAAAGTGAGGGTTAGGGTTATGGTTACACTTAGTGTTCAGTTTAGGGTTAGGGTTAGTGTTATTGTTAGGTTTAGGTTTAGTGTTTAGTTTTAGTGTTTGGGTTAAGGATAGTTTTAAGGTTAGGTAAGGATTAGGGTAATTGTTAGGTTAGAATCAGGGTTATGGTTTGGTTTAGGGTTATGGTTAGATTTAGTATTACTGTTTGTGTATTTGTTAGGGTTAGGGATATGTTAGTGTTAATGTTAGGGTTACGGTTAGAGTTTGCATGAGGATTAGGGATAGTGATATGGTAAGGTTTAGGTTTCATTTTGTGGGTAGGGTTAGGGTTAGTGTTAGGTTTAGGATTAGAGTTAGGGTTAGGTAAGGCATTAGGTTTAGGTTAATGTTAGGGTTATGTTTTGAGTTAGGGTTTGTGTTAGATTTAGGGTTAATGTTATGTTTATGGTTAGTTTTAGAGTTTGTTGTAGTTTTAATGTTAGTATTAGAGTTACTGTTAGTGTTTAGGTTATGGTTTGTGTTAAAGTTAGATTTTGTATTAGGGTTAGGATAAGGTTTAGTGTTAGAATTAGGGTTAGAGTTGTATTTAACTTTATTGTTAGGGTTAGGTAAGGGTTAGGGTTAGTGTTAGGGTGTTAGGGTTATGGTTAAGTTTACTGTAGTGTTAGGTTTAGAATTAGGGTTAGGTGTGTGTCAGGGTTAGGGTTAGGGTTAGAATTAGGGTGAGTGATATGGTTAGGATTAGGGTTAGGATTAGTGTTTTGGTTAGGGTTAGTATTAGGTTGAAGTTGAGTGTTAGGTTTATTGTTAGGATTAGGGTTGGGTTTGGGTTAGTATTAGGTTTAGGCTTAGTGTAGTGTTAGGGTTAAGGTGAGGATTAGATTTAATATTAGCATTCAGGTTAGGGTTAGGGTTAGGGTTAGGTTCTGATTAGGGTTTGGTTAGAATCTGTGTTAATATTAAGTTTAGGGTTAGGTTTATGGTTATTATTAGGGTTAGGTTTGGGTTATGGTTAGGGTTAGTGTTAATGTTATGGATAGGGTCAGTGTTAGGGTTAGTTTTCTGGTTAGAATTATGGTTAGTGTTAGGTAAGATTTTTTTTTCCATTATGGTTAGGTTTGGTTTAGAGTTATGGACTGGGTTATGCTTTGTTTTATGTTTAGGGTTAGGGTTAAGGTTAGATTTAAGTTCATGGTCATGGTTAGGTTTAGGATTGTGTTAGTTTTCTGTTTGGTTAGGGTTACAGTTAGGGTTAGGATAATGGTTGTTTTGTGATAGGATTAAGGTTTGTGTTAGGGTTAGTGTTATGGTTAGGGTTAGTTTAGGGTTAGTTTTATTGTTAGGGTTAGGGTTAGTGATAGGGTTAATTTTAGAGTAAGTGTTAGTGTTAGGTTAGATTTCGGGTTATGGTTATGGTTAGGTTTAGGGTTAGATTATCTTTAGGGTTATGTTTAGGGTTAGGGTTAGTATTAAGGTTAGGATTAGGTCATGGTTTAGTGTTAGTGTTTGCGTTACGGTTATAGTTAGGTTTACAGTTAGTGTTAGGTTTAGTATTATGTTTTGGCTCAGGGTTAGGATGAGGTTTAGTTTTAGGTTTAGGGTTAGGGTTAATGTCAGGGTTTGGATTAGGGTTAGATTTAATGTTAGGTTTAGAGTTTCAGTTAGGTTTAAGGTTACCATTAGTTTTAGGTTTAGTTTAAGGTTTGGGTTTAGGTTTTGGGTGAGGGTTAGGCTTAGTGTTATGGTTAGGTTTAGGGTTCATGTTAGGGTTTGGTTTAGGGTTAATGTTAGTGTTAGGGTTAGGTAAGCCTTAGAGTTAGGGTTAGGTTAGGGTTAGGGTTAGGTTTTGGGTTAGGGTTCGTGTTTGGTTTAGGGTTAGAGTTAGAATTAGTGAAAAGTTAGAGTTAGTGTTAGTGTTATTGTTAGGGTTAGGTTTCGTGTTAGGCTTACGATAAAGGGTATGTTTAGAGTTACGGTTACGGTTAGTGTTAGTGATAAGTTTATGTATGGTTAGGTTTAGGGTTAAGGTAAGGTTTGGGTTAGGTTTAGGGTTAGGGTTAGGTTTCTGTTAGTGTTAGGTTTTGGGTTAGTGTTTGGATTAGGTTTAATGTTAGGGTTAGGGTTAGTATAAGGTAAGGTTCAGGGTTAGAGTAAGTGTGAGTGTTAGGTTTAGGGTTATTTTTAGAGTTATTGTTAGGTTTAGTTATTGTTAGGGTTAGGATTAGGTTAAGATTAGGGCTAGTGATAGTTTTAGGGTTAGTGTTAGTGTTAGTGTTTGTTTTAGGGTTAGGGTTAGGGTTAAGTAAGATTGAGGGTTAGGGTTATTTTTGGGTCGGGGTTATTATTTAGGTTAGGGTTTTTGTTAGGGTTAGAATGAGACTTAGTGTTTGTGTTAGGTTTAAGATTAGGGAGAGTTTTAAAGTTAAATTTAGGGTTAGGTTTAGGATTAATGTTAGTGATAGGTTTAGGGTTTAGAATAGGCTTGGGTTTAGTTTTAGTTTTAGGATTAGGGTTAGTGTTAGGGTTAAGGTTAGGGTATGGGTTAGGGTTAGAGTCAGTGGTAGCATTAGGGTTAGGGTTAGGGTTAGTGTTAGAGTTCGTGTTAGGATTATGGTTTGTGTTAGGGTTCGGGTTTGTGTTAGAGTTAGGCTTAGGTTTGTGTTAGGTTTAGGTTTAGGTTTAGGGTTAAGTTCAGGGTTAGGTTTAGTGTTATGGTTATTGTTAGGGTTAGAGTTAAGATTAGTATTTTGGTTAGGGTTAGTGATAGGTTTTTGGTTAGTGTTAGAGTTAGGGTTAGGGTTATGGTGATGTTTAGGGTTGGCATTAGCTTTTGGGTTAAGGTTAGAATTAGAGATAGTGTTAGGGTTAGTGTTAAGGTTAGGTTTAGGTTTAGAGTTATTATTAGGATTAGGGTGAGGGTTTGGGTGAGGCTTAGGCTTATTTGTATAGTTAGAGTTAGGTTTTGTGTTAGAGTTAGGGTTAAAGTTAGTGTTTGGTTTAGTGTTAGTGTTAGAATTAGGGTTAGTGTTAGGTAAGTTTAGCATTAGGGTTAGGTTAGTGTTAGGGTTATGAATTAGGTTATGGTTTCTGTTAGGGTGAGGGTTAGGTTAGTTTCAAGGTTAGGGTTAGGGTTTGGGTTAGGGTTAATTTTAGGGTTAGGGTTACAGTTAGGGTTATTGTTAGGTTTAGGGTATAGGTCTAGGTTTAGCGTTATGGTGAGTGTTATTGTTAGGTTTCGGCTTAGGGTTTGTGTTACATTTCAGGTTAGGTTTAGGATTAGGGTTAGGGTTCAGATTCGTGTTAGGGTAAGGTTTAGGGTTTCTGTTAAGGTGAGAGTTAAGGTTATAGTTACAGTTAGGTTTAGTTTTTGGGGTTGTGTTAGAATGAGTGTTAGGGTTAGATTTTCTGTTAGGTTTACAGATAGTGTTAGGGTTAGGGTTATGTTTAAGTTTAGTATTAGGGTTTGGGTTAGCCTTAGGCTTAGGGTATAAGTTAAGTGTAAGGTTAGAATTAGGGTTAGGTTTAGGGTTAGGGTTAGGTTAGAGTTAAGGTTAGGGTTAGGGTTCATGTTATGGTTAGGTTTAGGGTTAGTGTAAGTTTTAGATTTAGGGCTAAAGTTAGGGTTATTGCTTGGGTTAGTTTTAGGGTTAGTTTCAGGTTGAGGCTTAGGTTTAGCGTTAGTATTCGTGTTAGGATTAGGGTTAGGTTTAGGTTTAGGTTAAGTGTTAGTGTTAAGGTTAGGATTATGGTTAGAGTTAGTCTTAGGCTTCAGTTAGGATTAGGGTTAGTGTTAGGGTTAGTGATAAGTTTAGTATTAGGGTGAGAGTGAGTGTTAATGTTAGGGTTTGCGTTATCATTAGGGTCAGTGTTTACGTTAGGGTTAGGGTTAGGTAACAGTGAGGGTTAGGTTTACATAAGGATCAGGGATATCAATTGTGTTAGGGTTTTTCTTAGGTTTAGGGTTAGGGTTAGGGTTAGGGATGGGGTAGAGTTAGTGTTAGGTTTAGGTTTTGGGTTATGTATAGAGTTAGTGTTAAAATTATGTTTAGGGTTAGTGTTAGGATTAGGGTAGTGTTAGGGTTAGTGTTAGGGTTAGGGTTCGTGTTAGGGTTATGGTTTGTTTTAGGGTTAGGATTCCTGTTAGGTTTAGGTTTAAGTTTAGGTTGAGGGTTAGTGTTAGGGTTCGTGTTATGGTTAGTGTTAGGGTTAGGATTAGGAGTAGCAATTGGGTTAGGGTAAATGTTAGGTTTACAGTTAGGGTTAGGATTATGGTTAGGGTTATGGTGAGGTTTGAATTAGTATTAGAGTTTGGCTTAGGGTTAGGGTTAGTCTTAGTTTTAAGGTTAGGTTTGGTTTAGGGTTAGTATTAAGGTTAGAGTTAGGTTTTGGGTGAGGCTTAGGCTTAGTGCCATAGTTAGGGTTAGGGTGGGTTTTAGGGTCAGGGTTACTGTTAAGGTTAGGTTTAGGGTTAGGGTTAGTGTTAGATTTAGATTTAGGTTTAAGGTTAATGTTAGGTAAGGGTTAGCATTAGGGTTAGGGTTAAAGTAAGATTCCTGTTAAGGTTAGGGTTAAGGTTAAAGTAAGTGTTATGTTTCTGGTTAGGGTTATGGTTAGACTTAGTTTTAGTGTTAGGGTTAGTGTTATGTTTTGTTTTAAGGTTAGGGTTAGTGTTATGGTTAGTGCTAGTTTTCAGTTAGGGTTAAAGTTAGTGTTTGGGTTTGGTTAGTGGTTGGGGTTATTTAAGGACGAGGGTAAGGGTTAGATTGGGTTAAGGGTTATGGTTTTGGTTTTTGTTAGGGTTAGATTTAGTGTTATTGTTTGGGTTAGGGTTTGTGTTAAGGTTAGGTTTAGGTTTATGGTTACTTTTAGTGTTAGGGTTAGGGTTTGGTTTAGGGTTGGGCTTAGTGGAATGGTTAAGTTTAGGGTTCATGTTAATGTTAGCATATTGGTTAGGTTTAGGTAAGCTTTAGCATTATAATTAGGTTAAGGTCAGTGTTATGGTTTGGGTTAGTATTTGTGTTTGGGTTAGGGTTAGGGTTAGAGTTAGGTTTAAGATTAGACTTAAATTAGGATTAGTGTTAGGGTTAGTGTGAGGGTTAGGGTTAGGTTTAGGTTTAGTGTTAGGGTAACGATTAGGTTTAGTTTTAGTGTTAGGGTTAGGGTTATGGTTAGTGTTAGCTTTAGTTTTAGGGTTAGGGTTAGGTTTAGTGTTAGTGTAAGGATTAGGTTTAGGTTTAGTGTTAGTGTTAGGGTTGGGGTTAAGTTTAGTGTTCGTGCTAGGGTTTGGTTTAGGGTTCCTGTTAGACCTACTATTAGGGTTAAGGTTAGGGTTCGTGTTAGGAATAGGTTTACAGTTAGTGTTGGTTTCTCTGTAGGTTTATGATAAGGTTTAGGGTTAGTGTTGCATTTAAGTTTAGGGTTAGGGTTAGGATTAGTGTTTGGATTAGCGTTAATGTTAGGTTTAGTCTTAGTCTTAGGGTTTGGGTTAGGGATAGAGTGAGCTTAGGGTTATTATTAGCATTAGGGTTAGGGTTAGATTTAGGTTTAAGGTTAGGGTTAGGTTTAGTTTTATAGTAAGTTTAGGATTAGGGTTTGTGTAAGGGTTAGGATTAGAGGTAGGGTTATATTTTGGGTTAAGGTTATGGTTGGTGTTAGGTTTAGTATTAGGGTAATGGTGAGGGTTAGGTTTAGTGTTACAGATAGGTTTAGATTTTGGGTAAGGGTTAGGGTTAGTGGTAGGGTATGTTTTAGGTTTTGTGTTAGTTTAGGCTTAGGGTTAGTTTTAGGGTTAGAGTTAGGGATAGTGTTATGATTAGAGATAGGTTAGGGTTATGATTATTGTTAATGTTAGGGCTAAGTTTAGGTTTAGTGTTATGGTTAGGGATAGGTTTAGGGTTACTGATATGGTTATTGTTAGGGTTAGTGTTAGTGTTAGGGTAAGGGATAGGGTTAGGGTTAAGTTTTTGCTAAGGCTTAGGTTTAGTTTTAGTTTTAGGTTTAGGGTTAAAATTAGGGTCACTTGTTAGGGTTAGTGTTAGTGTTAGGGACAGTTTTAGGGTTAGGGTTTCTGTTAAGATTATGGTTAGCTTAGTGTTAGGTTTAGAGTTTTGGTTTAGTGTTATGGTTATCGTTAGGGTTAGGGTTTCATTTAGGGTTAAAATTAACGTTAAGGTTAGTGTTAGGTTTAGTGTTAGAATTAGGATAAGCATTCGTATTAGGTTTAGGGTTATGGTTAGGCTTAGGGTTACTGAGAGTATTAGGGTTTTTATTAGAGATAGTGTTAGGTTTAGGGTTAAGGTTAAGAAAGTTTTAGGATTAGGGTAAAGTTAGGGTTGGGGTTATGGTTTTGGTTATGGTTTGTGTTAAGATTAAAATTAGGGTTAGAGTTACTCTTAGGGTTAGGCTAAGGATTAGGGTTCACGTTAGGGTTAGTGTTAGAGTTAGGTTTAGGGTTCAGTTTAGTGTTAGGTTTAGTGTTAGGTTTAGGTTTAGTGTTAGTGTTAGGGTTAGCGTTAGGATCAGAGTTATGTTTAGTGATAGGGTTAGGGATAGGGATAGGCTTAGTATTAGGGTTAAGATTAGAGTTAGTGAAAGAGTTAATTTAAGGTTTAGATTTTTGGTTACTTTTAGGTTTAGGGTTATTGTAGGTTTAGGGTTAGGGTTAGGTTAGTGTGAGAGTTAGGGTTAGGGTTCGGTATAGGTTTCTTGTTAGGGTTACGTTTAGGGTTAGTGTTATTGTTGGTGTTACAGTTAGGTTTAGGTATAGTGTTAGAGTTAGGGATAGGTTTATGGTTAGTTTAGGGTTAGGGTTAGATTTATGATTAGTGTTATTGTTAGGATTAGAATTAAGGTTAGGATTAGTGTTAGGGTTGGGGTTAATTTTAGCTTTAGTTTTATGGTTAGTGTTAGTGTTAGGATTAGGTAAGGGATATGTTTAGGTTTGGGTTAGGTTAAGGGTTATGTTTTGGTTTAGTGTTTGTGTTAGGGTTAATGTTAGGAAAAGTGTAAGGTTAGGGTTAAGTTTAGGTTTAGTGTTAGGGTTAGGTTTAGAATTAGTGTTATGGTTAGCTTTCTGGTAAGGGTCAGGGAAAGGGGTGGGGTAATTTTTAGGGTTAGTGTTAGGGTTAGGGTTAGGGATAGGGTTAGGGTTGGTGTTTGGGTTAGTTTTAGGGTTAAGGTTAGCATGAAGTTTAGTGTTAGGTTTAAAGTTAGGTTTAAGGTTATAGTTAGGGTTAGTCGTAGGATTAGGGTTTGTTTTTTTTTGTTAGGGACAGTGTTAGGGTTAGGGTTTCTCTTAAGATTAGGGTTAGCTTAGTGTTAGGGTTAGGGTTTGGGTTAGTGTTAAGATTAGGTTTAGGGTTAGGGTTTGTGTTAGGGTTATTGGTAAGGTTAGTGTTGGGGTTCTGTTTAGTGTATGTTTAGGGTTAGTGTTAGTGTTAGGGTTAGGATTAGAGTTAGGTTTAGGGATAGTATTAGGGATAGGGATAGGGTTTTTCTTAGGGTTAGGATTAGTGTTAGTCTTAGGTAATGTTTAGGATTTTATTTTTCATTAGTTTTATGTTTAGGATTAGTGTAGGTTTAGGGTTAGGGTTAGGTTACTGATAGGGTTAGGGTTAGTGTTCTGTATAGGTTTATTGTGAGGGTTATGGTTTCGGTTTCTGTTAGTGTCAGGGTTATCATTAAGTTTAGGTATAGTGTTACAGTTAGGGATAGGATTAGGGTTAGTTCTTGGGTTAGGATTAAAATTACAAAATTAGTGTTATGGTTAGGGTTAGAGATAGTTTTAGGGTTAGTGTTAGGGTTGGGGTTAGTTTGAGCTTTAGTTTTATGGTTAGTGATAGTGTTAGGTTTAGGGTAAGGTAAGGGTTAGGGTTAGGGTTGGGTTACGTTTAGGGTTATGGTTTGGGTAAGGGTTTGTGTTAGGGTTAGGTTTAGGGTTAGACAGGGTTAGATGTAGGTTTGGGGTTAGGTTTAGTGTTAGTGTTAGGGTTAGATGTAGGGTTGAGGTTAGGTTTAGGGTTAGTGTTAGGGTTATCATTAGGGTTAGTTTAGAATTAGTGTTAGGGTTAGCGTTAGGGTAAGGGTAAGGGATAGGAGTAGAGTAACTTTTAGGGTTAGCTTTAGGGTTAGGGTTAGTTTTTGGGATAGGGTTAGGGATATGGTTAGGACTTGGTTTAGGGTTACGTTTAGGTAAGGTTTAGGTAACGGTTAGGTTTAGGTTTACGGTTAATTTTAGTGTTAGAGTTTGGATTAGGATTAGGGATAGGGTTATTGTTAGGGTTAGGTTAGGGTTAGTTTTAGGCTAAGTGTTAGGGTTTGTGTTAGGGTTAGGGTTAGCATTACGGTTAGTGTTACAGTTTGGATTAGGTTTAGGGTTAGGGTAAGGGTTAATGCTAGTGTTAACATTAGGGTAAGGATTAGGTTTAGTGTTAGGGTTAGGGATAGAGTTGTGGTAAGTGTTAGGTTTAGGGTTAGTGTTTGTGTTAGGGATAGGGTTACGGTTAGTGTTAGGGTTAGTGATAGGGTTAGTGTTAGGGTTAGTGTTAGGGTTAGGTTTAGTTTTAGGTTATAGAGTAGGTTTAGGTTTAGTGATAGGTTTGTGTTTATGGTTAGGGTTATTGCTAGGGTAAAGTTAGGTTTATGGTTATGGTTTGCATTAGGGTTAGTTGTTAGTGTTAGGGTTTGTGTTAGGGTAAGGGAGAGGGTTGGGTTTTTTGTTAAATTTAGGTTTAGTTTAGTGTTGAGGGTTAGGATTTGGGGTAGTGTTACTCTTAGGGTTACGTTTAGTCTTTCATTAAGGATTAGGTTTAGAGTTATTGTTAGTGTTATCATTAGGGTTACTGTTAGAGTTATGGTTAGTATTAGGTTTAGGGTTAGAGTTAGGGTTAGTGACAGGTTTAGTGTTAGGGTTAAAATTAGTATTAGTGTTAGGGTTAATGTTAGTTTTAGGGTTATGTTTAGTCTTAGGTTTAGGGTTAGTGTAGGTTTAGGGTTAGGGTTAGGTTAGTGAAAGAATTAGGGTTAGGGTTTGTTTTAAGTTTTGAGTTAGGGTTATGATTAGGGTCAGTTTTAGGTCTAGGGTTAATATTAGGTTTAGGGTTAGTGTTAGGGTTCATGTTAGGTTTAGGGATAGGGTTAGTATTGGTTAAGTGTTAGTGTAAGGGTTACGGTTAGGTTTAGGTATAGTGTTAGATTTAGGGATAGGTTTACTGTTAGTGTTAGAGTTAGGGTTAGGGTAATATTTAGTGTGAATGTTAGTGTTAGTGCTAGGGTAATGGTTAGTGTTAGGGTCAGGGTTAGTTCTAGCATTAGTGTTATGGTTAGTGTTAGGTTTAGGGTTAGGTTTAGGTAAGGGTTAGTGTTAGGGTTGGGTTATGCTCAGGGTAATGGTTTGGGTTATGGTTAGTGTTAGGATTAGTGTTAGGGTTGTGGTTATGTTTAAGTTTAGGGTTAGGATTAGAGTCAGGTTTAGTGTTAGATTTAGAGTTAGATTTAGGTTTATAATTAGAATTAGGTTTAGCTTTAGGTTTAGGCTTAGGGTTAGGGTAAGTTTTAGGTGTAGTGTTAATGTTAGGGTTAGTTTTAGGGTAAGTGTTAGGGTTAGGGTTAGTGCTCAGGTTAGGGTTAGGGTTAGGGTAATATTTAGGTTTAGCGTTAGCTTTAGGTTGGAGGTTAGGTTTAGTGTTAATGTTTGTGATAAAGTTAGGGTAAGCTATAGTTTTAGGGTGAGGATAGAGTTAGTTTTAGGCTTAGTGTTAGGCTTTGTGTTAGGGTTAGGGTTCGTATTAGATTTAGGGTTAGAGTTCAGATTAGGGTTAGTTTTAGGGTTAGGGTTAGTGTTAAGATAAGGGCGAAGGTTAGGGTTAGGGTTAGGTTTAGAGTTATGTTAAGGGTTAGATTTAGGGTTAGTGTTATGGTTAAGGATAAGGTTAGGTTAGTTTTAGTGTTTGGGTTAGGGTTTGTGTTAAATTTAGGGGTATGTTGAGTGTTAGGATTAGGGTTAGATTTAGGGTTAGGGCTAGTTTTAGTGTTTGGTTTAATGTTAGGGTTAGGGTTATGGATAATGTTACGGTTAGGGTAGATTTAGGGTTAGTGTTAGGCTTAGATTTAGGGTTAATATCACAGTTACAGTTAATGTTATATGTATGTTTAGTGTTAGGGTTAGGTTTAGGGATAGGGTTAGGAATACTGTTAGTGTAGGATAAGGGTTAGTTTTAGGGTTAACTTTAATTTTATGTTTATGTTTAGTTTTTGGGTTAGTGTTACTGTTAGGTTCCAGTTAGTGTTGGGATCAGTTAGATTTCGGTACAGTGTTAGGGTTAGCTTGAGAGTTAGGTTAGGGTTACCATTAGTGTTAAGTTTATGGTTAGGGTTAGTGTTATTTTTAGTGTTAGCATTATGGGTAGGTTTAAGTTTAGTGTTACGGTTAGTGTTAGGGTTAGGATTATGGTTAAGCATAGTGATATGGTTAGGGTTAAGGTTAGGGTTAGTATTAGGGTTAGGGTTATAGTTTATGTTAGAGATAGGTTTAGGGTTAGGTTTAGGGTTAAGGTTATGGTTAGGGTTAGTGTTAAGTTTTGGTTAGGTTAAGGGTTAGGTTTCGCATTAGGGTTTGTGTTAGTTCTGGTGGATAGTAGTGTTTAGGTTAGGGTTAGGTTTATTTTTAGGGTTAGTGTTATATTTAAGGTTCGTGTTAGGGTTAGATTAGGGTTAGGGTTAGTGTTAGATATAGGGTTTGGGTTAGGTTTAGTGACAGGGTTAGTGTTAGGATAGGATTATTGTTAGTGTTTGGGTTTTGATTAGGTTTAGGATTAGGGTTAGTTTAGGATTACAGTAAGTGGTGCTCGCTTCGGCAGCACATATACTAAAATAGGATTACAGTAAGTGTAGGTTTAGGTTTAGGGTTACGTTAGTCAAAGGGTTAGGGTAAGGGTTTGGATTTGGTTTTGAGGTAGGGTTATGTTTATGGTTAGGTTTAGGGTTAAGATTAGGTTAAGGGTTAGTGTTAGGGTTATGATTAAGTTATCATTTGTGTTAGTAATAGGGTTAGTGTTAAAGTTAGGATTAGGATTAGGGTTAGGGTTCATGATATAATCAGTGTTAGTGTTAATGTTATGGTTAGGTTTAGTGTCAGTGTTAGGGTTACGGTTAATGTTAGGTATAGTGTTAGGTTTAGGGATGGGTTTAGGTGTAGTTTTAGGGTTAGGATTAGGGTTAGGTTTAGTGTTACAGTTAGGGATAGGGTGAGGATTTTTGTTAGGGTTAGGGATAGTTTTATCTTTATTTTTATGATTAGTGTTAGGGTTCAGTAATGGTTAGGTTTAGGGTTGGGTTAGGTTTATGTTATGGTTTATGTTAGGGTTTGTGTTAGGGTTAGAGTTATGGTGAGGGTGACGGTTAGGTGTAAGTTTAGGGTTAGTGTTAGGTTTAGTGTTTGTGTTAGTTTTAAAATTAGTGTTAGGATTAGATTTAGGCTTAGGGTTAGGGTTATGTTTGGGGTAAGTTTTAGGGTTAGATTTAGGGTTAGGGTTAGTGTTATGGTTAGTGTTATTGTTAGGTTTAGGCCTTGGGTTAGGGTTAGGGTTAGGGTAATTTTTAGGGTTAAGGTTAGATTTAGGTTTAAGTTTAGGATTAATGTTAAGACTTGGGTTAGGGTTAGGGTTAGGTTAGTGTTAGGTTTAGGGTTACTGTTAGGGTTAGGTTAAGCTGGGTTTTAGGCTTAGTGTTAGGGTTTCTGTTAGGGTTACTTTTAGTATTAAGGTTAGGATAACAATGTGGATTAGGTTTATGTTTAGGTTTAGGGTTAGCATTAGTGTTAGTGTTCAGGTTAGGAATAGTGTTAGTGTTAAGGTTGGATTAGATTTATGGTAATGTTTAGGTTTATGGTTAGTGTTAGGGTTAGGGTTAAGTTTTAGGGCTAGGGTTAGGGTTAGGTTTCCTGTTAGAGATAGGTTATGGTGAGTGTTAGTGTTAGTGTTAGGTTTTGGTTTAGGTTTAGGTTTAGGTTTAGTGTTTGGGTTTGTTTTAGGGTTACAGTTATGTGTAGTTTAATGGTTAGGGATAGTTTTACGGTTACTTTTAGCCTTGAGTATTGAGTTACCGTTATGGTTAGGATTAAGGTTAGGTTTAAGGTTAGTGTTAGTGTTAGGAATAGGTTTAGTGTTAGGTTAAGGGTTAGGGTTAGTGTTAGTGTTAAGTTTTCATTTAATTTTAAGATTAGGGTTAGTTTTACTCTTTGGTTACGGTTAGCATTAGGAGTAGTGTTAGTGTTCAGGATAGGGTTAGGGTTAGGGTTAGTGATAAGTTTAGGGTTATGTTTAGGTTTAGTGTTAGTGATAAGGTTAGGCTTGGGGTTAGGTTAATGTTAGGGTAAGGGTTAGAATTTGTGTAAGTGTTAGGGTTAGGGTTATGGTTATGGATAGAGTTAGTGTTAGATTTAATGTTAGGGTTAGTGTTAGGGTTAGAGTTATGGTTAGGGTTAGGGTTTTTGTTAGGTTTTTTCTGGGTGAGGTTTAGGTTTAGGGTTAGTGTTAGTGTTAGTGTTACGGTTAGGGTTAGGGTTCATGTTAGGTATTGGTTTCAGGTTAGGTTTATGGTTTGTGTTAGGGTTAGGGATAGATTAAGGGTTACGGTTAGGATTAGGGTTAGACTTATTGTTCAGATTAGGTTTAGGGTTAGTGTTAGGTAAGTGTCAGGATTAGGGTTAGCATTAATATTTGTGGTAGGGTTTGGGTTAATGTTAATAAAGAGTCTGGGTTAGGGTTTGCTTTAGGTTTAGTGTTATGGTTAGGGTTAGTTTTTATGGTAGGTTTAGGGTTAGATTTAGGATTAGAATTAAAGTTAGCATTAGCATTAGGTTTGCAATTAGGGTTAGTGTTAGTGTTAGTGTTAGATTTAGGGTTAGTGTTTATGTGGGGTTAGGGTTAGGGTTAGTATTCGGGTTAGCATTATAGTTAGGTTTACGTACAGTGTTAGGGAGAGCATCATGGTTAAGATAGGATTAAGGTTAGTGTTAGGTTTAGGGTTGGGGTTACTGTTATTTTTAATGTTAGGGTTATGGTTAGGTTTAGGCATAGTGTTAGGGTTAGTGTTAGGTTTAGGGTTATGGTTAGGGATAGTGATAGGCTTAGGGTTAAGTTTAGGGTTTGTATTAGGTTTAGGGTTAGAGTTTGTTTTAGAGATTGGTTTAGGGTTAAGTTTTGTGTTAGGGTTAAGTTTATTGTTAGGGTTAGTGTTAGGTTTTGTTTACAGTTAGGTCTAGGATTTAGGTTAGGTTTTGTGATAGGTTTAGGGTTAGGGTTAAGTTTTGTGTTAGCATTAGGGTTAGGGTTAATGTTAGGTATATGAATAGGGTTAGATTTAGGGTCAAGTTTAGTTTTAGAGTTAGGTTTTTGGTTAGGTTTAGAGTAATGGTTAGGGTTAGTGTTAGGGTTAGGTTTATGGTTAGGGTCAGTTTAGTTTTAGTTTTAGGGTTATGGTTAAGGTTAGAATTTGTGATAGATTTAGGGTTGTGCTTAGTGTTAGTGTCAGTGTTAGGGTTAGGGTTAGGGTTAGGGTTAGCATAATGGTCAGTGTTAGGTTATGGTTAGGGATCTTTTTATGATTAGCGTTAGGGTTAGGGTTATTTATTAGGATAGAGTTAGGCTTAGATTTATGGTTGGTTTAGGGTTTGGTTTAGTGTTATGGTTAGTTTTAGGGTTAGGATTAGTGCTAGGGTTAGGTTTACAGTTAGTGTTAGTGTTAATTTAAGGGATAGTGTTAATGTTAGGTTTAGGTTTCAATCTGGTTTAGGTTTAGTTTTAGGGTTAGGTTTTGTGTTAGGGTTAGGGTTTGGTTAAGTTTGGGATAACACTTAAAATTTTGGTTAGGTTTAGGGATAGGGTTGGTTTTAGTCTTAGGGTTAGGTATAGGATTAGTGTTTTTGTTAAGGATTGGTTTTGTGGTAATATTAGGTTTAGGTTTAGGGTTAGGGTTATGTTTACTATATGGTTTGTATTAAGGTTTGTGTCAGGGTTGAGTTTAGTGTTAGAGTTGGGATTACGATTAGGATTTTCTTTATGGTTAGGCTTAGGGTTAGTTTTAGGGTTAAGGTTAAGGTTAGGGTTTGTTTTAGATTTGGGGTTAGGTTTAGGGTTAGTGTTAGGGTTGAGTTAGAGATAGGGTTAGTGTTAGGGTTAGCATTAGGGTTGGGCTTATGGTTACTGTTTGGTTTAGCCTTAGTGTTTGGGTTAGCATTAGGGTTAAAGTTTGTGTTACAGTTAGTGTTAGGGTTATGGTTAGTGTTATGGTTAGGGTTAGTGTTAGGTTTAGGGTTAGTGTTATGTTTTGGATTAGGGTTAGGGTTAGGGATAGGGTTAGTGTTAGTGTTAGTGTTAGAGTTATATTTTGGGTTAGTGGTAGGGTTAGCATTCTGGCTAGGTTTATTGTTAATTTTAGGTTTAGTGTTAGGATTATGGTTAGTGTCAAGGTTAGGGTTATGGTTAGGTTAGGTTTAGTGTTAGTATTAGGGCTCAAGTTAGCATTAGGGCTAAGGATACAATTAGGTTAAATATATTTTCAAGGTTCCAGTTCAGGTTAGGTTTATGGTAATGGATAGGTTAAGTTTAATGACAGTGCTAGTGTCAGGCTGAGAATTAGCATTAGGGTTCAGGTTAGAGTTTGGGTAATGGGTTATAGCTAGGGTTCGGGCTAGAGTTATGGTTAGAGTAAGGGCTATGGGTAGGGTTAGTTTTAGTTTTAGTGCAAGGATTAAAGTTAGGTTTAGGTATAGTGTAAGGTTTACAGCTAGGTTTAGGTTTTCAGTTACAGTTAAAGCTAGGATTGGGTCTTGGATTATGACTATGTTTTGGGTTATGTTAGGGCTCTTCTTAGGAATATGGCTAATGTAAGAACAAAGATTACAATTAGGGTAGTTTTAGGAATACATTTTGTACTGAGTCTAGTGTTAGGATTAGGTTTAGGTTTAGGGTGATGTTTTTTATTAGGGTTATTGTTAGGGTCTCAGTCATGGTCACAGTGCATTTTATGGTTAGGGATAGGACTCAAATTAGAGGTAGGCTTAGGGCTAGATGTAGGGTTAGGATTTGGTTTAGGTTAAGGGTTAGTGTTAGTCATATGGATTGTTTATGTCTTAGGACTAAAGGTAAAGTTAAGGATAGTTTTATGATTAGTATTAGTGTTATTGCTACTGATAGGGTGAGTTTAGGCTTAGGAGTAGATTTAGAGTTATGGTTAATCTTAGGGTTAGGGCTATGGCTAGTGTTAGAGCTAAGATTAAGCCTACTGTTTGGATTATGGTAAATGATAGGGTTAGAACTAGGACTAAGGCTATGGCAAGAGTTAGAGTTAGTCTTAGGGCTAGAGTTTGGGTTAGTGTTAAGGCTGAATTAGGGCTAAAAATAGGTCTAGGCTTAGGCCTAGGATTAGGGCTATGTTTATGCTTAGTTTTAGGGGAAGGGCTGCATCTTTGATGTCTACCTCCATTTACATTTACCCATAGGTGACAAAATAAAGTGAAACCTTAAAATACAATTTGTTTATGATAGTGAACCATTGAATTGAGAATAACATACCTTGGGAGCATACTAAGACTAGATAAAAGATGACTCCTGCCCAGTATCAAAGAAATTTGAACAAAACTAACTATCACCCTAACATTACCTCTAACCCTAGCCCTAGCTATAACCCTAAACATAACATTAACTTTAACCTGATTAGAGAACCATTGATCATAGAGTTCACGTCCCTGTGGAGCCTTGTGTGGCAAGCTAAGTGATGAATCCTATGCAACATCAAACAAATCTGACCAAATAATTATGGGAGGTATTTCAGTACATGTATATTTTCCTGTTTTCTCCTAAAGGGCTCTCAGATTAAGTTGTTTTTGCATGCTTATGCATAAGCCTACTTTTACAATGAACATACCAGAGTCCCTACAGAAAACTGATGGAGTGTGTGAAGTTTCAAGCAGCTAGCACAAACCTTGGTTAATTTTCAACTCCATTAACTTTTCCGTATAGTCAAAATGAAGTGAAATCTTAAAATACAAAATGTTCCTGACAGCGAACTTGTGAACAGAGAAGGCCTAAACCTGGGGAACAGAAAACCTAGCTAAAAGATAAATCCTGTCAAGTATCAAAGAATTTTGAATAAGACTAACTCTAACCCTAACACTAGCTCTAACCCTAGCTCTTCCACTAATTCTAACATTTTTATGAAACTTTTGACTGTAGATTTTCTAAACTTGGGCAGCCTAGTGGGGCAAGCTAAGGGATGAATGCTGTGCAGTATCAAAAAATTCTGTCCAAAAAGTTCATGAAGTATATCAGTATGTGCACATTTCCCTGTTATCTCTTAAGAGACTCTTGGAAAAAGTTGTTTTTCATGTTTCAGCATAGGCCTACCATCACAAGAACAAACCAGAGATTTCTCACAGAGAATTCATGGAGTGTGAAGTTTCAAGCAGCTAGCACCAATGCTGTTTCATTTCCACCTCCATTTCCTTTTACGTGTATAGGAAAAATTAAACTGAAACTTTGAAATACAAACTGTTCCTTACAGTGAACCATTGAACCCAGGAGGTCCAAATATGTGGAGAATAGTAAAGATAGGAGAAAAATGAATCCTGCCCAGTATCAAAGAAATTTGAAGAAAACTAACTCTATTCCTAACACTAGCTCTAACATTAGCCCTTAACACTATCCTTAACATAAACACTAACCGGTTTGAAAAACTGTTGATCCTATAATTTCCAATCTTGGGGAGCCTAGTGGGCTAAGCTCTCAGATGAATTGTATGCAGTATCAAAGAAATATGACCAAATAATTGAGGTGGTATTTCAGTTCATGCGTATTTCTCTGTTTTCTGCTAAAGTGCTTTCGGATAAAGTTGTTTTTGTCATCTTCATCTTAGGGCTACTTTCACAAGGAACAAACCAGAGAGTTCCCACAGAGAACTGATTCAATGTTTGAAGTTTCAAGCAGCCAGCACCAACCCGGTTTGATTTCTGCCAAGAGCCACAGCCAAGTAATATGATGCATGGCATTTTTGGTTGAAAGGTGATGCCAGCAAGCCATTGAGATGATATTATTATGTTAAAATTTGCATTCATATGGATATTGGACTCCTCCTGTACACCTCAGCCTGCTAGGAGACTCCTGGAGAGTTCCCATTGGTTGGGGAAGTGTGGTAGGAGGGAATCCGGAGGAGGAACTTCCTCTTGGGATCCCGGACAATGCCGCGTGCTCGATCGGCAATCTTCCCGGGAGCTTACGGGGCATTGGCGGCAGTTTCAAAAAAATAAAGTTTGTTCCTGCTAGAGTGGCTCGTGATTTTGTGCCCAGCCATACTGCGGCAGATTTCAACCTCCATTTTCATTTACCTATATATGTCAATATGATGTGAAACCCTGAAATACAGAGTGTCCTTCTTAGCAAACCATTGAAATGAGAAGGCCCAAACCTGAGGAGCATATTAAGGCTAGGTAAAAGATGACTCCTTCCAAGTATCAAAGAAATTTGTACAAAACTTACACTCACCCTAAAACTACATCTAACCCTACCCCTAATACAAACCTAACACTAACCCTAACCTGATTAGAGAACCATTGATCCTAGATGTCCCACACTTGAAGAGCTTTTGGGGGCAAGCTAAATAATGAATCCTACTCAGTATCAAAGAAATAAGACAAAATAATAACCAGAGGAATTTCAGTGCATGCAACATCCCTGCTTTCCCCTAAAGGTCTCTCAGATAAAGTTGTTTTTGCATGCTTCAGCTTAGGCCCACACTCAAAAGGAACATACCAGAGTATCCCCAGAAAGAATCGAGGGTGTATGTACAGTTTTAAGTAGCTAGCATAAACCCTGTTTGATTTCCAGGTCCATTTACATTTACTTGTATAGGTCAAATTGGAGTAAAATGAAAATATTAACTGTTGTGGACACCAAAATGTTGGACCAAAATGCCTTATCTTGGGAAACAGTGTAAAGTTAGTTAAAGATGAATCTTGGATTGTATCAAAGAAATTTGAATAAAGTAACTCTAACCCTAACACTACCTCTAAACTGAGCACTAGTCCTAACTCTAAACATTAACATAGCCCTATCCCTAACCCTGATTTTAACCCTAAATTTAATTGTAAACATTGCCCAAACCCTAGCTCTAACTCTATCCATTACCATAACTCTCACCCTAACCCTAATACTGAATGTAGCCCTAACCCTAACATTTACCCTAGACCTGCTCTAACTTTAACCCTCACCCTAGCTCTAAATCTAGCTCCAACCATAACACTTACCCTAAACCTAACCTTAACCCTAGGCCTAAAAATAACCCTAACCCTAATACTAACACTAGCAATAATCCTAACCATAAACGTAACCCTTACCCTAGCTGTAACCCTATCTTTTACCATAAACTTAAGCCTAACCCAAATGCTAAAAAATAGGACTAAACTAACTGTATAGCTATCACTAAGGATGCTTAAAACCCTAAACCTAATCTGAACCCTAAATCTAACCATATCCATTACTCTAAACCTAATGCTAATTTGAGCCTTAACCCTAAACCTTAACCCAAGCCAATCCCTAATCCTGACCCTGACTGTAATAATACACCTAGCTCTAAACCTGACCTTTACCCTAAACCAAACCCTTATAGTAATCCTATTCATAACCAAACACTATAACTACCCTTAAGTGTAATACTAGACCTAACATTAGCCCTAGTCTTAATCCTAGACATAGCCCTAAATCAAACCCTCATCCAAGCCATAAACATAGCCTTAATCCTAACCATCACCCTCACCCTCACCCTAAACCAAGACCTAATAATAACCATAACCCTAGCCCTAACCTTAAATCTAACTGTATTCATAACCTAACCCTAAAACTATCTTTAACCATAACCCTAGGCCTAATCCTAATTTTAACCCTCACCCTAGCCCTAAACATAGCAATAACCCCACCCATTCCTCTAAACTTAACTGTAACTCCAGTGCTAACCCTAACCCTACACCAACCCCTAGGTTAACCCTAACACTAATCCTAGTCCTAATCCCAGCCCTAATTTAGCCCTAACCCTAACCCTCACCCTAAGCCTACTCCTAAGAATAAATCTAATTATCACCCTAAACGTATGCTTAGTTCAAACCACATTCCTTACCATAACACTAACCCTAGCCCTAACCCTAGCACGAGCCATAACATTATATCAACCCTAACTCTATATCTTACTGTAAACCTAAGCCTAAACTTCACTCTAAAACTAGTCCTAACTGTGATACTAATCCAAAAACTAGACTTAACCCTAGGACTAGACCTAAAACAAAACTGAGCAGTAGCCCTAACCATAACCTTTAACCTAAACCAAAACCTAACCATACACCTAGCACTAACTTTAGCCCTAATTTGAGTCCTAAACCTAACACTAAAACTAACCCTGACCCTGACACTGACCCTAAATATAACTCCTGCTCTAAACATCTCCCTAACCCTAAACCTAAAACTGGCATTAATTATAATAGTAGTTCATACATTAGCCATAGCTCTACCCTAGCCCTAACAAAACCCAAATCCTAGCCCTTATATGAGACTTAACGCTAGGTTTAAATTCTAACCCCAAACCTACCCCTAAACCTTACCCTAACACTAGCCAGTATCTTAAAAATAACGCTAGCCTTATCACTAGCTCTAAACCTATCCCTTACCCTAACCATAACCATAACACTAATGGTAACCCTAGGCCTAACCCTAACCTTATCGCTAACCCTAACCTCATTCATTAAGCTAAACCTAACCTGAACCCTAAACATAATCCTATCATTACCCTTACCCTAAACCTAATGCTAATATAGCCCTAATCCTAAACTTACCTTAAGCCAAACCCTAACTCTGACCCTTCCTGTAATAATATACCTAGGTCTAACCCTGACCCTACCTCTAAAACTAACCCTTATACTACATCTACCCATAAACGTAACCATAAAATTATTCCTAACGTAACCATAGACCTGACATTTGCCCTAGCTGTATCCTAGCCCTAACCTTAACAGAAACCATAGACCTAACCCTAACCCTAACACTAACCCTAACACTAACCCTAATCTTATCCATAAACCCAGCCCTAAACAGCTCTAACCTTATCAATTATCCTAAATATATCCCTAATTCTAATGCTAACCCTAGGCCTAAATCTAACCCTATGCCTAACCATAACCCCATCCATTATGCTAAACTTTACATGAAACCTAAAACTAACCCTATCATTACCCGAACCCAAAATCTAATGCTAATTTGAGCCCTAACCTAAAGAAAACCCTAAATATGACCCTGAACCTAATAATGCTCCTGGCTCTAAATTTTACCCTTACCCTAAATCTAAACCTTACACTAAATATAACCATAAACCTAACCCTAAAACTATCCCTAACCATAACCCTAGAACTGACATTTACCCTAACACTAATCCTAACCGTAACCAAAACACAAACCCTAGCCCTCATTCTAGCCCTTAACCTAGCCTCAATCATAACTCTAATGAAACCCTAGCCCTAACCCTAATTCTAACTTTAATTCTACCCTTAACATTAGCTCTAACCCCATTATTTACACTAAACGTAATCCTAAGCCCAAAACTAACCCTAGGCCTAAACATAAACATAAACCTAGCCCTATTCCTATCCCTAATTAAGCCCTATACCTAACCAAACACTAAGCCTATCCCTAAGACTCTCACTCTCGCCCTAGCCCTATCCCTAGTTCTAACCCTATTTTTATCATAACCCTGATCCTATCTATAAACCTAGAATGAAGGCTAGCCATATCCTTACCCCTATACTTACCTTAGATCTAATCCTAACCCTAAATATATCTCTAAACCTAAGACTAGTGTTATGGATAGGTTTAGGAATAGGTTTATTTCTAGTGCTAGTATTAGGATTAGAGTTAGATTCAGAGTTAGAATTACTAAACAACTCCTAAACCTAATGATAATCTTAAAAGTATCCCTAACCATAGCCCTATCCCTAAAACAAAACCAAGCCATGGCCCTAACTTTTAAGATTAACATAAACCAAAACCTAACTCTACACCTAGCCCTAGCCCTAGACTTAATTCGAGACCAAATCCTTACCCTAAAACTACCCCTGACCTTAATTTTGACCCTAATACTAACCCTAGCTCTAAACATCACCCTAATGTTAAACCTAAACCTAACACCAGACCTAGTCCTTACCACAATCTTATAACTAGCCCAAATCATAACTGTACTGCAAACATTGGCTGTAACTATAAACCTAGCCCTAACTCTAACCAAAATTTAGCCCTAATCTGAAACCTAGCCCTAGCTTTAACACTAAACTTAATCTAAACACTAGCCCTAACCCAACCCTAAATGTATCCCTAAACCTGGGTCTAACCCTATCCCTTACCATAAGCCAAACCTAAACCTAATATTAACCCAAGTCCTTCCCTAATTCTATTGTTATTCCTAATCCTAGCCCTCATTCTAGCTGTAACCATAACTCAAACCTGACACTTATTCTGACTCTAATGGTTACTGTAGGTCTAAATCTGACCCTAACCCTGTACTGAACCCAAACACTAGCACTAGAAATAAATCTATTCCTAAAACTAACCCTAACATTATCCCTACACCTAAACCTAATCCTAAATCTAGCAATATCTCTAGCCCTAGACTTAAATAAAAACATAGCCCTAGCACTAATAATAAACCTTAACCCAACCCAAAGTGTAACCCTACCCTTAGACCTAACCCTAGTGATATCTGGCTTTAACCATAAAGCTAATGTTAACCTAAACACTGACCCTGACCCTAACACTAACTCTAGCTCTAAACATCATGCTAACATGAACCCTAACCCTAACAATTGATCTAGCCAAAATACTAACCCCAAAACTGGTCCTAATCATAACCCTAGTTAGTACATTAGCTGTATCCCTCAGACTAGCCCTAACCTAACCCAAAATCTGGCCCTAATCCGAGCACTAAACCTAGCTTTAATGCTAACACTAATCCCAGCCATTATCCAGTCCCTATCCCTTCTTTAACCCTAGCTCTTATCCTATTTGTTACCTTAAGCCAAACCATAAACCTAATGCTAACCCTAGTCATAACCCTAATCCATAGCCTAACCCATATCCTAACCCTATTACTAGTCCTAACCTTAGCCCTCATTCTAGCTCTAACCACAACCCAAACCCTAATCCTAACCCTCAATCTTATACTGACCCTAAAACTAACCATAGGTCTAAACTTGACCCTAACACGAACCCAAACCCTAACATTAGCCCTACTGGTAATCCTATACCTAAAACTAAACCAGACACTAGTCCTAGCCTAAACCTAATCCTAAATCTAGCCATAACTCTAGCCCTAGACCAGAACAACAACCTTGCCCTAGCCCTAACAATCACCGTTATCATAACTCAAACACTAACCCTACTGCTAGACCTAAACCTAGTCCTAATTCTGGCACTAACCCCAACACTCAATCTAACATGAACACTGACCCTGACCCTAATATAAACCTAGCTCCAAAGCTCACCCTAACTAAAAACCTAATCCTAACACTACACCTAGCCATAACCCTAAACCTAAAAGTAGCCGTAAACATAACCCTAGCTCTTAACTACACATGGCCTTAACCCTAGGCCTAAACTAACTCAAAACCTAGCCCTAATCCTAGGCATAAACCTAGCCCTAAGTGTAACACTAAACTAAACGTAGCCCTATCCCTAACCCTAACCTTCCTCTTAGACCTAACCCTAGATCAAAGCCTAAACTTTACCATAAACATTACCCTAGCCCTATCCCGAATCCTAATCTAACCCTAGCCCTAATCCTACCTTTAACCATTGCCCTAACCATAGCTCTAGTTCTATACACTACCCTAATCCTAGCCCTAAACCTAACCATAACCCTAGCCCTAACCCTAGATCTAAACCTATCTATTACCCTAAAAATAATCCTAACCCTAATTCTAACTCTAGGCTTAACCCTAACACTATCACAGTCTCTAAACCTATCCATTATACTAAAACTAACCTGTACCCTAATCCTAAGCCTATTCATTACCCTAACCCTAACTCAAACTCTAACGCTAATTAAAGCCCTAAACCTAAACTTTAACCTAAACTGAACTGTAAGCCATACCCCCTGAACTTAATAATACATCTAGCTCTAAACTTGACCCTTACCCTAAATCTAACCCTTACACTAGACTTAACCATAAACGTAACCCTAAATGTATCCCAAACCATAACCCTAGACTTATCTCTAGACATTAACCCTAACACAAACCCTAGCTCTAAACCTAAAGTTAACACTGTTCCTAAACATAACCCTAGACCTGACATTAGCCCTAGCTCTAATCCTACCTCTAACCAAAACACAAACCCTAGCCCTGATCTTAGCCCTAAACCTATCCCTAATCCTAACACGAACACTCACCCTTTTCCTATACCTAATTTTAACACTATCCCAAGCCCTGAAAGTAGCCATAACCTTATCCCTTCCCCTAAAACTAACCATAACCCTAACACAACCACTAACCCTAATTCTAGCCCTAACCATAGGCCTATCCATAACACTAAACCTAGAGCTAATCTATCCATAATTTAGCCTTAACCCTAAGCAAATCTCTAACTCTAGTCCTAAGAATAACTCTAACTCTCAACCTCGCCCTGTTTGTATTTCTAAACCTGTCCATTATCATAACCCTAATACTAGCACTAACCTTTGCCCTAACCCCAGATCTAACCATAACTCTATATTATGGTTATAAACTCTAAATATAACCTTAACCTTAAGCCTAAACCTCAACCTACAACTAGCTGAACACTATTGCTAATCATAAAACTAAACCTAACAATAGCCCTAGCCGTAAAACAAAATCGAGCCATTACCTTACTCTTAACCTAACTTAAACCAAACCCTAACCCTACAACTAGCTGAAACCTTAGCTCAAATTCGAGTTCTAGGACTAAAAATAACTCTCTAAACCAAACCCTAACCCTACAACTAGCCGTAACCTTAGCTCAAATTCGAGTTCTAGGACTAAAACTAACTCTTACCCAGACTCATATCCAAACACCAAGCCTAGCTCTATATATCACCCTAACCATAAAGCAAATGCAAACACCATTCCTAGCCCAAACCCTAACCCTACAACTAACCCTAATAATAATCCTAGTTCTTAAATTAGCATTAATCCTAACCCTATCCCTAACCCCAAAACAAAAATAGCCTTAATATGAGCCCTAAAACTAGATTTAACCCTAAACATAACCCTAGCTCTAAGCCTAGCTCTAACCATATCCCGTATCCTAAGCCAAACCCTATACATAATGCTAACCCTAGTCCTAATCATTATCCTTAGCCTAAATCAAACACTAACCCTATTACTATTCCAAAACCTAGCCCTCATTCTAGATCTAAAGCTAAACCAACACCTAACCCTAACCTTCACCATTATTCTCATCATAACACTAATTATAGGTCTAAACCTAACCCTAACCCCAAACTAAACCCTGAAACTAGCCCTACATTTAAACTTTTACCTAAACCTAACCCTAACACTACAACTAATCCTAAATCTACAATAACTCTAGCCCTAGACCTAAACAGAAACTTATTCTTAGCCCTAAAAATAACACTTAACCTAAACCAAACAATAATACTACCCCTAGACCTAAGCCTACTCCTGATTCTGGCTTTCACCCTAACTCTAATCTGAACACTGACCCTGACACTAACACTAAACCAAGCTCTAAAATGATTCTAAACCAAAATCTAAATATAACACTAGAACTAGCCATAACCCAAACTGTAAAACTAGCCCTAATTAGAACCCTAGACCTTACATTACCCATAGCACTAACCCTAGACCTAAACCTAACACAAAAGCTAGCACTAATCCAAGGCCTAAACCTATCATAAGCATAAACCTACCCATAAACCTAGTACTAACCCTAATCCTAACCTTCATCTTAGACCTAACAATAGTTCAAACACTAACCTTATGCCTAAACATATCCCTGGCTAACAATAACCTTAACCCTAACACTAACCTTAATTCTATACATTACCCTTATGATAACCCTATCCCTAATGCTAATTCCAGGCCTAACCTTAACCCTATCCAAATCCTAAATCTCTCCATTACCCTAAACCTACACTGAACCCTAAACCTAACCCTATTCATTACTCTAATCCTAACACTAACCCTAATCCTCATTTGAGCCCTATCCCTATATCTTAATCTAATACAAACCATAACCATGAAATTGAACCTAAAAATACCCCTAACTCTAAAACTGACCCTTACCCTAAACTTAACACTTACCCTAGACTAAGATATAGACCTAATCTTAAATCTACTCGTAATGTAACACTAGACCTGGCATTATCCCTAGCCCTAATTCTAGACCTAAACCTACAACAAACCCTAGCCCTCATCCTTGCCCTAAACCAAGCCTTAAACATAATCCTAACCCTAACCCTAGCCCTAATCCTGATTCTAACCCTCATTCTACCTCTAAACCTAGCTATAACACATCCCTTACCCTAAACTTAACCCTAAACCTAGCCCAATGATAGGCCTAAGCTGAACACTTACCCTAGATCTAATCCTTGCCCTGATTTATCCCTATCACTAAAACTAACCATAACCTAGCCCTAAGACTAACTCTGTCACCCTAGCATTATCCCTAGTTCTATCCCTATCATTTACCATAAACTAAACCTAGCCCTAAAACTTGCCCTATCATTTGACCTAGCACTAACCCTAGATCTAACCCTAAATCCAAGTCTTAACTAAGCCTAAGCCTAATCCTAAGACAAACACTGGCCCTAATCCTAATGCTAATCATATAACCTAGAACTAAAACAAAACTGAGCAATAGGTGCTGAGGTTGTGGCTCAAGTGGTAGTGCATTCACCTGGCATGCGAGGGTGCTGGGTTTAATCCACTGTAACAATAAAAATATAATTAAAAAAAGATGTTTTGTACACAAAAAACTAAAAAATAAAAAAATAAATAAAATCTCTCTCTCTCTCTCTCTCTCTCTCTCTCTCTCTCTCTCTCTCTCTCCCTCTCTCTCTCTAAGAAAAAAATGAGCAATAGTCATAATCTTAAACCTTATCTTAAACCAAACCCTAACACCTAGACCTAACCCTAGACCTAACCCTAGCCCTAATTCGAGTCCTAACCGTAACCTTAAACTAACCCTGTCCCTGAATCATATCCTAACACTCACCCTAGGTCTATACACCAGCCTAAACTTAAACCAAATCCTAACAGTAACCCTAGCCTTAATTTGACTCATAACTGTAACCTGAAAACTAACCCTGATGCTGACTCATATCCTAAGAGTCACCCAACTCTAAAGACCGCCCTCACCTTAAACTGAACTCTAAATGTAATCCTAGCCCTTATTTGAGTCCTATCCATAACCCTAAAACTAAAACTGTCTCTGAATTATGTTCTAATACTAACCTAGCTATAAATATCACCCTAATATTAAACCTATCCCTAACATTAGACCTACCCTACCCCTAACCCTAATGTAACCTAGTTTTTACATTATCCATTGCCATAATATAATCCCTAACCCCAACACAAAAATTAGCCCTAATATGAGCAGTAAACCTAGATTTAAAACTAACCCTAACCCTGACTCTAGCCCTAACCCTAGCTCTAAGCCTATCGCTTACCCAATGCAAAACCCTAACACTATTGTTAATCCTAGACCTATCCCTAATCCTTAAGATAACCAAGTCCTAATCCTATTAATAGTCTTAACCCTTCCCTAACTTTAGCTCTAACCCTAATCCAAACCCTAATGTTAACCCTGACCATTATTTTCACCCTAACACTTACCCTAGGCCTAAACCTGGACATAACCCTAGACCAAACTATAACATTAGCTCTGGACCTAAACAAAAAACCTATCACAAGCACTTAAAGTAACCCTTCACCTAATACAAACACTAACCCTGCCCCTAGACCTAAACCTAGTTCTAATTCTGGCTGTAACCCTAACTCTAACCCAAACACTGACCCTGCCTTTAAGAGTAAACCTAACTCTAAACCTGACACTAACCAAAAATCTAAACCTAACACTAGACCAAGCCAAAATCCTAACCCTCAAACTAACCCTAATCATAACCCTAGCTCTTAAATTACCCAAATCCATAACCCTAGGCCTAAACCTAACACAAAACCTAGAGCTAATCCTAGGCATAAACATACTCCTAATCCTAACCCTAACCTAAAAATTTATTACTTCTAACCCTAGCGCAAATCCTGAAACTTATTCTAAACATAAACTGACACCTATCGCTAAATATACCCCTACCACTAGCCCTAATCCTAAACTAAACCCTAGCCCTAAACCTAGCACTAAATCTACCCATTACCCTAAAACTAACCCTAAACCTATTGATAACCCTAGGCCTAACCCTAACCCTAAACTTAAGAAGAAAACTAACACTAGACCTAATCTTAAACCTCACACTTGCCATACACCTAACTCTAGCTTAAACCCAAACCTTTACCATAAACCTAAACATAACCATAGTTCTAACCCTAAGCCTAAAATTCAATCTAAAACTAACTATAACCCTATGCCTACATTTAAACATATCCATTAGTCTAACCCTAACCCTACCACTAATGATGATGCTAGCCCTAATCCAATTCTAACCCTAACCATACACTAATCTTATCCATAGACCTAACTCTAAACATAACCCTTGCCCTAGCCCTAACCCTAGCTCAAAACCTAACCCATACGCTAAACATAACCCTAAAACTAACCCTAGTTCTAACCCTAACCCTAACCCTAACTCAAGACATTTTCCTGACAAAACCCTAGTCCTTACATCAGCTCTAACCCTATCCATTATCGTAACCATTATCCTTACCCTCATGTAAACCCTAGGCCTAACACAAACCCTATCGCTAAACCTAACCCTATCAATTACTGTAAAACTAACCTGAACCCTAAACAAAAACCTTTCATTACCCTAATCCTGACCCTAATGCTTATTTGAGCCCGAACCCTAAACCCTAACCTCAACCAAACTCTAACCTGATCCTGACTCTAATAATTCCCCTAGCTCTAAAACTGACCCTTAACCATAAACCTAACCCTTAAAATATACCTAGCCATAAACCTAATCCTAAAATTTTCTTCTCCTCAACCGTAACCCCACACCCAACATTAGCCCTGGCTCTAATCCTAGCCCTAACCCTAACAAACATACCAGCCCTTATCCTAGCCCTAAAAATAGATTAATCCTAACCCTAACCCTCACCCTAGCTCTAACCCAAATACTAACCCTATCCCCAATCTTAGCCCTAATTTCACCCTATTTTTAAACCTAACCATAACCCTAGACCTAAGACCAATTCTAACTCTCACACTAGCTTTGTCACTTTTTCTAACACTTTCCCTTAACATAACCCTAACTCTAGCCCTAAACATAGTCTTAACCCTTGCCCTATCCATAGCCTAAGCACTAACCTTAGGTCATAATCTATCTCTAAATCTAACACTGATCTGAAGCCTAAACCTAACCCTAACAAGAGCCCTAACCTTAATACTAAGAAAACTACCCCTATTTCTAGTCCTAGCCCTCAAAAAGCCATAAGCTCTATCCCTAACCCTTAAACTAAACCAAACCCTAACCATACACCTAAACCTAACCTTAGCCCTAATTCGAGTTTTAAGCCAAACCCTAAAACTAACTATGACACTGACTCTGACACTAACACTAATCCTAGCTCTAAACATCACCCTAATACTAACACTAACCCTAACACTAAACCTAGCCCTAATTTAACCCTAAAATTAGCCCTATCAGTAACCCTTGCACTTACATTAGCCGCAATCCTAACCCTAGCACTAACTTAAGCCAAATCGTAGCCCTAATCTGAGGGCTAAACTGAGCTTTAACCCTAACCCTAACCCTAACACTAGCTGTAGCCCTAATCATAACCATAAACTTATCCCTAACTTTATACATTACCATAACAATAACCCTAAACCTAATGCTAATCCTAGGCCTAAACCTAACCCTGTCTCTAATCCTATCTCTATCCATTTCCCTAAACCTAACATGAACCCTAATTCTAAGCCTATCATCACCCAAACCCTTACCCTAATGCTAATTCAATCCCTAACTTTAAGCCTTAACCTATTGCAAACCCTAACCTAGACCTTCATCTTAATGATACCCCCTAGTCCTAAACCTGACCCTAACCCTAAACCTAACCCTTACACTAGATGTACCCATAATTCTAACCATAAAACTATCTTTAAACAAAATTCTAGAATTGAAATTAGCCATACTCCTAATCCTAGCCTTAACTGTAAAACAAACCATAGCCCACATCCTAGTCCTAAACCTAGCCTTAATCATAACCATAATCCTAACCCCTATTCTAAACATCATTCTACCACTAAAACTTTCATAACACCATCTCTTACACTAAACTAAATCCTAAATCTAACCCTAATTCTATGCGTATACTGAACACTAACCATAGACCTAATCTTAGCCCTAATTTAGCCCTTTTCCTAACCCTAAACCTAACCTTAGCCCTAAGACTAACAATAATTCTCACACTAGCCCTATCACTAGTTCTAATCCTAGCCCTTACCTTAACCCTAACCCCTGCCCAAACTTTAGTCCTAGCCATAAACCTAAGCCTAAGCCTCATGCTAACACTAAACCTAATCCTAACGCCAATCATAAAACTAGCCCTAACCCTACCACTAGCAGTAAAACAAAACCGAGCAAAAGCCCTAAACCTAAACCCAACTTAAACCAAAACCTAACACGACACCTATACCAAACCATAGCCTTAATTCGAGTCCTAAACCTAACCTTAAAAGTATACCAGATACTGACTCATATGCTAAACTCACCCTAGCTTGAAACACCATCCTAAACTTAAAACAAACCTTAACAGTAACCCTAGCCCTTATGTGAGTCCTAACCCTAAACCTGACCCTGACTCATATCCTAAAACTAAACCTATATCTAAATATTACCCTAACATTAAACTTGACCCTAACATTAAAACTACCACTAAGCCTAACCCTACTCCTAAAACTAACCCTAATTGTAACCCGAGTTCTTATATTAGCAATTGTCCTAACCCTATTCCTAATACAAAACTAGTCCTAATCCGAACCTTAAACCTAACTTTAACTCTAACCCTACCCTACCTCTAGCCCTAAACCTAACTCTAACTCTCCCCTTTACCCTAAGTGAAACCGTAACCCTAATGGTAAACCTAGATCTATCCCTAATCCTTAGGCTAACCAAAATCTGAACCATATTAATAGTCCTGATCCTAGCCTTCATTCTAGCTCTAATCCTATCCCAAAACCTTATGCTAACCCTGACCCTTATTCTCACCCTAACACAAAACCTAGGTCTAAAACTGACCTTCAACATAGACCAAACCATAACACTGGCCATACGTACCGCTAACTTATACCTAAACCTAACCCTAACCCTAGACCTAAGACTAACTCTAACTCTCATACTATCCTCATCCCTAGTTCTAAGCCTATCCATTACCATAAGCCTAACCCTAGCCCGAACCATTGCCCTATCCTTCATCCTAGCAATAACCCTAGATCTAAACCTAACTCGAAATCTAACCCTAACCCTAAGCCTAAGCCAAACACTTAAACTAGACCTAACCCTAATGCTATTTGTAAAACTAGCCCTAACCATAACCTTAGCAGTAAAACAAACTGAGCAATAGCCCTAACCATAAACGTTAACTTAAACCAAATCCTAACACTGCATCTACACTTAATTATAGCCCTAATTTGAATACTAACCTTAACCTTAAATCTAACCCTGACCCTGACTCATATACTAACGCTCACCATAGCTATAAACACCTTCCTAACCTTAAACTAAAACCTAAAAGTAAATCTATTCTTAATTTGAGTCCTAAACCTAACCCTGACCCTGACACATGTCCTAACACTAACCCTAGCTCTAAATATCATCATAACCTTAAACCTAACCCAAACACTAGAGCATCCCCTAACCCAAACCATAAAACTAACCCTCATTGAAACTCCAGTTCGTACATTAGCTATTGCCCTATTATTAGCCTTAACCCTAACCCAAAAACTAGCCCTAACCTGAGCCCTAAACCTAGATTTATCCCTAACCCTAGCTGTATCCTTAAACCTAATGGTAGCCCTAGACCTATGCCTCATCCTTAGGCTAATCAAAATCCTTACCATTTTAATACTACTGACCTTAGTCCTCATTCTAGCTCTAATCCTATCCCAAATCCAAACACCAACATTGACCCTTATTCTGACTCTAACACAAAAACTAGTTCTTAAACTGACCCTAACTCTAGACTAAAACCTAACACTAGCCCTGGACCTAAACCTAATCATAAATATAGCCTTATATCTAGCCCTATACCTAAATAAAAACCTAGTCTTAGGCCTAACAATAACCCTTATCCTAACACAAACACTAACCCTACCCCTAGACCTAAACCTAGTCCTAATTCTGGCTGTAACCCTAAATTGAACTCTAGCCCAAACACTGACTCTGCCTTTAACTGTAAACATAATTCTAAACCTGACTCTAACTGAATATTTAAACCTAACACTAGATCTTGGCATAACCCTAACCCTAAAACTCACCCTAATCATAATCCTAGCTCTTACATTACCCTTGGCTGTAACCATAGGCCTAAACCTAACACAAAACCTAGAGCTAATCCTAGGCCTTAACCTAGCCCTAAGCATAACCCAAACCCTAACCCTAGCAGTAACCCAAACCTAACCCTCAACATAGTTCTAACCCTAGCTCAAAACCTAACCCTTACTATAAAGAGAAACCAAGAACTATCCCTGAATCTAACCCTAAACCTAGTCCTAATCCTAACCTTAACACAAGCCCTAATCCTAGCTCTAAACTTACCCATTGCCCTAACCCTAACCCTAAACCTAATTTTAACCCTAGCCTTAACCCTAACCATAATCCTAATCCTAAACAGAAAACTAAACGTAGACCTAACCCTAAGTTAATATTCTCTATATCCCTAACCATATAGCAAACCCTAAACCTTACAATAAACCTAAACATAACCATAAACTTAGCCCTAATCCTAAACTTAAATCTAGACCTGTCCCTAACCCTAAACCTACATCTAACTGTATTTATTACCCTAACCCTAACCTTAAACTTAATTATAAACATTTCCCTAACCCTAACCCTATACCTAAACCTACTGTAATCCTATACCTAAACATAACCCTGAACTTAACCCTTGTTCTAACCCTAATAATAGCTCAGAACCTAACTCTTACACTAGACATAACACTAATCCTAACCCTAGTTCTAACCCATACCTTAAAACTAACTCAAGATCTAATCCTAACTATAAATCTAGTTATAACCTTAGCTCTAACTGTATCCATTACCCTAATCATAACCCATACCCTATTGCTAACTCTAGGCCTAACCCTATCTCAAGACCTAATCCTAACCAAAACCCTAGTCCTAACCTTAACTCTAACTGTATCCATTAACCAAAACATAACTCTTTCCCTAATGCTAACCCTAGGCCCAACCCTAAACCTATCACTAACCCCAACACTATCAGTTACGTGAAACCTAACCTGTAAGCTAAATCTAACCCTATCATTACCCTAACCATTAACCTAATGCTAAATTTAACCCTAAAACTAAACTCAACCTAAAAGAAAACCTAACCATGACCCTGACCCTAATGATTCCCCTAGCTCTAACCTGACCCTTACCCTAAACCTAATGCTTACATTAGACATAGCCAAAATATAATCCTAAATCTATCCATAATCAAAACCCTAGACCTGACATTAGCCAAAGATATAATCCTAGCCCTAATCCTAGTAGATATTAGCAGTAAACATAGACTTAATTATAACCCTAACCTTAAACCTAGGCCTAATTTAAAACCAACCCTATCCCAAATCTTAGACCTAATTTAGCCCTATCCCTAATCCTAACCCTAACCCTAGCCCTAAAACTAAGTCTAACTCTCTCCCTAGCTGTAAAACTAGTTCTAACCCTTTCCCTTACTGGAACTCTAAACCTAGCCCTAACCCTAAGCCTATCCCTAGCCATTTCCTTAAACCTAGCCATAACCCTAGATCTAACCTTAACTCTAAATCTAACACTAATGCAAACCCTAAGCCTAAACGTAACAGTAACCCTAATCATAACCCTAACGCTACTCCCCAAAATAACCCTAACTCTAGCTCTAGCCCTAATACAAAACCGAGCCATAGCCCTAACCCTAATCCTTAACCTAAACCAAACCCTAACCTTGTCCTAACACTAGCCCTATTTCTAGTTTTAAGCAGAACTCTAAAACTAACCCTTGCCCTGATTCTGACGCTAACACTAACCCTAGCTTTGCACATCACCTTAAACATAACCCTAAACATAACACTAGACCTAGCCCTAACCCTAACCCTAACCCTAAAACTAGCCCTAATTGAAACCCTCGTACTTACATTAGCCATAACCCTAACCCTAGCCATAACTTAACCCAAAATGTAGCCTAATCTGATCCCAAAACCAAGCTTTAACCCTAACAATAACTGTAACCCTAAACTTAGCACTAATAATAACCATAACATTAGATCTAACCCTAGCTCTAATGCTATGCATTACCCTAGCCATAATCCTAAACCTAATACTAACCCTAGGCCTAAACCTTACCATATAGCTAATCCTAACCCTATCTATTACCCTAAACCTAATTTGAAACATAAACCTAACTATATCTTTATCCTAATCCTAAACCTATGCTAATTTGAGCCCTAAATTTAAACCTAAACCTATCCCAAACACTAATCACGACCCTGACCCAAACAATACCCTTAGCTCTAAACCTGATCCTAACCCTAAACCTAACATTTACAATACATGTAACCTAATCCTAAACTATCTTTAACTATGAAGCAGGACCTGAAATTAGCCCTAGGACTAATTGTAGCCCTAAACCTAGCCTTAATTCTAACTCAAACAATAACCCGAGGTTTAACCCTAATTCTAACCCTTGCCCTAGCCCGAAACCTAGCTATAAACCCATCCCTTACCCTAAAGGTAACCATAAACATAAACCTAACCATAATCTTAAAACTAACCCTAACCCTTTTCCTTACCCTAGGCCTAACCCTATCACTAAGCCTAGCACTAAACTTAATTTAGTCCTATCCTCAACCTAAACCTAGCCTTGAGACTAACTCTAACTCTTGCCCTAGCCTATCCCTAGTTCTATCCTTAGCCCTAGCCCAACCCTGATCTAAACCTAACTCTAAAATTTAACCTATCTGTAAATTTAATCATAACCATAATCCCAAACCAATCCCTAACACTAGCTCTAACAATAATGCTAATCCTAAAAATTGCCTTACCCTAGCCCTAGACTTAAAACAAAACCAAGCCATATCCCTAACCATAAATCTTAACCTAAACCAAACCATAAACCTACACCTAGACCTAACCCTAACTCTCAAAATAACCCTGACCCTGACACTGATCCTAACACTAATCCTACTTCTAAACATCACCGTAACATTAAATTAACCCTAACACCAAAACTAGCCTTAACCCTATCCCTAACAGTAACCCTAAAAATAACCCTAACCATAGCCCTAACACTAGCCCTAACCCTATCCCTTACCCTAAGCCAATCCCTATAAAAAATGCTAACCCTAGTCCTAACTCTAATCCTTAGCCTAACTTGAACACTAACAGTATTATTAGTCGTAACCCTAGTCCTCATTCTAGGTCTATCCGTAATGCTGAATCTTATCTGATCCTAACAGTAACCCCAGGTCTAAACCTGACCCTAATCCTAAACCAAACCCTAACCCCAGCCCTACCAGTAAGACTATACCTATACCTAACCCTAACATAGATGTAGAACCCAAACTTATCCTAAATATAGCTATAATTCCAGCCCTATTCCTAAACAAAACCCTAGCTCTAGTCCTAACAATAACCCTTAACCTAAACTAAACACTTACCCTACCCATAGACCTAACACTAGTCCTAATTCTGGCTCTAACCCTAACCCTAATAGTATCCAGAACACTGACCCTGACCCTAACATTAACCAATCTCTAAACCTGACCCTAACCCAAAACCTAGACCTAACATTAGACCTAGCCATAACCCTAACCCTAATACTAGCCCTAAACATAACCTGAGCACTAAACTGATTCCCTATTTTAACACTAATCTTAACAATAACAGTAGCCCTATCCCAAATCATAGTCCTAACCCTAGCCCTAAACCTAACACAAAATCTAGCCATAATCCTAGGCCTGAAATCAACTGTAAGCATAACTCTAAACCTAACCCAGCCCTAACACTAACCCAAACACTATCACTTGCCTTAGACCTAATCCTAGCTCAAAGCCAAACCATTACACTAAACATTACCCTGCACTGTCCTAAACCATAACCCTAACCCTAGCTCTTATCCTAACCTTAAGCCTAGCTTGAACTTTAGTTCTCGCCCCATCAATTACCCTAATTATAACCCAATCCCTAACACTAAACCTAACTCTAACCATAAACATATCCCAAGACCTAACCATAAACTTAAACCTCATCATAGCCCTAACCCTGGCAGAAATATGAAGCCTTACACTAAACCTAATGATAAAACTAGCCCTAATCAAAACCCTAACCCTACCCCTAAATCTAACATTATCCATTACCCTAAACCTAACCCTAACTGTAATGAAAACTCTAGCCATAACCCGAACCCTAAACCAAACCCTAACCATAAACACATCCCTAGACCTGAACAAAAACATAACCCTCGCCCTAGCATTACCCTAGCTCAAAGAGTAACTCTTACCCTAAACTAACCATAAGCCTAGACCTAAACCTAACACCGCAAACAAAACCTTAGCCCTATCCCTAAACCTGACTCTAATTTTAGACTTAATCGAAACCATAACCTAGGCCTAACACTAGCTCTAAATCTATCTATTATACTTAACATAATACTAACATAATGCTAACCTTAAGCCTATTGCTAAACCTAACCCATCCATTACCTTAAACCTACCTTAAACCTAAAGCAAATCCTATCCATTACCCTAACCCTAACACTAATTCAAGCCTTAAACCTAAACTTCGTCCAAAACCAAATTCTAATCCTGACATTAAACCTAATAATACCCCTAAGTCTAAACCTGACCCTTCCCTTAAACATAGCTCGGACACAAGACTTATCCATGATTATAATCCTAAAACTATCCTTAATCATAACCCTAGACTTGATATTAGCCCTAGCCCTAGTTCTAGCCCTGAAACTAACAGAAACTCTAGCCCTTAACCTAGCTTTAATACTAACCTAAACACTAACCCTAGCCCTAATCCTAATTCTAACCCTCTCCCTAGCTGTAAAACTAGCTGTAACTTTACCCATTGCCCTAAACTTAATCCTAACCCCAGAGCTAATCCTAAACCTAGCCCTACCTCTAGGGATAACCCTAACATTAACCCTAGCCCTAATCCTAGCCCTATTTTAGCTTTAACCCTAACCCTAATCCTAAGCCTAGTTCTAAATCTAACTCTTGTCCTAGACATTTCCCTAGTACTAACCCTATCCCTTAACATAACACTAACCCTAGCTCTAACCATAACGCTGGATCTAACCAAACTCTAAATATAACCCTAACCCCAATCCTAATCCTCACCCTAACACAAGCCCTAACCCTAACACTAATTCAAAATCTTCCGCTAACCCTAGCCCTAGCCCTAAAACAAAACGGAGCCCTGGCCCTAAACCTAACCCTAACCCTAACCCATAGAAGTCAAGAGGAAGTGAAACCTTAAAACACAAACTGTTCCTGACAGCGAACCTTGACATGAGAAGGACCAACCTGGGAAACATAGTAATGCTACATAAAAGATGAATCCTGACCAGTATCAAAGAAATTTGAACGAAACTACCTCTAACCCAAACATTAGTTCTAACCCTAGCCCTAACCCTAATCCTAAAACTAAGCCTTTCTTGTTTATAGAGATTGATGATAAAAGTCCCAAACTTGGGGTGCCTAATAAAGCAAGGTTGGTACTGGTACCAAAACAGGCGGGTGGACCAATGCTAAAGAATAGAGGACACAGAGACTAATCCACAAATTGTTAGGGTTGGGGTTAGAGTTTGTGTTAGCATTCAGGTTAGGGTTAGTGTTAGTGTTAGTGATAGGGTTAGCTTTAGAAATAGGCTTAGGTTAGAGTTAGAGTTAAAGTTATGTTACATTTAGGGTTATGGTTTGGGTTAGAGTTTGTTTTAATCTTAAGATTAGGTTTATGATTAGGGTTAATGTTAGCGTTAGGGTTAGGGTTAGTGTTAATGTTAGGTTTAGTGTTAGGTTTAGGTGTAGAATTATGTTTATGGTTAATGATAGAATTAGGGTTAGGTTTAGGGTTAGTATTAGGTAAGAGTTAGTAACTATTATTGTTAGGGTAGGGGATAGGATTAAGTATAGGTTTAGTTTTAAAATTAGGGTGAGGTTCAGGGATAGGAATCGGGCTAGGGTTATGGTTAGTATAAGAGTTAGAATTAGGTTTAGTGTAGTGTTAGGGTTAGGGTTAGGGTTAGGGCTATGGTTTGTGTTAAGTTGAGCGTTAGAGTTAGGTTTTGGGTTAGGTTTAGGGTTAGGGTTACAGTAAGATCAGGGTTAGAGTTAGTGTAAATGATTAGGGTTAAAGTTAGTGTTAGGGTAAAGGTAAGTTTAGGGTAAGGGTTAGTGTTAGAATGAGAATTAGGTTAGGATTGGGGTTAGGGTTGGTTTTATGGTGAGGGTTCATGTTATTTTTATCGTTAGGGTTAGTGTTAGTTTTAGGGTTAGGGGTTGTGTTAGTATTAGGTTTAGATTTAGGGATAGGTATAGGTTTAAAGTTAGTGTTAGAGTTAGGGTTAAGGTTAGTTTTAGTATTATGGTTCCAGTTAGGGTTATGATTAAGGTTAGTGTTAGGTTTAGGGTTAGAGTTAGGATTAGTGTTAGGGTAAGGATTAGGGTTAGGGTTATGTAAGGGTTAAAGTTAAGTTTACATTGGGTTACGGATGTGGTTTGTGTTATGATTTGTGTTATGGTTAGGGTTATGGTTAGGTTTAGGGTTTGTGTTATGTTTAGGGTAGGTTGTGGATTTGTGTTAGGGTTATCTTTAGGGTTAGTGTTAGGTTACTTGTAAGGGTTAAAGCTAGGTTTAGTGTTAGGGTTAGGTGTAAGTTTTTGGATAGGTTTAGGGTTAGGATTAGTGTTGCACTTAGGGTTAGAGTTAGTTTTAGTGTTTATGTTAGATTTAGGGTTAGGGATAGTGTTAGGATAGGGATAGGTTTAGGGTAAGGTTTAGAGTATGGGTTATGGTTAGGGTTAGGATTAGAGTTATGTTTAGTGTTACAGTTAGGGTTAGTGTTAGGTTTAGGGTTAGGGTTAGCATTAGTGTTTTGGTTAAGGTTAGGTTCAGGTTTAGAGTTGGTGTTACAGTTAAGGTTTGTGTTATGTTAGGTTCAGGATTAGTGTTAGGGTTAAGGTTAGTGTTAGTGTTAAGTTTAGGATTAGGTATAGGTTTCGGGTTAGTGTTAGTGTTAGATTTAGGGTTAGGGTTAGTGTTAATGGTTAGGGCTAGGGCTAGGGTTAGGTTAGTTTTAGGTTTAGAGATAGGTTTAGGGTTAGTGTTATTATAAAGGAAAAGGTAAGGGTTAGGCTTTGGGTTAGTGTTAGAGTAAGGTTTAGGTTAAGGGTTAGTGTTAGTGTTAGGGTTTGGGTTAGGATTAGTTTTCCAGTTAGGGTTAGGGTTAGTGCCAGAGTTAGGGTTAGGGTTTTGATTGGGATAATTTTATGGTGAGTGTTAGGGTTATGGTTATGGTTTGTGTTAGGGTTAGGTTTAGGGTTAGGATTTGTGTTAGGATTAGGTTTAGGATTATGGTTTGATTATGGTTAGAATTAGGGTTATGGTTAGTGTTAGTTTTAGGGTTAGGGTTTGTGTTAAAATTAGGGTTAGTGTTAGGTTTAGGGTTAGGGCTAGGTTTAGGGTTAGTTTTAGGGTTAGGGTTAGTGTTATAATTAGGATTAGTGTTAGGTTTATGGTTAGGGCTAGTGTTAGGGTTAGTTTTAGGGTTAGGTTTAGTGTTAAAATTAGTGTTAGTGTTAGGTTTATGGATAGGGCTAGTGTTAGGGTTAGTTTTAGGGTTAGGGTTACCGTTAAGGCTAGGTGTAGGTTTAGTGTTTTGGGTTAGTGTTAAATTTAGGGTCAGGATTAAGTAAGTGTATTGGTTAGGTTTAGGTTAGGGTTAGGATTATGGTTTTGGTTAGGGTTTGTGATAGGGTTATGGTTAGGATTAGAAAAGGGTTGAGGTTAAGTTTGGGTTAGGATTATGTTTAGGGTTAGGGCTTGTGTTAGGTTTACTGTTAGTGTTATAGTAAGGGTTAGGATTAGGGTTAGTGTTAATGATAAGAGTAGGGTTAAGTTTAGGATTAGTGTTTGTTTGAGGGTTATATTTAGGATTTGTGTTAGTGTTAGTTTTAGGGTTAGGGTTAGTGTTTTGGTTAGTCTTAAGTTTAGGTTGGGTTAGGGTTACAGTTAGTTTAAGATTAGGGTTAGGTTTAGGATTCATGTTAGGTTTAGTGTTAGGGTTATTTTAGAGTTACGATTAGGTTTGGGTTCATATTAGGGTAGGGTCAGGATTAGTGTTAAATTTAGGTTTAGGATTAGGTTTAGACTTAGGGTTAGTGTTACAGTTTGTGTTAGTGTTAGTGATAGGGTTAGGATTAGAATTAGGGTTAGAGTTAAGGCTAGGTGTCGGTTTAGGTTTAGGGTTAGTGTTAGGTTTAGGGTTAAGTTCATTTTTAGGCTTAAGATTAGGTTTAGCGTTAGGGTAGGGTAATATTTAGGTTTCGGGTAAGAGTTCGTGTTAGGGTTAGGATTAGTATTAGGGTTATGTTAGGGTTTGTGTTATTGTTAAAATTACTGTTAGTACTTAGGTTAAGGTTAAGATTAGGGTTAGTGTTAGGGTAAGTGTTAGTGTACATTTAAGCTTAGGATTAGTGTTAAGTGAGGGTTAGGGTTATGTTTATGTTTACTGTTTATATTATGGTTAGTGTTAGGTTTAGGATTAGGGCTAGGGTTGCAGTTAGGATTAGGGTTAATGTTAGTGTTAGGGATAGTGTTAGGATTACAACTAGTGTTAGTGTTAGGGTTAGGTTCAGAGTTAGGATAAGGTTTAGGTTGAGGTTTATGGTCATACTTAGAGTTTGTGTTAGGGTTTGGGTTATGGTGAGTGTTAGACTTAAGGTTAGGGTTAGTTTTAGGATTAGGTTTAAGTTACAGTTAGGGTAATGGATAAAGTTAGTGTTATGGTTGGGGTTAGGTTTGGGATTAGGGTTTGTGTCAAGGATAGGATTAGGTTAGGGTTAAGGTTTGGCTTAGGGTTCATGTTAGGGTCAGGTTTAGGGTAAGTGTCAGTTTTAGGTTTAGGGTTAGTGTTAGGGTTAGTGTTAGGGTTAGAGTTAGGGTTAGAGTTAGTGTTTGGTTTAGCATTATAATTAGATTTAGGGTTAGAGTTAGGTTTAGGATTAGGGTTAATGTCAGGTGTAGAGTCAGGTTTAGTTTCAATGTAAGTTTTAGGGTGAAATATAGTGTTAGGATTTGTTTTAGTGTTAGGGTTAGGATTAGGGATCGGTTTAGGTTTTGGGTTAGGGTTAGAGTTGATGTTATTGCTAGGGTTAGATTTACTGTTAGGGTGAGGTAATTGTTAGGGTTAGGGTTACGGTTAGTGTTAGGGTTAAAATTAGGTTTAGGGTTGCATTTAGGATTAGGGTTAGTGTTAGTGTTAGGGATAGTATTAGGGTTAAATTTAGAGTTAGTGTTGGTTAAGTGTTAGAATAAGGTTTAGGTTTAGGTTTATGGTTATAATTAGTGTTAGTGTTAGTGTTAGGGTTAGGATAAGTGGTAGGGTTAGGGTTAGTGTTAGGATTAGGCTTAAATTAGGGTTAAGGTTCGGGTTAGGGTTAGGGTTAGGATTAGGAATAGTATCAACATTGAGGTTAGGTTTGAGTTTAGGATTAATGTTAAGGATAGGGTTAGGGTTAGATTTAGGTTAGTGTTAGGGTTTTCATAGGGTTTGTGTTTGGGTTAGGGTTAGGGGTAGTGTTAAGTTTAGGTTTAGGGTTAGTGTTAGTGTTAGTGTTAGGGTTACAGTTAGGGTTAGAATTAGTGTTTGGTTTAGCATTATAATTACATTAAGGTTTAGAATTAGGGTTAGGATTAGGGTTAATGTCAGGTTTAGAATTAGCTTTAGTTTAATGTAAGGGTTCAGGTTATGGATAGGGTTAGGGTTTGGGTTAGTGTTATTTTGGGGTTAGGGTTCTGTTTTGGTTTTGGGTTAGGGATAGGGTGTTGTTATTTTTAGGGTTAGATTACTGTTAGGATTAGGTAAGTGTTTGGGTTGGGGTTAGGGTTAGTGTTATGGTTAGGATTAGGTTTTCGTTTAGGGTTAGGATTATGGTTAGGGTTAGGTTTTGGGTTAGGGTTAGGTTTAGTGTTAGGGTTAGGTTTACGATTAGGATTATGTTTAGGTTTATGGTTAGAGTTAGGTTTAAAGTAATGATTCGTGTTGCTGTTAGAGTTATGGTTAGAGTTTGTCTTAGGGTTAGGGTTAGTGTAAGTTGTAGGATTATGGTTAGGCTTAGGGTTAGTTTTAGAGATTGAGTAAGTGTTTGGGTTAGGTTTAGGATTAGGGTAATGGTAGAGTTAGAGTTAGGGTTAGGATAAGGGTTAATGTTAGTTTAGTGTTAGGGTTAGGGTAAGTTTAGTTTTAGGGTTAGGGTTAGGGTTAGGTTTTTGTTATATTCAGGGTTAGCTTAGGGTTAGGGTTATTCTTAGGGTTAATGTTAGGTTTAGGGTTAGTGTTAGGTTTATGGTTAAGGTAAGGTTTAGGGTTAGGGTTAGAGTTGGGATTAGAGTTAGTGTTACTGTTAGGGTTTTGTTGAGTGATAGGCTTAGGGTTGGGTTAGGGTTAAGTTTAGTGTTAGGTTTAGAGTTAATATTATGGTTAGGTTTAGTGTTATGATTCAGATTAGGTTTAGGGTTACATTTAGGTTTAGGGTTAAGTTAAAGTTAGGATTAGGTTAGGGTTAGTGTTACAGTTAGTTTTAGGTTAGGGTTACTGTTTGTGTTAGGGTTAGGGTTAGGTTTACTTAGGGTTAGGGTTAGTGTGTGTGTTAAATTATGGTTAGGATTAGTGTTAGCTTTAGGTTTAGGTTTTGATTGAGGGTTAGGGTTAGTGTTAGAATTAATATTAGGGTTATGGTTAGGTTTGAGGTTAGTGTTACAGTTAGGGTTAGGGTTAGGTTAGGCTTAAGGTTAGTTTTAGTTTTAGGATTAGGGTTAGGATTTGTGTTACGGTTAGGTATAAGTTAAGGCTTACGGTTACGATTACGCTTAGAGATAAATTTAGGTTTAGTGTTTCGATTAGTGTTAGTGTTAGGGTTAAAGTTAGGTTGAGTTTTAAGTTTAAGGTTAGTTTTATTGTTATGGTTAGGGTTCGAGTTTGGGTTAGGGTTATGGTTAGTGTTAGGGTTAGGTTTAGTGTTGGTGTTAGGGTTAGTGTTAGTGTTAGGATTGGAGTAATAATTGTGTTTAGTGTTAGGTTATGGTTATATTTAGGGTTAAGCATCAGGTTTGTGTTAGGATTAAGTTTAGTTTTTAGCTTTAGAGTTAGGGTTAGGCTTATGGTTAGTGTTCGTGTTAGCATTAGGTTTAGCAGTAGTGTTAGTGTTATGGTTAGCATTAGGGTTAGGTTTAGTGTTAGGATTAGTGTTAGGGTTAATGTTAGGATTAGGTTAAGGTTTAGCATCAGTGTTAGTGTTCAGGATAGTGTTAAGGTTAGAGTTAGGTTTAGGCTTAGGTTTAAGCTTAGTGTTATCGAGAGGGTTAGGGTCAGGAATACTGTTAGTGTTAGAGTTAGGGTTAGTGTTAAGGATAGAGTTAGGTTTAGGGTTAGGTAATGGTTAGGGTTATGGTTATGTTAGGGTTAGGTAATGGTTAGGGTTAGGGTTTGGTCAGGATTAGAGTTAGGGTTAGGGTTCCGGTTGGTGTTAGGGTTACTGTTAGGGTTAAGGTTGTGTTTAAGTTTAGTGTTAGGGTTAGGGTTACTTTAGAATGAGTGTTAGGGTAAGGGTTCGGTAGAGTTAGTGATAGGGTTAGGGTTAGGGTTAGTTGTAGAGTTAGTGGTATGGTTCATTTTACGTTCAGGTTTAGGCTTTGTGTTAGAGTTATGTTTAGGGTTATTGTTAGCCTTAGTGTTTGTTTTACAGTAAGATTTAGGGTCATATTTGGGATTAGTGTTTGGGTAAGGTTTAGAGATAGGTTTAGGGTTAGTGTTAGGGTTATGGTAGATTTAGTGTTAGGTTTAGGTTTTGGTTTACGGTTAGGTTTAGAGTAGTTTTAATGTTAGGGTTAGTCATTGGGTTATTGTTAGTGTTACATTATGGTAAAGATTAAGTTTTGGGTTAGGGTTAGGATTAGGATTAGTTTTAAGTTACTGTTAGGGTTACAGTTAGGGTTAGTGTTAGGGGAGTGTTAATATTAAGGTTAGGTTTAATATTAGAGAAAGGGTTAGGGTTAGGGATAATATTAAGTTTATGTTATGATTAGGGTTAGGGTTACTATAAGTTTTATGGTTAGGGTTTTGATGACAGTTAGGGTTAGGGTTTGGGTTAAGCTAAGGGTTATTGTTAACTTTAGGGTTAATGTTAGGCTTTGGTAAGGGTTATGGTTGTGTTTGGGATTAAGTTTAAGTTTAGGGTTAAATTTAGGGTTAGTTTTAGGTTTAGGGTTAGGGAGAGTGTTAGTGATAGAGTGAGTTCAGGTTTAGGGTTATGGTTAGTTTTAGCATTAGGGTTAGGGCTAGGGTTACTGGTCGAATTAGGATTAGGTTTAGATTTAGGATTAGGGTTAGTGTCAGTGTTAGGGTAACGTGTAAGTGTTAGTGTTGTGGTTTGTGTTAGGTTTAGGGTTAAGTTTAGGGTTAATGTTAGGGTTAGGTTTTCGATTAGGGTTAGTGTTGGGGTTAATGTTAGGTTTTGGATTAGTGTAAGATAGTGTTAGGGTTAGGCCTAGTGTTAGGATTAGAGTTCGTGTTAGGGTTATGTTTAGTGTTACTTTTAGATTTAGGGTTAGTGTTATGGTGAGTTTTATGGTTATTGTGATGTTAGGGTTAGGATTATTTTTAATGTTAGGTATAGGTTTTGTGTTAACATTAGGTTTAGGGTTAGTGTTAGGGATATAATTAGGTTTTGAGTTAGCTTTAGTGTTAGTGTTAGGGTTAGGTTTAGGGATAGAGTTAGATTTAGGGATAGGGTTAGGGATAGGGATAGGGTTAAGTTTAGGTTTACAGTTATGGTTAGGGTTACAGTTAGTGTTAAGTTTAGTTTTAGAGTTAGGATTATCATTACGGTTAGAGTAAGTTTAGGTTTACTTGCAGATTTAGGTTTAGGTTTAGAATTAAGGTTATTGTTATTAATAGTGTTAGGTTCAGGGTTATGTTTTTTTAGGGTAAGGTTTAGGTGTAGGGTTTCTGTAGGGTTAGTGGTAGGATTAGGGTTAGGATTAAAGTTAGAATGAGATTAGGATTAGGTTCAGTGTTAGTTTTAGGGTTACAGGTTGGATGGTGTTAGTGTTAGTGTTAGGGTTAGTGTTTTTGTTAGGTTTAGGGTTAGTGTGAGGATTAGTGTTAGTGTTAGGTTTAGTGTATGTGTTAGTTTTAGTTTTAGGGTTATAGTTAGAGATAGTGTTAAGGTTAAGGATATGTTTAGGTTACTTTTAGAGTTATGGTTAGGGCTAGAATTAGTGTTACAGTAGGATTAGGGTTTGGTTAATGTTAGGGTTAAGGTTAGGGTTAGGGTTAAGGTTAGTTTTGGGGTTAGGGTTAAGGTTAGAGTTCAGGTTAGGGTTAGGGTTAATTTTAGATTTAGCGATATGTTTAGTGTTATGGTTAGTGTTAGGTTAGTGTTACGGTAAGAATTATGGTTTGTGTTAGGTTAAAGTTTAGGTTTAGATTTCTGTAAGGGTTAGGGTTAAAAGATGGGTTTAGTTTTGGGATTAGTGTTAGGGTTAGTGTTACACTTAGGGTTATAATTATGTTTAGAAGTAGTGTTTGCTTTATTGTTATACATAGGTTTATGGTTAGCGTTAGGGTTAGAGTTATGGTCAGTGTTACAGTTTAGATTAGGTTTACAAAGAGGATTAGAGTGAGACAAAGTGTTAGGGTTAGGGTCAATTTTAAGGTTACAGGTAGGTTAGGTATACTGTTAGGGTTAAGGTTAGTTTTATTGTTAGTGTTAGGGTTAGGGTTAGGTTTAGTGACAAAGTTAGTGTTGGGGTTAAGGTTAGTGTTAGAATAGGGTTAGGTTTAGTGTAAGTGTTAGGGTTATGGTTATGTAAGTGTTCATGTTAGGGTTTGGGTTATGGTTATTTAAGTGTTAGGGTTAGTGTTAGGTTACAGTTAGGGTCATGTTTTGCTATGAGGTTTGTGTTAGGTTTATGGTTAGGGTTAGGGTAACATTAGGTTTAGGTTTAGGGTTAGGGTTAGTGTTAGGGTTAGTTTTAGGATTAGGATTAGGTTTAAGTTTAGTGTTAGTGTCATGGTTAGTTTTATGGTTAATGTTAGGGTTAGGGTTAGGTTTAGGGTTAGGGTTAGTGTTAGGGTTAGTTTTAGAGTAAAGTTTATTGATAGGTTTACAGTTATGCTTAGGATTCATATTAGGATTACTGTTAGGTTTAGTCTTAGGGTTAGGGTTAGGGTTATTGTTACGTTTAGGGATATGGTTAGTTTTAGGATAAGTTTGTGGGTTTGTATTAGACTTAGGTTTTGGGTTATTGTAGTGCTAGCGTTAGGGTTACTGTTAAGTTAGGGTTAGGGTTATGGTGAGGCTTAGGTTTTGTGTTAAGTTAATGTTAGGGTTAGGGTTATAGTAATTGTTAGGGTTAAAGATAGAGTTAGTTTTAGGGTTATTGTTAGAATTAGGTTTAGGATTAGGGTTAGTTTTCACGTTAAATTCACTGTTAGGGTTAGGTTTTGTGTTAACATAAGTTTAAGGGTGTCTTTAGGGTTAGATTTAGGGTTAGTGTTAGGGTTATGCCTAAGGTTATTATTATTAGGGTTTTGGTTTAGGTTTAGTGTTAGGTGAAGTTTAGGGTTATTATTAGAGTTATGGTCAGGGTTGAGTTTAGGTTTAGGTATAGAGTTAGGGTTAGTGTTAGTGATAAATTAGGTATATTGTTAGAGATAGGGTTAGGATTAAGATTAGGTTTAGGGTTAGGGTTAGTGTTAGGGTAAGGTTTAATGTAAGGTTTAGTTAAGGTTAAGGTTAAGGTTATTGTTATGGTTAAAATTGGTGTTAGTGTAGGTTTAGGGTTAGGGTTAGTGTTAGGGTTAGGGATAGGGTTAGTGTTAGGTTACGGTTAGGATTTGTCTTATGGTTAAGGTTAGAATTAAGTTTTAGTTTCTGGTTATGGTTAGGATTAGGGTTGCAATTAGGGTTAGGGTTAGGTGAGATAGGGTTCAAAATAAGGTTAGGGTTAGAGTTAGTGTTATGGTTATGTTTAGGATTAGGTTTAGGTTAGGATTAGGTCTAGGGTTCGTGTTAGGTTTAAATTTTAGGTTAGAGTTAGCTGTAATTTTAAAGTTAGTGTTAGGGTTAGTGTTAGTATAAGTGTTAGGGTTAGGGTTATTATTAGGTTTAGAGTTAGTGTCAGGATTAGTGTTAGGTTTAGGTTTAGCTTAGGTTTAGAATTACGGTGAGGGTTAAAGTTAGGCTTAGGGTTAGGGTTATTGTTAGGGTTATTGGTAGAGTTAGGTTTAGGGTTAGACTTAGGGTTACAGTCAAGGTTAGAGTTAAAGTTATGGTTAGTGTTAGTTTTAGGGTTAGTGTTAGTGTTAGGGTTAGGGTTGCTGTTAGGGTTAGAGTTATGATTAAGATTACCTTTTGTGTTAATATTAGGGTTATCTTTAGTGTTATGTTTAGGGTTAGGGTTAGGGTTAGAGTAAAATTTTGGTTTAGTTTTAGGGTTTAGTTTAGAGTTAGTTTTATTTTTGGGGTTAGGGTTAGCGTTAGTGTTATGTTAGGGTTTAAGTTAGTGTTAGATTTAGGGTTAGGGTTTGAGATGGGTTTACAGTTAGGGTTATGGTTGGTTTTATGATAAATATTAGGATTAGGGTTAGAGATAGATTTTGGGTTAGGTTTAGGTTAGGATTAGGGTTATGATTAGTGTTAGTGTTAGGGTAAGTGTTACAGTTAAGATTAGTTTTAGGTTTAGGGTTAGGATTTGGGTTACATTAGGGTTAGGGTTAGATTTATGGCTCATGTTAAGATTAAAATTAGGTTTAGGATTAGGGTTAGAGTTAGGGTTAGTGTTAGGTAAGGGTTAGGGTTAGGATTAGGGTAAGTGTTAGGGTTAAAATTAGTGTTAGGTTTAGGGATAAGGTTATGGTTAAATTATGGTTAAACTTATGGTTTGTGTTAGGATTAAGGTTAGGGAATTTTTTTAGGTTTAAGTATACTGTAAGGGTTAGGGTTAAGTTTAGTGTTAAAGTTATGTTTAGGGTTATGGTTATATTTAGTGTTAGGGTTAGTGTTAGGGTTAGTGTTAGGATTAGCTTAAGTTTAGTGTTATGGTATGCATTAGGTTTAGGTTTAGGGAAAGGGTTAGTGTTTGGGTTGGAGTTGCATTTATTGTTATGGTTAGGGTTAGTTTTAGTGTTAAAGTTTGGGTTAAGATTAGGGTTACATTTAGGATAACGGTTAGTGTTAGGTTTAATGTTTGTGTTAGGATTTTTGTTAGGTTTAGGGCTAGGGTTAGGGTGAGGCTTAGGGTTAGTTCCAGTTGAGGGTTAGCTTTATGGTTAGGATTAGGGTTGTTGTTTGGTTAGGGTTAGGGTTAGGTTTAGGTTATTGTTATTGTTTTGTTTTAGCTTAATTAGATTTATGGTTATCGGATGTGTTACGGAGAGGGTTAGTATTAGGGTTGTGTTCGATTTAGGATTAGGGTTAGTGATAGGGATAGTGTTAGAGTTAGTGTTAGTTATTGGTTTAGGGTGAGGGTTAGTGTTAGTGTTAGGTTAGTTTTAGAGTTAGGGTTAGGGTTGGGGTTAGGTTTAGAATTAGGTTAACTCTTAGGGTTTTGGTTAGGTTTAAGGTAGGGTTAGGGTTAGGTTAGAGTTAGGGTTCATGTTAGGGTTAGGGTTAGTGTTAGTTTTAGTGTAGTGTTAAGGTTAGGGTTAGGGTTAGGGTTAGCATTAGAGTTTGGGTTTGGCTTATATTTAGGTTTAGGGTTAGTGTTAGTGTTTCAATTAGGGTTAGTATTAGGTTTAGGGTTAGGGTTAGGTGGCAGGATAGCTTTAGTGTTCAAGCGAGTGTTAGGGTTATGTTAGGTAAGGGTTATGTTAGGTAAGGGTTAGGTTTAGGGTTAAGTTTACGGTTATGGTTTGGTTTAGATTTGTGCTAGTATTAGGGTTAGGGTTACGATTACATTAAGATTTGGGTTAGTTTGAGGGTTAGTGTTAGGTTAGAGTTAGGGTTCATGTTAGGGTTAGGGTTAGTGTTAGTTTTAGTGTAGTGTTAAGGTTAGGGTTAGGGTTAGGGTTAGCATTAGAGTTTGGGTTTGGCTTATATTTAGGTTTAGGGTTAGTGTTAGTGTTTCAATTAGGGTTAGTATTAGGTTTAGGGTTAGGGTTAGGTGGCAGGATAGCTTTAGTGTTCAAGCGAGTGTTAGGGTTATGTTAGGTAAGGGTTATGTTAGGTAAGGGTTAGGTTTAGGGTTAAGTTTACGGTTATGGTTTGGTTTAGATTTGTGCTAGTATTAGGGTTAGGGTTACGATTACATTAAGATTTGGGTTAGTTTGAGGGTTAGTGTTAGTATTCAGGTTAGTGTTAGGGTTACTGTTAGGGTTAGGGTGATATTTAGGTAAGGGTTAGGTTTAGGTTTAGTGTTACATTAGGGTGTTAGTTTAACTGTTAGTGTTAGCATTGGGGTTAGTGTTAGGCTTAGGTTGAGGGTTAAGTTTAGGGTTTGAGATAGGGTTAGGGTTAGGTTTCAAGATAGGTAAGGGTTATTTTTGAGTTAGGATTAGTGTTAGAGTTAGTATTACAGTTAGGGTTAGAGTTAAATTTAGGGTTAGTTTTAGGATTACATTTAGGGTTATGGTAGCTTTAGTTTTTGTTTTAGAATTAGAATTAGAGTTCTGGTTATGTTTAGGTTTAGTTATAGTGTTATCGTTAGGATTAGGTTGACAGTTAGTGTTGGGTTTAGTATTAGCATTAGAGTTATGATTTGTGTGAGGGTAAGTGATATGGTTAAGGTGTGAGTTAGGGTTAATGATAGATTTAGTTTTTGGGTTAGGGTTAAAATGAGGCGTAGGGTTAGGTTACGGTTAGTATTATGGTTACAAGTAAGTTAGGATTAGTGTTAGGATTAGGGTTAGGTTTAGTGTTAAATGTTTAACACTAGGTTTAGGTTTAGGGTTAGGTTTAGTGTTAGCATTAAGGTTAGGTTTAGGGATAGGGTTAGGTTTAGATTTAGGGTTAGAGTTATGGTTAGAGTTAGTGGAAGGGTTAAGGTTAGTGTTAGGTTTAGTGTTAGGGTTAGTGTTAGGGGAAATGTTATGAAAAGTTTAGGGTTAGTGTCATGTTAGGATTAGGGTTCTTTATGTTTTATGTAAGGGTTTGTGTTAAGGTTATGTTTAGGTTTACTATAGCCTTAGTGTTAGAGATATGGTTAGGTTTAGTGTTAGGTTTAATGTTAAGTTCAGGGTTAGGGTTAAGGGCAGGTTTATTGTTAAGGTTATGGTTACTTTTAGTGTTAGTGTTAATGTTAAGTTTAGGTTTAGGGTTAGTATTAGGGTTAAGTTTAGTGTTAGGGTTAGGTTTAGGGTTTGTGTTAGGGTTAGGGTTAGGGTTAGGTTTATGGTTATGTTTAGTGTTACATTTAGGGTTATGGTTAGGGTTAGGATTAGTGTTTGTTTAGTGTTAGAGTTAGGTTTAGGGACAGTTATTGAATTAGGTTTAGGGTTAGTGTTAGAGTTAGTGTTAGGGTTAAGGTGAGGCTTGGGGTTAGTGTTAGTGTAGGGTTAGGTTTAGGGTTAGAGTTAGTGTTAGGGTTTGCGTTAGGTTTAGGATTTGTTTACGGTTATGCTTAGGGTTATTATTAGTGTTTGTTTTAAGTTTAGGGTCAGGTTTAGTGTATTTTTAGGAAAAGTTTTATGTTAAGTGTTATCAATAGGTTTAATATTAAGATTTTTCTTACCATTAGAGTTAGGATTAGGGTATGGTTAGTGTTAGTGATAGGGTTAGGGATAGGGTAAGGGTTTGGGTTAGTGTTAATTTTTGTTTAGAGTTAGGTTTCTGTTACGGTTAAGGTTAGGGATAGGGTTAGGGTTTGTTTTATGGTTAGGGTTAGTGTTAGGGTTGGGGTTAGAATTTCACTTAGGGTTGGGGTTAGTGTTAGTGTTAGGGTTAGGTTTAATATTCTGGTTAGAGTTAGAATTGGGGCTAGATTAAGTTTTATGTTTAGGGTTATGGTTATGGTTAAATTAGTGTTACTTTTAGTGTAAGTGTGAGGGTTAGGGTTAGTGTTAGGTTGAGAATTAGGGTTAGTGTTAGGTTTAGTTTAGGCTTTGTGTTGGGGTTCTGCTTAGTGTTATAGTTTGGGTTCCGATAAAGGTTAATATTAGAGTTAGAGTTATGTTAGGGTTAGGGTTGGAGATAGGTTTAGTGTTAGGGTTAGGGTTAGGGTTAGGATTTGTGTTTGTGTTCGGGTCATTGTGAGGTTTTAATTAGGGTTAGGGTTAGGGTTAAGGTTTGAGTTACTGTTAGGATTTGTGTTAGGTTTAGGTTTAGGGTTAAATTTAGGGTTAGTGTTAGAGTTAGTGTTAGGTTTAGGGTTAGAGTTAGTGTTTGGAATAGGGTTATAATTAGGTTTAAGATAACTGTTAATATTAGGGATAGAGTTAGTTATAGGTTTAGTGTTAAGTTTAGGGTGAGGGTTAGGGTGAGAGTTAGGGTTAGAGTTAGGGTTATATATAGGGTTTAGATTAAGGTTGGGGTTAGTGTTAGGTTTAGTGTTAAGATTAGGGTTAAGATTAGTGTTAGAATTACTGTTATGGTAGGGTTAGCGTTAGTGTTTGTGTGAATGTTAGGTTTAGTGTTAGGGTTAATGTGAGTGCTAAGGTTAGGTTTGTAGTTAAGTTTAGGTTTAGGGTTATTGTTATGATTACAGTTAGTGACAGAGTATGTTTAGGTAAAATTTAGGTTTAGGTTTAGGGTTATGTTTAGGATTAGGGTTGGCTTTAGAGTTAGGGGTTAGGGTTACTTGTGGGTTTAGGTTTAGTGTTAGGCTTAAGTTTAGGGTTATGGTTAGGATTAGGTTTTATGCAAGGCTTAGGGTTATTGTTATGGTTAGTTTTAGGGTTACAGTTAGGGTTAGGGGTAGGTTTATGGTTAAAATTAACATTAGTGTTGGGTTTACAGAGTTAGTGATAAGGTAAGCATTGGAGTAAAAGTTAGTGTTAATATTTGGATTAGAATTAGTGTTAGTTTAGTGTTAGGTTTAGGGTTAGTGTTAGGTAAGGGTCAGTGTTAGAGTCAGGCAAGGGTTAGACTTATGATTTGGATTAGGGCTTGTGAAAGGGGTAGATTAGGGTTAGTGTTACATTAGGGTTAGGGTTGGGGCTTGGGTTAGGTTTAGGGTTAGTTTTAGGTTTACTGTTAGGATTAGGGTAAGGTTTAGTATTCAGTTTTTGGTTAGATTTATGGTTAATGTTAGGGTTAGGGTTACTGTTTGTTTTAGGGTTTGATTTAGTGTTAAGGTAAGTGTTAGTGTTAGTTTTACAGTTAGGTTTCAGGTTAAGGTTTGTATTACGGTTAGGGTTAGGGTTAGAGTAAGGGTTAGGTTTAAGGTTAGGGTTGGGGTTAGGGTTTGAGTTAGGGTTAGGTTGACGATTAGTGTTAATGTTAGGGTAGGGTTAGGTTTAGAATTAGTGTTAGGGTTATGTTTAGGTTTAGGGTTAGGGTAAGTTTTTGAGTTAAATTTAGGGCTAGGGTTAGGGTTAGTTTTAGAGTTAATGTTAGGATTTTGGTTAGGGTTAAGTTTAGTTTTTGGATTAGGTTTTCGGTTATAAATCATGTTAGTGTTGGTGTTAGGGTTAGGGTTATGGTAAGTGTTAGTGTGACACTTTTGGTTAGGTTTAGGCTTAGTGTTAGTGATAGGGTAAGGGTTAGTGTTAGTTTTAGTTTAGGATTAGGGTTAATGTTAGTGTTAGATTGAGGGTTAGGTTTAGGTTTAGAGTTTGTGCAAGGGTTAGGTTTAGGTTTAGCTTAGGTTTAGGGTTCATGTTAGGGTTAATGTTAGGGTTAGGGTTAGGGTTATGTTGATATTTAGGGTTGGTGTTCGGGTTAGAGCTAGGGTTAGTGTTAGGTTTATTGTTATAGTTAAGTTTAGGTTTAGAATTAGAATTTGTTCCAGACTTAGATTTAGGGTTAGGGTTAGTTTTAGGTTTAGTGTTAATGTTAGGATTTATGATATGGTTAGTGTTGAGTTTAGGGTTAGAGTTAGTGATAGGTTTAATTTTAGGGATAGGGTTAAGGTTAGTGTTAGGGTTAAGTTTAGGGTGAGTGTTAGCATTAGGATAAGGTTTAGAGTTAGTTTAGAGTAAGAATTATAATTAGGTTTATGTTTAGTGTTAGTCTTAGGGTTATGATTAGAATTAGTTTTAGTGTAAGGTTAGGGTTAGAGGGAGTGTTAAGATTAGGGTTAGGGTTAGTGTTATGGTTAGGATTAGGTTTTGTGTTAGGGTTTCTGATAGGATTTCATATAGGTTTACAGTTAGATTTAGGATTAGAGTTAATTTTAGGGACAGGTTAGGGCTAGGTTTAGGTTAGGTTTGGGTTAGGATAGGGTTAGGGTTAGGATTACAATTATTGTTAGGGTTAGGGTTAGGTAAAATTTAGGATTAGGATTAGGATTTCAGTTATAATTTGTGTTAGTGTTAGTGTTAGGTTTTGGATGGGGTTATATTTAGGTTTAGTGTTAGGTTATATTTAGTGTTAGTGTTAAGATTAGTGTTTGTGTTATAATTAGAGTTAGGGATAGGGTACAGTTACAGTTATGGTTAAAGATAGGATTAGTTTTAGGGATAGGTTATGTCTAGTGTTAAATTAGGGTTAGGGTTAGGCCTAGTGATAGTGTTAGTTTTAGGTTAGGGTTAGTGTTAGGTTTATATTAAGGTTGAGGGTTAGAGTTAGATTGAAGGTTAGCATTAGGGTAAGGATAAGTGAAAGGTTTAGGTTTATGGTTAGGGTTAGTGTTAGTGTTAGGAGAAGTGATAGGTTTAGGTTTAGGCTTAGGGTTAGTGTTAGGGTAAGAGTGAGGCTTAGTGTTAGGGTAAGTGTTAGGGTTAGTGTTAGGGTTAGTGTTTGGATTAGGTCTAGTGTTAGGGTTTGTGTTAAGTATTGGGATAGGTTTAGATAAGTGTTAGTGTTACAGTTAGTGTTAGGATTAGGGATAGATTTAATGTTAAGTTTAGTGTTAGGGTTAGAGTTAGGTTTCATGTTTGGGTTAGTGTTAGGGTTAATGTTAAGTGTAGGGTTAAGGTTAGAGTTAGTTATAGTGTTATGGTTGGGGTTAGGGTTAGGGTTAGTGTTAGTTTTACAGTTAGGTTAAGAATTAAGTTTTGGTTTCTTGGTAGGGTTAGGGTTACGGTTAGTGTTAGGGTTAGCATAAAGTTTAGGCTTAGTCATACGGTTAGGGTTAGGTTTAGGGTTAGTGTTATGTTAGAGGTAGTGTTAGGGTTAGGTTAAGTTTAGGTTTATGGTTAGATTTAGGGTTTATGTTACGTTTAGGATTAGTGTCGGGGTTAGTGATAGTGTTAGTTTTAAAGTTAGTGTTAGGATTAGTTTTACAGTTAGGGTTAGGGAAATGTTAAAGTTTAGGTTTAGGTTTACGGTTAGTATGCATGTTAGGGCAAAATTATGGATAGGATTTGTGTTAGTGTTAGGGTTAGTTTTAGTTTTAGGTTGAGGGTTAGGGTTTGTGTTAGGGTTACTGTTAGGATTATGTTTAAAGTTACAGTTATGGTTTGGCTTAGGTTTAAGTTTAGGGCTAGTGTTAGGGTAGGTTTGGGTTGGGGTTAGGTAAATGTTAGTATTAGGGTTAGGGTTAGTCTTAGGTTTAGTGTTAGAGTTAGAGTTTGACTCAGGGTTCGTGTTAGAGTTAGGCTTATGGTTTGCATTAGGGTTAGTGTTTGGGTTAGGGTTAGGGTTATGTTTATGTTTAGGTTTAGTGTTAGTGTAAGGGTTAGTTTTCAGGTTGGGGTTAGGGTTAATTTTAAGGTTTTTTTTAAGGGTTAATTTAGGGTTACGGTGAATTTTAGGGTTATAATTAGTGTTCTTGTTAGAGTTATGGTTAGGGTTATGGTGAAAGTTAGGGTTATGGTTAAATTTAGAGTTAGTGTTTGTGTTTGTGTTAGAGTTAGTGTTTATTATAGTGTTATGGTTAGAGATAGGTTTAGAGTTAGTTTTAGGGTTAGGGTTAGGTTTAGAGTGAGTGTTATGATTAGTATTAGTGTTAAGACTAGTATTATGGTTAAGATTAGTGTTAGGTTTTGGATCAAGATTAGTGATAGTGTTAGGTTTAGGATTAAGTTTAGTTTTATGATAAGCATTAGGGTTAGGGTTAGGGTTAGGGTTAGTTTTAGGGTTAGGTTTAGGGTTTGAGTTAGGAATAGGGTTAGGGTTATTGTTAGGGTTAGGGATAGAGTAGGATTAGGATAGGGTGAGGGTTAATGTTAGTGTTAAGTTTTGTGTTAGGGTTAGTGTTAGGGTTGGTGTTAGGATTAGGTTTACAGTTGCTTTTAAGTTTAGAGTTTGGGTTAGGATTAGTATTAAGGTTAGGGTTAATGTTAAGTTTAGGGTTATTGTTAGAGTTAAGGGAAGGTTAGGATTAGGGTTAGTGTTAGTGTTAGTGTTAGAATTAGAGTTTTTGTTAGGGTTCGGGACAAGGTGAGTGCTAGTGTTAGAGTTAGGGTTAGGGTTAGGTTTGTGTTAGGGTGAGGGTTAGGGTTAAATATACTGTTAGGGTTAGGGATAGGGTTACCATTAGTGTTAGTGTTAGGGTTATGGATAGGTTTAGGGTTAGGTTAATGTTTAGTGTTAGTAATTTGGTTATGGTTAGGGTTAGTGTTAAAGTAAGGGTTAGGTTTAGGGTTAGTGTTAAGTTTAGTATTAGGTTAGTGTTAGAGTTAGGATTGCTTAGGGTTAGGATTAGGTTTATTGCTTGGGTTTGTGTTAGGGTTAGGTTTATTGTTAGGGTTACAGATAAGATTAGGTTTATATTTAGGGTTAGAATTAGGGTTAGGATTATTGTTATGATTATGATTAGGTTTAGAGTTACAGTTAATGTTAGTATTAGGGTTAGGGTTAGGGTGAGAATTAGGGTTAGGGTTAGGTTCAGTGTTAGGTTTGGGTTTATGTTTAGGTTTAGGGTTCGTGGTAGTTTGGGGGTTATGGTTAGGGTTAGAATTAATAATAGGTTTAGGTTTGGGTTTAGGTTTATTGTTAGGGTTAATGTTAGGATTAGGGTTAGTGTTAGTTTTAGGGTTAGTAATAGGGTTAATATTTGTGTTAGGGTTAAAGTTAGACTTCAGGTGTGTGTTCGAGTTAGGGTTATGGTTTGGATTAGGGATAGTGTTAGGATTAGGGTTAGGGTTAGATTTAGGGTTGGATTAGGGTTAGAGTTAGGGTGATTGTTAGGGTTAGGGTTAAAATTAGTTTGAGTGTTAGGGTTAGGGTTAAGTTTAAGGTTCGTGTAAGTGTTAAGTTAAAAGCTAAAATAAGAGTTAGGGTTAGTGTTACGGTTAGAATTAGTGTTCAGGTTAGTGTTAGGGTTATGGTGAGTGTTAGGGTTAGGATTAGGGTTAGGGTGAGAGATAGGGTTAAGGTTAGATTTACTTTCAGTTTTTGTGTTAGGGGTATGGTTAGGGTTTATTATAGTGTTAGCATGATGAATTGGTTTTGAGTTAGTGTTAGGCTTATGGTTAGGTTTAGATTTAGTGTTTTATTATTGTAAGGGTGAGGGTTAAGATTTGTGTTAGGATAAGGGTTACGGTTAGGGTTCATATAAGGGTTAGGGTTAGTGTTAGGTTTAGGTTTAGAGTTTGAGTTACGATTAGGGTTATGGTTATAGATATGGTTAGGATTAGAGTTAGGATTAGAATGGGGTTTGAGTTAATGTTAGTGTTAAAGTTTGTGTTAGGTTTAGTGTTAGGATTACGTTTAGGTTTAGGGTTAGTGTTAGAATAAGGGGTATGGTTAGGATTAGGTTTAGATTTAGTGTTAGGGTTAGGGTTAAGTTTAGGGTTAGTGTTAGGATTATGGTAATAGATTGGATTAGGATTAGGTTAGTGTTTATGTTAGGGTTAGTGTTATTGTTGGTGTTAGTGTAAGGGTTAGGGTTAGTGTGAGTATTAACATTAGGTTTAGGGTTAGGGTTATGTTTGTGTTAGTGTTTGTGTTATGGTAAAGTTTAGGATTAATTATAGTGTTAGTTTTAGGGATAGGTTTAGAATTAGTGTTAGTGTTAGGGTTAGGGTTAATGTTAGGTTAAGGATTAGGTTAAGGGTTAGGTTTATGTTTATTGATAAATTTAGTGTTATGGTTAGGGTTAGATTTAGATTTAGGGTTAGAGTTAGGGTTAGGGTTAGAGTTTGGTTAAGTGTTAGGAATAGGGTTATTGTTTGTGTTAGGGTTAAGTTTAGAATAGAGTTTTGTTAGGGTTAGGGTTAGGTTTAGTGGTACGGTTAAGAAAAAGATTCGGGTTATATTTAGGTTTAGAACTAGAATTATGTTTAGTCTTAGAATTACTGTAAGGTTTAGAGTTAGAGCTAGTGTTAGGGTTAGGGTTACATGTAGGGTTGGGGATAATGTTAGTGTTAGGGTTAGGGTTATGGTTAGGGTGAGGGTTAGTGTTATGGTTAGTGTTAGATATAGGGTTAAAATTAGGGTTAGTGTAGGGTTAGTGTTAGACTTTTGGTTCGTGTTAGGGTTAGTGGTAGGTTTAGGGTTAGGGTTTTTGTTAGTTTTCATATTAGATTTAGGATTAGGGTTGGGATAAGGGTTAGATTTAGTGTTAGTGTTAGGGTTACCATTTGGTTTAGTGTTAGGCTTAGGGTTATGGTTAGTGTTAGGTTTAGGTTTAGGTTTACAGTTATTTTTTTGGGGGGTTAAGATTAGGGTTAAGGTTAGTGTTATGGTTAGGGTTACGGTTAGGATTATGGTTAGTTTTAGGGTTAGGTTTAGAGTTAGGGTGAGGTTTAGGGTTAGTTTTAGGTATAGGGTTATTTTTTGTTTTAGGGTTTGGGTTAGTGTTACTGTTAGGGTTTGGATTCAGGTTTGGATTACGGTTATAATTAGTGTTAGGTTGGGGTTATGGTTAGGGTTAGTGTTAGGGTTAAGGTTATGGTTAGGGTTAGTGTTAGGGTTAGTGTTTGGGTTGGGTTAGCATTAGGGTAAGTGTTTGGGTTAGCATTAGGGTTAGTGTTAGGGTTAGTGTTAGGGTTAGTGTTAGAGTTAGTGTTAAGTTTAGCGTTAGTGTTAAAGTTAGTTTTAGAGTTAGGGTTAGAGTTAGGGTTAGGTTTTTCTTTAGAGTTAGGTTCAGTGTTAGGATTTGGGTTAGAATTAGTGTTATGGTTATGCTTAGTTTTAGTGTTAGGGTTATAGTTAGGGTTAGGAATAAGGTGAGGTTTATGGTTAGGGTTAGTTTTAGTGTTAGGGTTAGGGTTTGTGTTAGTGTTAGGGTTAGGACTAGGGATGGACTTAGGGATTGTGTTAGGTTTAGGGTTAGAATTAGGGTTCGGGTTACAAGTAGGATTAGGTTTAAGGTTAGGGCTTGGGGTAGGGTTAGGTTGAGTGTTAGGTTTAGGGTTAGAGTTAGGGTTAGGGTTAAGATTAGAGTTGAGGTTAGATTTAGTTTTTGCTGTATGGTTAGTGTTAGGGTTAAAATTAATGTTAGTTTTTGTGTTAGTGTTTGTGTTAGTGTTAGGGTTAGAGTTAGACTTATCATTTGTTGTAGGTTTAGGGTTTGAGTTAGGGTTAGATTTAAAGTTTGGATTAGTTTTACGGTTAGGGTTAGTGTTAAGGTTATGGTTAGTTTAGGGTTACTGTTAGGGTAAGGGTTTGGCGTGTGTTAGATTTAGGGTTAGTGTTAGAATAGGTTTACATGTAGGAGTAGGGTTAGGGTTACAGCTAGTGTTAGCGTTTGGGTTTGACTAGGGTTAATGATAGAATTAGTTAAAGGGTTAGAGTTAAGGTTTTGTTAGGGTTAGTGTTATTGTTAGGGCTAGAGTTTGTGTTAGTTTTAGTGTTAGGGTTAGTGTTATTGTTAGTTTTAGGATTAGGGTTAGATTTTGTGTTAGGTTTAGTGTTAGGGTTATGGTTAGGTTTAGGGTTAGTGTAAAAGTTAGGTTTTGGGTTTGTGTTATTGTTAGGGTTAGGGTTAGCAATACTTTAATTAGTGAGAAGTTGCTCTTTAATGTTAGGGTTAGGGTAAGGGTTAGAGTTATGGTTAAGATTAGGTTAAGGGATAGGTTTAGCATTAAAGTTATGTTAAGGGTCAGTGTTAGGGTTAGCGTTACAGTTTGGATTATTGTTAGTGTTAGGTTTAGGGTTTGGTTTAATGTTAAGTTTAGTGTTAGGATTAGTCTTAGGTTTACCGTAAGTGTTAGGGTTAGGTTTACAATAATGATTAGGGTTAGTTTTAAGGTTTGTTTGGGGGTTAGTGTTATGGTTTGTGTTACGGTTACAGTTAGTTTTATGGTTAAGTTTAGGTTTAGGATTATTGTTAGTGTTAGAGTTACTGATAGGGTTAGAAATGGGGTTAGGTTTTGAAACAGGTTTAGGTTTATTTTTAGGGTTATGATTAGGGTTAATATTAGGTTTAGGTTTAGGGTTAGGTTTAGTGTTATTGACAGGATTATGGTTGGTTAAGTGTTAATGTTAGTTTTAGGATTAGGGACAGGGTTTTTGTTAGGGTTAGGTTTAAGGTAAGTGTTAAGGTTAGTGTTAGAGTTAGGATGATGTTTAGGGTTAGGATTATTGTTAGTGTTAGGGTTAGTGTTAGGTTAAGTGTAAGGGTTAGGGTTAGGGTTAAGGTTAGCTTTCATGTTAGGGTTACAGATAGAGTTAGGGTTAGTGTTAGGGTTCATTTTAAAGTTAGGGTTAGGGTTAAGGTTAGCTTTCATATTAGGGTTACAGATAGAGTTAGGGTTAGTGTTAGGGTTAATTTTAAAGTTAGGGTTAGGTTTAGGGTTAGGTTTTTTATTAGTGTTAGGGTTTTGGTTAGAATTACAGATAGGTTTACGGCTGGATTACAGTTTATGTTTAGATTTAGGGTTAGTTTTAGGGTTATATTTAGGGTTAGGGTTAGTGTTATGGTTAGAGATAGGTTTAGTTTCAGGCTTAGAGTTCGTGTTAGTGTTAGAATTGGGGTTTGAGTTAGTGTTAGGTTTAGGGTTAGGTTTAGGGTTATGGATTTGGTACAGGGTTTGTGTTAGTGTTAGGTTTAGGGTTAGGGTTATGTTTAGGTTTAGGCTTAGGGTTAGTATTAGGGATAGGGTTTGTGTTAGGGTTAGTGATAGGCTTAGCATTAGGTTTAGGATTAGTGATAGTGTTAGGGTTAGGGTTAGGCTTAGGGTTTGGGTTAGAGATATTCTTAGGTTTAGTGTTAGTGTTAGGCTTAGGGTTAAGTTTAAGATTTGTGTTAAGCTTAGGGTTATTGTTAATATTGGGGTTAGTGTTAGTATTTGTATTAGGGTTAGTGTTTGGGATAGCCTTAGGATTTGTTTTTAGGGTTAGGGTTAGTGTTAGTGTTAGAGTTTCAGTTATGGTTATGGTTAGGGTTAGGGTTGATTTAGTGTTAGGATTAGTGTTACTGTTAGGGTTCTTATTAGGTTTAAGTTTATGGTTTGTGTTAGGGTTAGGTTTAGGTTTAGTGATAGGTAAGGGTTACAGGAAACATTAGCATTAGGGTTAGGGTTAATGTTTTTGTTATGATTTGGATTAGGGCTAAGGTTAGGGTTTGAATTAGGTTTAGGTTTAGGGTTGGGAAGGGTTACTGTTGGGTTTATAGTTAGGGTTAGCAATATTGTTATATTTAGAGATAGGTTTAGGATTAGTGTTAGGATTAAGGTTAGGGTTAAAATTAGTGTAATGGTTAGCATTAGATTTAGGGATATGTTTAATTTTAGGGTTACCGTTAGAGTTAGCTTTAGTTGTAGTTTTTGAATGAGTGTTAGAATTAGGTTTAGAGTTAGGTTTAATGTTAGGGTATGGACTAAGGTTTGTGTTAGGGTTAGGGTTAGGATTAATTTTAGGTTTACCTTTTTGTTTAGGTTATTGTTAGATTTAGTGTTAGTGTTAGGGTTTGTGTTAAGGTTATTGTTAGTGTTAGAGTTAGGGTTAGCGTTAATGTTAGAATTTGGGTTAGGGTTAGAGTTATGGTTAGTGTTAGTGTTAGGTTAGAGTTAGGGTTAGAGTTAGTGTTAGGTTTACAATTAAAGTTTGTCTTAGTGTTAGGGTTAGGTGTTAGCGTTAAAATTAGGCTTAGGGTTAAGTTTAGGGTTAGTGTTACTGTTAGGGTTAGTGTTAGGGATACTGTTAGTTTTAAGAATAGATTTAGTCTTAGTGTTAGGTTTCTGGTTAGGTTTAGGTTAGTGTTAGGGTTAGGGTTATGGTTAGAGTGAATGTTAGGCTTAGGGTTAGTGTTAAGGTAAGGGTTAGGTAAGGGTTAGGATAGGGTTAGTTTTAAATTAAGGGTTATAGTTTGGATTAGGATTAGAATTATGGTTATTGTTAGGGCTAGGGTTACAGTTAGGATTAGCGTTAGGTTTAGGTTTAATGTTGGTGTTTAATTTTGCGTTAGAGTTAGTGTTAAGGTTACTGTTATGTTTTGGGTTATGTTGAAGTTTAGGTTTAGTGTTAGTGTTACGGTTAGGGTTAGGGTTAGGTTTAGCATGAGAGTTAGTGTTAGGGTTAGGCTTAGGGTTTTGTTTAGTGTTAGTGTTTGGGTCAGGGTTAGGTTTAGAGTTTAGTATAGTGTTAGGGTTAGGGATATGTTGACAGGTAATGTTAAGGTTAGTGTTAGGGTAAGTGTTATGCTTATGGTTAGGGTTAGGTTTTGGATTAATGTTAGTTTTAGTGTAAGGGCTAAAGTTATTTTAAGGCTAAGAATTAGGGTTAAAGTAGGGTTAGGATTAGTTTAAGGGTTACGGTTAAGTTTAGGGTTAATTTTAGATTTAGGGTCAGAGTTATGGTTAAGGTTAGTATTAGGTTGAGTATTGATGTTTGAGTTGGGTTTATTACATTTAACATATGGTTATGGTTAAAATTAGTGATAGGATTAGGGTTGGGGTTATGTTTAGTGTTAGGTTTAGGGTGAGGGTTAGTTTTAGTGTTACTGTTAGAGTTAGGGGTAGGGTGAGGGTTAGTTTTAGGATTAGTGTTAGGGTAAGGCTTCTGTTAAGGGTTAGAATCCGTGTTAGGATTAGAGTTAGTGTTGGAGTTAGGTTTAGGGTTAGGTTTAGCATTAGTGTTACTTTTAGTGTTAGGGTTAGAGTTTGTTTAAGGCTAAGAATTAGGGTTAAGTTTAGGGTTAATGTTAGGTTCAGAGTTATGGTTAAGTTTAGGGTTAATTTTAGAGTTAGGGTTAGGGTTAGGTTTAGGGTTAGTATTAGGTTGAGTGTTATGGTTTTAGTTTGGGTTTGTGTTACGTTTAGGATTATGGTTATGGTTTGAATTAGTGATAAGATTAGGGTTGGGGTTAGGTTTAGTGTTAAGTTTAGCGTGAGGGATACTGTTAGGATTAGTGTTAGGGTTATGCTTAGGCTTAGGGTTAAAATTCGTGTTAGGATTAGGGTTATGGTTGGGGTTAGGATTAGTATTAGGGTTGTGTTAGCTTTAAGTTTGGTGTTAGGTTAGGGTTAGTGTTAGGGTAACAGTTAGGGTTAGGTTTAGTGTTAGGTTTAGGGTTACAGGTAGGGTTAGTGTTAATGTTAAGGATAGGGTTAGTGTTAGTGTTAGGGTTAGATTTAGGGTTAGGGTTAGGTTTTGTTTTAGAATTAGGGTTAGGGTCACGTTAGTGTTAGGTTTATGTTTAAAATTATTGTTAGGGATTGGTTTATGGTTAGTGTTACTGTTAAGGTTAAGGTTAAGGTTACGGTGAGTGTTAGAGTTAGAATGATTGTTATTTCGGGTTAGTGTGTGTTTCAGTGTTTCAGTTAGTGCTAATGTAAGGTTTAGAGTTAGGGTTAGGATTAAGTTTAGTGTTATGGTTAGGGTTAGGGATTGTGTTAAGGTTTGTGTTAGGTTTAGGTTTAGGGTTAGGTTTGGAATTAGCATTAGGTTTAGTGTTAGGTTTAGGGTTAGGATTACTGTTAGAATAAAGGTTATGGTTATGGCTAGTGTTAGGGTTTGGGTTAGGGTTAGGGTTAGAGTTAGGGTTGTGTTAGTGTTAGTTTTAGTGTTAGAGTTAGCATTAGGGATAGGTATAGTGTTAGAGTTAGCATTATGTTTAGGGTTAGGGTTAGCATTAGTGCAAAGGTTAGGTTTAGGGTTAGGGTTAGTGTTACAGTTAGGGTTATGGTTAGGTTTAGGTTTGGTATTATTGTTAGGGTACTGGTTAGGGCTAAGTTCAGTGTTAGTTTTAGAATTTGGTTTAGTGTTGAGGTTAATATTAGGATAAGGGATATGGTTATTTTTAGAGTTAGAGTTAAGGTTAGGGTAAGAGATAGATTTAGTGTTATGTTTAGGATTATTTTTGTTTTAGGGTTAAGGCTAGGGTAAGACTTAGGTTTGTGTTAGGTTTAGGGTTATAGTTACAGTTAGCAATACGATTAGAATTAGGGTTAGTTTTAGGTTTAGTGATAGAGTTAGGGTTAGTGTTACATTTAGGGTTATGGTTAGTGTTAGCTTTTCTCTTACTGTTATGCATAGGTTAGAATTAGGTTTAGTGTTAGGTTTATTGTTAGTGTAAATTTAATGTTAGGTTAGGGTTAGGGGTATGGTTAAATTTACGGTTTATTTTATAGTTAGTGTTAGGTTTAGGATTAGGGTTACAGTTGCGGTTAGGATTAGGGTTAGTGTTAGTGTTAAGGATAGTGTTAGAGTTACAGTTAGGATTAGTGTTATTGTTAGGGTTAGGGTTAGCTATAGGTAAGGGATAGTTTTAGGGTTAGTGTTAGTTTTAGGGTTAGGTTTAGTGTTAGGGTGAGGGTTAGGTTTAGGGTTAGGGTTAAGGCAAGTGTTAGGATTAGGGTTAGTATTAGGGATAGGGTAAATGTTTATTTTACAGTTAGGTTTAGTGTGAGTTTTAGAGTTAAGTATAAGATTAGGGTTATTTTAGGGTTAGTGGCAGTGTTAAGGTTAATGGGTTTTTTATTTATTTAGGCTTTGGGTTAGGGTTTGTGTTAGGGTTAAGAGTTAAGTTTAGGGTAGGGTTAGGTTTAGTGTTAGGGTTAGAGTTAGGGTTAGGGTTAGGTTTAGTGTAAGTTTGATTATTAGTGTTAGTGTTAGGGTAAGTGTGATGATTAGGGTTAGATATAATGTTAGAATTAGTGTTATGGTTAGTGTTAGGGATAGGATTAGTGTAATGGTTAGGCTTAGGGTTAAGATTAGGGTTAAAATTAGGGACAGGGATAGGGTTTGTTTTAGGGTTAGTTTTAGAGTTAGTGTTTGATTTAGGTTTAGGGTTAGGTTTATTTTTACAATAAGGTAAGGGTTTGGGTTCGGGTTAGGGTTAGGGTTATGGATTGGGTTAGGGTTAGGATTCGGGTTAGGGTATGTGTTGTGCTTAGGGTTAGGGATAGGATTTGTGTTAGGGTTAGGTTTAGGGTTATGGTTGGATTATGATTTGAGTTAGGGTTAAGTTTAGGTTTTGGGATAGTGTTAGGATTAGTGTAAGGGTTTGTGTTATGGTTTGTGTTAGGTTGAGATTTAGGTTTAAGGTATGGCTTAGGGTTAGAGTTAGGATTACAGTTGGATTAGGGTTAGAGTTAGGGTTAAATTTAGGGTTAGGTTTACTGTTAGAGTTAAGGGTAGGATTAGTGTTAGTTTTAGGGTTAGGTTTAGTGTTAGTTTTAGAGTTAGGGTTAGTGTTAAAATTAGGGTTAGTGTTAGGTTTAGGGTTAGGGTTCGTTATAGGGTTAGGATGTTTTTTGGGTTACCGTTAGGTGTAGGTTTAGAGTTTAAGTTTGTGTTAAAATTAGGGTTAGGATTAGGTAACAGTTAGGGTTAGGGTTAGGGTAGTGTTAGGACTATGTCTTTGGTTAGCTATTGTGTTAGAGTTATGGTAAGTATTAGGGAGAGGGTTGAGTTTAGGGTTAGGGTTATGGTAGTGTTAAAGTTAGGGCTTGTGTTCGGTTTAGATTTAGTGTTAGTGTAAGTGTTAAGGATAGGGTTAGTGCTAAGTTTAGGGTTAGGTTTATGATTACAATTAGTGTTTGGTTAAGGGTTAGATTTAGGATTAGTGTTAGTGTTAGGGTTAGATTAGTGTTATGGTTAGTGTTTGGTTTAGGATAGGGTTAGGGTTATAGTTATGTTAAGATTAGGGTTAGGTTTACGGTTAGGTTTAGTGTTCATGTTAGGGTTAGGTTAGGGTTAGGATTAGGTTTGGGTTCTTATAAAGGTAGGGTTACGGTTAGTGTTAGGTTGATGTTTAGGATTCGGTTTAGACTTACAGTTGGCGTTAGTGATAGTGTTAGGGTTAAAATTATGGTTAGGGTTAGGATTAGTTTTCCGTTTTGATTTAGGTTTAGTGTTAGGGTTATATTTAGGGTTAGGTTTAGGGTTACGATTAGTGTTATGGTTAGGGTAAGTTTAAGGGTTTGGGTTAGAGTTCGTGTTAGGCTTAGGATGAGTGTTAGGTTTAGGGTTTGGGTTAGGGTTAGGGTTAGTGTTAGTGTTTGGATTAAGGTTAGAATTAGGGTAAGTGTTAGGTTTCAGGTTAGTGTAAATTTAGTTCTAGGTTAGGGTTAGATGTATGGTTAAATTTACTGTTTATTTTTTAATTAGTGTTATGTTTAGGATTAGGTTTTTGGTTGCAGTTAGGATTAGGGTTAGTGTTAGTGTTAAGGATAGTGTTAGGGTTAGGTGTAGTGTTAGGTTTAGGTTTAGGGTTAGGGTTAGTATTAGGGTTAGGGTTATGGTTTATGTTATGTTTATGATTAGAGTAACTGTTAGGTTAGGTTTATGGGTAGGATTAGAGTTAAGTTTAGGTTTAGTGTTAGTGTTAGGTTTTGTGTTAGGGTTAGGGTTAAGGTTAGTATTAGTGATAGTGTTTGGGTTAGGTTTAGTGTTAGGTTTAGCATTAGTTTTAAGATTAGTGATAGGGTTGGTTTAGGGTTAGTTTTAGTGTTAGGGTTAGGGTTAGGGTTCATGTTAGTGTTATGGTTAAAATCAGTGTTAGTGTTAGGGTTAGGGTTAGGTTTAGCAATAGGGTAAGGTTTAGTGAGAGGTTTAGTGTTAGGGTTAGGGTTAGGGTTAGGGTTCGGTTAGTGTTTTGTTTAGAGCTATGGTTCGTGTAAGAGTTAGTTAATGTTTGCATTAGGGTTAGATTTAGGTTTAGTGTTAGGGTTAGGGTTCGTTTTAGGGTTAGTGTTAGGGTGAGCATTAGGTTAAGATTAGTGTTAAGGTAAGTGTTAGTGTTAGTTTTAGTGTTAGGATTAGGGTTAGGGTTCATGTTAGGGTTATAGGGTTTGGGTTAGGTTAATATTAGTGATAGGGTTTGTGTTAGGTTTAGGTTTAGGATTAGTGTTAGGTTTAGTATTAGGGTTAAGATTAAGGTTAATTTTAGGTTTAGTGATAGGGTTAGTGTTATGTTTAGGGTTATGGTTAGGGTTAGGATTTGTCTTAAGGTTATTGTTATGGTTAAGGTTAGAATTAGGGGTAGTGTGGGGTTAGTGTAAGTTTTAGGGGTAGGTTAGTTTTTGGTTTTGGTTAGGTTTAGTTTGATGGATAAGATTACTGTAAGTGTTAGAATTAGGATTTGAGTTAAGGTTATGTTTATTGTTAGGGTTATGGTTATGTTTAGGGTTAAGGTTAGATTTAGTGTTAGTGTTACGGTTACGGTTATGGTTACGGTTAGGGTTAGGGTTAGGGTTAGTGTTAGGGTTTGTGTTAGGTTTAGGTTTAGGGTAAGTGTTAGATTAGGTTTAAGGGTAGGATTAGGGTTAAGGTTATGGTTAGTGTTACTGTTAGGGTTTGTGTTAGGGTTAGGGTTAGTATTAGGGTTAGAGTTTGTGTTAGAGTTTGTGTTAAGTTTAGCATTAGGTTTAGGATTAGTGATAGGGTTATGTTAAGGGATACGGTACATGTTAGGGTTAGGGTGAGGGTTAGGGTTAGTGTTAGGATTTGGGTTAGGATTAATATTAGGGTTACTTTTAAGTTTAGGTTAGGATTTATTTAGGGTTAGTATTAGGTTTAGGGTTAGGTTTTGTGTTATGGTAAGTGTTAGGGTTATGGTATGGTTTTAAATTAGGGTAAGCGTTAGGGTTACCATTATATTTAGGGTTAGATTTAAGGATAGGGTTAGTGTTAGTGTTAGCATTAGGTTTAGGTTTAGGATAAGAGTTAGGGTTAGCTTTATATTTAGGATTAGGTGTAGTTTTAGGTTTAGTGTTAAGTTTAGGGTTAGTTTTAGTGTTAGGTTTATGATAAGTGTTATGTTTGGTGTAAGTTTTAGGGTTATTGTTAGGTTTAGAGATCGGTTTATTTTTCGGGTTGGGGAAAGGTTTAGGGTTAGGTAAGGTTTAGCATTAGATTTGCCACTAGGTTTAGGGTTAGGGTTAGGATTATTGTTAGGGTTAGGCTTTGGGTTAAAGTTAGGTTTAGGGTTAATGATAGGGTTAGTGTCAGGGTTTGTGTTAGGTTTAGGATTAGTGTTAGTGTTAGGGTTACATTTAGGATTAAGGTTATGGTTAGGATTAGTGTTAGGTTTTGTGTTAGGGTTAGGGATATATTTAGTGTTAGGTTTAGGATTAGGGTTTGTGTTAGGGTTAACTTTAGGGTTTTTTGTTAGTGTTAGGTTATGGTTAGGATTAGGTTTAGTCTTAGGATTACTGTTAGTGTTAGTGTTTGCAATAGGATTAGTGTTATGGTTAGTTTTAATGTTAGGGTTATTGTTAGGGTTAGGATTAGTGTTATTGATTGGGTTAGGGTTCGGTTTATAGTTACATTTAGGATTAGTGTAATGGGGTTAGTTTTCCAGTTCATCTTAGGGTTAGGGTTATGATTATTTTTAGTGTTAAATTTAGGGTTAGTGTTAGGCTTACTTTTAGGGTTATGGTATTATGATTATGGTTAGGTTTAAGGTTAGGTTTAGTGTTAGGTTCAGGAAAGGGTTTAAGATAAGTGCTAGCATTAGGGTTTGGTTTAGGTTTAGTGTAATAAATAGAGATAGCATTAGGCTTAGGGTAAGTGTTAGAGTTAGGGTTACAATTAAATTTATTGTTATGCTAAGTGTTAGGATTTGGGTTTTCTTAAGTTGTAGAGTTATTTTAAGGGTTATATTTAGTGTTATGGTTAGGGCTAGACTTCGAGTTAGGGTTAGGGTTAGGGTTAGTGTTAGAGTAAGTTTTAAGATCAGGGTTAGTTTAAGTTTTAGGGTTATTTCAAGACTTAGTTTTGGGGTTAGGGTTATGTTAAATTTTAGGGTAAATATTAGGGTTAAAATTAGGGTTAAGTTTAGGTTTGGGGTTAGGATTATGGATAGGAATAAGGTTAGAATTAGGGTTGGGTTAGCGTTAGGGTAAGTGTTAGGTTTATGGTTAGGGTAACTGTTAGTGTCAGGTTTATGTTTAAGTTTAGGATTGGGGTTAAGGTTAGGGTAAGGGTTAGGTTATAAGGTTTGCTTTAAGTTTAAGGTCAATGATAGGCTTAAATTTGGAGTTAGCATTAGTTTTAGGGTTAGTGTTAGGGTTAGTGTTAGTGTTAGGGTTAGGATTAGGGATATGGTTAAGGTTATTGTTAGGGTTAGGTTTAGTATTAGGTTTAGGGAAAGGGTTAGGGTTACTGTTAGGGTAAGTGTTAGAGTTGTGTTAGAGTTATGGTTTTGGTTAGTGCAATGTTTATGATTGGGGATAGGGTTCTGGTTAGTTTTATGTTTAGAGTTAGTGTTTGGGTTAGGTTTAGGTTTTGGGTAATGCTTAGAGTTAGGATTAGGGTTAGGTTTAGGGTTAATGTTAGGTTAGAATAAGTTGAGGGTTATAGTTATGGTTAGGGTTAGGTTTGTGTTATAGTTAGGGTTCAGTTAGGTTTAAGGTAAGTGTTAGGGTTAATGTTAGGGTTAGGGTAAGTGTTAGTGTTTATGATACACTTAGTGTTTAGGTAAGGTTTAGGGTTAGGGTTAGAGTTATGATTAGATTTATTGTTACTGTTAACATTAGGATCTTGATGAGTGTTACGCTTACTCTTAGATTTAGGGTTAATTTCAGTGTTATGTTTAGTGTTAATGTAATGGGTAGGGTGAGTGTTATGATTATGATTAGGGTTAGGGTTAGGTTTAGGATTAGATTTAATTAGGGTTAGGTTTAGATTAGGGTTAGTGTTAAGGTTAGGGTTAGGGTTGGGATTATAGTTGGTGTTAGGGTTAGAGATAGGTTTACATAGGGTTAGTGTTAGGGCTAGTGTTTGTTTTAGTGATATAGTTGAGGTTAGTGTTAGGTTTAGGTTTAGGTTTAGGTTTAGGTTTAGTGTTAGTGGTAAGGTTAGGGTTAGGATTAGGGTTAGGGTTAGGTATAGCTTTAAGTTTAGTGTTAGTGTTAAGGTAATTTTTAGGTCTATCTTTAGTGTTAGGGTTAGGATTAGCCTTCGTTTCAGGATTAGGGTTAGGGTTAGTGTTAGGATTAGGGTTAGGTTTAGTTTTAGTCATATCATTAGTGTTAGGATTAGGAATAGTGTTAGGGTTAGGGATAGTTTATAGACAGTGTTACGGTTAGGTTTAAGGTTAGACTTAGTGTTACGTTTAGGGTTAAGATTATGGTTAGTGTTATGTTTTGGTATAGGGTTAGGTTTAGTTTAAAGGTAAGGGTTAATATAAGGGTTATGGTTAGGGTTAAGATTTGGGTTAGTGCTATGGTTAGGGTTTGGGTTAGGGTAGGGATTAGTGTTAGGGTTAAGATTAGGGTTTCTGTTACATTTAGGGTTAGGTATAGGTTTTTTGTTAGGTTTAGATTTTGGGTTAGCTTATGGTTAGTTTTAGGGTTAGATTTATATTTAGGTTTAGGGTTATTGTTGGGGTTAAGTTTAGGGTTTAAGTTAGTGTTAGGGTTAGGGTTACGTTTAGGTTTAGTGTTAGTTTTAGGTTTAGTGTTAAGGTTAGTGTTAGGTTTATGGTTAGGTTTAACCTTAGGTTTAGTATTAGTGTTAGGGTTAGGGTTATTTTAGGATTTGGGTTAGGGCTAGGGTTAGGTAAGGGTTAGGGATAGGGTTATATTAGGGTTAGGTAAGGGTTAGGTTTAGGGTAAGTGCAGGATTACTGTTAGGGTTAGAGTTATTGTTAGGTTAGTTGTTAGGGTTTGGGTTAGGTTTAGGTTTAGTGTTAACATTATTTTATGGTTATTTTAGTGTTAGGGTTAGGTTTAGTGTTAATGTTATGTTTAGGGTTAAGTTTAGTGTTAGGGTTAGGATTAGTGTTAGGTTTCATGTTATGTTTAGATTAGGCTTGTTTTAGGGTTATGTTTAGGGTTAGTGTTAGGCTTAGTGTTAGTTTTACAGTTAATTTTAGGGTTAAGTTTAGGGTTAGTGTTTGGTTAAAGTTTAGATTTAGGTTTAGGGTTACTGTTAGGGTTACAGTTACCTTTAGGGTTAGGGTTAGGTTGAATTTTAAGGTCAGGGTTATGGTTAGAGTTACGGTTAGCATTTTGGTTATCATAAGGATTAGGTTTTGGTTTAGGATTATGTTTAGAATAAGTTTTTAGGTTAGTGTTAAAATTATGGTTTGGGTAGGTTTTATGGTAGGTTTAATATTAAGGTTAGGTTTAGTGTTAGAGATAGGGTTAGAGTTAAGTTTACATTAGGGTTAGGGTTAAGGTTCATGTTAGGGTTAAGGTTAAGGATAATGTTAGGTTTCAGTTAGGATTAAGGTTATGGATACCATTAGTGTTAGGATTAGGGTTAGGATGAGAGTTAGGGTTAGGGTTCTGGTTAAGGTAATGGTTATTGTTAGCTTTAGGGTTAATGTGAGGCTTAGGTAAGGATTAGGATTAATGTTAGGGTTAGGGTGGTATTTGGGATTAGGGTTAAATTTAGGGGTAGAGTTAGGGTTAATTTTAGGTTTAAGGTTAAGGTTAGGATTTATGATAGGGTTAGTTTAGGTTTAGGGTTATGGTTAGTGTTAGTGTTAGGGTTAGGGTTAATGTTAGGGTTAGGATTAGGTTTAGGTTTAGGGTTAGTGTTAGTGTTAGGGTTAGAGTTACAGTTACGGTTCAGTTTAGTGTTAGGTTTAGGTTTAGGTTTCCTTTAACTATTAGGGTTATGATTAGTTTTAGATTTAGGGTTATGTTAATTTTTTTAGGATTATGTTTATTATTAGGGTTAATGGAAGCTTTAAGGTTAGTGTAAGTGTTAATGTTAGGGTTATTATTAGGGGTATGGTTAGGGTTCATGTCAGTGTTAGGTTTAGGGTAAATGTTAGGTTTAGGTTTAGGTCTAGAGTTAGTGTGTTTTTTTTTTTAGGGTTAGGTTTAGGGATAGTGTTAGGTTAGGGATAGATTTAGGGTTAGTTTTATGGTTAGGCCTGGGTTTGGGTTAGAATTAGGGTTCGGGTTATGTTTAAAATTAGTTTTAGGGTTAAGGTTATGGTGAGCTTTAGAGTTAGTGTAAGTGCTAGGGTTAGATTTCAAAGTGTTAGGTATAGGGTTCGTGTTAGCGTGAGTGTTAGGGTTAGTGTTAGGGATAGAATTAGGTTTTTGGTTAGCTTTTTTTGTTAGTGTTAGGGTTAGGTTTAGGGATAGTGTTAGGGTTATGGATAGGTTTAGGGTTAGGGTTACGGTTAGGGTTAGGGTTACTGTGATGATTAGTGTTACGGTTAGTGATGGGGTAGTTCTACAGTTAGGATTAGGTTTATGGTTAGGGTTAGTTTTAGGGTTAGAATTAGGGTTAGCATTTGGGTTAGGTTTAGGGTTAGGTTTAGAGTTAGATTTAGGGTTAGAGTTAGTGATAATATTAGTGTTATGTTCAGGGATATGTTTTGTGTTAGGGTAAGTGTTAGATTTATGGTTTATGTTAGGGTTAGTGATAGGATTAGGGTTAGGGTTATGGTTAAAATTAGAGTTAGAATGATGTTTAGGATAAGGTTTATGATTACGGGTAAGGTAGGTTTAGTCTTAATGTTAGGATTAGTTTTAGGGTTAGGGTTAGTGTTTTTGTTAGGGTTAGGGTTAGTGTGAAGTTTAGGGTTAGGTTTAGTTTTAGTGTATGTGTTAGTGTTAGGGTTAGGGTTAAAGTTAGGGAGAGTGTTAGGGTTAGGGATATGTTTAGGGTTTATTAGGGTAAGAGTTAGGGCTAGAAAAAAGTGTTATTGTAAGGTTTGGTTTTGGTTACTGGTAGGGTTAGGGTTAGTGTTAAGGTGAGTTTTTGGGTTAGGTTTAGGGTAAGGATTCGATTTAGGGATAAGGTTAGTTTTAGAATTAGTGATATGGTTGAGTTATGGTTAGTGTTAGGTTAGTGTTAGGGTAAGAATTATGGTTTGTGTTATGTAAGGTTTAGTTTTAGATTTCTCTAAGGGTTAGGTTTAAAAGATATGTTTAGTGTTATGGTTAGGATTAGGATTAACGTTAAGTTTATGATTATGATTTGGTTTAGGATTAGTGTTTGGTTTAATGTTATACATAGTTTTAGGGATAGTGTTAGTGTTAGAATTAGGGTTAGTGTTACTATTAGGGTTAAGATTAGGAAGAGGGTTAGAGTGAGGGATAGGGTTAGGGTTAGGGTTATTTCTATGGTTACAGGTAGGTTAGGAATAGGGTTAGGGTTGTGGTTAGTGTTAATGTTAGTGTTAAGGTTAGGGTTAGGTTTAGGGTTAGGTTTAGTAACAAAGTTAGTGTTGGGGTTAGAGTTAGTGTTAGGTTATTTTTAGTGTTAGTGTTAGGGTTAGTGTTTGTGTTAGGGTTAGGGTTACATTTAGGTATGGGTTAGGGTTTGTTTTAGATTATGGTTATGGTTATATTTTGCTGTAGGTTTTGTGTTAGTTTTATGGTTAGGATTAGTATTATGGTAACGTTAGTTTTAGGGTTAGGGTAAGGGATATTGTTAGCGTTAGGGTTATTGTTACATTTAGGATTATGGTTAGGTTTAGGATTAGTTTTGGGTTAGTATTATACTTAGATTTAAGGTTAATGTGGGGTTAGAGTTATGGTTAGTTTTACAGTTAGGGTTAGGTTTATGGTAAGGTTTAGTGTTAATGTTAGGTTAGGGTTTTGATTAGGGTTAGATTAGGTGTTAGGTTTAGATAGAGAGTTAGATTTAGGGTTATTGTTAAGATTAGGTTTAGTTTAGGTTTAGGATTAAGGTTAGAGTTTAAGTTAGGGTTAGGGTTTGTGTGAGGGTTAGTTTTATGGTTTATGTCAGGTTTAGGTTTAGGCTTAGAATTAGGGTTCAGGTTAATGATAGTGTAAGGTTTAGATTTAGTGTTAGGGTTAGTTTATGGTTAGCATTATTATTAGGAGTAGGTTCAGGGTTGGGTTCAGGTTTCACGATAGAATTAGGGTTAGTATTAGTGATAATTTAGGGATAAGGTTAGATTTAGTGTTAGTGATAGGGTTAGGATTAGGGTTAATTTTAGGGTTAGAGTTAGTGTTATGGTTAGGATTAGGTTTAGGTTTAGGGTTAGGGTTATTGTTAGGTTTAGGTTTAGGGTAAGTGTTAAGGTAAGGTTTAGGGTAAGTGTTAGGGTAAAGTTCAATGTTAGGGTTAGGGTTATGGTTAAAATGAGTGTTAGTGTAGATTTAGTGTTAGGGTTAGGGTTAGTGTTAGTGTTAGGGTTAGGGTTAGGATTTGTCTTAGGCTACAGTTAGGATTATGTTTAAGGTTCCAGTTATAGTTAGGATTAAGGTTAGGGTTAGGTTTAGGGTTAGAATTAGGTGAGTTAATGTTCAAAATAGGGTTAGGGTTAGGATTAGTGTAAGGGTTACATTTAGGATTAGGTTTAGGTTCATATTAGGGTTAGGTTTAGGGTCCATGCTAGGGTTAAGGTTAGAGTTAGTGTTAGCTTTAGTTTTAAAGTTAGGCTTAGAGTTAGGGTTAGTGTTAGTGTTAGGATTAGGGTTATAGTTAGGTTTAAGTTTAGTGTTAAGATTAGTTTAGTTTTAGGGTTAGCTTTTGGTTAGAATTTACGTGAGGGTTATAGTTAGGCTCAGGATTAGGGTTATTGTTAGGTTTAGTGTTAGGGTGAGGGTTAGGGTTAGTTTTAGGCTTAGGGTTAGGGTTAAAGTTAAAGTTAGTGTTAGTGTTAGGGTTAGGGTTAGGTTTAGGGTTAGGGTTAGGTTTAGGGTTAGCGTTAGATTTAGGGTTAGTATTTGTCTTAGGGTTACAGTTAGGATTATGTTTAAGGTCCGGTTATTTTTAGGATTAGGGTTAGGGTTAGGTTTAGAATTAGGCGAGTTAGGGTGCAAGATAGGGTTAGTGTTAGTATTAGTGTTAGGATTAAGTTAAGGTTAGGGTTAGGGTTAAGTTTAGGGATCATTTTAGGGTTAAATTTAGGGTTAGTGTTAGCTTTAGTTTCAAAGTTAGATTTGAGTTAGGGTTATTGTAAGAATTAGAGTTAGGGTTATATTTAGGTTTAGAGTTAGTGTTGAGATTAAGGTTACATTTACGGTTAGTTTACGATTAGAATTACAGTGAGGGTTATAGTTAGGCTCAGGATTAAGTTTATTGTTAGCGTTAGTGGTAGGGTTAAGATTATTGTCAGTTTTATGTTTAGGGTTAGGCTTAGAGTGAAATTTAGGGTTAGGTTTGGGTTTGGTTTGCTATTAGGGTTCGATTTAGGGTTAGGTTTATGGTTTGTGTTAGTATTAGGGTTTATTTAGTTTTAGGTTATGGTTAGGGTTAGGGTTAGAGTTAGGGTAAAATATAGTTTAAGGTTAGGGTTAAGTTTATAGTTAGTATTAGTTTTAGGGATAGTGTTAGGGTTAGTGTTCGGGTTAGGGCTTAGATTAGTGTTAGCCCTAGGGTTAGGGTTTGTGTTGGGGTTACAGTTAGATTTATGGTTAGGGTAAGGATAAATGTTAGGAAAACTGTTAGAGTTAGGTTTAGGGTTAGGTTTAGGTTAGGGTTAGGGTTACGATTAGGGTTAGTGTTAGGGTTGGGGTAAGGGTTAGAATTAAGATTAGTGTTTGTGTTAGGTTTAAGGTTGGTGTTAAATTAGGGTAAGGGTTAGATATATGGTTCATGTTAAAATTAAAATTAGGGTTCATTTTAGGTTTAGAGTTAGGGTTAGTGTTAGGGTTAGGGTTAGGGTCAGGGTTACATTTAGTGTTAGGGTTAGAATTAGGCTTAGGGTTAGGATAAGGTTTAATGTTAAGTTTAGTGTTACGGTTAGGGTTAGAATTTGGGTTAAATTAGGGTTAGGGGTAGATTTAAGGTTCGTGTTAGGATTAAGCTTAGGTTTTTTGTTAGGTTTAGGTTTAGCGTAAGGGTTAGGGCTAGGATTAGTGTTAGGGTAAGTTTAGGGTAATGGTTATAATTAGTGTTAGTGTTACGGTTAGGGTTCGTGTTAGGATTAGGGTTAGGGTTAGTGTTACAGTTAGGTTTAGGGTTAAGTTGAGTGTTCGGGTTTGAGTTATATTTAGTGTTAGGGTAAGGGTTAGGGATAAAATTAGGGTTATGGTTAGTGTAATAATTTAGATAAGTTTTAGGGTTAGGTTAGTGTTTTGTTTAGGGTTAGTGTTAAGTTTAGGGTTAGGGTTAGAGTGAGGCCTATAGTTAGTTTCAGGGTGATAACTTTATGCTTAGGAATAGGGTTGTGGTTAAGGTTAGGGTTAGGGTTAGGTTAAGGGTAGTGTTTAATTTTGGGTTAGTGTTAGGGATATGGTTATGGTTAGTGTTATGAAGAGGGTTAATGGTAGGATTGTGTTCGGGTTAGGATTAGGGTTAGAGTTTGTGTTAGGCATAGGATTAGGGTTAGTGTTAGGTTTTGGTTTAGGGTGAGGTTTAGAGTTAGGATTAGGGTTATTGTTAGTGTGAGTTTTAGGTTACTGTTATGGTTAGAATTAGGGTTACAGTTTGGTTTAGGTTTAGGATTATGTTAAATGTTACGGTTATGTTTAGGGTTAGGTTAGGGTTAGAGTTAGGGTTAGTGTTAGGGTTCGTGTTAGGGTTAGTGTTCAGGTTACAGTTAAGATTAGAGTTAGGGTTAGAATTAGCATTAGTGTTTGGGTTTGGGTTATACTTAGGTTTAGGGTTAGTGTTACTATTTGAATTAGGGTTAGTATTAGGTTTAGCATTAGGGTTAGGAAGCGGATTAGCATTAGGTTTCGGGTGAGGGTTTGGGTTAGGGTTAGGTAAGGGTTTGGTTCAGGGTTAGGTTAGGTATAGGGTTATGGTTTGGATTATGGTTAGTGTTATTATTAGGGTTATGCTTAGGGTTAGGGTTATATTAGGGTTAGGGTCAGGGTGAGGGTTAGGGTTAGGATCCAAGTTAGCTTTAGGGTTATTGTTAGAGTTACGGTTAGTGTTATGTTTAGGTAAGCATTAGGTATAGGGTTAGGGTTATGGTTAGGATCAGCGTTAGGTTTTAAGTTAGGGTGAGGGTTAAACTTAGGGTTAGTTTTAGCTTTAGGGCTACTTTAGATTTAGTGTTAGCATTAGGGTTATCATTTGTGATAGGGATAGGATTAGGTTTATGGTTTTTGTTATGGTTAGTTTTAGGGATAGTTTTATGGTTATAATTAGGTGTAGAGTGAGGCATAGGGTTAGTTTTAGGGTTAGAGTTAGGGTTAGAGTTATTATTTGGATTAAGGTTAGGGTTACTGTTAGGCTTAGGGTATAGTTAAGGTTAATGTTAGTGTTAGGTTCAGGGTTAGGGTTAGTGTTGGGGTAAGGTTTAGTGTTAAGTTTTGGGTTTGAATTAGTTTTAGGTTTAGAGTTAGGGTTAGGGTTCGGGTTATGAAATCTTTAGCATTAGGGTTAGTGTTAAGGTTTGGGTTTGGGTTATTGTTAGGGTTAGGATTAAGTTTACTTTAGGGTTTTGGTTAGAGTTGGGGTTAGGGTTGGATTAGTGGTAGAATTAGGGTTAGGGTTAGGTTTATGTTTAATGTTACATTATATTTAGATTTAGGGTTGTTGTTATGGTTAGGGTAATGTTATTTTAAATGTTAGGGTTAGGGATGGGGTTAGTGTTAGGCTTAGGGTGAGGGTTAGGGTTAGGGTTTGAGTTAGGGTTAGGGTTAGTGTTCACGATAGGTTAAGTTTACTTTTGGATTAGGATTAGGGTTAGGGATAGGGTTAGGGTTAAGTTTAGGGTTAGTATTAGGATAACATTAGGTTTATTGTTAGGTTAATTTTTGGGGTTAGAATTAGATCTACAGTTGGAGTTCGTGTTATGGTTAGGGTTCGTATTAGAGTTAGTGTTAGGATTAGGGTAAGGGTTAGTTTTAGGATTAGGGTTAGTTAATCCTAAAGGATTAGTATTAGGTTTAGGGTTATGACCTGTGTTAGCGTAAGTGTTATGGATAGAGTTTGTTTTAGGGTTAAAGTTAGATTTAGGCATTGGTTTATGTTTAGTAAGAGGGTTAAAGTGATGCATAGGCTTAGTTTAGGGTTCGTTTTATGGTAATGAGGAAGTTATGGTTAGTGTTAGGGTTAGGGTTAAGGTTAGGGTTAGGGATAGGGTTGGGATTAGGTTTAGGTTTAGGGTTAGGGTTAAAATTAGGAAACAGTTAGGGTTAGTGTTATGTTATGGTTAGGGTTATGTTTTGAGTTAGGATTAGTTTAAGGTTAGTGTTAGGGTTAGGTTTATGGTTAAGTTTAAGTTCAGTGTTAGGGTTAGTTTTATGGTAGGGTTAATTTTCAGTTTAGTGTTAGTGTTAGGGTTAAGGTAAGAGTTAGGATTAGGGTTAGAGTTAGTGTTAGAATTAGAATTTGTGTTAGGGTTTGGGTTACGGTGAGTGTTATTAGTGTTAGGGTTAGGCTTTGGGTTAGGGTTAGGTTTGTGTTAGGGTTAGGATTAGGGTTAATTATACTGTTAGGGTTAGGGATAGGTTTAGAGTTAGTGTTAGTGTTAGGGTTAGGGTTAGGTTTAGGGTTAGGTTTATGTTCAGTGTTTGTATTAGGGTTATGGTTAGATTTAGTGTCAGGGTAAGGGTTAGGTTTATGGTTAGTGTTAGGTATAGTATTAGGTCAGTGTTAGGGTTAGGGTTAGTTAGGTTTAAGGTTAGGGTTTGTGTTAGGGTTTGCTTTAATGTCAGGATTAGGGTAATTTTTAGGGTTACTGATAAGATTTGGTTTATATTTAGGGTTAGAATTAGGGTTAGGTATAGTGTTATGATTATGATTAGGTTTAGTGATAGAGTTAATGTTAGTGTTAGGGTTAGAGGTAGAGTTAGGTTTCTTTTTAATGTTAGGGTTAGGGTTATGGTTAGGATTAGGTTTAGTGTTAGGTTTGGGGTTATGTTAGGATTAGGGTTAGTGTTAGTTTGAGGGTTATATTTAGGGTTAGAATTAGTGATAGGATTAGGTTTGGGTTTAGGTTTATTGTTAGGGTTTTGGTTAGGATTTGGGTTAGTGTTACAGTTAGTGTTTGTGTTAGGGTTAGTGTTGGGTTTAGTTTTAGTGTAAGTGTTAGGCTTAGGGTTAGACTTCGGGTTTGTGTTAGAGTTAGGATTATGTCTTGGATTAGGGTTAAGATTAGGGTTAGGTTTAGGGTTAGTTTTAGTTTGGGGTTTGGGGTTAAGTTTAAGCATCATGTTAGGGTTAAGTTAAGGGTTAGGATTAGGGTTAGGCTTAGTTTTAGGTTTAGAATTAGTGTTCAGGTTAGAGTTAGGCTTATGGGTATTGTTCGCTTTAGGTTTAAGGTTAGGGTGAGGGATAGAGTTAGAGTTAGGTTTAGTGTCAGGTTTTGTGTTAAGGTTAGGGTTGGTTAGGGTTTATTATAGTGTTAGGTTTAGGGATAGGTTTAGAGTTAGTGTTAGGCTTGGAGTTAGGTTTAGAATTAGTCTTATGATTAGTGTTATGGTTAGGGTTAAGTTTAATAATAGGGTTAGGATTAGGGTTGAGTTTAGTTTTAGGGTAAGGGTTAGGGTTTGGGTTCGTGCTAAGATTAGGGTTAGTGTTAGGTTTAGGTTTAGGGTTTGAATTAGGATTACGGTTAATATTATTGCTAGGGTTAGTGTTACAGTTAGGATAAGGAGAGGGTTAGGGTTAATGTTAGTGTTAAATTTTGTGTTAAGTTTAGTTTTAGGATTAAGTTTTGGGTAAGGGTTAGTGTTAGAATTAGGGATAGGTTTAGGTTATGGTTAGGGTTTGTGTTAGGGTTAAGGTTAAATTTAGGGTTAATGTTAGGGTTAAGGTAATATTTAGGATTAGGTTTAGGGATACTGTTAGTGTTAGGGTTAGTGTTATGGTTAGTGTTAGTGTTAGAGGTATGGATATGGTGAGTATTATGGTTAGGTTTAGGGTAATGTTTATGTTTGTGTTAGTGTTTGTGTTAGGGTTAGTTTTAGGTTTAATTATAGTGTTAGGGTTAGGGATAGGTTTAGAGTTAATGTTAGTGTCAGGTTTAGAGTTAGTGTTAGTGTTAGGTTTAGGGTTAGTGTTAGGTAAGGGTAAGGTTTAGGGTTAGGTTTTAGGTTTCGTGTTAGTGTTAGTGTTAGGGTTAGGATTAGAGTTTGGTTTAGTGTTAGGAATAGTGTTAGAATTTGTATTAGGCTTAACTTTAGGGGTAGTGTTTCATTAGGGTTAGGGTTAGTGTTAGGGTAACGGTAAAGTTTAGAGTTAGAGTTATTGTTATGGTTAGTGGTAGGGTTAGGGTTAGTCTTAGGGTTATTTTTAGGGTTAGGTTTAGGTTTAGGGTTAATGTTAATGTTAGGGTTAGAAGTAGGGTTATGGTTAGGGTTAGGGTAAGTGTTTGTGTTAGTATTAGGGTTAGGGTTGGTTTTAGGGTTTGTGTCAGGTTTAGGTCTGGAGTTAGCATTAGTGTTACAGTTAGGAGTAGGTTTGGGGTTAGGGTTAGGTTTAGGGATAAGTTTAGGGTTAAAATTAGTGTTAGGTTTAGGGTTAGTGTTTTTGTTAGTGTTAGGGATAGAGTGAGAATTTGTGTTAGGTTTATGGTTTGACTGAGTGTAAGGGTTAAAGTTAGGATTAGGGTCAGGGTTTGGATTAGGGTTAGTGTTAGGATTACAGTTAGTTTTAGGGTTAGTGTTAGGGTTAGGGTTAGGGTGTGTTTTAGGGATAGGGTTAGTTTTAGAATAGGATTACATGTAGGATTAGGGTTAGGGTTACAGTTAGTGTTAGTGTTTGGGTTTACACTAGGATTAGAGATCAGGTTAGTTTTAGGGATAGTGTTAGGTTTGGATTAGGGTAATGTTAGGGTTAGGGTTAGAGTTTGTGTTAGGGTTAGTGTTAAGGTTAGGGTTAGTGTAGGGATAGGGTTAGAGTTTGTGTTAGGGTTAGGGTTTGGTTTAGGATTAGTATTAGGGCTAGGGTTAGGGTTAGGTTTATGGTTTGTGTTAGGGATAAGATTTTGGTTTATATTAGGTTTAAATTTAGGGTTAGGGTTATGATTAGGTTTAGTGTTAGTGTTGGGGTTAGGGTTAGAAATAGTTTAGTTAGAGTTACATTGAGGTTTATGTTATGGTAAGGGTTAGGATTAATGTTAAGATTAGGGTTAAGTATAGGGTTAGCGTTAGGGTTAGTTTAAGCGTTAATGTTAGGTTTTTCTTAGGACTAGTTTTAGTGACAGGGTTAGGGTTAGTGTTAGCGTTAGGGTTTGGGTCAAGGTTAGAGTTATGGTTAGGGTAAATATTATGGTTAGAGTTTCACTTAGGTTTATGGTTAGGTATAATTTTAGGTTTGATAATAGGTTTAAGGTTAGTGTGAGGTTTAGGTTAGATTTATGGTTAGAGTTATGGTTGTGGTTAGCGTTAGGTTTAGGGTTAGTGTTAGGATTAGTGTTAGGTTTAGTGTTAGGGAACGGATTAGTGTTAGGATTAGTGTTAGAATTAAGTTAGGGTTTCATTTAGGGTTTGGGTATGGGTTAGGTTTAGGGCTAGGATTAAGGTTAAAATTAGGTTTTGGGTTAGGGTTAGTGTTAGTGTTAAACTTTGCATTAGAGTTAGTGTTAGGTTTAGTGTTAGAGTTAGGTTTATGGTTACAGATAATGTGTTAGGGTTGGGGTTAGAGATAAATTTAGGATTAATTTTAGGGTTATGGTTAGGGTTATGTTTATGGTAAGGGTTAGTGTTATAGTTAAGTTTAGGGTTCATGTTAGGGTTAAGTTTAGCGTGAGTATTAGTGTTAGGGTTAGGTTTAGGTTTTGTGTTAGTGTATGGGTTAGGGTTAAGGTTAGGGTTAGTGTTAGTGTTAGTGTTATGGAAAGTGTTAGGGTTAGAGTTAAGTTTTCTGCTAGGGGTAGAGTTAGGGTTCGGATTTGGGTTAGATTTAAGTTTAGGCTTAGGCTTAGGGTTAGTTTTAGGTTTAGAGTTATGGTTAGCATTAGAGTTAGTGTTAGTTTTTTGATTAGGGTTAGGTTTGTTGTTAGCATTAGGGTTAGGGTTAGGGTTAGGGTTAAATTTATTGTTTGGGTTAGGGTAAGGTTGAGGGTTAGGTAGAGTTTAGGGTTAGGTTTACTATTAGGTTTACGGTTAGCATTAGGGTTAGTGTTAGGGTTAGGCTTTGGTTTAAATTTAGGGTTAGAATTAGTGATAGCATTAGTGTTAGGGTTTGTGTTAGGTTTAGGTTTAGTGTTAGGGTTAGCATTACATTTAGGATTAGGGTTAGTGTTAGAATTACTGTTAGGGTTACTGTTAGGGTTAGGGTTAGGTTTCGTGTTAGGTTTAGGGTTGTGTTAGTGTTAAGGTTAGGTTTAGGGTCAGTGTTATGGTTAGTGTTAGTGTTAGAGTTAAAGTTAGGGTTAGTGTTAGGGTTAGACATAATATTTGTTTAGGGTTAGGGTTAGGTTTAGGATTAGTGTTAGTGTTATGGTTAGGGTTATAATTAGGTTTAGGTTTGGCTTACGTGTTAGAGTTAGTGTTAGGGTTACCTTTAGTGTTAGTGTTAGGGTAAGGTTATGGTTAGGGATAGGGATAGGGTTAGTGTTAAGTTTAGTTTTATTCTTAGGGTTAGGTTTAGGATTAGTGTTTCTTTTATGATTTGGGTTACTGTTAATGTTAGGGTTAGTGTTCGAGTTGGTATTGTGGTTACTATTAGCATTAGGTTGGGGTAAAATTTGGCGTTAGAAGTAGGGTTAGTGGTAGGGTTATTGTTAGTGTTTGTGTTAGTTTTAGGGTTAAGGTTGGACTTAGGTTTTGTATTAGGTTTAGGATTAAATTTAGGGTTAGGTTTACAGTTAGAATTAAGGTTAGGTTTAGGGTTAGGATTAGAGTTATGGTTAGCATTAGCTTGAGTATTAGAATTAGGCTTAGAGTTAGGTTTAGGGTTAGGTTCATGGTTAAGTTTAGGTTTAGTGTTAGGTTTAGGGTAAGGGTTAGGGTTAGGATTAGTGTTCGGTTTAGGGTTAGTGTTTGTGTTAGTGTTAGGGTTAGGGTTAGACTTAGAATTTTTGTTAGGTTTAGGTTTAGAGTTAGTGTTATCGTTAAAGTTAGGATTAGGATTGGGTTTTCATTAGGGTGAGTGTTAGGTTAGGGTTAGTTTTAGGGTTAGTGTTAGGGTTTGGGTTACGGTGTGTGTTAGGGTTAGTGTTAGAATATGGTTAAGTGAAGTTTATATTTAGTGTTAGGGTTTGTGGTTGTGTTCAGGTATGCACTAGTGTTAATGATAGGTTTAGATTTAGGATTAGTGTTAGGGTTGGGCTAGGGTTAGAGTTTGTGTTAGGTTTAGTGTTAGGGTTAGGGTTATAGTTTGTGTTATTGTTGGTGTTAGGATTTGGGGCATGTTTAGGATTAGTGTTAAGGTTAGAGTTAAGTTTAGGATTAGTGTTAGTGTTAGGGTTTTGTTTAGTATTAGAAATAGTTTAATTAGGAATAAGTTGAGATATATTGTTAGGGTTAGGGTTAATGTTATAATTAGGATTAAGTTTAGGGATAGGGTTTGCATTAGGGTTATGTTAAAGTTTAGTGTTAAAGTTAGCGTTACGGTTAGAGTGATGTTTAGCTTTATGGTTAATGTTTGGTTATGTTAGTATTAGAGTTAAGGTTGTGGTTAGGGTTAGGATTATCGTTAGGGTTATTGTTATGGGTAGATTTAGTGTCAGGTTACTGTTTGGGTAAGGGTTATGTTTAGGTTAGTGTTAGGTTTAGTGTTAGAATTAGCGTTAGTGTTTGTTTTAGGGTTAGGGTTTGGGTTGAGGTTAAGGTTAATGTTAGGGTTTGTGTTAGGTTTACGGATAGTGTTAGAGTTATGTTTACAAAAATGATTAATGTTAGGTTTATGGTTATTTTTGGGTTTAGTGTTAGGTTTGTGTTACGGTTAGGGTCGTGTTAGGGTTAGGCTTAGGTTTAGGATTAGTGTTAGGGTTAGTGTTAAGGATAGTGTTAGAAATAGTGTTACATTTAGGAATAAGTTTAGGTTTATATTTGGGTTAGGGTTATTGTAGTATTAAGTTTAGGTTTAGGGTTAGGGTTAGGGTTAGTGATAGTTTTATGGTTGGTTTAGGGTTAGTATTAGTTTTAGTGTTAGGTTTAGGGTTTTTGTTAAGGTTTTTTGTTAAGGTTGGGATTAGGTTTATGGTAATTGTTAGTGTTAGTGTTAGGGTTAGGGTGATGTTTATCGTTAGGGTTATTGTTAAGGTTAGGCTTAGTGTTAGGGTTATGAATAGGGTTATGCTTAGTGTTAGGTATACTTAAAAAAAAACTTCAGAAATTATTGTTTCCTCAAAACATTACATTGATCTTGACATATAATATATCATACATTTGTTTCAAATGGGGTATGAATTCTTATTTTTCCCCTTGTACAGATTGCAAGATCACATTGATTTTACAGCCACATTATACACAATGCCAAACAAATGTCTGTTTTATTTCTCTGCCCCTCCTATCCCCTTCCTATTCACCTCCCCTCCCCTCCCATCCCCTCCCTCTACCCCATCTACCATAACTCATTTCTCTCACTCTCTCTTAGTTTTTTTCCTCCCCTTCCCCTCACATCCTCTTATATGTATTTTTGTATAACATTGCGAGCCTCCTTCCCTCTTCCATGCAATTCCCCCTCTCTCTCCCATTCCCCACCTCTTGTCCCTATTTAATGGTAATCTTCTTCTCATGCTCTTCCTCCATGCTCTGTTTTGAGTTGCCCACTTTATATCAAAGAAAAATATGCAGCATTTGTTTCTAATGGATTGGCTGACTTCACTTTGCAGAATCTGCACTAATGCCATCCATTTTCCTGCAAATGCCATGATTTTGTTGTTTTTATTGCTGAGAAATATTTCATTGTGTATATCTGCCACTTTTTTAGTCCATTCATCTATTGAAGGGCATCTAGGTTGGTTCCATAATCTAGCTATTGTAAGCTGTGCTGCTATGAACATTGATGATGCTGTATCACTGTAGTATGCTCTTTTTAGGTCTTTTGGAAATAGTCCAAGAAGGGGAATAGCTGGGTTGAATGGTGGTTCCATTCCCAGCTTTCCGAGGATTCTCCATACTGATTTCCAAATTGGTAGCACCAGTTTGCAGTCCCAACAGCTGTGCACAAGTGTACCCTTTTCCCCACATCCTCGTCAACACTTGTTGTTGTTTGACTTCATATTTGCTGCCTTTCTTACTGGTCGAGATTGTACCTTAGAGTGGTTTAGATTTTAATTTCTCTGATTGCTAGAAATGGTGAGAATTTTTTCATGTATTTGCTGATTGATTGTATATCCTCCTCTGAAAAGTGTCTGTTAAAATCCTTGGCCCATAAGTTGATTGGGTTGTTTGATTTCTTATTATTTAATTTTTTGAGTTCTTTGTATACTCTGTAGATTAAGGCTCTATCTGAAGTGTGAGGGGTAAATTTTTTTTTCTCAGGATGTAGGCTCCCTATTTCCCTCTCTTATTGTTTCTCTTGCTGAGGAAAAACTTTTTAGTTTGAGTAAGTACCATTTATTTATTCTTGATTTTAACTCTTGAGCTACACGTGTCCTATTAAGGAATTTGGAGCCTGCCCTCATGATGTACAGATTAGAGCCAACTTTTACTTCTATTAGATGCAGAGTTTCTGGTTTGATTCCTAGCTCCTTAATTAATTTTGAGTTAACTTTTGTACCTGGTGAGAGACAGGGATTCAATTTCACTTTGTTGCATATGGCTTTCCAGTCCTCCCAGCACCATTTGTTAAAGATGCTATCCTTTCTCCATTGCATGCTTTTTTTACCTTTGTCTAATATAAGGTAGTTGAAATTTTATGGATTGGTTTCTGTGTCCTCTATTCTGTACCATTGCTCTACCCGCCTGTTTTGGTACCAGTGCCATGCTGTTTTTGTTACTATTGCTCTGTAATATAGTTTAAAATCTGGTGTCGCTATACCGCCAGATTCAGTCTTCCAGCTTAAGATTGTTTTTGCTATTCTGGGTCTCCTATTTTACCAGAAGAATTTCATGATTGTTTTTTTTTTTTTTTTTAATTTCTGTGAGAAATACCATTGGAATTTTAATTGGCATTGCATTAAACCTGTAGAGAACTTTTGGTAGTGTCGCCATTTTAATGATATTAGTTCTGACTATCCATGAACATGGTATATTTTTCCATCTTCTAAGGTCTTCTTCTATTTCTCTCTTTAGGGTTCTGTAGTTTTCATTGTATAGGTCTTTCACCTTTTTATTAGGTTGATTCCCAAGTATTTCATTTTTTTTTTTGAGGATATTGTAAATGGGCTGGTTGTCTTCATTTCCATTTCAGTGGATTTGTCACTGATATACAGGAATGCCTTTGATTTATGCATGTTGATTTTATATCCTGCCACTTTGCTGAATTCATTTACTAGCTCCAGAAGTTTCTGGGTAGAACATTTGGGTCTGCTAGGTATAGGATCATGTCTTCTGCAAACAGTGCTAATTTAAGTTCCTCTTTTCCTATCTTTATGCCTTTAGTTTCTTTTGTCTGTCTAATTGCTCTGGCCAGTGTTTCCAGAATTACGTTGAATAGAAGTGGTGAGAGAGGTCATCCCTGTCTTGTTCCAGATTTTAGAGAGAATACCTTCAATTTTTCTCCATTTAGAATGATGTTTGCCTGAGGCTTAGCATAGATAGCTTTTACAATGTTGAGATAAGTTCCTGTTATCCCTATTTTTCTAGTGTTTTGAACATAAAGGATGCTGAACTTTGTCAAATGCTTTCTCTGAGTCTATAAAGATGATCATATGGTTCTTATCATTAAGTCTATTGATGTGTGAATAACATTTATTTTCATATGTTGAACCAGCTTTGTAGGCCAGGTATGAATCCTACTTGATCATGGTGCACAATATTTTTGGTATGTTTTTGTATCCGATTTGCCATAATTTTATTGAGGATTTTTGCATCTATGCTCATTAGAGATATTGGTCTGTAATATTCTTTCTTTGAAGTATCTTTGGTTTCAGAATCAGGGTGATGTTAGCCTCATAAAATGAATTAGGAAGAGCTCCAACTTTTTCTATTTCCTGAAATATCTTGAAAAGTATTGGTATTAGTTCTTCTTTAAAGGTTTTGTAAAACTCTACTGTATACCCATCTGGTCCTGGGCTTTTCTTGATTGGTAGTCTTTTGATGGCTTCTCCTGTGTCCTCCTTTGATATTGGTGTGTTTAAGTTGTGTGTATACCCTTGACTCAATCTGGGTAAATTATATGACTTAAGAAATTTATTGATGTCTTCACTATCCATATTTTATCGGAATATAAGTTTTCAATATAATTTCTGATTATCTTCTCTATTTCTGTGGTGTCTGTTGTGATATTGCCTTTTTCATCACATATGCTGGTAATTTGAGTTCTCTCTCTTCTTCTCTTCATTAGCCTGGCTAAGGGTCTGTGGATCTTATTTATTTTTTCAAAGAACCAACTTTTAGTTTTGTCCATTTTTTCAATGGTTTCTTTTGTTTCAATTTCATTGATTTCAGCTCTGATTTTAATTATTTCTTGTCTTCTACTACATATGCTGTTGTTTTGCTTTTCTTTTTCTAGGGTTTTGAGATGGAGTGTGAGATCAATTATTATTTTTTTTTCTTTTTTTGTGCGGAATGAACTCCAAGCACTAAATTTTCCTCTTAAAACTGCTTTCATTGTGTCCCATAGAATCCGGTGTGTTTTCACTTATCTCTAAGATTTTTTTTTTATTTCCTCCTTTATGTCTTTTGTAACCCATTGATCATTCAGTAACATATAACCTGTTTGGGATAGATTTAAAGTTAGGATTAGGAATAGGGTTAGGGTTATTATTTTTATAAATATTAGGTTTAGGGTTAGAATTACAAATAAGTTTTCTGTTAGATAAAGTATAGGGTTAGAGATAGCATTAGTGTTAGGGGTATGTATAGGGTTAGGGTTAGTGTTATGGTTAGGGTTAGTGTTAGGGTTAGAATTAGTGTTAGGGTTATGGTTAGAGTTAGTGTTAGGTTTAGGGTTAGTGTTAGGGTTAGTGATAGGGTAAGTTTTCGGGTTAGGGTTAGTGTTAGTGTTAGTATTAGGGATATGTTTACGGTTAGGTAAGGGTTAGGGTTAGGATTGGGTTAGGGTTTGGGTTAGGGTTTGTGTTAGGGTAAGAGTTAGGTTTAGGATTTGGGTTAGGGTTGGTGTTAGGGTTAGGGTTATGGTTAGGGTTAGGATTAGGGTTACGGTTATGTGTAGATTTAGGGTTAGGTTTAGTGTTGGGTTTAGTGTTAGGGTTAGGTTAAAAATTAGTGTTAGGGTTAGCGTTAGGGTTAGGGTAAGTTATAGGGTTAGTGTTAGTTTTAGGGTTAGTTACTTATTTTAGCATTAGTGTTACAGTTAGGGTTAGGTTTAGAGTAATTGTAAGGGTTACGTTTAGGTTTAGTGTTAGGGTTAAGTTTAGTGTTTGTGTTAAGATTAGGGATCGTGTTAGGCTTATGGTTAGGGTGAGTGTTAGGGTTAGGTTTAGGATTAAGGTTAGTGTTAGTAATTGGGTTCGTGTTAGGGTTAGGTTTATGGACAGTGTTAGGGTTAGAATTAGGTTTAAGGTTAATGTTAGGTATAGGGTGAGGTTTAGTATTACGGTTAGGGTTAGGGTTCAGTTTAGGTTTAGTGTTAGGTTTAGATTTATTGCAAGGTTTAGTGTTAGAGTAAAAGTTAGGGCTAGGGTTAGTGTTAAGTTTATGGTTAAGTTTAGGGACAGGGGTAGTGTTACTGTTATCTTAGGTTTAGAATTATGGTTAGTGTTAGTGTTCTGGTTAGGTTTAGGATTTGGGTTAGGCTTAGTGATAGGTTTAGGGATATGTTTAGGGTTAGTGTCAGTGATAGTGTTAGGGCTGGAGTTAGGGTTAGTGTTAGTGTTATTGTTAGGATTAGTGTAAGAGTTTGTATTAGTGTTAGGGATAGGGTTTAGTGTTAGGGTAAGTGTTAAGGTTAGGGTTAGGGTTCATTTTAGGATTATGGTTAGAGTTATGGTTAGGCTTAGGATTAAGGTTAGGGTAAGTGTAAGGTTAGGGTTTTGGTTACAGATAGAGTTAGTGTTAGTGTTAGGGTTAGGGTTAGGTTTAGGATTAGTGTTAGCATTAGTGTTAAGGTTTTTGATATGGTGAAGGTTAAGGTTAGATTTAGGATTACGGTTACAGTTAGGATTCAGGTTAAAGTTAGGGTTTGGGATAGGATTGGGTTAGGGATAGAATTAATTTTTGTGTTAGAGTTAGATTTAGGTTTAGGTTTGGGGTAGAGTTAGTGTTAGGGTTATCATTAGATTTATTGTTAAGGTGAGTTTTAGGGTTAGTTTTAGGTTTAGGGTTAGGGTAAAGTTAGGGATAAGGTGAGGTTGTGGTTAGGGTATTGTTAGTATTAGGGTTTGTGTTAGGGTTAGGGTTAGTATTAGGGATAGAATTAGGGTTAGGTTTAGTGTTAGGGAAAGAGTATGGTTACAGTTAGGTATTTTTGTTAGGGTTAGGGTTAGGTTTTCTGTAGGATTAGGGATAGGGATAGGGTTACATTTAGGATTAGGGTTAGAAATAGTATTAGGGTTAGGGTTAAGGTTATGGTTAGTGCAAGGTGAAGGGTTAGGCTTAGGGTTAGTGTTACGTGTAGGGTTATGGTTAGGGTTGCCATTAGGTTTAGGGATAGAGTTAGGTTTATGGTAAGAGTTAGGTTTAGTAGTAGGTTTAGGGTTATTTTTTGTGTTAGAGTAAAAGTTTAGGGTAATACTTAGGGTTTGCTTTAAGTTTAGGGTTAGAGTTATGATTAGCATTAGAGTTAGGATTAGGGTTAGTTTTAGGGTTATTGATAGGGTTAGGGTTAGTGTTACATTTAGGGTTATGTTTAGGGTTATGTTTCCTCTTAGTGTTAGTGATAAGGTTAAGGTTAGAGTTAAGGTTAGTGTTCAGGTTAGAGTAAGGTTTAGGGTTAGGTTAAGAATTAACATTAGTTTAGGGTTAGGGTTAGGGTTAGGTTTAAAATTACGGTCAGGGTTAGGTTTAGTGTTATATTTAGTGTTTAAATTAAGGATAGGTTTAGTGTTAGGGCTAGAGTTAGGGTTAGGCAAGGGTTAGATTTAGCATTAGCGTTAGGCTTAGGGTTAGGGTTAATTTTAGATTTATTGTTAGATTTAGGATTAGTGTTATTGTTAGACTTAGGATTAGGGTTAGGTTTGGTGTTAGTGTTAGTTTAGGTTTAGGTTTATTGTCCGGGTTAGGGTAAGGTTTAGGGTTTGCTATTAGGTTTACAGTAGGGTTATGTTTAATGTTATGTTTAGACTTTGGGTTAAAGTTAGGTTTAGGGTTAGTGATAGGGTTAGTGTTAGTGTTTATATTTGTGTTAGGCTTGGGGTTAGTGTTAGGTTAGGGTTAGAGTTTCTGTTAGGGTTAGATTTAGGGTTAGTGTTAGTTTTAGGGTTAGGAGGAGGGTTAGCAATAGTGTTAGTTAGTTTATAATTACGGTTAGGGTTACGTTTAGTGTTATATTTAGTGTTAAAATTAAGGATAGTGTTAGTGTTAGGGTTAGCATTAGGGTTAGGTTTAGGGTTAAAGTTAGCGTTAGCGTTAGGCTCAGGTTTAGGGTTAATTTTAGGTTTATTGTTAGATTTAGGATTAGTGTTAGTGTTAGGTTTAGGATTAGGGTTAGGTTTGGTGTTAGTGTTAGTTTAGGTTTAGGTTTATTGTCCAGGTTAGGGTAAGGTTAAGGGTTAGGTTTACTGTTATGTGTAGAGTTAGGGTTATGTTTAGTGTTATTGTTAGACTTTCGGTTAAAGTTAGGTTTAGGTTTAGTGATAGGGTTACAGTTAGTGTTTGTGTTTGGGTTAGGGTTAGTATCAGGGTTAAAGTTAGGATTTGTGTTAGGGTTAGTGCAATAGTTAGGGTTAGGTTTAGTGTTAGGTTTAGGGTTAGGGTTAGGTTTATGTTTAGAATTATGGTAAGGGTTAGGGTTACAATTAGTGTTAGGGTTTGGGTTATTATTAGGGTTAGGGTTAGGGTTAGGTTTACCATTAGTGTTAGTTTTAGGCTTAGGGTTCATGTTAGGGTTAGGCTTAGCATGAGTGTGAATGTTAGGTTTGGTTTAGGTTTGGTGTTAGTATTTGGGTTAGAGTTAGGGTTAGGGTTAGTGTTAGGGTTAAAGTTAGTATTAGGGTTATTGTTGGTTTAAGTTTAGTGTTAAAATTAGAGTTAGGGTAATGGATAGGGTAACGTTTAGTGTTCAAGTTAGGTTTAGTGTTAAGGTTAGTGTTCGTTTTTGTGTAATATTTAGGATTAAGGTAAGACTTACAGTTTGTGTTAGGTTTAGGGTTGAATTAGGATTAGGGTTACAATTAGGCTTAGTGTTATGGTTAGTATTAGGGTTAGTGTTAAGTTTTGCATTAGTATTGGAATTAGTGTTATGGTTAAGGTTATGTTTTGATTTAGGTTTAATGTTAGTATTAGTGTTAGGTTAAGTTTATGGGTAGAATTAGGGTTTTGGTTAGAATTAATATTAGTGATAGGGTTTGGATAGGGTTAGTGTTATGGTTAGAGTTAGGGTTGGGTTAGGTTTAGTGTTAGGCTTAGGGTTAGGTTTATGTTTAGAGTTAGGTTTAGGGATAGTGTTAGGGTTAGCATTAGGGTTAAGTTTAGGTTTAGTGTTAGGTTTAGTGTTAAAGTTAGGGTTAGGGTTCGGGTAAGTGTTAGGGTTATGGTTAGTTTTACTCTGTGTTTTAGGTTCAGGTTTAGGGTTAGAGTTAGGTTTTGTGTTAGGGTAAGGATTAGGGTTAGGGTTAAGTTGTTTTGGGGTTTGATTCGGTTGAGTATTAATGTTAGGATTAGGTTTAGGATTATTGTTAGGGTGAGATTCTCATTCGGGTTAGGTTTAGGGTTAGTGATTCAGTTATTGTTAGGGATAAGGTCGGGTTAGAGTTAGGGTTAGTGTTAGTGTTAAGGTTTGCTTTAGGGTAAACGTTAGGGTTAGTGTTAGTTTTAGGGTTAGGCTTAGGGTTCGTGTTGAGTTTAGGTTTAGTAATAGGGTTAGGTTTAGGGTTAGTATGAGGGTTAGGGTTAGGGTTAGTGTTAGGGTTGATATATAGTTAGGGTTATGGTAAGTTTTAGGTTTAGTGTCAGAGTTACGGTTAGAGTAAGTTTTAGGGTTAGGTTTAGGGTTAGGGTTAGTTAGGGATAGGGTTATGTTTAGGATTAGTTTTAGGGTTAAGATAAGTGTTTATATTAGGTTTAAATTTAGGGTTAGGTTTAGGTTTAGGGTTACAATTAGGATTTGGGATAGAATAAGTGTTAGGGTTAGGGTAAGGTTAGGTTTAGTGTTAGGTTTAGGGTTTTTGTTAGGTTTAGATTTAAATTAGTGTTAGGGTTAGTGTTAAGGTTAGTTTTAGAGTTAGGGTTAAAGTTAGAGTTAGGTTGATAAGGATTATGTTAGGTTTAGATTTTGGGTTAGGTTTAGTGTTAGGTTTAGGGTTAGATTTATTGTTATGTTTAATTTTAGGATTAGGTTTGGGTTAGGTTTAGGGTTAGGAATAGGTTAGCATTATAATTAGGGTTAGGTTTGGGTTATGATTATGTTCAGGCTTAGTGTTTGTGTTAGGGTGAGTGTTAGTGTTAGGGTTAGATTACAGATTAGGGTTAGGTTTGATTTAGAGTTATGGTTAGGATTAGGTTTAGGGTTTGTGTTATGGTTAGAGGTAGGGTTAGTGTTAGTGTTTGTGTTAGGATTAGTGTTAGGGTTTGGGTTAGGATTGTGGTTACAGAAAGGAAAAGGGTTGGATTTAGGGTTAGCGTTAGAGTTAGTGTTAGTGTTAGGGTTACAGTTACCTTTAGTGTTAAGATTAGGGTTAGTGTAAGTGTTAGTGATAGATTCAGGTTTAGAGTTAGGTTTAGGGGTAGTGCTAGGGTTAGACATAAGTTTAGGGTTAGGGTTTGGCTTAGTATTCAGAATAGGGTTAGGGTTAAGTTAAGGTTTAGGGTTAGATTTAGGTTTAGGGTTAGGGTTCGGCTTAGTTTTCAGGTTAGGGTTAGGCTTAAGTTAAGTTTTAGGGTTAGGGTTTAGGTTAGGGTTTGGTTTTATGTTAGGGTTAGAGTTAGAATCAGGGTAAGTTTTATGGTTTGTGTTAGCATTAGAATTAATATTACCGATACAGTTAGTATTAGGTTTAGGGTTAGGGTTAGAATTAGGATTAGTGTTAGGGTTAGGGTTAGGGTTATGCTCAGTGTTAGGGCTAGGATTAATGTTTGTGTTAGGGTTAGGTTTAGGATTAATGTTAGGGATACGGTTATGTTTAGGATTATGGTTAGGGTTAGGGTTATTGATAGTGTTAGTGTTTGGATTTTCATTAGGTTTAGTTTTAGGATTAGTGTTAGGGATAGGGTTTGGGTTGGTTAGTGTTAGGGTTAGTGTTTAGACTAGATTTAGGTTTAGGATTCATGTTAGGGTTACTTTTAGGCTTAGGGTTAGGATTAGGATTATGGTAAGTGTTAGGGTTAGAGTTAGGGTTATGGTTAGGGTTAGGATTAGGATTAGCTTTAGTGTTAGGGTTAGGGAATGGGTTAGGTTTAGGGTTAAGATTCAGATTTTCATTAGGTTTAGTTTAAGAGTAAAGATTTGGGTTGGGGTTAAAGTTACTTCGAAATTTCCGTTTAGGGTTAGGATTAGGGTTATTGTTAAGGTTAGTGTTAGGGTTAGGATGAGGGTTTGTGTTAGGTTTAGTGTTACGTTAAAAGGTTGTTGTACAGTTCAGTTTAGTGTTAGGGTTAGGGATATGTATAGGATTTGGTTTAGATTTTAGGTTAAGATTAGGGTTAGGGTTAGTGTAATGTTTAATGTTAGGTTTAGGGTTAGGGTTTGTGTTAGGTTTAGAGTTAGGTTTCAGGGTTCTATTAAGATTAGGTTTAGGGTTAGTGTTAGGCTAGTGTTAGTGTTAGGGTAAAAGATTGGGTTAGGTTTAGGGTTAGTTTTAGGGTTAAGTTTAGGTTTAGTGTTAGGGTTAGTGTAAGGGTAAAGTTTAGGGTTAATTTTACCATTAGTTTAAGAGTTAGCATTAGGGTTAGGGTTAGTGTTAAGATTGTTGTTAGGGTTAGGTTTTGTGTTAGGTTTAGGGTTAGGTTAAGGCGTTCTCTTATGATTAGGTTTCAGGTTAGGTTTCGGGTTAGAATTATGTACAGGATTAGGTTTAGATTTAGAATTATGGATAGGTTTAGTGTTAGTGTAAAGGTTACTGTTATGGTTAGGGTTAGGTTTTGTGTTAAGTTTAGGTTTAGGTTAAGGGGTTGTGTTAAGATTAGGTTTAGGGTTAGGGTTAGAGTTATGAAGAGGATTAAGTTAAGATTTAGGGTTAGGGTTAGTGTTAAGTTTAAGTTTTAGGGTTAGTGATAGTGTTAGGGTTGGGGTTAGGGTTTTTGTTAGGATTCTGTTTAGGGTTAGTGTTAGTGTTAGTGATATGGTTAGGTTTAATGTTAGGGTTAAGTAAGAGTTACGGTTAAGCTTATGTTATATTTAGGGTTATGGTTTGGGATAGGTTTTGTTTTAGGGTTAGGATTAGGGTTACTCTTATGATTAGTGTTAGGATTAGGGTTAGTTTTAGGGTTAGTTTTAGGTTTAGTGTTACTGTTAGTGTTAGTATTAGGGTTAGGGTTAGGAATTTTAATATGTTTAGTGTTAGGTTTAGGGTTAGTGTTAGGATTAGAATTACTGCTAGGGTTAGATTTAAGGTTAGGGTTAGGGTTAGAATTATGGTTACCATAATGGTTAGATTTAGTGTTAAGGTAAAGTTTAGAATTTAAGTTAGGGTACCTATTAGTGTTAGGATAAGGGTTAGACTTAGGTTTAAGGATTGATTAGGGTTAGGGTTAGGGTAAGGGTTTCTGTTAGGGGTATATTTAGGGTTAAGTTTAGGGTTAATGTTAGGGTTTGGGTTACGTTTAGGGTTAAAATAAGTTTTAGGGTTAAAGTTAGAATTTTGGTTAGGGATAATGATAGGGTTAAATTAGCCTAAGGGTTAGGGTTAGTTTTAAGTTAAGGTTAGGGATAGGTTTAGGGTTTGTGTTTGGTTTAGGGTTATTGTTATGGTAATGATTATGGTTAGGGTTAGAATATGATTATGTTAGGATTAGAGTTATGGTTAGGGTTAGGGTTTGTGGTAGGTTTAAGGTTAGTGTGATAGTTAGGGTTAGGGTTACTATTAGGGTTAGGATTAGATTTTGTGTTATCGTTAGGGTACGGAATAGGTTTAAATTTATAGTTAGGATTGGGATTAGAGTTAGTGTTATGTTTATGATTAGTGTTTTTGTTAGGGTTATGTGTAGGTTTAGTGTTAGGTTTTTGGTTAGAGTTCGGGTGAGTGTTAATGTGAGGGTTAGGGTTGGTTTTATTCCTTGGGTTAGTTTTCAGGTTTGAGTTAAAGTTTGGTTTTGGGTTAGGGTGACTTTTATGGTTAGGTTTAATGTTAATTTTGATGTAAGTGTTAGTGTTAGGGTTTAATTTAAGGTTAATGTTATGGTTAGTGGTAGTTTAGGTGTAGGGTTAGGGTTCATGATAGTGTTAGGGTTAGTGTTAGAGTTAGGGATAGTGTTAGTGTTAGATTTAGGGTTAGGATTAGTGTTTGGGTATGGTTAGGGTTTGTGTTAGTGTAAGAGTTTGGTTTACAGTTAGAGTGATGGTTAGAATTAGTTTTACGGTTAGGATTAGGGTTACATTTAGCTTTAGTATTAGGGTTATGATTAGTTTAAGGGGTTGTGTTTGTGTTAGGGTTGTGTTCCATTTAGATTTACAGTTACTGTTAGGATTCGGGTTAGGGTTAGTTTTAGGGTTAAGGTAAGGTTTGGGTATGTGTTACGGTTAGGGTTTGTGTTAGGTTTAGATTTAGGTATAGGGACAGGTTTAGGGTTAGGATTAAGTTTAGTTTTAGGGTTAGGATTAGGGTAGTGTTAGGTTAAGATAAGTATTGTGTTAGGGTTATATTAAGGGTTAGCGTTAGTGTTAGTTTTAGGGTTAGAGTTACAGATAAGTTTAATTTTAGCGTTAGGGTAGGGTTAGGTTTAGGGTTAGGGATAGGGTAGGGTTAGGCATAGGGATAGATAGGATTACGGTTATGGTTAACGTTATGGTTGGTGTTAGCTTTACAGTTAGGGTTAGGGTTTTGATTAGGGTTAATATTAGGGTTAGGGTTAGGTTTTGGGTTAGGGTTTGTATTACGGTTAGTGTTAGGGTTAGGTTTAGGCTTATGGTTAGGTTTAGGATTAGAGTTCAATTTAGGGTTATTGTATAGCTTAGTGTTAGAATTAGGGTTAGGGTAGGTTTTAGGTTTAGAATTAGGATTAGGTGAGTGAAAGGGTTAGGGTTAGGTTTATTGTTATGTTTAGGGTTCGAGTGTTGTTAGGGTTAGGGTTAGTGTTAGGGTTAGTTTTAGTGTTAGTGTTAAGGTTAGGGTTGGATTAAGGGTTGTGGTTAGTGTTCGGGTTATCGTTAGAATTAAGGATCTGGTTCTGGTTAGGGTTAGGTTTAGTTTTAGGGTTAGATTTAGGGTTAGTTTTATGATTAGTGTTCAGTTTAGCATTAAGTTTAGAGTTAGGTTTAATATTAGGATTCTCGTTAGGGTTATGGTTTGGGTTAGTTTTAGCATTAGGGTTAGAGTTAGTGTTAGTGTTAGTGTTAGGGTTAGGGTTAGGGTTATTGTTTGTGTTAGTGTTATTGTTATGGTTCAGTTTAGTGTTAAGTTTACTGTTAGGTTTGGGTTTAGGGTAGGATAATGTTCGTGTTAAGGTAAGTTTTATGGTTTTGGTAATGGTTAGAGTTAGGTTTAATGTTAGAATTAGGTGTAGGGTTAGGGTTAAGGTTAGTGTTAAGGTTAGGGTTTGGTTTATGTTTAGGTTTAGAGTTTTTGTTTGGGTTACTGTTAGAGTTTATATTAAGGTTAGAGTTAGTGTTAAGATTAAGGTTACATTTAGGATTAGGGTTTGTATTAGGGTTCCGGATAGGGTTAGGGTTTTGGTAATGGTTAAGATTCGGGTTAGGGTTAGGGTTCTGGCTTTTTTTAGGGTTATATTTACAGTAACGGTTAGGGTTAGTTTTAGAGTTAGTTTTAGGGTTAGGGTTAGGGTTACATTTAGGGTTTGTGTTAGATTTAGAGTTAGGTTTAGGGTGAAGGTTAGGGTTAGGGTTAGGGTTATTTTTGGGTTAGGGTTAGCGTTTGATATAGGGTTAGGGTTAGTGTTAGGGTTTGGATTAAGGTTAACATTATTGTTTGTTTTAGGGTTAGGGATATGTTTATGGTTAGGATAAGCATTAAGGTTAGGTTTGGGTAGGGTTTAGTGTTAGGCTTAGTGTTAGATTTTGTGTTAGGATTATGGATAATGTTAGGTTTAGGGTTACACATAGGATGAGAGTTAGGTTTAGGGTGAGGTTTAGGTTTAGGGTTAGTGTTAATTTAGGATAAGGGTTAGGATTACTGTTATTGTTAGGTTTAGGGTTAGGATTAGTGTTTTTGTTAGGGTTAGGGTTAATCATATGATTCGTGATATTTTAGGGTTAGTGTTAGTGTTAGGGTGAGGGTTAGTTTAGGTTGAGGGTTAGGTTTAGGGTTAGTGTTATGGTAAGCGTTAGGATTAGGGTTAGAATTAGGGTTAGGGCAAATTTAGTGTTAGGATTAGGGTTAGGTTTGGGGTGAGTTTTAGTGTTAAGTATAGTGTTAGGGTTAGTTTTAGGTTCAGTGTTAATATTAGGGTTAATGTTATTGTTAGGTTTAGTGTTAGGTTTATGGTTTGTGTTAGGGTTAAGGATTAGGGTTAGTGTTAGGATTAGGTTCAGTATTAAAGATATGGTTAGAGTTAGGGTTAGTGTTACGTTTAATGTAATTTTTATGGTTAGTGTTGGTGTTACTGTAAATGTTATGGTTAGGGTTAGATTTATGGTTAGAATTATTGTTAGGGTTAGTGGTAGGGATAGGGTTAGTGTAAGGGATAGGAATAGGGTAAGAGTTAGGGATAGGGTTAGGGTATGTTTTAGGGTTAGTGTTAGTGTTAGAATTAGTGTTAAGTTTAGGGATAAGGTTAGGTTTAGGGTTAGGGTAATATTAGAGTTAGGGTTACTGTTAGTGATTGGGTTGGGTTTAGGAATCGGGTTAGGGTATGTGTTAGGGTTAGGGTTAGGAATAAGATTTGTTAGGGTTAGTGTTAGGGTTACGGTTAGGTTTAGTTTTAGTGTTAGGTTTAGGGTTATGGTAAGGTTAAGCATTAATTATATGGTTAGGGTTCGTGTAAGATTTAGAGTCCGTTGTAGGTTTTGGCTTGGGGTTTCTCTTAGGGTTAGGGTTAGATTTAGGTTTAGGTTTGTGTTATATTTAGGGTTAGGGTTAAGCTTAGTGTTAGTGTTACAGTTAGTTTTAGTGTTAGGATTAGTTTCAGGGTGAGAATTAGGTTTAGGTTCAGGATTAGGGTTAGTGTTAGGGTTAGGATTTGTGTTATGGTTAGTGTTAGGTTTATTGTTAGTGTTAGAGTTAGGGTTAGTATTAGTGTTAAGTTTAGGGTTAAGGGATAGGATTCAGGTGTTAGGGTTAGGGTTAAAGTTAGGTTTAGTGTTATGTTTTGGGTTAGTTTTAAGATTAAGGTTAATTTTAGGTTTAAGGTGAGGTTTAGGAATACTGTTAAGGTTAGTGTTAGGGTTAGTGTTAGTTTTAGGGTTAGGGTTAGTGTTAAAATTAGGTTAGTGTTAGGTTTATATTTAGGGTTAGTGATAGGGAGAGGGTTATGGTTAGTGTTACCATTATGGTGAGGTTTAGGTATAGTATTTGTGTTAGGGTTAAAGGTAGGGTTAGGATAATGAAAGGCTTAGGGTTATTGTTAGGTTAGGATTAGGGTTAGGGTTAGTGTTTCATTTAGGGTTTGTGTTAGAGTTACGGTTAGGATTAGGGACAGGGTTTTGGTTACAATTAGGGTTACAGTTAGGGTTAGGCTTAGGGTTCATGTTAGGTTTAGGGTTAGTGTTAGTGTAAGTGTAATGTTTAGGGTTAATTTTAAGGTTAGGGGTAGGGATAGGTTTAGGATTAGATTTAGGATTAGTGTTAATGTTAGGTGTAGGTTAGTGTTAGTGTTATGGGTACTCTTGGGTTTTGGTTAGGGTTAGGGTTATGGTTAAGATTAGATATAGGATTAGGGTTAGGTTTAGGGTTCGTGTTAGGTTTACAGTTAAATTTAGGTTAAGGTTAGTGTTAGGTTTGGGTTCATATTAGGGTAGGGTTAGGGTTAGTGTTAGTTTTAGGTTAAGGGTTAGGTTTAGACTTAGTATTAGGGTTACAGTTAGTGTTAGGTTTACTCATAGTGTTAGGATTAGGTTTAGGTTTAGGTTCATTGTTATGATTAGGGTTAAGGTTAGGGTTTTGGTTAGTTTTAGGTTTCTGGTTAGAGTTTGTATAAGCATTAGGGTTAGGGTTAGTGTTTCAGTTAGTGTTACCATTATTGTTAACGTTTCGGTTAAGGTTAAGATTAGGGTTAGGGTTAGATTTAGGATTATTGTAAATTTAGGGTTAGGATTAGGGTTAAGTTAGGGTTATGGTTATGGTTAAATGTATAGTTTATGTTATGGTTAGTGTTAGGTTTAGGATTAGGGGTAAGGTTGTGGTTAGGATTAATTTTAGTGTTAGTTTTAGTGATATTGTTAGGGTTAGAATTAGTGTTAATTATAATGTTAGGTTTAGCATTAGGATAAGGTTTAGGTTTAGGGTTATAATTATAGTTAGTGTTAGTGTTAGGATTCAGGTTAGGGTTAGGATTAGGATTAGGGTTATTTAGGGTTATGGTTAGGGCTAGGGTTACTGTTAGGTTTGGGGTTAGGTTTGGGTTTAAATTTGGTGTTAACGATATGGTTAGGTTTAGATTTATGTTAGGTTTAGGGTTTGGCTTAGGGCATGTGTTAGGATTAGGGTTAGTGATAGTTTTAGGTTTAGGGTTAGTGTTAGTGTTAGTGTTAGCGTTACAGTTAGGGTTAGCGTTAGTGTTTGGTTTAGGATTATATTTAGGTTTAGGGTTAGAGTTAAGGTTAAGATTAGGGTTAATGTCACGTTTAGAGTTAGGTTTTGTTTTAATGTAAAGTTTAGGGTTTGGATAGGGTTTGGGTTTGGGTTAGTGTTAGGGTAAGGATTAGGGTTCAGTTTAGGTTTCGGGTTAGGGTTAGGGTTGATGTTATTGTTAGGGATAGGGTTAATTTTAGGGTTAATTAAGGTTGATGGTTAGGGTTACTGTTAGTGTTATAATTAGGATTAAGTTTAGAATTAGGGTTAGAATTATGGTTAGTGTTAGGGTTAGGGTTGAGGTTAGATTTAGGGTTAGGGTTAGGTTTAGAGATAGTGTTAGGTTTCCTGTTAGGGTTAGGGTTAGAGTTCGTGTTAGAGTTAGGGTTAATGTTAGTGTAAGGTTTAGGATTAAGTTTAGGGTTGTGTTTAGTTTTAGGGTTAGATTTAGTGTTTTTGTTAGGTTTAGGATTAGGGAAATGTTTAGAGTTAGGGTTAGGTTTAGGATTAGTTTTATTGTTAGATTAGTGTTAGGGTTAGGGTAAGTTTAGGGTTACAGTAATGGTTAGGGTTAGTGTTTGTGTTATGGTTAGGGTTAGGTTAGGGTTAGTGTTATGGTTAATGGTAGGATTAGGGTTAGGTTTAGTGTTAGTGTTAGCATTAGGTTTAAGGTAAGGTTTAGGGTTAGAGTAAGGATTATGATTAGAGTTACTGTAACTGTTAAGGTTAGTGGTTTGGTGAGTGTTAGGCTAAGGGTTAGGTTTACAGTTAAGGTTTGTGTTAGGTTTAGAGTTACTGATAGGATTAGGATTTGGGTTATGGTTATTTTTAGGGTTAGGGTTAAGTTAGGGTGAGGTTTAGGTTAGATTTAGTGTTAGGGTTAGGCTTAGGGTTGGGGTTAGAATTCGTGTTAGTATTAGGGTTAGGGTTAGGTTTACTCAGGGTTAGGGTTAGGGTAATGGTTATGGTTATGTTTATGTTTAGGTTTATGATTAGTGTTAGTGTTATGGTTAGGGTTAGGTTTTGGGTTAGTTTAGGGTTAGGTTTAGGGTTAGTGTTAGCGTTAAGGTTAGGGTTAGGGTTATCTTTAGTGTTACGGTTAGGATTAGGTTTTGTGTTAGGATTACTGTTATGGTTAGTGTTAGGGTTAGGGTTAGGTTTAGGTGTAGACTTACTCTTAGTGTTAATGATATGTTAGGGTTAGGAATAGTGTTAGGGTTAGGGGTAGTTTTAGAGACAGTTTTAGAGTTAGTGTTAAGGTTAGTGTTAGTGTTACATTTAGGGTTATGTTTAGGGTTAGTGTTATGTTTCATTTTAAAGTTAGGTTTAGTTTAAATGAATGGTTTAGGGTTAGGGTTAGGGTTACGGTTAAAGTTAGATTTTTGGTTAGTGTTAGGATTAGGTTTAGGTTTGGGATGAGTGTTACAGTTAGGGTAAGGGTTTTTGTTAGGTTTAGCATTAGGTTTAGGTTTTGTGTTTGGGTTAGGTTTAGGTTTAGCCTTATGTTTAGTATTAGTGTTAGTGTTAGTCTTAGGTTTAAGGTTACTGTTAGGGTTAAGGTTAGAGTTGAGGTTAGGGTTAAAGTTAGTGTTAGGTTTAGGATTAGGTTAAGCTTAGGATTAGAAATAGGGTTAGTGTTAGTGTTAGGGTTAGAATTAATGTTAGGGATAGGGTTAGGGTTAAATTTAGTGTTAGAATTCATTTTAGTGTTTGGTTTATGTTTAGGTATGTTTAGGAATTGTGTGATGGTTATGGATAGGTATAGGATTCGTGTTTCATTTAGGGTTAAAGTTAGTGTTAGTGTTATATTTAGGGTTAGGGTTCAGGTTAGCATTATGGTTATTATTAGTGTTAGAATTAGTGTTATGTTTAGGGTTAGTGTTAGGCTCAACTATAGGGTTAGGGATAGTTTTAGGGTTAGTTTTAGTGCTAGGGATAGTGTTATTGTTATTGTTAGGTTTAGGCAAGGTTTAAGCTTAGGTTTAGTTATAGGGTTAGGGTTAGTGTTAGTGTTATGGTTAGGGTTAGGGTTAGTGTTAGGTAAGTGTTAGGGTAAGGCTTACGTTATGGTTAGGTAAGGATTAGGGTTAGGGTTAGGTCAGGGTTATTGTTCGAGTTAAGGTAAGAGTTAGTGTTAGTGTTAGAGTTAGGTTTAGTGTTAGGTTTAGGGTTAGTTTAGGGTTAGAGTTAGGGTTAGGGTTAGGTTTAGTGTTAGTGTAAGGGTTACGGTTAGAGTTAGCATTAGTGTTAAGGTTAGTGTTAGTATTTGTGTTAGGTTTAGGATTAGGCTTTGTGTTAGGGTTACCTTTAGGGTTAGTGTTAGGCTTAGTGTTAGTGTTACAGTAAGTGTCAGGGTTAAGTTTAGGATTCGTGTTTGGTTAAGGTTTAGAGTCAGGATTAGGTTTAGTGTTAATGTTATGATTAGATTTAATGTTAGGTTTAGGTTTAGGCTTAGGGTGAGTTTTGAGCTTAGGATTAGGTTTAGGTTTATGGTTAGTGTTAGGGTTATGGTAAGGATAAGTGTTTGAGTTACAGTTAGGATTAGTGTTAGGTTAGTGTTAGGGTTAAGGATAGAGTTAGTCTTAGGCTAGGGTTAATAATAAGGTTAGGTTTAATGTGAGAAATAGGGTTAGGTTTAGGGTTACGTTAGTGTCAGTGTTAAGGTTCATGTGAGAGTTAAGTTTAGGGATAGTGTTAGGTTTAATTTAGGGTTAGGTTAAGGGTTATGGTTAAAGTTAGTATTAGGGTTAGGGTTAGAATGAGAGTTAGGGTTAGGATTTGGTTTAAGGTGTGAGTTATTGTAAGCTTTAGGGTTAATATTATGCTTACGTAAGATTTAAGGTTAGGGTTAGGGTTGTGTTTGTGATTACAGTTAAGTTTAGGGTTAGAGTTAGGGATAATTTTAGGTTTAGAGTCAGGATTATTGATAGGGTTAATTCAAGTTTAGGGTTAAGGTTAGTTTTATGGTTAGGGTTGGGGTTACAGTTAGTGTTAGAGTTAGGATTAAGTTTAGGTTTAGGGTTAGGGTTAGTGTTAGTTTTAAGATTAGGGTTATGGTTAGGGTTATGGTTCGGATTAGTGTTAGGTTTAAGTTTAGGTTTCATGTATGTTTTAGGGTTATGGTTAGTGTTAGATTTAGGGTTAAGTTTAGGGGTAGTGTTAGTGTTAAGGTTAGGGTTAGGGTTAGTGTTAGGGTTAGGGTTAGGATTAGGTTTATTGTAAGGATTAAGCTTAAAGTTAGTATTAGGGTTAAGGTAAGGGTTCATGTTAGCGTTAGCGTTAGTTTTAGTTTTAGGTTTAGGTCTAGGGTTAGTGTTTTTGTTAGGTTTAGGTTTAGGGATAGTGTTAGGGTTAGGGAAAGTTTTAGCGTTAGTGTTAGGGTCAGACCTCATGATAGGGATAGATTTAGTGTTAGGGTTATATTTAGGGTTATTTTTAAGATTAGAGTTAGGCTTATGGTGAGCTTTTGGGTTAGTGTAAGTTTTAGGGTTAGGGTTAGTTTTAGTGTTAGGTATAGGGTTTGTGATAGTGTGAGGGTTATGTTTAGTGTTAGGGATAGGATTAAGTTTTGGATTAGCTTTAGTGTTTGTGTTAGGGATAGTGTTAGGGTTAAGGATAGGTTTAGAGTTAGGGCTAGGGTTAGGGTTAGGGTTATAATTATGGTTAGGATTAAGGTTAATGTTTGGGTTATTAGAATTAGGATTAGGATTATGGTTAGGGTTAATTTTAGGGTTAGATTTAGAGTTAGGGTTTGAGTTAGGTTTAGGTTAGTTTTAGAGCTAGATTTAGGGTTAGTGTTCGTTTTAATATTAGTGTTAGGTTCAGGGATATGTTTTGTGTTATGGTAAGTGTTAGGTTTTTGGTTTCTGTTAGGGTTAGTTATAGGATTATGTTTAGGGTTATGGTAGGTTCAGAGTTAGAATGAGGTTTAGGATTAGGTTTAGTATTAGTTTTAGGGTTATGGGTATAACAGGTTTAGTGTTAGTGTAAGGGTTATTTTTAGCGTTAGGGTTAGGGTTAGGATTTTTGTTACTGCTGGGTTAGTGTGAGGATTTATTTTAGGGTTGGGTTTAGTGTATATGTTAGTGTTAGTGTTAGAGTTAAAATTAGGGATAGTTTTAGGTTTAGGGATATGTTTAGGGTTACTTTTAGGGTTAGAGTTACGGCTAGAAGTAGTGATATGATAGGGTTTAGGTTTGATTAATGTTAGGGTTAGAGTTAGGGTTAGGGTTAAGGTTAGTTTTTAGGTTAGGGTTAAGGTTATGGCTCTATTTCGGGTTAGGGTTAGTTTTACAATTAGCAGGATGGTTAGGGTTTTGGTTAGTGTTAGGATAGAGGTAGGTTAAGAATTATTGTTTCTGTTAGAGTAAGGTTTAGGTTTTGGTTTTCTGTATGGATTAGTGTTAAAATACAGGTTTAGTGTTAGGGTTAGATTTAAGGTTAGTGTTATGTTTAGGGTTATGGTTAAATTTAGAATTAGTGTTTGGTTTGGTGTTATACATACATTTAGGGTTAATGTTATGGTTAGATTTACGGTTTATTTTACACTTAGGGTTATGGTTATGAAGAGGGTTCGAGTGAGGCGTAGGTTTATGGTTAGTTTTTCTGTTATGGGTAGGTTAGGCATAGTGATATGGATAGGGTTAGGGTTAGTGTTAGGGTTAGGGTTAGTGTTAGGGTTAGGGTTAGTGACAAAATTATTGTTATGGTTAGGGTTAGTGTTAGATAAGGTTTATGGTTAGTGTTAGGATTACTGTTTGTGTTAGGGTTAGGGTTATGGTTAGGTAAGGGTTAGGGTTACTCTTAGGTTGTGGTTATGGTTATGTTTTGTTATAGGGTTTTTGTTAGGTTTATGGTTAGGGTTAGGGTTAGGATTATGTTAGGATTAGGATTAGGGTTAGGGTTAGCGTTAGGGTAATGTTAGGTTTGGGTTAGGGTTAGGGTTAGGTTTAAGTTTATTGATAGGTTTATGGTTAGTTTTAGATTCAGTGTTAGGGTTAGTGTTAGTGTTAGGGTTAGGTTTATGGTTAGGGTTAGTGTTAGGTTTATGGTTAAGGTTAGGCATAATGTTAAGGTTAGGGTTAGGGGTAGTGATATGATTAGGTTTAGTGCTAGCAAAAGAGTTAGGGTTATTGTCACGTTTAGGGTTATGGTTAATTTTAGGAATAATTTTTGGGGTTAGAGTTGACTTAGATTTAGGGTTAGTGTAGGGTTAGATTTAAGGTTAGTGTTAGGGTTAAAGTTATGGTTATGGTGAGGCTTAGGGTTAGTGTTGGGTTAGGCTTAGGGTGGCTAGAGTAAGTGTTAGGGTCAGGGATAGAGTTAGGTTTAGGGTTATTGTTAGGATTAACTTTAGATTTAAGTTTAGGATTAGCATTAGTTTTCAAGTTAAATTTACTATTAGGGTATGTTTTCTGTTAGGGTTATTTTAGGGTTTGTTTTAGGGTTAGGTTTAGGGTTAGTGTTAGGGTTAGGACTAAGGTTATTGTTAGGGTTAGGTTTAGGGTTAGGGTTATGTTAAGGTTAGAGTTATTAGTAGGGTTAGAGTCAGGGTTGGGTTTAGGTTTAGGGATCGAGTTAGGGTTAGTGTTAGTGATACATTAGGGATAAGGTTAGAGTTAGGGTTAATTTTAGTGATACATTAGAGATAGGGTTAGAGTTAGGGTTAGGTCTAGGGTTAGGGTTAGTGTCAGGGTTAGGTTTAGGGTAAAAGTCCAGGTAAGTTTCAGTGTAAGATTTAGGGTTAGGTTTTTGGTTATGGTTAAAATTAGTGTTAGTGTAGCTTTAGGGTTAGGTTTAGTGTTTGGGATATGGTTAGTGTTAGTGATAGCATTAGAGTTAGGATTTGTCTTAGGGTTACGGTTAGGATTATGTGTAAGGTTCTGATTTCAGGTATAATTAGGGTTAGGTTTAGGGTTAGAGTTAGGTCAGATAGGGTCCAAGATGGGGGCAGGGTTAGGGATAGTGTTAGGGTTAGGTTTAGGATTAGGTTTAGGTTATGGTTGGGGTATGGTTTAGGGTTCATGTTAAAGTTAAGGTTAGGGTTAGTGTTAGCTTTAGTTTTAAGGTAAGGGTTAGGTTTAGTGTTAGTGTTAGTGTTAGAGTTATAGTTAGGGTTAGGGTTATATTTAGGTTAAGGTTTAGTGTTATGATTAGGGTTGGGTTTAGTGTTAGCTTATGCTTAGAATTAGTGTGAGGGTTAGAGTTAGGCTTAGTATTAGGGTTGTTAGTTTCTCTTAGTGTTAGGGTTTGGGTTAGGGTTAGTTCTAGAATAACGCTAAGTGTTAGAGTTAACGTTAGAGTTAGCGTTAGGGTAAGTGTTAGGTTTAGGGTTGCTGTTAAGTTTAGAGTTAAGGTTAGGTTATGGTTTCAGTTAGGATTGGGGTTATTTTTAGTGTTAGGATTATGGTTAGAATTAGGGCAAAATTTTGGTTTAGGGTTAGGATTAAGGTAAGAGTTCGTTTTAGTTTTAGGGTTAGGGTTAGGGTTAGAGTTAGGTAAGTGTTAGCTTTAGGATTAGGGTTTGAGTTGGGGTTACAGTTTGGGTTATGGTTAGGGTTATGATAAAGTTTAGGTTTAGGGTTAGGTTTATTTTCATTTAGTGTTAGGGTTAGTGTTAATATAATGGCTAGGGTTAGGGTTAACATTAGAATTAGTGTTATGGTTAGGGTTAGGGTTTGGGTTACATTAGGGTTAGGGTTAGATTTATGGCTCATATTAGAATTAAAATTAGGGTTCATGTTAGGTTTATGTTTAGGCTTAGGTTTAGTGTTAGGGTTAGGTTTAGGATTAGGGTTAGATTTAGTGTTATGATTAGAATTAGATTTGGAGTTAGGTTTAGGGTTAGGGTTAGAGTTAGGGTTAGGGTTATGGTTAGCATTAGAGTTAGGATTAGGGTTAGTGTTAGGGTTAGAGTAAGGATTAGGGTTAAGATTAGTGTTAGGGTTAGAGTTAGGTTTATGGTTATGTTGAGTGTAAGGGATAGGGTTAAGGTTTGTGTTAAAGTAGAATTAGGGTGAGATTTATGTTGTTTTTTAGGATTAAGTTTAGGGTTTTTGTTAGTGTTAGGTTTAGGGTAAGGATTATGGTTAGTGTTAGGTTTAGGTTTAGGGTTAGGGTTATATTTAGTGTTAGTGTTAGGGTTAGGGTTAGTGTTAGGATGAGGGTTAGGTTTATTGTTTCGGTTCGGATTAGGGTAAGTGTTATGTTTGGGGTTACTGTTTGGGATGAATTTATATTTAGTGTTAGGTTTAGGGTTAGGATAAGGGTTAGGTTTAGTGTTATGTTAGTGTTGGGTTATTTTTTTGAGTTAGAATTTGTGATATAGTTGGGGTTATGGTTAGGGTTATGGTTACTTTAGGCTTAGGGTTAGCATTAGGTTTAGAGTTAGTGTTAGGTTTAATGTTAGAATTAGGGTTAGGGTTAGGGTTAAGGATAGGTTTAGTATTAGGTTTATGGTTAGTTTTAGGTTAAGTGTTAGATTTAGGGTTAGGTTTAGGGTTAGTGTTATGGTTAAAGTTAGTGTGAGGTTTGGGTTAGGGTTAAGGTTACAGTTCGTGTTAGGGTTATTTTTAGTTTTAGTGTTAATTTTAGGGTTAGTTTTAGGATTAGGTTAGTGTTACTTTTAGGGTTATGTTTAGGGTTTGGATTAGTGTTTTGGTTAGAGTTAGGTTTAGGGATACTGTTAGAATTAGTGTTAGGGTTAGTCTTAGGGTAGGGTTAGGGTTAAGGATAGAGTTAGTGTTTGGGTTAGAGTAAGGTTTAGGTTTTGTATTTGGCTTACGTTAGGGTTAGTTTAGGGTTATTGTTAGTGTTTGAGTTAAGGTTAGGTGTAGGATAAGTGTTAGGGATAGGGAGAATTTTAAGTTTAGTATTATTGTTAGGTAAAGTGTTAAGTTTTTATTTACCTTTATCGTTAGTTTTAAGGTGTTGTTACTGATAGGGATAGGTTTAAGTTTAGGGTTAGTGTCAGAAATAGGGTGTTTGTGTAAGTGTTAGTTTAGGTTTTGGTTAGGGTTATGTTTCTGTTATGGTTTGGTTAGGGTTAGGGTTTGTGTTATAGTTTAAATTAGGGTTAGGGTTAAGGTTATAATTTAGGTTAGCATTAGGGTTAGGGTTAGTTTAAGAATTAGGGTTAGGTTTCATATTAGGGTTAGGTTTAGGATTAGGGTTAATGTAAGTTTTTGGGTAAGGGTTAGGGTTATGGTTACAATTAGTGTTAGTTTTGGTGTTAGGGGTAGGATTAGGGATAGTGTAAGGGTTAGTGTTAGGTTTAGGGCTAGGGTTAAGGTGAGGCTTAGGGTTATTGTTAGGTTAGAGTTAGGGTTAGGGTAAAAGTTATTGTTAGGGTTAGGGTTAGGATTACATTTAGGATTTGCGTTTGGGTTAGGTTTAAGGTGAGGATTAGCGTTATTGATAGTGTTTTGGTTAAGTTTAGGTTTAGGTTTAGTGTTAGGGTTAGGGATAGTTTTAGGGTTAGTGTTATTGATAGGTTTATGTTTAAGGATTTTCTTAACATTATGGTTAGGATGAGGGTATGGTAAGTGTTAGGGATAGGTTCAGGTTTACTGTTAGGCATAGGTTAAGCATTTGGGTTAGTGTTAGGTTTTGGTTATGGTTAGGTTTTTGTTATGGTCAGGGTTAGGGTTTGTGTAACAATTTGGATTAGGGTTAAGGTTGAGGTTAGAATTTCAGTTAGGGTTAGGGCTACGGTTAGTGTTAGGGTTAGTGCTAGGTTTAATGTTATGGTTAGGGTTAGAATTAGGTTTAGAGTAAGTTTTAGGATTGGGTTTAGGATTATGGTTACAATTCGTGTTAGTTTTTGTGTTAGGGTTAGGGTTAGGGTTAGTGTTAGGGTTAGGTTTAGGTTTAGGGTTCCTGTTTGTACTGGGTTTATTGTTTGTATTATAATTTGTTTATGATAAGGGTTATGATTTAAGTTAGAGTTAGGTTAAGTTTAGGGTTATGGATAAGTCTAGAGTTAGGGTTAGGGTTAGGGTTATGTTTAGGATTAGTGTTTTTGTTAAAATTAGTGTTATGGTTAAATTAGGGTTAAGGCTAGAGTTAGGGATCATGTTATGGTTAGCATTTGTATTAGGTTTAGGTTTATGGTTATTGTTAAAGTTAGGATTAGTGTTAGGGTTAGGGTTAGCGTTAGGTTAAAGTTAGTGTTTGGATTAGATTACGGTTTCAAATTGTGTTAGTGTAAGTTTTAGGGTTAGGTTTAGGGTTAGTGTTAGGGTTATTTTAATGTTAGAGTTAAGGATATTGTGTTAGTATTACAGTTAGGGTTATGGTTATCGTTACGGTTATGGTTAAATTTTGGATTAGCATTAGGGATAGGTTTAGGGTTAGTGTCACATTAGGGTTAGGTTTAGGCTTCAAGTTAGTGTTAGTTTTAGGTTAGAGATTTTGTTAGGTTAAGGTTTATGTTCAGGGTTAGGGTTAGGTTGAGGGTTTGGATAGGTGACAGATTTAGTTTTAGGGTAAGGGTTAGTGTTAGGGTTAAAGTAAGTGTTAGGATTAGGTTTAGGGTTAGGTTTAGGTTAAGGTTTAGGATTAGGTTTTGTGTTAGGTTTAGGATTAGGTTTAGGCTTAGTGTTAGAATCCGTGTTATTGTAAAATTAGAGTTAGTTTTTTGTTAGGGTTAGTTATATGGTTAGGGTTAGGGTTTGTGTTTGGGTTACCATTAGGGTTATGTTTATAGTTATGGTTAAGTTTTGGATTAGGGTTAGTGTTAGGGTTATTGTTAGGTTTTGGGTTATTTTTAGGGTTAGATTTAGGGTTAGGGTTAGGGTTTCATTAATGCTCAGGTTAGGGTTAGGGTTAGGGTTTGTTGTAGGTTTAAGCTTAGGGTTAGTATTACTTTTAGGTTTAGGTTTTGGGTTAGGGTTAGGAATAGTGTTAGGGTTAGGGTTAGTGTTTGTGTTAGCATTGGGGTTTGGGTTATACTTGGTTTTGGGGGAGTGTTAGTTTTAGAGATAGGGTTAGCTTTAGGTTTAGTGTTAGGGTTATTACGAGGGTTAGGTTTTGGGTTAGGTTTAGCAATATGGTAGGGATAGGATTAGGGTTAGGTTTAGGTTTAAAGTTAGTGTTAGGTTTAGTGTTTGGATTAGGGTTTCTGTTAAGATTATGGTTAGGTTTAGGTTTAAGGTTATTAATAGGGTTAGGGTTACTTTTAGTGTGAGAGTTATGCATAGTGGTATGGATAGGTTTTGGGTTTGTGTTAAAGTTATTGGATGATTTAGTGTTAGCGTTAGTGTTAGGGTCAGATTATGATTAGGGTTATGTAAGCATTAACACTAGGTTAGGGTTAGGTTTATAGTTTCACTTAGGGTTTCTGTTAGGGTTAGGGTTAGTGTTTTGGGTAGGGTTGGAATTAGTGTTAGGTTTAGGCTTAGGTTTGTGTTAGGGTTAAAACTAAAGTTATGGTTAGGGTTATGGTTTTGGATTGTGTGAAGTTTCGTGTTAGGTTTAGGATTAGGTTTTGGTTAGGATAAGTGTGAGGATGGTGTTAAGATTAGGTTTAGGGTTAGCATTTGTGTTAGGGTTAAGGTTAAAGTTAGTGTTAAGTTTATATTTAGGGTTAGGATTAGGTTAGGGTTAGTTTTAAGGTAAGGATTGGTTTTAGCATTATTATTTGGTTTAGGGTAATAGATAGGTTCAGGGCTAGTGTTAGGATTAGTGTTACAGTTAGTGTTTGGTTTAGGGTTATGTTTAGGGTGAGGGTTAGTTATAGGGTTATTATTAGTGTTAGGTTTAGGATTAGCCTTAGTTGTTATGTTTAGGGTTAGTGTTAGGTTTTGTTTTAGGTTTAATATTAAGGTTTCTGTTATGGTAAAGTTTAGGGTTAGTGTTAGGATTAAGATAAGCATTAGTGTTCGTAATAGGTTTAGGGTTAGTGTTAGGGTCGTGGTTAGTTTTAGGGTTATGGTAGGGTTAGTTTTAGGGTTAGGGTTAGGATTAGTGATAAATTTAGGTCTAGGGTTAGGGATACTGTTATGTTTGGGTTAGGGTTAGGGTTAGGTTAAGGTTCAGATTACGGTTGGGGTTTGTGTTACGGTTAGGATTAGGGTCTGTGTTATTTTTAGGGTTAGGGTTAAATTTAGTGTTAGAGTTAGGATTGGCGTTAGGTTAAGGTTTAAGTTTAGGTTAAAATTTATGGTTAGAATTAGTGTTAGTGTAAAGTTAGGGTTAAGTTTAGTGTTAGGATTAGGGTTAGTGTTAGTGTTAGGGCTATGGTTAGGGTTTGAGATACAGTTACTGATGCGGTTACATATAGGTTTACAGTTATGGTTAGGAATAGGGTTAGGGTTAGGGATAGGTTTAGGGTAGGTTAGGATTAGGGTTAGTGTTAAAATTATTGTTTTTGTTAGTGTTAGTGTTAGTGTTAGGGTTACAGTTAGGGTTAAGTTATGGTTATGTTTAGAGTTAGGGTTAGTGGTAGGTTTAGGTTTAGCGTTAGTGTGAGGATTTGGTTTAGGGTTAGTGTTAGAGTTGTGGTTATGTTTTGGGTGAGGGTTAGGCTTAGTGATATGGTTAGCTTCAGGATTTGTGTTAGGGTTATGTTTAGAGTTAGTGTTAGGGTTAGTGTTAGTATTAGGATTTGGGTTTGTTTTGGTAAGCATTAGTGTTAGGCTTAGTTAAATTTAGGGGTTATGGTTTTGGTTAGGGTTGTTGTTAGCGAGCAAATTAGGGTTAGGATTTGTGTTAGAGTTAGGGATTGGGTTAGAGTTAAGTTTTGTGTTAGGGTTACAGTTAGGTTTACGGTTACGGTTAGTGTTATGTTTTGGGTTAGGGTTAAGGATGGGATTATGTTAGGGTTAGTTTTTTGGTTAGGGTTAGGTTTTAATTTGTGTTAAGGTAAGTGTTCATGATAGGGTTAAGTTTAAGGTTAGGGTTAGTGTTAAATTTAGGTTAGGATTAGGGTTATAGTTAGTGTTAAGGTTAAGGTCAAGATTGGCATTACTTTTAGTTTTGGGGTTAGGGTTACATTTATGTTTAGGTTTAGTGTTAGAGTTAATTTTAGAGTTAGAGTTAGGGTTAGGTTAGGGTTAGGGTTAAGGTTAGGATGAGGGTTAGGTTAGGGTTGTTAGGTTAGGTAGTTAGGGTTATCTTTAAGTTATGTTTAGTTTTAAGGTTAGCAGTAGTGTTAGTGTTAGGTTAGGGTTAGTGTTAGTGTTAGTGTTAGGTTTAGGGTTAGGATTAGGGTTAATCTTGGTGTTACAGTTAGGTTAAATGTTAGGGTAAGTGTGAGGGTTAGGGTTATGGTTAGAGTTAGTGTTATGTTTAGGTTTAGGATTAGGGTTAATTTTAGAGTTAGGGTTAGTGTTAGGGTTTGATTTAGGGTAGTAGGGTTAGTTTTTGTTGTAGGGATAGGGTTAGGGTTAGATAAGAGTGAGGGTTAGGGATAGATTATGGTCAGGATTATGGTTGGGTTTTGGTTTGTGTTAGTGGATTTAGAGTTAATGTTAGTGATAGTCTTAGGGTTATGGTTAGGATTACTTTTAGTGTTAGGGTTAGGATTATGTTTAGGGTCAGTTTTAGGGTTAGGGTTATGTTCAGGTTTAGGATCGGGCTTAGTGAAATGGTTAAGGTTAGTGTTAGTGTTAGAAATATTGTTATGTTTAGGGTTAGGTTTAGTGTTTGGGTTTGGGTAAGGTTTAGGTTTTGAGTAAGTATTAGGGTAAAGTTTAGTGTCAGGTTTAGGGTTACGGTTAGGTTTGTGGATAGTGTTAGGGTAATGGTTTGGGTTAAGTTTAGGGTTAGAATTATTTTTAGTGTTAGGATTAGTATTAGTTTTAGGGTTTGCCTTAAGTTTAGTGTTAAGATTGGGGTTAGGTTAAGTTTTAGGGTTAGGGTTAGTGTTAGTTTTAGGGTTAGCTTTAGTTTTATGGTTAGGGTTAGGGTTAGGGTTAGGGTAGGGTTAGGGTTAGAGTTAGTATTAGAGTTATGGTTCATCTTAGGGTTAGGGTTAGTATAATGCCTAGTGTTAAAGTTAACATTAGAAATAGTATTAGGGTTATGGTTAGGGTAAGATTTAGGGTTTGGGATCGTGGTAGTTTTACGAGTAGATATGGGTTAGTGTTAGGGTTAGGTTTAAGGTTAGTATTAGGGTTTGGTTTATGGTTGAAGTTAGTATTAGGGTATGAGGTAGGGTTAGGGTTATGCTTAGGGTTCGATTAGTTTTAGTGTTAGGATTAGAATTTGAGTTATGATTAGGGGTAGGGTTAGTGTTAAATTTTGTGTTAATTTTTCGGATAGGGTTAATAGTAGGGGTAGAATTAGGGTTAGGGTTACGGTTAAGTTTAGGGATAGAGTTAGGGTTAAGGTAAGGTTAGGTTTATCATTAGGGTTAGTGTTAGATTTAGAATTAGGGTTCATGTTAAGGTTAAGTTTAAGGTGAGGGTTAGGATTAGATTTAATGTTAGTGTTTTTTTTAGGTTTAGTTACAGTGTTAATTATATTGTTAGGTTTAGAAATAGGTTTAGAGTTAGTATTCCAATTACACTTAGGTTTAGTGTTAGTGTTTGGTTAGGGTTAGGGTTAGAGTTAAGGTTAATGATATGGTTAAATTTAGGGATAAGGTTAGTGTTAGGGTATGGGTTTGGGTTAGGATTAGGGTTAGGGTTAGTGTTAGGGTTAGGGTTAGGTTTTGAGTTAGGATTAGGGTTAGGTAATGTTTAGGGTTAAAGTTAGTGTTAACTTTTGTGTTAGTGTTAGTATTAGGGTTTGTGATAGGATTAGGTTTAGTGTTAGGATTAGTGTTAGAAATAGGGTTAGGGTTAGAATTAGGATTAGTTTTAGGGTTAGGGTTAGGGTTAAGTTTAGGGTTAATGTTAGGGTTAAGGTAACGGTTGGGATTAGTGTTACGCTTATTGTTAGTGGTCGAATTAAGGTTTGTGTTAGGTTTCGGGTTAGTTTGTGTGTTAGTGTTAGGATTAGGGTTAGGTTTAGGGTTTTTTTAGGCTTAGGGTTAGGGTTAATTATAGTTTTAGGGTTAGGAACAGGGTAGAGTTAGTGATAGGGTTAGGATTAGGTTTAGAGTTGATGTTAGGGTAGGGTTAGAATTGGTGTATGGTTATGGTTATGTTTAGGTTTATGGTTAGTGTTAATGTTATGGTAAGGGTTGGGTTTAGGGTTAGTGTTAGGTTTAGGGTTAGGGGTAATTTTAGGTGTAGGGTTAGTTTTAGGGTTTTTGATAGGGTTTATGTTAGGTTTAGTATTAAGGTTAGGGTTAGTTAGGGTTAGGGTTAGGGTTAGGTTTTGTGTAAGGGTTAGGGTTCGGGTTAGTGTTTGAGTTACAGATAAGATTAGGATTATATTTAGGGTTAGAATTAGTGTTAGGTTTAGTATTAGGGTTATGATTAGGTTTAGAGTTACAGTTAATGTTTTGTTAGGGTTAGGGGTAAAGTCAGGGTTAGTGTTAGGGTTAGAGTTATGGTTAGGGTTAGGGTTATTGTTAGGTTTGGGTAATGTTTAGGGTTAGAATTAGTGATAGGATTAGGATTGTGGTTAGGTTTATTGGTAGGGTTAGTTTAAGTTTAGGGTTAGTGCTTCGGTTGGTATTAGGGTTAGGGTTAGGGTTAGGGTTAGTTTTAGAGTTAGGTTTAGGGTTTAAGTTAAGATTATGGTTAGGGTAATTGTTAGGTTTAGGGTTTAAATTAAGATTATGGTTAGGGTAATTGTTAGGTTTAGGGTTACAGTTAGGATTAGGGTAGGGTTAGGGTTAATGTTAGTGTTAATTTTTGTGATAGGGTTAGCGTTAGGATTAGGTTTATGGTTAGGTTTAAGTTTAGGGTTAGGGTTAGGGTTAAGTTTAGGTTTAGTTTTAAGGTTAAGGTTTTGTTAAGTTTAGGTTTAGTTTAGGGTTAAGTTAAAGGATAGGATTAGAGTTAGGGTTAGTGTTAGTGTTAGAATTAGTGATTGTGTTACTGTTTGGGTTAGAGTGAGATTTAGGGTTAGGGTTCGGGTTAGCATTAGGTGTTTGTTATGGTTAGTGTTAGGGTTAATTTTACTGTTAGGGTTAGGGATGTGTTTACAGTTAGTGTTAGGGTTATGGTAGGATCATGGTTAGGTTTAGGGTTCGGTTTATGGTTAGTGTTAGTGTTATGGTTTAGAGTAAGTGTTAGGGTTAATTTTGGGTTATGGTTAAGTTAGTGTTAGGGTAAGGGTTAGGTTTAGGTTTAGTTATAGGGTTAGTATTAGGTTAGAGTTACTGTAAGGGTTAGTTAACGTTAAGATTAGGGTTAGGTTTATGGTTAGTGTTTATTTTAAGTTTAGGGTTACTGTTAGTGTTAGGGTTATGGGTAAGATTATGGTTATATTTAGGGTTAGAATTATTGTTAGCTTTAGTGATAGGATTATGATTAGGTTTAGAGTTATAGTAAATGTTATTGCTAGGGTTAGGGGTAGAGTTAGCATTAGTGTTAGTGTTAGGGTTAGGGATATGTTTAGGATTAGGCTTAGTGTTAGGATTGAGGTTATTTTTAGGTTTAGGGTTATTGTTAGTTTAGAGTTTATAGTTAGGGTTAGAATTAGTGATAGGATTACTCTTGGGTTTAGGTTTATTGTTAGGTTTAGTGTTAGTGTTAGTGTTAAGGTTAGTGTTAAAGTTAGTGTTAGTGTTAGGGTTTGGGTTATGGTTAGACTTCAGGTTTGTGTTAGAGTTAGGGTTACAGTTTGCATTAGTGTTACAGTTAGGGTTAGGATTAGGGTTAAGATTGAGTTTAGGGTTAGGGTTAGCATTAGGTTAAGTTTTAGGGTTAGGGTTAGGGTTAAGTTTGAGGTTCGTGGTTAAAGTTAAGTGTTAGTTTTAGGATTAGGTTTAGACTTAGAATTAGAATTAGTGTACATGTTAGTGTTAGGTTACAGTGAGTGTTAGTGTTAGGAATAGTGTTAGGGTGAGGGATATATTAGAATTAGGTTTAGTGTTAGTGTTTGTGTTAGGGTTAGGGTTTATTATAGTGTTAAAGTTACAAATAGGTTTAGAGTTAGTGTTAGGCTTATGTTTATATTTAGTGTTAGTGTTATGATTAGTGTTAGGGTTAGGTTTAAGATTAGTGATAGGGTTAGGTTTAGGGTTAAGGTTAGTGTTAGGGTAAGGGTTATGTTTAGGTTTACGGTTAGTATTAGGTTTAGGTTTAGGGTTTGAGTTAGGATTAGGATTAGGGTTATTGTTAGGTTTACAGATATAGATAGGATTAGTATAGGGTTAGGGTTAGTGTTAGTGTCAATTTTTCTGTTAAGATTAGGTTAAGGATTAGTTTTAGTGTTAGGGTTTGTGTTATAATTAGGGATTAGGATTACATTTAGTGTTAGGTTTAGGGTTAAGTTTAGGGTTAGTGTTAGATTTAAGGTAATAGTTAGGATTAGGGTTAGGCTAAGGGTTAGTGTTAGGGTTAGTGATACAGTTAGTGTTTGTTTTGGGTTTAGGGTGAATATTTGGGTTAGGTTTAGATTTAGTTTTATATTTGTTTTAGTGTTTGTGTTAGGGTTAGGTTTAGGTTTAATTATAGTGTTAGGGTTAGGGATAGGTTTAGAGTTAGTGTTAGGGTTAGTTTTAGGGTTAGTGTTAGGGTAAGTGTTATGTTTAGGGTTAGGTTGAGGTACAGAGTTTTGGTTAGGTTTAGATTTAGAGTTAGGGGTAGAGTTAAGGTTAGGTTTAAAGTTAGATTTACTGTTAGGAATAGGGTTAGAGCTTGTGTTAGGTTTAATTTTAGGGGAAGGGTTTTGTTAGGTTAGGGTTAGGGTTAGTTTTAGGGTTACAAATAGGATTAGGGTTATATTTAAGTTTAGAACTGGTTAGGTTTAGTCTTAAGATTATGGTAAGGTTTAAAGTTAAAAGGTAGTTTTAATGTTAGGGTTAGGCGTAGGGTTAGTGATAGTTTAAGGTTATAGTTAGGGTTAATGTTAGGGTTAGGTTTAGGGTTAGTGTTATTTTAATGTTAGTATTAGAGTTAAAATTAGGGTTAGTGTTAGGGTTAGGTTTAGACTTAGGGTTCATGTTAGGGTTAGGGTTAGCTTTAGGATTAGTGTTAGTGTTAGGGTTAGGGTTAGAATTTGGTTTATGGTTGGGTTAAAGGTAAGAGTTAGTTTCAGTTTATGGTTACTGTTAGTATTAGTGTTAGGGTTAAGGTTATGTTTATTGTTAGGGTGAAGTTTAGGGTTACAGTTAGTTTTTGTGTTAGGGTTAAGGTTAGGGTTAGTGTTATGGTTAGGTTTAGGTTTAGGTTTAGGGTTAGTGTTTCTTTTAGGGTTTGTGTTAACGTTAGGGTTAGGTTTCAGGTTGGGATTAAAGGTAGAATTAGCATTAGGTTGGGGTTAGGGATAGGGTTAGTGTTAAGGTTAAGGTTAAGATTAGGGTTAGTGTTAGGTTAGTGTTCGGGTGTGTTAGGGTTAGGTTTACTTTTAGGTTTAGCATTAGGCTTAGGGTTAGGGTTATTGTTATGGTTAGGGATAGGGTTAGTTTTAAGTATATGGTTTGTGTTATGTTCATTGTTAACTTTAGGGTTAATATTAGAATTAGGTTTAAGGTTAAGGTTAGGTTCAGTGTTAGGGTTAGGGTTAGGGTTAGGATTAGGTTTAGGCTTAGGTTTAGTGTTATGGTTAGAGTTAGGGTTAGGGTTAGGTTTAGGGTTACTCTTTAGGTTAAGGTTAGAAATAGGGTTACAGTTAGTGTTATGGTTAGGTTTAGTGTTTGTATTAGTGTTAGGATTAGGTTTGGACTTAGGATTGGTGTTAGGTTTGGGATTAGACATAAGGTTAGTTTTACATTTATTATTAGATTTAGGGTTAGGGTTAGCTTTAGAGTTAGGGTTATAATGATTGTTACAGTTATGGTTAGGGTTAGGGTTAGAGTTAGGTTTAGGGTTAGGGTTATAGTTTGATTTAGTGTTAGCTTTAGGGTTAGGATTAGTGTTAGGTTTAGGGTTACTTTTGTGTTAGTGTTAGGGTTAGAGTTAGACTTAGAATTTATGTCAGGTTTAGGGTTTGAGTTAGGGTTAAGTTTAAAGTTAGAATTAGGGTTAAGGTTAGGGTTAGTGTTAGGGTTATGCATAGTTTTAGGGTTATTGTTATGGTGAGGGTTGGGGTGTGTGTTAGTGTAAGTGCTAGTGTTAGAATAGGGTTTCATGTAGGATTAATGTTAGGGTTACAGTTAGTGTTAGTGTTTGGGTTTGCACTAGTGTAAGTGATAGGGTGAGTTTTAGTGTCAGTGTTAGGGTGGGTTAGGGTAAGTATTAGGGTTAGGGTTAGAGTTTGTGTTAGGGTTTTTATAGGGTTAGTTTTAGGGTAACTGTTAAGGTTAGATTTAGAGTTTGTGTTAGTGTTATGGTTAGGTTTAGCTTTAGGATTAGTGTTAGGGTTAGGGTTAGGTTTAGGGTTAGTGTTAGGATTAGGATTATGGTTCGTGATAGGTTTAGGTTAGGGTTAGAGTTAGGTTTAGTGTTAATGTTATGTTTAGGTTTATTTTTAAGGTTAGCAACAGTTTTATTAGTGATATGTTGAGGTTTAGTGTTAGGCTTAGTGTTATGGTTAGTGTTCCGTTTAGGATAATGGTTAGTGATAGTTTTAGTGTTAGGGTTAGCAAAACGTTTAGGGTTAGGGTGAGTGTTAGGGTTATTGTTAGTTTTTCATTAGTGTAAGGGTTAGTGTTAGTTTTATGTTAGTGTTAGTGTTAGGATTATGGTTAGTTTTATGTTTATGGTTAGGGTCTATTGTTATGATTACATTTAGGGTTAGTGTTAGTGTTTGGATTGGGGTAAGGTTGATGGTTTGGGTAAGGGTTATGTTTAGGTTAAGTGTTAGGGTTAGAGTTAGTGTTAGTGTTAGGGGTAGAATTTGGGTTAATGCTAGGGTTAATATTTGTGTTTGTTAGGGTAAGTGTTAGGGTTAGATTTATAATAAAAATTAGGGTTAGGTTTAAGGTTAATTTTGGGGTTAGTGGTAGGGTTTGTGTTATGGTTAGTGTTAGTGTTAGGGTTAGGCTTAGGTTTAGGATTAGTGTTAGTCTTAGGCTTATTAATAGTGTTAGAAATGTTGTTAGGTTTTGGATAGGTTTAGGTTACTGTTAGAGTTAGGGTTAGTATTAGGTTCAGGTTTAGATTTAGGGTTAGGGTTAGTGATAGGATTATGGTTGGTTTAGAATTAGTGTTAGTTTTAGGATTACGGATATGGTTTTTGTTAGGGTTAGGGTTAGTTTTAATGAACGTGTTAGGGTTAGTGTTAGGGTTAGGGTGATGCTTAGAGTTAGGGTTATTGTTTGGGTTATTGTTAGTGTTAGTGTTAGGTTAAGGGTAACATTTAGGGTAATTGTTAGGGTTAGCTTTAGTGTTAGGTTTATGGATAGGATTACGATTAGCGTTAGGGATAGTTTTAAAATTAGGATTAGGTTTAGGGTTAAAATTTTTGTTAGGGTTATGGTTAGGTTTAGAATTATGGATAGGTTTACTGTTAGATTAAAGTTTAAGGTTAGTGTTACCGTTTGTGATATGGTTATGTTTTGGGTTAGGGTTAGTGTTATGGTTAGAGTTAGTGTTAATTTTAGGGTTAGTGATAGAGTAAGGTTTTGAGTTAGGGTTATTATTAGGGTTAGTGTTAGGGTTATAATTACAGTTAAGTAAGCATTAGGTTTAGTGTTTGGTTAGGTTTAGGGTTATGGTTTGGGTTAGGGTTTGTGTTAGGTTTAGGGTTAGGGTTAGGATTAGGGTTATGGTTAGGTGTAGGGCTAGGGTTAGGGTTAGTGTTAGGGTTAGCATTAGGTTAGGTTTAGAATTAGTGTTAAGTTTAGCGTTAGGGTTAGTTTAAGGGTCAGGGTTATATTTAAGATAAGTTTTAGGCTTAGTTTAGGTTTAGGGTTATTGTTACGGTTAGTGTTACAGTTAGGGTTAGGGTTAGGATTCGGGTTTATTTTAGGGTTAGGGTAATGTTTAATATTACTGTTAGGTTTAGGATTAGTTTAATATTAAGGTTAGTGTTTAGGGTTAATATTATGGTTAGGTTTAGTTTTAGTTTTAGGCTTAGTGTTATTTTTAGGGTTAGTATTAAGGTTAGGCTTAGAGTTTGGTTTAGGGTTAGGGTTAGAATTAGAGTTAGGTTTAGTGTTAGGGTAGGATAAGATTTAGGGTGAGTGTTAGGGTTAAGGGTAGGTTTAGAGTTATGGTAAAGTTTAGGTTTAGGGTTACGGTTAGTGTTCAGTTTAGGTTAGTGTTTGAATTAGTGTTAGGTTTAGGGTTACAATTATGGTTTGGTGTAGGTTGGAGTTAGGGTTAAGGCTAGCGTTAGGGTTAGAATTAGGGTTATTTTGGGGTTAGTGATAGGGTTAGGGTTAGTTTTTACATGTAGGTTTATGGTTACGGTTAGATTTTCTCTTATAGTTAGTGTTATGGTTAAGGTTAGAGTTAAAGTTAGTGTTCGGGTTAGGGTAAGGTTTAGGGTTAAGTTAAATATTAGGATTCAGTTAGTGTTAGGGTTAAGGATAGGGTTAGTGATTGTGTTAGTGTTAGGGTTAGTGTAAGGGTTTGTTTTAGCATTAGGGTTTGTGTTATGGTTACAGTTAGGTTTAGGGTTAGGGTTAGAGTTAATGTTATTTTCAGGAAATGGTTTAGGGTATGTGCTAGTATTCAGGTTTGGTTTGGGTTTAGTGTAACAAATGGAGATGGGGTTAAGCTTAGGGTTAGAGTTAGGTTTACGGATAGGGTTAGTGTTATGGTATGGGTTAGGATTTGGATTGTGTTAAGTGTTATGGTTAGTTTAAGAGTTCAGTTTACTGTTAGGATTCGGATTAGTTTTAGAGTAAGGTTTAGGGTTTGGGTTAGTGTTAGGGTAAGGTTTAGGATTAGGTTTAGGGTAAGTGTTAATGTTAGTTTAAGAGTTAGGTTTAGGGTTAGTGTTAGGGTTAGTTTTAGGGTAAGTGATAGAGTTAGGGTTAGAGGTTGTGTTAGCTTTAGGTTTAGTTTTAGGTTTAGGGTTTTGGATAGGATTAGGGTTAGAATTATGGTTAGGTTAGGGTTAGTGTAAGTATTAGGGTTACAATTAGGGTTACTGTTAGTGTTCAGTTTAGGTTTAGGGTTAGGGTTAGGATTATGGTTAGGGTTACATTTCAGTTTAGGATAATGATAGGCTTAGGATTGAAGTTAGTTTTAGTGTTAGGGTTCGGGTTTGTGTTAGGGTTAGAGTTAGTTTTTGTGTTAGGGTTAGATTTAGGGTTAGTTAATGGTTAGGGTTACGTTTAGGTTAAGTTTATAATTATGGTTTGGGTTAGGGTTTGTCTGCAGTTCATGGTTACTGTTAGGTTAGGGTTAGGGCACGCTTAGGGTTAGGGTTAGTGTTATGGTTAGGTTAATGTTTGTGTTACGGTTAGTGATAGGTTAGGATTGGGATTACCATTAGGATTAGCATTAAGGTTAAGGTTAGTGTTATTGTTAGCGTTAAGGTTGTGGTTAGGGTTAGTGTTAGGTTTTCGGATATGTTTATGGTTTAGTATTAGGGTTGCATTCAGTTTAGGGTTAGTGTGAAGGCTAGCATTATGGTTATGTTTAGTGTTAGGGTTAGGGTTAGCCTTAGGTTTAGGGTTAGTGTTAGGGCTAGTATTATGTTTAGCATTAGTGTTGCAGTTCTGGTTATGGTTATGGTGAGGGTTAGTGTTAGGATTAGGTTTATGTTTATGTTAAGAGATACACTAAGTTTTAGTTTAGGTTTAGAGGTAGGATAAGTGTTAAGGTTAGGCTTAGTGTTAGTGTTAGGTTTGCATTAGGGTTAGTGTTAGGGTTACTGTAAGGGTTTGCGTTAGGGTTGGTTAGGATTAATGTTAGTGTTAGGGTTCGGGTTTGCCTTTGAGTTAGTGTTAGGGTTAGGAGTAGATTCAGACTTAGTGTTAGGGATATGGTTAGGGTTCATGTTAGGGTTATGTTTAGGGTTAGTTTTAGGGTTATTGTTAGTGTTAGTTGTAGGGGTAGGTTTAGCAATAATGTTAGGGTTAGGGATAGGTTTACGGATAGTGTTAGGGTTAAGGTTAGTTTGACGGTTAGTTTTATGTATAGGGTTAGGTTATGGATAGGGTTAGTGTTATGGTTAGCCTTAGGATTAGGTTTAGGTTTTGTGTTAAGTTTAGCATTATGGTTATTTTTTGGGTTAGTTAAGGTGATAGTGTTAAGATTAGATTTAGTGTTAGGTTTAGGGTTAGGGTTATGTTCAATGTTAGGGTTAGTGTTATGGTTAGGGTTAGTTTTAGTGTTAGGGTTGGTTAAAATTACCATCAGGTTTAGTATTAGGTTTATTTTTATGTTCAGGGTTAGGGGTACAGTTAGTGTTATGGTTTAACTTTAGTGTTAAGATTAGGATTAGTATTAAGGTTTGTGTTCAGGTTAGGATTATTTTTATATTTAGGGTTACAGTTAGGATTAGGGTTAGGTTTTAGTTATTGTTAGGGTTAGTGTTGGGGTTAAGTTTAGGGTTAGGTTTATAGTTAGGCTTAGGGTTAAAGTTAGTATTAGGTTTAGGGTTATGGTCAGTGTTAGTTTTAGGATTACCTTTAGGATTATAGTTAGTTTTAGGATTAATATTAGTGGTAGGGTTTGCATTAGGGTTAGTCTTATGGTTAGTGTTAGGTTTAGTGTTTGGTTTTCTGCTAGTGTAGAGTGAGGGTTAGCATTAGTGTTAGGGTTAGGGTTTGGTTTAGGGATAGTGTTAGGTTTAGAATTAGTGTTAGGTTTAAGGTTAGGGTTAGGATTAGCGTTAATATTATGGTTAGTGTTAAATTTCGTCACAGGGTTAGGTTTAGAGTTAGAGTTAGGATTAATGTTAGGGTTAAGGTTAGAGTTAGTATTAGGGTTAGGGTTAAGGTTAGGTTCAGATAGAGTGTTAGGTTTAGGAATATGTTTAGATTTAGTTTTATGTTTAGTATTAGGTTTAGGGTTAGTGTTATGTTTACGGTTAGGGTTAGGTTTAGGGTAAGTATTAGGGTTTGGGTTAGTTTTAGTGTCAGAGTAAGGGTTAGGGTTAGGTTTAGTGTTATGGTTAGGGTTAGGGTTTGAGTTAGGTTCCGTTTTCTTTAGGATTAGGGTTTGGTTTATGGTTAGGAATAGTTTTTGAATTAGGGTTAGTTTTAGTGTTAAAATTTGTACTACAGTTAGTTTTAGGTCTGGTTTTACTATTAGGTTTATGGTTATGCTTAGTTTTAGGGTTCGGATAAGGGATAAATTTAGGGTTAGGTTTAGTGTTATGGTTATGTCTACTGTTAGGGTAAGTGTTAGGGTTAGGGTTAGGGTTCATGTTAGGGTTAGGTTAAGCGGGAGAGTTAGGGTTAGGTTTAGGTTTAGGTTTGGTGTTAGTGTTTGAGTAAGAGTTAGGGATTGGATTGAGGATAGTGTTAGGATTAGTGATAGGTTTAGAGTTAGTGATAGAGTTAGGGTTATGGTTATTTTTATGGTTAGGTTTAGGGTTAGTGTTAGTGTGAGTGTTAGTTTTAGGGTTATGGTTACTGTTAGCCTAATGGTTAGAGATAGGGTTAAGCTTAGTACTAGTTTGTGGTTAGGGTTAGGATTAGGGTTAGTTTTAAACTTACGGTTGGATTTAGTTTTAGGTTTAATGTTTGGTTAGAGTTAGGGTTTTTTTTAGGGTAAGGGTTAGGATTTAAGTTAAGGTTAGTGTTAGGGTTATTGTTAGGGTTACAGATAGGATTAGGATTTAATTTAGAGTTTTGGTTATGGTTAGTTTTAGTGTTAGTGTTAGGGTTAGGGTTAGTGTTAGGTTAGGTTTAAGGGTAGGATTAGTGTTAGGGTTAGGTTTAGTGTTAGTATTAGTGTTTGCATTAGGAATAGTGTTAGGGTTAGTTTTATGGTTAGGTTTAGGTATGGGTTAGGGTTAGTGTTAGGGTTAGGGTTAGGGTTTGTGTTAGGGTTAGTGTTAGGGTTATGTTTATGTTTAAAATCAGGGTTAGGGTTAGGGTTAGGGTTAGTGTTATACTTAGTGTTAGGTGCTAGGGTTAGAGTTATTATTAGGGTTAGTGTTAGGGTGAGATATAGGGTTAGAGTTAGGGATAGCATTAGGCTTAGGGTTAGGGTTAGCTTTAGGTTTAGTTTTACAGTTATGGTTAATGTTAGTGTTAGGTTTAGGGTTAAGGTTAAAATTATCAATAGGTTTAGTGTCAGGTTTAGGGTTAGAGTTAGGGTTAGGGTTACAGCTAAAGTTAGTTTTAGGGTTAGTTTTATGGTTACTGTAACAGAGTAAACCTTAGGCTTAAATTTATAATTTGAGTTAGGGTTAGGGTTAGTGTTTGGGTTAGGCTTAGGATTAAGCATAAGTTTAGGGCTAGATTAAGTTTAGGGTTAGGAAAAGGGTTTGTGTTAGGGTTAGATTTAGAATTTGGTTTAGGGTTAGTGTTAGGGTTTGTGTTAGGTTTAGAGTTAAGATAAGTTTTAGGTTTAGTGTTAGAATTAGGTTTAGGGTTAGGGTTAGATTTAGCATTAGGTTTCAGTTTAGTGTTAGGTTTAGGGTTAGAGTTAGAGTTAAGTTTAGGGTTAGTGTTTGGGTTAGGGTTATATTTTGGGTTATTTTTAGTGTTAGGGTTAGAATTAGGGTTCATCTTAGGTTTAGGGTTCTTGTTAGTGTTATTGTTAGAATTAGGGATAGGGGAAGTGTTAGTGTTACAGTTAGAGTTAGGGATAATGTTAGGGTTAGGGATATTCTTAAGGTTAGTGTTTGAATTATGATTAGGTTTAGAGTTGGTGTTAATGTTAGGGTTAGGGTTAGAATTAGGTTTAGGGGTAGATTCATGGTTAGACTTAGTGTTAGGGTTGGTGTTAGGGGTAGGGTTAGTATAAGGGTTAGACTTAGGGTTAGAATTAGAGTTAGATTTAGGGATAGGGTTAGAGTTATGGTTAGTGTTAAGTTTAGTGTTAGGTTTAGGGTTAGGTTTAAGGTTAGAGTTAGATTTAGGATACTGTTAGGGTTAGGGTTAGGGTTAGGTTTAGGTTTAGTTCTATGTTTATGGTTTTGCTGGAGTTAGTGTTATAGTTAGGGTTAGGATTTGTGTTAGGGTGAGGGTTATGGTTAGGTTTAGTGTTAGGGTTAGTTTTAGGGTTAGTGTTAGGTTTAGTGTTAGATTTACGGTTATGGTTAGGTTTGGGGTTAGGTGTAGTTCTGGGATTAGGGTTAGTTTTTAGGTTAGAGTACATGTTAGGCTTAGGGTTAGTGTTAGTGATTAGGGTTAGGATTTGTGTTAGAGTTAGGTTTAGAATAAGGGATAAGGTTAGATAGTGTTAGAGTAAGGAATAGGGTTAGAGTTAAGTTAATTTTGGTGTTATGTTTAGGGTTAGGGTTAGGTTAGGTGTAGGTTTAGGTTAGGGTTAGTGTTTTAATTAGGGTTAGGTTTGTGTTAGGGTTACTGTTAGTGTTATGGTTAGTATTAGGTTTAGGGTTTTTTTAGTGTTAGGTTTAGGGTTAGGGTTTGTGTTAGTGTTAGGGTAAGGGTTAGGTTTACTGCTTTGTTTAGTATTAGGGTTAGAGTTAGGTTTAGGTTTAGGGTTTGGTTAGTTTAAGTTTTAGTGTTAGGATTTGTGACAGATTTAGTGTTAGGTTTAGGGTGAGGGTTTGGGTTAGGGTTAGGATTAAATTTATTTAGTATTAGTGTTAGAGTTAAGGTTAGGGTTAGTGTAAACGGTAGGTATAGGGTTTGGGTTAGTTTTAGTGTTAGGGTTCGGGTTAGGGTTAGAGTTAATTTTAGGTTTAGGGATAGGTGTAGGTTTAGTCTTAGGGTTAGGTTTAGGATAGTATTAGGTTAAGGTTTATATTTATGGTTATGGTTAGGTTAGATTTAGGGTTAGGGTAGGATTAAGGTTCATTTTATGGTTACAGTTAGGGTTTGAGTTAGTATTAGTGTTATCATAAAGATTAGGATTAGTGTTAGGGTTAGGTTTAGGGTTAGGAACAGTGTAAGTATTAGGGTTACAGTTAAGGTTATAGTACATTTTAGGTTTAAGATTATTGTTAGGGTTATTTTAAGGGTTAGGTTTAGGGTTAAATTTAGTTTGAGGATAAGGGTTAGGGTAAGGGTTAGAGTTACAGTTGGTATTAGTGTAAGAGTTATGGTTAGAGATAGGGTAAGTGAAAGGTTTAGGGTTAGGATTACGATTAAGGTCAGTGTTATGGTTAGGGTTAGGCTTTCTTTAGGGTTAGGGTTAGGGTTAGTGTTCGAGTTAGTCTTAGATTTAGGATAAGTGTTAGGCTTAGGTTTTTGATATGGGTTAGGATTAGGTGTAGGATAGTGTTAGGTTAATGTTTATTTTTACGGTTAGGGTTAGGGTTATTGTTAGGTTAGGGTTAGGGTTAGGATTAGGTTTAGAGTTAGGGTTAAGGTTCGTTATAGGGCTAGGGTTAGCTTTTCAGTTAAGGTTAGGTTTAGATTTATGGTAAGGGTTAGGGTTAGTGTAAAGGTTGGGGTTAGATTTAGGGTTAGGTTTAGGTTTAGGATAAGTGTTAGGCTTACGGTTAGGTTTAAGGTTAGATTAAGTGTTAGGGTTAGAATTATTGTTAGGGTTATTGTAAGGGTTAGGGTTAAGGTTATATTTAAGGTTAGTTTTAGGGTTAGGTTTTTTGTTAAGTTTAGTGGTAGGTAATGGTTAGGATTAGGGTTAGGGTTAGTGTTAGGTTTAAGGTAATGGTTAGAGTAAGTATTAGGGTTAGGTTTAGGAATTGTGTTACAGTTAGGATTTTGGTTCAGAGTATGGTTAAGTTTACATTTAGGATTCGGTTAAGGGTTATCGTTAGAATTACGTTAGGGTTAGGTGTAGGGTTAGAGTTTGTGTTAGGGTTTGATTTAGGGTTACTCTTAGGTTTAGTGTTAGGGTTAGGTTAGGGTTATTATTAAGGTTAGTTTTAGTGTTAGGGTTAGTGTAGGGTTAGAGTTAAGACAGGTTAGTCTTAGTATTAAGTTAGTTTTTTGTTATGGTTAGTGTTAGGGTTTGTGTTAGGGTTAGGGTTAGGGTTAGGCTTAGTTTTAGGGTAACTGTTAGGGTAAAGGTTGGGGTTATGGTTAGTGTTAAGGTATTGTTTGGGTTAGGATTAATTTCAGGTTCAGTTTAGGGTTAGTATTAGGTTTAGTGCTAGAGATAGGATTAGTTTTAGGGTTAATGTTAGTGTTAGGGTAAGGGTTAGAGTTAGGGTAAGAGTTATGATTAAGGATAGGGTTACAGATAGAGTTAGGTTTAGGGTTAGTTTTAGGGTTACTGTTAGGGTTAGTTTTCAGAGTTTGTCTTAGGTTTAGTTTTAGAGGTATGGTAAGTGTTAGGGTTAGCGTTATGGTAATGGGTCGTGTTTGTTTTAGGGTTAGTTTTAAGGTTAGGGTTAGTGTTAGGGTTAGTTTTAGGGTTAATGTTAGCTTTTGGGTTACGGTTTGTGTGAGGATTAGGGTTAGGTTTAGGGTTTTGGTCACAGTTAGGATGTAGGTTAGTGTTAGGGTTAGTGTTAGGTTTAAGTTAGGGGTAGGATTAGAATTAGGATTTGATTTAGGGTTAGATTTAGGCTAAGGGTTAGGTTTAGGGCTTGAGTTAGTGTTAGCGTTAGGTTTAGGTTTATGGTTAAGGTTAGTTTTAGGGTTAGGTCTAGTTTTAAGGTTAGGTTATGTTTAGGGTTAAGAATAGGTTTTGGTTAGTATTATTGTTAAAATTAAGATTAGGGTTTGTGTTAGGATTAATGGTACGGTTAAGGTTAGTGTTACTATTAAGGTTATGATTAGGGTTAGAGTTAGGGTAAGGATTAGGGTTAGGGTTAGGTTTAGTTTTAGGCTTTGGGTTAGGGTTAGGTTTAGGGTTTCTCTTAGGTTTCATGTTAGTGTTAAGGTTAGCAATAGGATTACACTTAGGGTTAGCAATAAGGTTTGGTTTTGACTATGGGTTAGTGTTAGGGTTAGGGTTAGCTTAGCGTTAGTGTTAGGGTTAGGGTTAGCTTAGCATTAGTGTTAGGGTTAGGTTTGTGTTAGGTGTAAATTTATGTTTATGGTTTATGTTAGTGTTAGTGTTTGGGTTAGATTTAAGGTTAGTGTTAGAATTCGGGTTAGGGTTTTGTTTAGGGTTCAGTTACATTTGGAGTGAGAGTTTTGGATTTTTTTCCTTGCTTCTGCTTAAGGCTACTTCAAGTGGGAACTAAGGATGCAGAGTCCACTCAGAACTAATTAAGCGTGTCAAGTTTCAACCATTTAGCAAAAACTGTGTTTGATTTACAATTGCAACTGCATGTTTTCCTATGGGGGAAACAAGAGAAAATTTAAAAATTCAAAGTGTTAGACTGAAGGTGAAATGTTGGTAAAAATCATACCACTCATATGAACCCCAGAATCAAGCAGGAGTGTCCATACTTGTATCAAGTAAAATAGACTTCAAGCCAAAGTTAATTAAAAGGGATAAATAAGGACAATACATACTGCTCAAGGTTACCATACACCAAAAAGACTTAATGATCATCAATATATATGCCTCATACAATGGTGTAGCTGTGTTCATCAAACAAACTCTTCTCAAGTTCAAGAGTAAAATAGACCACAACACAATAATCATGGGAGATTTTAACACACCTCTCTCACCACTGGACAGATCTTCTAAGCAAAAGTTGAATAAAGAAACCATATTGCTCAATAATACAATTAATAACTTAAACTTAATTGATATATACAGAATATACCACCCAACATCAAATGGAATACTTTCTTATCAGCAGCACATGGATCCTTCTCAAAAATAGACCATATATTAAGTCACAGGGCAAATCTTAGCAATTACAAAGGAGTAGAGATGCTACCATGCATTTTATCTGATCTTATAGGAATGAAATTGGAAATCAATAATAAAATAAGAAAGAAAGAATCCTACATCACATGGAGAATAAACAACATGTTACTGAATGAACAAATAGTTACACATACATCAAAGAAGAAATTTTAAAAAAATTTCTTAGAGGTAAATGAAAACTCAGACACAACATATTGAAATCTTAGCAGTACTAAGAGGAAAATTCATTTCATGGAATTTATTCCTTAAAAGAAGGAAAAGCCAACAAATAAATAACCTCACACTACACCTTTAAGCCTTAGAAAAAGAAGAACAAATCAGTAGCAAATACAGTAGAAGGCAAGAAATAATTAAAATCAGAGCTGAAATTAATGAAATCAAAACAAAAGAAAAAATTGACAAAATTAAAAGTTGGTTCTTTGAAAAAAGAAATAAGATTGATAGACCACTAGCCATGCTAACAAAGAGAAGAGAGAGAATCCAAATTACTAGCTTATGAGATGAAAAAGGCAACATCACAACAGACAATTCAGAAATACAGAAGATAATTAGAAATTATTTTGAACCCTATATTCTAATAAAATAGAGTATAGTGAATGTATTGATAAATTCTTTAAGGCATATGAGTTACCCAGATTGAGTCAGGATGATATAAACAACATAAACAGACCAATATCAAGTGAGGAAATAGAAGAAGCCGTCAAAAGACTACCAACCAAGAAAAGCCCAGGACCGGAGGAATATACAGAAGAGTTTTACAAGACCGTTAAAGAAGAACTAATACCAACACTCTACAATCTATTTCAGGAGATAGAAAAAGAGGGAGTACTTCCAAATTCATTCTATGAGGCCAATATCACCCTGATTCCCAAACAAGATAAAGACACCTCAAAGAAAGAAAACTACAGACCAGTATCCCTAATGAATTTAGATGAAAAAATCCTCAAAAATATTCTGGCAAATTGGATACAAAAACACATCAAAAAGATCAGGCACCATGACCATTTGGGATTTATCCCTGGGATGCAAGGCTGGTTCAATATATGGAAATCAATAAATGTAATTCACCACATCAATAGACTTAAAGATAAGAACCATATGATCATCTTGATAGATGCGGAAAAAGCATTCGACAAAGTACAGCATCCCTTTATGTTCAAAACTCTAGAAAAACTAGGGATAACAGGAACATACCTCAGTATTGTAAAAGCAATCTATGCTAAGCCTCAGGCTAGCATCATTCTGAATGGAGAAAAATTGAAGGCATTCCCTTTAAAATCTGGAACAAGACAGGGATGCCCTCTCTCACCACATCTATACAACATAGTTCTTGAAATACTAGCCAAAGCAATTAGACAGACAAAAGAAATTAAAGGCATAAATATAGGAAAAGAAGAACTTAAATTAGCACTATTTGCCAATGACATGATCCTATATCTAGCAGACCCAAAAAATTCAACCAAGAAACTTCTAGAACTAGTAAATGAATTCAGCAAAGTCGCTGGATATAAAAATCAATACCCATAAATCAAAGGCATTCCTGTATATCAGTGACAAATTCTCTGAAATGGAAATGAGGACAACTACTCCATTCACAATATCCTCAAAAAATAAAATAAAATAAAATAAAATACCTGGGAATGAACTTAACAAAAGAGGTGAAAGAGCTATACAATGAAAACTACAGAACCATGAAGAAACAAATAGAAGAAGACCTTAAAAGATGGAAGGATTTACCTTGCTCAGGATTGGTAGAATTAATATTATTAAGATTGCAATACTACCAAAGGCACTTTACAAATACAATGCAATTCCCATAAAAAAACCAATGACATTCCTTGCAGAAATAGAAAAAGCAATCATGAAATTCATCTGGAAAAACAAGAGACCCAGAATAGCTAAAGTAATTCTAAGCATGAAGACTGAAATTGGTGGTATCCCAATTCCAGATTTTAAACTATACTATAGAGCAATAGTAACAAAAACAGCATGGTACTGGCACCCAAACAGGCTGTAAGACCAATGGTACAAAATAGAGGACACAGAGACAAATCCACAAAACTACAACTACCTTATATTAGACAAAGATGCTAAAACCATGCAATGGAGAAAGTATAGCATCTTCAACAAATGGTGCTGGGAGAACTGGAAATCCATATGCAACAAAATGAATTGAATCCCTTTCTCTTACCATGCACAAAAGTCAACTCCAAATGGATCAAGGAGCTACGAATCAGACCAGAGACTCTGGGCCTAATAGAAGATAAAGTTGGTCATAATCCTCATCACGTGGGGGCAGTCAACAAATTTCTCAATAAGACACCTATAGCACAAGAGTTAAAACCAAGGATCAACAAATGGGAAAAAATCAAGCTATTTTTTTTTTTCTCAGCAGGAGAAATAATATGCGAGGTGAATAGGGAGCCTACATCCTGGGAAAAAAGTTTTACCCCTCAAACATCAGATAGAGCTCTAATCTCTAGAGTATACAAAGAAATCAAAGAGTTAACCAACAAAAAATCAAATAACACAATCAACAAATGGGCCAAGTACTTGAAAAGAAACTTCTCAGAAGGGGATATACAATCAATCAACAAATACATGAAAAAATGCTCACCATCTCTAGCAATCAGACAAATGAAAATTAAAACTACTCTAAGATACTGTCTCACACCAATTAAAATGGAAGCCATTATGTGCCGCATCCGGCTAACAGAGCCGAGTCCGGCGAGGGACGGCATGGTTAAAAAATACACAGGACACCAAGGTTCTTCATCCAGGAGGGAGCGTGTGCGTGCTTTATTGCCAAATTTGTTCCCCTTATATATCTTTTTAACAGCTGTGGGAAATTACTCAAAAGTGAGGAGGGAGGAGTAATAACTGCGTCCTTGGGTTACCCTCACGTCACCATCTCCTATCAGGAGGCTCGAACAGGTCAAGATGTTCCTGAGAGACACATATGCTCTAGACAGATAAACAGGGAACCACAAGCCCGCATCACGGCCTTGTGAGCTGGCCACATTGACATGCATAACAAAGAACTGGGGGTTGAGTCCCCAGGGGCCAGGGCGGGCCTGCTACCAGAAAGTCCCCCTTTTTTGTTTTTTGCATGTCAATGGGAATCAAGTAGCCCCTGTCTTAGGTTGCCCACTGCCCCTGCACTGCTTACCCGTCTCTGGGGAGGCCCCATTCCCCTGGCTTAGGTTGCAGTGCAACGTGGAAGTTGCCCGTCACTGGGTACTACAAGATCAGCTCTTGTCCTACATAAACGGACACTTTTCATTTAGGATGTCATGGCCAGCAGGACACAACTGCGAATCCCAGTCATCATCTTTGCCAGTGGGATACCTATGACCAGGGAGCTTTCTGAACATAAGGGTCTGGGATGACGGCACCAAGTCGGCAGGGTAATTAGGGACCTGGGCAAAAGCAGGCATACATAGGAGGGCTCGGGTATTGGCTCCTGTCCAGTTACATCTCATCTCCAGATGGGTCGTAAGTACACCTCATGGGCAGAGTTGTCCATCTCCAGGCATTGGTAGTGAACCTATATTGGCTTGGAGGTTAAAATGTTAATATGGTCCTTAATGAATTGTGTTATCCTATTTGCAAAACAAGGTCCCAAGTTTGCAATCAAAAGAAGACCCAGTAAGGGCCCCAGGAGGGGAAGAAGGTAGGGCAGGAACCCATTTATCCCAAAGAGGGTTCTCAAATAATTCTTTTCTCCTTTTCTCTAGGTCTTCTTGAAGCTCCTTGATTTTAGTGTGAACTACACCCGATTTATTGGCATAGAAGCAGCACCTTTCTCCTAAGGCTAAACAGATTCCCCCCTGATTGGCAGTCAGTAAGTCTAGGCCTTGCCTAGACTTTTGGAGGATCACTTCTGCCAAAGAGTCAATTTGGTCTTGTAGGTCCCTAATAGTGCCAGATAGGGTCTGCACATCATCTATAAGCTGCTGAGATAGACGGCGATAAGAATGTATAGCTGTACCCAGTCCAGCTGTGCCTGTGCCCACAGCAGCGGTTATCCCCAGTCTGGTGAATAACGGTAGAGCCTGTATAGCTCGCCTGTGTCTTCTCACTAGAGTGTCTAGGCTGGGGATGGGCAGGGGCTCATCTCCTGAGATAATCGTGATATCAGGAAGCAGTAATGCCAGAACGCAACTGCTAGTCCAATTTGCTGGGAGCCTGGGAAAAGCTAAATTTCCACCACACATAAAAACTATACCATTAGGGGGACAAATGGGCAGAGTAGGTGAAGAATAATTCTTTACTAATGAGCAGTTCCCAAAGGAAGAGACTCCAACATCAACATCATAGGCATTATTTTGCATCATGCTCAGAAGGCAAGACATAAAACCATCTAGAGACTGCACCTTAAAGGATAGCCCAGATTGACATGTGTTGTCATCATCAATGGTATAATTAATGGGACTGCCAATGGCATGACTGCACCTGCCGTCATGCAGAGCCAGCATTCACTAGCAAGCGTGGGATCAGAGTTGTTAAGTAAGAAAAGGGTGGTTTCTAGGATATCTAATGTATTGGCATCTAAATCAGGAAGCTGGGATTTGGGCAATATCAAGGGGTGGTATGTAGGCTTAGGGATCTCCAGCTTTAAAAGCTTAATCACCTGAAGGTGTTTGATAGCATCAGTGGGTCCCCCTCCATCAGAGATTCTGATGGGGGCCTGCATGGGCCAGCAGGAGGGTTTACCCATGATGCCCTCACATCCCGCCTCCTTTAACTGAGTCGTGATGCCTTCTCCTCCCCGGTCACCAAGAAAAGGAATAAAAGTATAAGTGGTCCCCCCTTCTCCATGGGTGTTAGTTAGGATGGCCTCAAAATACTGTTTTCCTTGATTATTAACACAAATTGAGGCTGACGTATAACAGGAGATGTGCATCACCGGGGTGTAATGACAAATGGAGGAACAGCTTCCAAGAGTCTCGGTCGGATTAGGGACATTAAATCCGGGCTTATTGACACATACCTATTTTGGTTGCTTTAATCCTCCAATGTTTTGATTGAGTTCAGCCACCATGTAGGCTCCTTTAGTCCCACAATCAATGCTCTGGGTATAACCAGAGGGGGCTGAGTGCCGGGGCCCTCCCTTACACTCATAAGGGGCTCCAAAAAGATATTCATGAATATTCCCAGGTGGGGGGTCAAGCCCTCCTTCAACAAACCTGTCCAGAAGGAATGCCACAAGTGTGGTCCAGCTCATGAGGTGTGTCTCGGCACTCACTTGAAGGGGTGAGAACAACAGCAGCAGGATCAGCCATCTTGGGAACTTGTTTTCATTCACCAGTCTGGTGCAGTGCTCCGGTACCCAAATGGGGTTTTCCGTCCCTGGAGGGAAGACACATACAGCTCCTCTCACTCTAGCCAAGAGTGGAGCAGGGGGTTGCCACTTCCCTGTAGCCAGATCCTTCCATCTTATCTGTGCTTTTTGTATGGTGGGAGGGGAAAAGTGACGCTGCGCCGCTTGTACAGCCTTCGGCGTCAGTGAGCAAAAAATTTAAAGTGAATAGAGTTATGCTTAGGAGTGCTTGTGGTCCCTGACAATTCTGGTATATCTCCCCTTCTTTTGTTTTTTGCAAATAGGTTTTAAGATGTTGATGGGCCCGTTCAACAATGGCCTGTCCTTGGGGGTTATATGGGATTCCTGTTTTGAGTATAATATCCCACTGTGAGCAAAATTTTTGGAAGTTTTGACTAATATAAGCTGGGCCATTATCTGTTTTTATACATCCAGGGGTTCCCATAAAGGAAAAGGTTTTAACATAGTGCTGTATCAAGTCCTTAGCCTTTTCTCCTGAATGTAAAGTAGCGGAGATAAAACCAGAGAACGTGTCTATACTGACATGCACAAAAGACCGTTTTCCAAAACTAGGAATATGAGTTACATCAGTTTGCCAGATGTCGTTTGGCTGAAGGCCCCTTGGGTTGACTCCCAGAGAAGTTGAATGGATAAAAGGTGCACAAGTAGGACATAGGGAGACAATTTTTAAAGCTTGATCCCGGGAACATCCTGAGCGGAAGCGCAAAGTTTGTGCGTTTAGGTGAAATTTATTATGAAGTTGTAGGGCCTTATCATACTCAGTTATTGTATATATAAAATTAGTGGCATGTGTGGCAGCGTCTGCCATGGTGTTGCCCGCCGCCAGAGGACCTGGAAGTCCAGAATGACTTCTAATGTGACCTATGAACAGGGGGTCTGCCCTAGCCCATATAAGAAGCTGCACTGTTTGTAGTTGATCCATGATAGTGGATTGTTTTCCAATTTAAGGTGCTGTCTCAATCGCGGAGGCGAGCCTGGCGATATAGAGACTGTGAAAACATTAAGGGGCACTGAGCTATAGGTCTGTAAGGCCAATATTAAGGTTGCAACCTCCGCTTTTTGGGCCAAACAATTGGCCACTCTCTTGCGGATGACTTGGGTTCCATCTGAAACAACAGCAAACCCATTTTTGGCCCCGTCAGTGAAGACGGTTTGTGCCCCCGGGAGGGGATCCTTTTTTAGGATCTTTGGGAAAATTATTGGACATGTCTTTAGAATTTCAAGGAGCCTGCTTTTAGGGTAGTGATTGTCAACCTGTCCCATGAAACTACAGAAGAAAATACACCAGAGATCATGTTCCTGTCTTAATTTAGAAAGAATGTCTTGATTATATGGTAATATGAGAACATCAAAGGTTTTCCCAAACAAGGCATCTCCTAGATATTTTGCTTTCCAAACTAATTGTATTACCAGATCATGGAAAGGTATCAAGACCCGGGAGGGGGATGCAGGTAAGTGAACCCAATAAATAGGACCAGTCTGCCAAAAGACTCCAGTCAGGGTGAGTTTTGATGGCAGAACAATGAATAACAAGTACTGGGAGTAGTCCACCTGCATCACCTGCATCTCTTGTAAGACTGTCTCTATCAATCTAAGCACATTCAAGGCTTCTGGAGTAGGTTTTTGCAGGGAGGTGGGTGAGGGGTCTCCTCTCAAAGGTCATACAGGGGTTTAAGTTCACCAGTAGGGACATGGAGGGAAGGCCACAGCCATTGGATTTCCCCCAGAAATATCTGCCATTGGTGCAGGGTTTTGAGCTGGTTCACCTGAAATTGAGGCCTCTGGGGAGTGATCCCTACCTTGTTAATAGTATATCCTAGGTAGTTATAAGGATACTGAATCTGCACCTTCTCTGGGGCTATAATAAGTCTGGCCCCCTTTAACAGGGACTGGAGGACTTCATAAGACCGGAAAAGTGCTTTCCTATCAGGGCCTGCCAACAATATATCATCCATATAATGGACGAAGTAAAAGTTTGGGAATTGTTGCCTAAAGGGTTGCAGAATTTTTGCTATAAATTACTGACACATAGTAGGGCTATTGGCCATTCCTTGAGGTAAGACATTCCATTCAAACCGCTGATAGGGTTCCCTAAAATTTATTGAAGGTAAAGAGAAAGCAAAACGTTTGTGATCCTGGGGGGCCAGGGGAATAGAAAAGAAGCAATCTTTTGGGTCCAAAATAATAAGATGCCAATCTTTAGGGATAGCTGAATCTAATATCCCCTTGAAGATTTTATCCTGTATTTTAATGGTTAACTGTGGTCGGGAGTCCAAGTGTGCTACCCAAAAGGTTTGAGGGGTGCAGGTGGAACCAAAACTGCTATTACCCCGGGCTGCCTATAGGGTGCGGCTGGGTAGGGACACCACCGACAGCAGCAATAATTGTGCTATGCGTTCTCCGGGAGGAATCATAAGGATCCCTTGGGTAGCCTCGGCAACAATTTTTAACTCCCCGTGGTAATCACCATCAACCACACCTGTAAGAATTCTGAGCCCTTTATGCAGAGTGCTGCCTCTTCCCAGTATCAGTCCCACAATTCCCTCTGGCAAAAGGGCCAAAGGCTCCAGTCGGCAGGGTCTGGGGACCCATCTGCAGAGTCAGTACTGCTCGGGAGGTGGAACTGAGGTCCAATCCTGCACATCCCGGCGTTCCCCTGGGGAGTTCCCAGATAGAAAGGTGTTGGTCAGGGGGAGGCATTGGAGACGCCCACTCCCCGGGGCACTGTTTCGTCCCTGCACTGCCCCGTACACTTTGGCTTCTGGGGCCCGGGGTGGGCCCTTGCTCCCGTTTCCCGACAGTGTTGGGTTACCCTGGATGTCAAATTTTGACCTGCACTCACTACTCCAATGATTTCCTTTATGACATCGAGGACAAATTCCAAGCATCCCTCTGCCAGCACCCTCTCTCCTTTCCGGGCAGTTTCTCCTTATATGTCCCTCTTTCCCACACTTAAAACACCCCTTAGAGTGGGTTCCCCTGTTATCAGATTTTTGCATTCCAGTCTTAGAAACGGGCAGGGCTTTCCAGGCATGGACCACAGCTGAGGCTATTTGAGCATAAACACCTGGGTCGTAACTAATTTGTTGGCCTATGGTGGCATACTGCCCAGTTCCTGTCAATATTTCAGCATTTCGCTGTTGATGGCCCGCATTCAGGGTAATCTGAACCAGCTCGAGGCACCTTTCATGATATTCACTTTTCCACAATAAGAAATCCCCTCCAGATAACACAGCCCTGCAAAGCTGTTGCCAAACCAAATCCCAATCATTGTTATTGAGAAAGCCTCCTGTCAGAAACCAAGGACAACCTGGGCTATAACTTCAATGAATTTGGTTGCAGTCTTAGTTTTTATTCCTGTTCCTTGTATATTTAACAGCTCTTTTAATTCGTTGGTCAGAAAAACCTTCGCTGTTGAGTTACCCATGGTATGTACCCTGTCTCTTTAAATTATCTTTAAACCAATCCTCCCCCTTCTACCTTTAGAAGGTGAGTCCTGTACGCTTACCCCTACTTTCCGGATCTCAGTGGAACCTCCAGATTCCGCGTCTGGCTAACGGAGCAGAGTCCGGCGAGGGACGGCGGGGTTAAAAAATACACAGGACACCAAGGTTCTTCATCCAGGAGGGAGCATGTGCGTGCTTTATTGCCAAATTTGTTCCCCTTATATATCTTTTTAACAGCTGCAGGAAATTACTCAAAAGTGAGGAGGGAAGAGTAATAACTGCGTCCTTGGGTTACCGTCACATCACCGTCCCCTATCAGGAGGCTTGAACAGGTCAAGATGTTCCCGAGAGATACATATGCTCTAGCAGATAAACAGGGAACCACAAGCCCTTGTCATGGCCTTGTGAGCTGGCCACATTGACATGCATAACAAAGAACTGGGGGTTGAGTCCCCAGAGGCCAGGGCGGGCCTGCTACCAGCAATTATGAAGTCAAACAACAATAAGTGCTGGCGAGGATGCGGGGAAAAATGCACACTCATACATTGCTGGTGGGACTGCAAATTGGTGCAGCCAATTTGGAAAGCAATATGGAGATTCCTTGGAAAGCTGGGAATGGAACCATCATTTGACCCAGCTGTTCCCCTTCTCATACTATGCCCAAAAGATCTAAGAAAAGCATACTACAGGGACACAGCCATATCAATGTTTATAGCAGCAAAATTCACAATAGCTAGAATGTGGAACCAAACTAGATGACCTTAAATAGATGTATGGATTAAAAAATGTGGTTTTTATACACAAGAGAATATTAGTCTGCACTAATAAATAATAAAATCATGGCATTTGCAGGAAAATGGATGGCATTAGAGCAGATAATGCTAAATGAAGCTAGCCAATCCCTAAAAAAACAAATGCCAAATGTCTTCTCTGATATAACGGGGGTGACTCAAAATGGGATAGGGAGGAAGAGCATGAGAAGAAGACTACCACTAATTAGGGAAGATAGGTGGGAGGGAAAAAGAGGGAGAAGGGGAGTTGCACAGAAGATGGGAGGAGAATCTCATTGTTATACAAAATATATATATGTTGTTGTAATGAATAAAAGGAGAAAAAAGTGTGTCACATTAGATTGGATAGAGAGAAAGGATGGGAGAGGAGGGGAGGAGTAGGGAGGATAGGAAGGGTAGCAGAATAGAGTAGAAAATATGATTGATGTATGTACATTCCATATATGTATTATATATCAAAATGCATTCTACAGTCATGTATGACTAAAAAATAAACAAATAAATAAAAATTAAAAAAAAAATTGAACGATCTTCAGCAAATAAACATTTTAACTTAGAAGAATGCAATTTGAAGGGGAGAGTCTGTCCTGACTTCCAATAATTCCTGCAAGGTATCAACAAGATCAGCTGAAGAAAGTAGCACATGCCCAGTTGCACTTGGCCCCAAAAGTTTGTTCTTCCAGTTTGAAGTGTTAGTTTGCAGGATCACTTTGAAATATTAGGTTTCACTTCATTTTCCCCTATAGGGATAGATGCAGTTGGAAATCTAAATCAAAAATGGTTTGTGCTAGCTGCTTGAAACTTTACAAACTCAATTAGTTGACAGTGCACTCTCTATGGCTTCTTCCCTCTTGAAGTAACCTTAAGCAGAGGCAAGGAACAATCACTTTAATTTGAAAGCATTGCAAGCTTCATCAGAATTCCGAGTTTAGTGAAATCCCCTCAAATATTTTTTTCACCCTAAATTTATGATACTTGTCCATAATGATTGGTACTCCAGTTGCACTAGGGCTTCCAAAATTCGAGCTTCTATGTTGAAGAGTTTCTTTGTATGAAAACTTTAAATTTTAGGTATAACTTCATTTCCCCCAATAGGCAGACATGCAGTTGGAACTCTAAATCAAACACAGTTTGTGCTGGCTGCTTGAAACTTCAAACACTGAATTAGTTGTCAGTGCCCTCTCTATGATTTGTTTCCTCTTGCAATAGCCTTAAGCAGAGGCAAGGAAAAATCACTTTTTTGGAAAGCATTTCCCAAGCTTCCACAGAACTCCAAGGTAAAATACGAGTTTACTGAAATCCCAGCAAATATTCTTTCACCTGATCTGGTTGATAGGTTCCAGGAATCATCTGTACTCCAGCCTCAATTGGCTCCCCAAATTTCTTACGTCTAGGTTAAAGTGTTCATTTGCAGGAACACTTTGAATTTTTAGGTTTCACTTCATTTTTCCCCCAACACATATACTCACAGTTGGAACTCTAAATCAAACATGGTTTGTGCTAGCTGGTTGGAACATGACACAATTTGTTTTCAGTGCACTCTCCATGCTTTGTTCCCTCTTGCAGTAACCTTAAGCACAGGCAAGGAAAAATAATTTTCATTTAAAAGCATATGTCAAGCTTCCACATAACACCAAGTTTACTGAAATCCCAGCAAATATTTTTTTCACCTGATCTTGTTGATACATTTCAAGAATTATCTGTACTCCAGCAGAACTTGGATCCCCAAATTTCATACTTCTAGGTTAAAGCGATTGTTTGCATGAACTCTTTGAATTTTTAGGTTTCACTTCATTTTCCCCTATAGGGAGTGATGCATTTGGATCCCTAAATTAAACACGGTATGTACTAGCTGCTTAAACCTTGACACACTCCATTAGTTCTTAGTGCTCTCTCTATGCTTTTGACCCTCTTGCAGAAGCCGTAAGCTGGGGCAAGAAAGATACACTTTCATTAGAAAGCATTTTCAAATCTTCCACAAAACTCCGAGTTTACAGAAATCTCAGCAAATATTTTTGACCAGATCTTTCTAATACTTGGACATAATGATAGGTACTCCAGTCACACTGGGTCCCCCAAATTTTGATCTTATATGTTGAAGCGTTCCTTTGCAGGAACACTTTGAAATTTTAGGTTTCACTTCATTTTCCCCTATAGGGATAGATGCAGATGGAAATCTAAATAAAACACGGTTTGTGCTAGCTGCTTGAAACATTAAAAACTAAATTAGTTCTCAGTGTTCTCTCTATGCTTTGTTTCCTTTTGAATTAGCCTGCATGTGAGTCAGGGAAAAAATAATTTCATTTTAAAGTGTTTGCCAGGCTTCCACAGAACTCTGAGATTACTGAAATCCCAGCAAATATTTTTTTCACCTGATCTTCTTAATACGTTCCAAGAATCATCTGTTCTCCAGCCACACTTGGCTCCCCAAATTTCGTACTTCTAGATTAAATTGTTCTTTACAAGAACACTTTGAATTTTTAGGTTTCACTTCGTTTTTCCCCAACAGGTATACTTGCAGTTGGAACTCTAAATCAAACATGGATTGTGCTAGCTGCTTGAAACTTGACACACTGAATTAGTTCTCATTGTGCACTCTATGATTTGTTCCCTCTTAAAGTAGCCCAAAGGAGAGGGAGAGAAAAAAACATTTCATTTGAAAGCGTTTTCCATGCTATCACCAAATTCAGACTGAATTCATTACTGAAATCCCAGAAAATATTTTTTTTCACCCGATCTTTTTGATACTTTGCCATAATGATCAGTACTCCAGTTGCACTTGGGCCCCCAAATTTCAATATTCTAGTTTGAAGTGTTCCTTTCTATGTGGACTTTGAAATTTTAGGTTTCACTTTGTTTTCTCCTGTAGAGGTAGATGCAATTGGAACTCTAAATCAAACATGGATTGTGCTAGCTGCTTGAAACTTGACACACTGAATTAGTTCTCATTGTGCACTCTATGATTTGTTCCCTCTTAAAGTAGCCCAAAGGAGAGGGAGAGAAAAAAACATTTCATTTGAAAGCGTTTTCCATGCTCTCACCAAATTCAGACTGAATTCATTACTGAAATCCCAGAAAATATTTTTTTTCACCCGATCTTTTTGATACTTCGCCATAATGATCAGTACTCCAGTTGCACTTGGGCCCCCAAATTTCAATATTCTAGTTTGAAGTGTTCCTTTCTATGTGGACTTTGAAATTTTAGGTTTCACTTTGTTTTCTCCTGCAGAGGTAGATGCAATTGGAACTCTAAATCAAACATGATTTGTGCTAGCTGCTTGAAACTTGACACACTCAATTTGTTGTCAGTGCACTCTCCATGCTTTGTTTTCTCTTGCAGTAACCTTTAGCAGAGGCAAGAAAAATCACTTTTATTTGAAATCATTTGTAAAGATTCCACATAACTGTGAGTTTACTGAAATCACAGCAAATATTTTTTTTTTTTATCTGATCTTGTTTATACGTTCCAGGAAATAGCTGTACTCCAGCCACACTAGCTTCCCCAATTTCGTACTTCTAGGTTAAATTATTCATTTGCAGGAACACTTTGAATTTTTAGGTTTCACTTCATTTTTCCCCAATAGGTATACTCGCAGTTGGAACTCTAAATCAAACATGGTTTGTGCTAGCTGCTTGAAATTTGACACACTGAATTAGTTCTCATTGTGTCCTCTATGATTTGTTCCCTCTTGAAGTAGCCTGAAAGAGAGAGAGGGTAAAAACAATATTATTTGAAAGTGTTTTCCATGTTTCCACCACATTCCAAGTTTACTGAAATACCAGCATATAGTTTTTCAACCATTTTTTTCATACTTCGCCATAATGATCAGTACTTCAGTTGCACTTGGGCCCCCAAATTTCTATCTTCTAGTTTGAAATGTTCCTTTCTATGTGGACTTTGAAATTTTAGGTTTAACTTTGTTTTCCCCTGTAGAGATAGATACAATTGGAACTCTAAATCAAACATGGTTTGTGCTAGCTGCTTGAAACTTGACACACTCAATTTGTTGTCAGCGCACTCTCCATGCTTTGTTTTCTCTTGCAGTAGCCTTTAGCAGAGGCAAGAAAAAGTCACTTTCATTTGAAAGCGGTTGCAAAAATTCCAAAGAACTCTGAGTTTACTGAAATCGCAGCAAACATTTTTTTTCACATGATCTTGTTGATAAATTCCAGGAAACATCTGTACTCCAGCTGCACTTAGCTTCCCAAATTTCATACTTCTAGGTTAAAGTATTCGTTTTCAGGAACACTTTGAATTTTTAGGTTTCACTTTGTTTTCCCCTATAGGTATACTATCAGTTGAAATTCTAAATGAAAAACTGTTCTGCTAGCTGCTTGATATCTGACACACTGAATTACTTCTCAGAGTGCTCTCTATGCTTTGTTCCCTCGTGATGTAGCCCAAAGCAGAGGCAAGGAAAAATCAATTTCATATGAAAGCTTTTGTGAAGCTTCCCAAGAACACCAAGTTTCTTTCATTTCCAGTAAATATTTTTTTCACCCAATCTTGATGATACTTTGCATTAAAGATCAGTACTGCAGTCGCACTTGGTACCCCTAATTTAGTTCTTCTACATTGAGGCATTCGTTAGAAGGAAGAGTTTGAATTTTTAGGGTTCACTTTGTTTGCTCCAATAGAGAGAGATGCATTTGGAAATCTAAAATAAATATTGTTTATGGTAGCTGCTTAAACCTTGACGCACTCCATTAGTTCTCAGTGTTCTCTCTATGCTTTCTTCCCTCATGCAGAAGACCTAAGCCAAGGCAAAGAAAATACACTTTTATATGAAAGTGTTGGCAAATTTTCTACAGAACTCTGAGTTTACTGAAATATCAGCAAATATTTTTCACCTGATTTTTTTTTGATATTTGGACATAATGATTGGTACTCCAGTAGACTTGGGCCCCCAAATTTTGATCTTGTAGTTTGAAGCTTTCGTTTACAGGAACACTTTGAAATGTTTGGTTTCACTTTGTTTTCCCCTATAGGGATAGAAGCAGTTGGAACTCTAAATCAAACACGGTTTGTGGTAGCTGCTTGAAACTTGACACACTCAATTTGTTTGTCAGTGCACTCTCCATGCTTTGTTCCCTCTTGCAGTAGCCTTTAGCAGAGGCAAGAAAAATCACTTTCATTTGAAAGTGGTTGTGAAGATTCCACAGAACTCCGAGTATACTGATATCACAGCAAATATTTTTTTTCACCTGATCTTGTTGACACATTCCAGGAAACATCTGTACTCCAGCCGCACTTAGCTTCCCAAATTTCATACTTCTAGGTTAAAGTATTCATTTGCAGGTACACGTTGAATTTTTAGGTTGCACTTTGTTTTTCCCCAATAGGTACACTTGCTGTTGGAACTCTGTGCTAGCTGCTTGAAACTTTACAAATTAAATTAGTTATCAGTGTGCTCTCTATGATTTATTTCCTCTTGAAGTAGCCTGAAGAAGAGGCAGGGAAAAAATCATTTGAAAGCATTTGCCAAGCTTCCACATAACTATGAGTTTACTGAAATTGCAGCAAATATTTTTTTCACCCAATCTTGTTGATATGTCTCAGGAATCATCTGTACTCCAGCCACACTGGGCTCCCCAAATTTTGTACTTCTAGGTTAAGGAATTCGTTTGCTGGAAAACTTTGAATTTTTAGGTTTCACTTCATTTCTCCAAAGTAGGTATACTTGAAGATGGAATTCTAAATCAAGCACTAGCTGCTTGAAACTTGAAAGACTGAGTTAATCCTCATTGTGTGCTCTATGGTTTGTTTCCTCTTTAAGTAGCACAAAGGAGAGGGAGGGAAAAAATATCATTTGAAAGTGTTTTCCAAGCTTCCTCATACTTCTGAGGTTACTAAAATCCCAGCAAATATTTTTTTCACTCAAACTTTTTGACAATTAGCCATAATGATTGGTACTCCAGTAGCACTTGGGCCCCCATATTTCGATTTTCTAAGTTAAAGTGTTCGTTTGCAGGAACACTTTGAAATTTTAGGTTTCACTTCATTTTCCCCTATAGGGAAAGATGCAGTTGGACATCTAAATCAAACACGGTTTGTGAGAGCTGTTTGAAACTTTACAACCTAAATTGGTACTCAGTGCACTCTCTATGCTTTGTTTCCTTTGAAATAGCCCAAAAGACAGGCAGGGAAAAAATTCATTTGAATGCATTTGCCAAGCTTCCACAGAACTCTGAGTTTACTGAAATCACAGGAAATATTTTTTTCACCCAATCTTGATTATACGTTCCATGAATCATCTGTACTCCAGCTGCACATGGGTCGTTAAATTTCATACTGCTCAGTTAAAGCATTCATTTGCAGGAATATTTTGAATTTTTAGGTTTCACTTTGTTTTCTCCTACAGGGACAGATGCTGTTGGAACTCTAAATCAAACATGGTTTCTGCTATCTGCTTGAAACTTGACACACTGAAGGAGTTCTCAGTGCAAACTTGATGACTTGTTCCCTATTGCAGTAGCCTTAAGCAGAGACAAGGAAAAATCACTTTAATTTGAAAGTGTTTTCCAAAATTCCCCAGAACACCAAGATTCCTGCTATCCCACCAAAACTTTTTCACCAGACTTTGATGACACTTCAGGGTAAAGATCGGTACTCCAGTCCCACTAGGACCCTAAATTTAGTTTTTCTATTTTGAAGCATTCCATTGCAGGAATAGTTTGAACTTTTAGGTTTCACTTTGTTTTCCCCTATAGGAAGATATGAATTTGCAACTCTAAATTAAACACGGTTTGTGCTAGCAGCTTGAAACTTTGACACACTTCATTAGTTCTCAGTGCTCTCTCTATGCTTTTCCCCTCTTTAAGGATCCCTAAGCCAAGGCAAGCAAAATAAACTTTCATTTGAAAGCATTTGCCAAGCTTCCACAGAACTCCGATTTTACTGAAATTCCAGCAAATATTTATTCACCCGATCTTCTTGATACATTTCAGAAATTATCTGTATTCGAGCCCACTTTGCTGCCCAAAATTCGTACTTATAGGTTAAAGCGTTCATTTGCAGGAACACTTTGAATTTTTAGTTTTCACTTCGTTTTTCCCCAATATCTATACTTGCAGTTGGAACTCTATATCAAACACAGTTGGTACTAGCTGATTAAACTTGACACATTGAATTAGTTCTCATTGCACGCTCTATTATTTGTTACCTCTTGAAGTAGCCCAAAGGAGAGGAGGGAAAAAACAATATCATTTGAAAGAATTTTCCAAGCTTCCCCAGACTTCAGAGTTTACTGAAATCCCAGCCATAATGATCAGTACTCCAGTCACACTTGGGCCCCCGAATTTCGATCGTCTAATTTGAAGCATTCCTTTCCATGAACACTTTGAAATTTTAGGTGTCACTTTGTTTTCCCCTATAGGGATAGATGCAGTTGGAAATCTAAATCAAACACGATTTGTACTAGCTGCTTGAAACTTTAAAATCTAAATTACTTCTCAGTGCACTCTCTATGCTTTTTTTTCTGTTGAAATAGCCCAAAGGAGAGGCAGGGAAAAAATTCATTTGACAGTGTTTGCCAACATTCCACAGAACTCCAAGTTTACTGAAATCCCATCAATTTTTTTTTTCCAACAGATCTTGTTGATATGTTCCAGGAATGAGATGTAATCCAACTGCACTTGGCTCTCCAAATTTCCTACTTTAATGTTTCACATCATTTTCCTTTATAGGAAAAGATGAATTTGAAACTCTAAATTAAACATGGTTTGTGATAGGTGCTTGAAACCTTGACACATTCCATTAGTTCTCAGTGCTCTCTTTGCTTTGTACCCTATTGCATAATCCGTAAGGGGAGGGAAGCAAAATACACTTTCATTTGAAAGTGTTTGCCAAGCTTCCACAGAACTCCGATTTCACTAAAATCTCAGGAAAAATTCATTTTCCCCTATAGAGATAGATGCAATTGGAAATCTAAATCAAACACTGTTTGTGCTAGCTGCTTGAAACTTTACAAATTAAATTAGGTCACAGTGCAGTCTCTTTTCTTTGTTTCCTCTTGAAATAGCCCAAAGGAGAGGCAGAGAAAAAAAAAACAATTTCATTTGACAGTGTTTGCCAACATTCCACAAAACTCCAAGGTTAGTGAAATCCCAGGAAATATTTTCTGCACCCCATCTTGTTGATACGTTACAGTAATCATCTGTACTCCAGCTTCACGTGGCTCCACAAATTTCGTATTTCCAGGTTAAAACTTTCTTTGCAGGAACACTTTGAATTTTTAGGTTTCACTTCATTTTTCCCCAATAGGTATACTTGCAGTTGGAACTCTTTATCAAAAACGGTTTGTGCTAGCTGCTTGAATGATCGGTACTCCAGTCACATTTTGGCCACCAAATTTCGATCTTCTAGGTTCAAGCATTCCTATCAAGGAACACTTTGAAATTTTAGGTTTCACTTCGTTTTCCCCTATTAGAAATAGATGCAGTTGGAAATGAAAATCAAACATGGTTTGTGCTAGCTGCTTGAAACTTGACACACTGAAGGAGTTTTCAGTTCGAGCTTTATGATTTGTTCCCTGTTGCAGTAGCCTTAAGCAGAGGCAAGGAAAAATCACTTTCAGTTTAAAGCATTTTCCAAGCTTCCCCTGAACACCAATATTCCTGCAAACCCAGCAAAACTTTTTCACCTGATCTTGATGATATTTGGGTATAAAGATCGGTACTCCAGTCCCACTTGCACCCCAAATTTAGTTATTCTAGGTTGAAGTGTTCCATTGCAGGAATAGTTTGAACTTTAAGATTTCACTTCATTTTCCCCTGTAGGAAGAGATGAATTTGAAACTCTAAATTAAACACGGTTTGTGGTAGCTGCTTGAAACCTTAACACATTCTATTAGATCTCAGTGCTCTCTCTATGCTTTGTTTCCTCTTGCAGAAGCCCTAAGCCGAGGCAAGCAAAATCCACTTTCATTGGAAAGTGTTTTCCAAGCTTCCACAGAACTCCGAGTTTACTGATATCCATATATATATATATATATATATATATATATATATATATATATATATATATATATATATATATTTTCTTGTGGATATGTTCCAGGAATCATCTGTACTCCAGCCACTGTTGGCTCCCCAAATTTCGTACTTCTAGGTTAAAGCGTTTGATTGTGGGAACACCTTGAATTTTTAGGTTTTATTTCATTTTTCCCCAATAGGTATACTCGCAGTTGGGACTCTATATCAAACACGGTTTGTGCTACTGTCTTGAAACTTGACACACTGAATTAGTTCTCACTGTGTGCTCTATTGTTTGTTTCCTCTTGAAGAAGCCTGAAAGAAAGGGAAGGAAACAATATTTTATTTGAAAGCATTTGCCAAGCTTCCACAAATCTCCGAGTTTACTGAAATCACAGGAAATTTTTTTTTCACCTGATCTTGTTGATAATTGGCCATAGTGATCGGTCCTCCAGTCACATGTGGACCCCCAAATTTTGATCATCTAGGTTTAAGCGTTTGTTTGCAGGAACACTTTGAAATTTTAGGTTTCACTTTTGTTTCCCCTATAGAGATAGATGCAGTAGGAAATCTAAATCAAACATAGTTTGTGCTAGCTGCTTGAAACTTTACAATCTAAATTAGTTCACAGTGCACTCTCTATGCATTGTTTCCTCATGAAATAGGCCAAAGGAGAGGCAGGGAAAAAAAAGAATTACAGTTGAAAACATTTGCCAAGCTTCCACAAATCACTGAGTTCACTGAAATTCCAGCAAATATTATTTTCCATCGAACTTGTTGATATGTTTCAGGAATCATCTGTACTCCAGGCGAACTTGGCTCTTCAAATTTTCTACTTCTAGGTTAAAGCATTCATTTGCAGGAAAACTTTGAATTTTTAGGTTTCACTTTGTTTTTCCAAAATAGGTATACTGGCAGATAAAACTCTAAATCAAACACAGTTTGTGCTAGCTGCTTGAAACTTGACACACTGAATTAGTTCTCATTGTGTACTCTATGGTTTGTTCCCTCTTGAAGTAGCCTGAAAGAGAGGGAGGGAAAAAAAAAACATATCATTTGAAAGCATTTCGAAGCTTCCACAGACTTCCAAGTTTACTGAAATCCCAGAAAATATTCTTTCACCCAATTTTTTTGAGAATTGGCCATAATTATCGGTACTCCAGTTGCACGTGGGCCCCCAAAATTCTATCATCTAGATTGAAGCATTTGTTTGCAGGAACACTTTGAAATTTTAGGTTTCACTTTGGTTTTCCCTATAGAAATAGATGCAGTAGGAAATCTAAATCAAACACAGTTTGTGCTAGCTGCTTGAAACTTTACAATCTAAATTAGTTCACAGTGCACTCTCTATGCATTGTTTCTTCTTGAAATAGCCCAAAGAAGAGGCAGGAATAAAAACAATTTCATTTTAAAGTGTTTTCCAATCTTCCACAAAACTCCGAGTTTACTGAATCCCCAGCAATTTTTTTTCACCCTATCTTGTTGATAAGTTCCAGGAATCATCTGTACTCGAGCTGCACTTGGCTACCCAAGTTTCCTACTTCTCATTTAAAGCATTCCTTTGCAGGAACATTTTGAATTTTTAGGTTTCACTTCATTTTCCCCTACAGGGACAGATGCAGTTGGAACTCTAAATCAAACATGTTTTGGGCTATCTGCTTGAAACTTGACACACTGAAGGAGTTCTCAGTGTGTGCTTTATGATTTGTTCCCTCTTGCAGTAGCCTTAAGCAGAGGCAAGGGAAAATCACTTTCATTTGAAAGCGTTTTCCAATCTTCCCCAAAACCCCAAGTTTCCTGCAATCCCAGCAAAACTTTTTCACCTGACCTTGATGATATTTGGGGGTAAAAATCGGTATTCCAATTCAACTAGGAAACCAAATTTAGTTCTTCTAGTTTGAGGCATTTTATTGCAGAAACACTTTGAATTTTTTTATTTCACTTCGGTTTCCCCTATAGGGAGAGATGAATATGGAAGTCTAAATTAAACATGGTTTGTGCTAGCTGCTTAAACCTTGACACACTCCATTAGTTCTCATTGCTCTCTCTATGCTTTGTTCCCTCTTGCAGAATCCCTAAGCCAAGGCTAGCAAAAAAACACTTTAATTTGAAAGCATTTGCCAAGCTTCCACAGAACTCCAATTTTACTGAAATCCCAGCAAATATTTATTTTACCTGATCTTGTTGATATGTTTCTGCCGCAGTCTGGCTGGGCACAAATCACGAGCCACTGAAGCAGGAACAAACTTTTTTTTTGGACTCCACCAGCACACTCCACACAGGCTCCCGGGAGCTCCCCCAAACACCATGTGGCTCCTCCAGGAACCAGCAACTGGAAATATCCCTCCTCCGGCACTTCCCCCACCAATGGGAACTCTTCAGGAATCCCCGCTACAACTCAAGCAGAACTCAGTAGGAACTCCGCCAGAACTCAAAATTCATCATCTTAATGGCCCACTAGTATCACCTCTCAACCACTACTTCTGGCAAAAATGCCATGTGTCATCCTGACTCATCTGTGGCCCTCAACATCTCCCCCCTTCTGTTTAATTAAACACCAAGCAATGTGGCTTAGGGACCGTGCTGTTAGGCTGTCCAATACTATATATGGTCCTTACTCATCATTAGATGAGCTGATCTCAAGGCGTCAGCCTCCTGTCTTAGGTTGGCACCACTGCAATTGGATCATACACGTCACTGACTAACGGTCCAGCATACAGACCTACTTGTGGATAGGCCTTTGCACCATTGGGGGGGTGAGGTTCTTTGCCTCACCTCTGTTGGCCCCCAAATTTGGCCTTTGCACCTGTGGTGAGGTGAGGCTCTTTGCCTCACCTTTGTTGGCCCCCAAATTTTAGACCATCACTAGCAGAAGGGAGGAGGATGTAAAATGCTATGACAAGAAGCCAAATGACGGCTCTTTTTGGAAAAATTGTACCACCGATGACATCATCTGCAAAGATAGGCCAGCACTACCACAATTGACTGCATCAACAGATAGTTCACAATGCATACAAGTGATACATAGTCCAGGAAAGTTCTGTAAGCAGTTCAAAGCAGAGGAATCCATCAATATGTCCATTTCCTCTCAAATTAAATTGACTCCTTGATTGAGCATTACTTGTTGAGTTATTATTCATTGATGCATCAGTTAATACAGTTTGTTGTGAAAACTATTGAAGAAGCTATAGTTTGGGTTTATCTTTGTCTTCACCGGCACTGGGATGAAGATAGGAATTCAGGCAATGATGGCTAAGAAAAATTATGTAACATTCCAACAGGTACTAAGAAAACAAATTTCTGAACAATTTACATTATCCTGAACAGAATTATTAAATATAATGAAAAGGAAAGGTGAAAGTAAACAAACAGATCTATTAACCTCCTTTTTAGTTCATATATTAAAACAATCCTTAACAGCTGTTTACCCAATTTCAATTAAACCATTTAAATTACGTGAATAAAAAATTTGGATCCATTTTCTCATGAGCACTCCTCATATATGATATATGGACATATGCACATACATACATACAAAACAAAACACAAGTGTGCACACATAACCTACAACACATAAGACAATAGTAAAGACCTTGTAGCTTTACACAGGTAAAATCTCCATTGCAATATTTAAAAACTCCACAGTCAAAAAATAAAACTGTTCAGAAAAATATTAACCTAGGTCTGTATGAGCTCAAAAAATAAAATAGAACTTTATGATGTAGAAAAAGGCAATAATAAAATAGATATTGAAAAAAGACATCCTGTTCACCACCTGGGTTTGACTCTTTTTTGGATATCCCATCCTTTTTCCTGTAACTTGCATAATGGGTCTGAAGGTGTTCCCACAAGCAAGCTCCAAGGTTTTTTATTTGAAATAGGCTTTAATGGTGTTCATTATTCATTATCCTCCAGGTGTGGGAGAACCACTGATGCAGATGTAAGAATAGCCAAGCTGGAGCTCTGGATATCAGCTGTTATGGATTTCAGTCAAATCATCTTCATTTTGGTCTGTAGAAATCACTTTGGTTAGTCTCCCTGGAACCCAAATCGGCTGCTGTTCTCCCTGTGGAAACACACAAACAGAATCCCGACTCCAGACAATCACTGGACCAAGACATTTCCATTGTCCTGTTAGAATATCTTTCCAAAGTACCTTAGGCTTATGTACATTTTTTGGAAACATATGCCTTTCTATAGCACTAAGACCTGATGAATCCAAATTTAAAGTTTAGAATAAAAAGGGTTATTTGAAATTTTTCTTTGGGAGATATATACCCCTTTCCAATTCCCTCTTTTTTGTTTCAATAAGTACATTTTAATAATTTGATGAGCTCTTTCAACTATGCCTTGTCCCTCTGGATTGTATGGAATTCCTGTTATGTGCATAATGCCAAATGATGAGCAAAATTGTTTAAAAGAAGTAGAAGTATAACCAGGACCATTATCTGTTTTTAACTGTTTTGGAATGCCCGCAGTGGCAAAATTTTGTAAGCAATGAGCTATAATATCTTTAGATTTTTCTCTGGCATGAAGGGAGCCCATCAAAATTCCAGAAGAAGTATCAACTGTAACATGGAAATATTTTAATTTTCCAAATTCTGGTAAGTGTATGACGTCCATCTACCAAATATGGTTAGGTATCAATCCTTGAGGATTGACTTCAAGATTAACTTGTAGTAAAAAGGTCAAACAATTTTGACATTGTTCTTTTTTTTTTTATTTGTCTAGCTTGTTCCTTAGTTATTTTAAAACTCCTTTGTAAAGTATTAGCATTGACATGGATCCTTTTATGAAAATTGGTAGCTTCATCTAGTGTAGAGAAAATATGTATGTCGTGTGTAGTTTTATCTGCTAAATCATTGCCCAAACTAAGGGCTCCAGGCAATCCTTTATGTTCCCTGATATGTCCTATAAAGAATGGAACTTTTTGTCCCATATTAGACTTTGTACAGTGGAAAACAAAGAGAAAACAGTAGAGGAAGGGGAAATCCTACCAGCATCTTCAAGGGATACTATAGTGTTTACTATATACTGACTATAAGAAAATAAATTAAATACAGAATTGTTAAACATCACAAAAGCTTGTAATATTGCATTAAGGTCTACCTTTTGAGCTGATTGTTTGTATACTAAAAATGTAAAATTTTGATCAGGGGTAACTACTGGTGCTGTTCCATTATTTGACCCATCAATGAGTATATTTGGAGCATTAATGATAGGTGATTTTCTTGTCATTTTTGGAAAAAACTACAGGATGTGAAGACCAAAAAGACAATAAAGGATTAGATGGTAAGTGGTTATCAAATGAAACATTAGATTTGTGCATGATTATTGCTCAAGTATTCAACTCATTAGCTAACTCATCAATTTGATCCATAGTATATGGAGTAATAATTTTATTGGGAGAAATTCCAAACACTCCCTTTGCTGCTTTTATTCCTTTGAGTATTAATTGTCCTACAGCCTCAGGATACCTAGTAAGAATAGTGTTAGGAGAATAAGATAAATGTATCCACAATAATGTACCCTCTTGACAAAATACTCCTGTAGGAATATTTTTTGTTGGTCATACAATAAATAATAAAGGCAAACTTACAACAATTCTATCCAAATGCATATTTTTTATATATGTTTCAATAATTTTTAATGCCTTTATTGCTTCAGGGGTTAACATTCGATGTGAATTTGGACCTGATGGACCTTTTAGGATATCAAATAAAGGTCCCAATTCTACTGTTGGTATGCCTAGATAAGGCCTTACCCAATTTATGTCTCCTAATAACCTTTGAAAATCATTAAGTGATTTGAGTTGATCTACTCGTATTTGAATTTTTGGTGGATGGATCATGGTTGAGGATAATAGAACTCATAAATAATTGTTTGAAAAATTCAATTGTTTTTTATCTATTGCTATCTCTAGATTATAATTTTTTAATAAATTTGTAAGTGTGGCATAACATTCTAGAAATGTGTTTTTATCTTTATATACCATTATCCATATAGCAAATTATTTGTAGTTCAGGAATTTAATTTCTAATTGGCTGGATTGCTTTGTTAAAATAAATCTGACACATAGTTGGGCTGTTAGCCATCCCTTGAGGGAATTCTTTCCATTCATATCTCTGATCAGGACCTTCATGATTTAGTGCAGGGATAGTAAATTCAAAACATGGACTATATTCAGGATGAATTGGAATTAAAAAAAAAAAAAACAATCTCTAATATCTATAGCTAAAACATATCAGGTTTTTGGCAAAACAGACAATTGAGGAATCCCTGACTGAGTAGGTCCCATAATAATCATCTCATTATTAATGGCTCTTAATTCTTGCAATAATCTCCATTTACCAGATATTTTTTAATGACAAAAATGGGAGTATTATAGGGAGATACAGAAGGTTGTATTTGTCCCTCTGCTAGTTGGTGTTTGACCAGGTCATGGGCTGCTTGTATCTATTCTTTAGTCAGGGGCCACTGAGTAACCCATACTTGTCTTTCTGATTTACAAGTAATGTTTATTGACTCAGGGACCCCTTCTGAAAACCCAATCCATGTCTATCTATTCCTTGATCTATTTGAATTGGTGCAGTTATACCTTGTTCTTGCTATCCTAATCTTTTTTTTTTTTTCCTAAAACCTTCCCTAGCCCTAATAGTGGGCAAATTTGGATTGATGTTATTTGTTAATGTCAAACCAAATTGATCCAGGACACCTCTTCCCCATAAATTTATAGGAAGATGATCCAATACATATGGCTGTATAGTTCCTTCACATCCTTCAGGATCCTTCCAATCTTATACCATTGCATTTCTATGGGGATTAGTCACCATTCCTAGGTCTCGAAGCATTTGAGTGGCTTGTTGTAATGGCCAATGTTTTGGCCATTCTTGATGAGATATGATGCAAACGTTTGCACTTGTATCCAGTGGCCCATTAAATTCATGTCTTTGAATATTTAGTTTTAGCATGGGGCAAGAATCTAAATGTAAAGTAAGCATAGCCCAATCTACAGCTGTGGAGCCTAATCCCATGGAACCACTTTCTACACTATGATTGGAAAATTTATCATGCAGGCTGGGTATTATATCCCCCAAAAATCTGGTAGCTGTTTGAATAAGCCTATCTATAAATTCAGCATAAGGTTCATTTGCTCCCTGTATTACCTTAGATAATTGACCTTGTAAATCTCCATGTCCTTGTAAAGTCTTCCATGCCCCAACTGCATCTGCAGCAATTTGTGAATATATAGCAGGATCACATTCAATTTGTTGCCGTTGACCATTATAAGGTCCTTTTCCTAACAACATATCTAGATTTATTTGAGGGTAACCAGCTGCTGCATATCGCCTAGCCATCTCCATGCAAAATTCCTCATTGGCAACCTTCTATAACAAATATTGTCTTCCATTTAGCACAGCTTTACACATGCTAGTCCAATCTGCTGGCGTCATGTCCTGGTTGGTAATGGATTCGACCATGCTTACAGTGAAGGGTGCTTGGAGACCATAGTTTGTTAAAGCTTCCTTTAACTGCTTCACTGTTTTGAAATATAAAGCACTGTGAATTCTCTGCCCTCCTGCCTGCTCAAGTACAGGGCATGCTAATCTTTGAGGTCCTGTCTCAGGATCCCATCTATCAACTATGGGGGTTGAGGGCCACTCAGCTGTCTCCATAGGTGGAGCCCTTGGTTGAATTACACCCTCTGGTTATAGAACAGAGTTAGTAGCAGCCTCCTGTTGTAACTTCCCCTTTGAAAGCTGTTTCTCCTCTAAGCTTTCTTCCTTTAAATTTTCTTCCTTTTTCTAACTAGCTTGAGAGACCTTCTCTTTTGCTTGATCTAACATGTTTTCTACCATAGTCTGGACCTCTAACAATTTACTTAACACTCTTTTAGTTTGTTTTTTACTAATTTCTAATCTACTATAAAGATAATGCAACCCAACAAGATAGGACAAAACAAAACCAAAACAGAATGAAACAAAGCGGAAAAAAATAATCGTTTAATCAATTTTCCTATTTTCTTGACATGTGCATTTGTGGTCTATTTCTATGTCTTCCTAAGGGGCAGACAACTTCAAACATTGAGCCAACCATTTTTCACAATTTGCCTGAGAAAGTTCTAGGGATAGGCAGCTTGAAACAAAAACAAAATAAATAAAAACAAGAATACATTGTTTTTTTTGAAATGATCACCCATTCTCTTGCTTTCCCTTAGGAGCGAACAATTTCACTTACCTCGGAGCTTCAGGCATTCCCTGTACAGGCCACCAAATGCTGCAGTCTGGCTGGGCACAAATCATGAGCCACTGAAGCAGGAACAAACTTTATTTCTGAACTCCACCAGCACACTCCACACATGCTCCCGGGAACTCCCCAGAATGACACGCAGCTCCTCCAGGAACCAGCAACCATAAATATCCCTCCTCCGGCACTTCCCCAACCAATGGGAACTCTCTGGGAATCCCCAAGAAAGCTCAAGTGGAACTCAACGGGAACTCTGCCAGAACTCAAAAGTCATCATCTTAATGGCTTGCTAGTGTCATCTCTCAACCACTACTTCTGGCAAAAATTCCATGCATCATCCCAACTCAGCTGTGGCCCTCAACATATTTCAGGAATCATCTATAATCCAGCTGCACTTGTCTCCCCAAATTTCGTACTTCTAGGTTAAAGCATTCATTTGTAGGAACACTTTGAATTTTTAGGTTTCACATTGTTTTTCCCCAAAAGGTATACTCGTAGATGGAACTCTAAATCAAACATGGTTTGTGCTAGCTGCTTGAAAATTGACACACTGAATTAGTTCTCATTGTGAGCTCTATGGTTGGTTCCCTCTTGAAGTAGCCCGAAGGAGAGGGAGGGAAGAAACCATCATTTGAAAGTGTTTTCCAAGCTTCCACAGACTTCCGAGTTTACTGAAATCCTAGCAAATATTTTTTTCACCCGATATTTTTGAGAATTGCCCATAATGATCAGTACTCCAGTCGCACTTGGCCCCCAAATTTCAATCTTGGTTGAAGCATTCATTTGCAGGAACACTTTGAAATTTTTGTTTCACTTTTTTTCTTCTATAGAGATAGATGTAGTTGGAAATCTAAACCAAACACGGTTTGTGCTAGCTGCTTGAAACTTTACAAAATAAATTAGTTCTCAGTGCATTCTCTACACTTTGTTTCCTCTTGAAATAGCCCAAAGGAGAGGCAGGGAAAAAACAATTTCATTTGAAAGCATTTGCCAAGCTTCCACAGAACTCCGAGTTTACTGAAATCTTAGAATTTTTTTTTCACCTGATCTTGTTGATATATTCCAGGAATCATCTGTATTCTAGCTGCACTTGGCTACCCAAATTTCCTACTTCTTTTTTAAAGCATTCGTTTGCAGGAACATTTTGAATTTTTAGGTTTCACTTCCTTTTCCCCAACAGGGAAAGATGCATTTGGAACTCTAAATCAAACACAGTTTGTGCTACCTGCTTGAAACTTGACACACTTAAGTAGTTCTCAGTGCGTGCTTTATGATTTGTTCCCTCTTGCAGTAGCCTTAAGCAGAGGCAAGGAAAAATAACTTTCAGTTGAAAGCATTTTCAAATCTTCCCCCAAACACCAAGTTTCCTGCAATTCCAGAAAAGGTTTTCACCCAGTCTTCATGATACTTGGGGGTAAAAATCGGTATTCCAGTCCCACTTGGATGCCAAATTTAGTTCTTCTAGGTTTAAGCGTTCCATTGCAGGAATAGTATGGACTTTTAGGTTTCACTTTGTTTTCCCCTATAGGAAATGATGACTATGAAACTCTAAACTAAACACTGTTTGTGCTAGTTGCTTGAAACTTGAAACATTCCATTAGTTCTCATTGCTCGGTCTATGCTTTGTTTCCTATTGTAGAAGCCCTAAGCTGAGTTAAGCAAAATACACTTTCATTTGAAAGCATTTTCCAAGCTTCCACAGAACTCCGAGTTTACTGAAATCCCAATTAATATTTTTTTTTAACCCGATGTAGTGGATATATTCCAGGAATCAACTGTACTCCAGCCCACTTGGCTCCCCAAATTTTGTACTTCTAGGTTACAGCATTCAAAGGCAGGAACACTTTGAATTTTTAGGTTTCACTTCGTTTTTCCCCAATAGGTATACTCGCAGTTGGAACTCTATATCAAACACGGTTTGTGCTAGCGTTTTGACACTTGGCACACTGAATTAGTTCTCATTGTTTGCTCTATTATTTGTTTCCTCTAGAAGTAGCCAAAAGGAGAGGGAGGGGAACAAATTCATTTGAAAGTGTTTTCCAAGCTTCCACTGACTTCTCAGATTATTGAAATCCCAGCAAATATTTCTTTCAAGCAATCTTTTTGATAATTGCCCATAATGATCTGTACTCCAGTTGCACATAGGCCACCAAATTTCGATCATCTAGGCTGAAGCATTCGTTTGCAGGAACACTTTGAAATTTTAAGTTTCACTTAATTTTCCCCCTCTAGAGATAGATGCAGTTGGAAAACTAAACCAAATACTGTTTGTGCTAGCTGCTTCAAACTTTACAAATTAATTAGTTCTCAGTGCACTATCTATGCATTGCTTCCTCTTGAAATAGCATCAAGGAGGGGCAGGGAAAAAACCAATTTCATTTTAAAGCGTTTGCAAGCTTCCACAGAACTCACAGATTACTAACATCCCAGCAGATATTGTTTTGACCAAATCTTTTTGATACATTTCAGAAATCATCTGTACTCCAGCCAAACTTGGCTCTTCAAATTTCGTACATCTAAGTTAAAGAATTCATTTGCAGGAACACTTTGAATTTTTAGGTTTCACTTCATTTTTCCACAGTAGGTATACTGGCAGATGGAACTCTAAATCAAACACAGTTTGTGCTAGCTGCTTGAAACTTGACACTGAATTAGATCTCATTGTATGATCTATGGTTTGTTTGCTATTGAAGTAGCATGAAGGAGAGAGAGGGGGAAAAAAGCATAACATTTGTAAGCGTTTTCCAAGCTTCCACAGACTTCCGAGTTTACTTAAATCCCAGCAGATTTTTTTTTTCAACCAATCTTTTTGATAATTGGCCATAGTGATCAGAACTTCAGTCACACATGGTCCCTCCAATTTCAGTCATCTAGGTTGAAGCGTTTGTTTGCAGGAACACTTTGAAATTTTAAGTTTCACTTTGGTTTTCCCTATACAGATAGATGCTTTTGGAAATATAAATCAAACACGGTTTGTGCTAGCTGCTTGAAACTTTACAGAATAAATTAGTTCTTAGTGCACCCTCTATGCTTTGTTTCTTCTGGAAATAGTCCGAAGGAGAGGCAGGGAAAAAACAATTTCATTTGAAAGTGTTTGCCAAGCTTCCACAGAACACTAGTTTTCTGAAATCCCAGGAAATTTTTTTTTCTCCCGATCTTGTTGATATGTTCCAGGAATCATCTGTACTCCAGCTTCACTTGGCTACCCAAATTTCCTACTTCTGGTTTAAAGCATTCATTTGCAGGGACATTTTGAATTTTTAGGTTTCACTTCCTTTTCCCCAACAGGGCCAGATGCAGTTGGAACTCTGAATCAATCATGGTTCATGCTAGCTGCTTGAAACTTGACTCACTGAATGAGTTCTCAGGACGTGCTTTATGATTTGCTCCCTATTGTAGTAGCCTTAAGCAGAGCCAAGGAAAAATCACTTTTAGTTGAAAGCATTTTCCAAGCTTCCCCAAAACCCCAAGTTTCCTGCAGTCCCAGCATAACTTTTTCACCCAATCTTCATGATGCTTGGGGGTAAAAATCAGTACTCCAATCCAACTTGGAATCCAAATTTAGCTCTCTAGGTTGAGGCATTCCATTGCAGGAACAGTTTGAATTTTTCAGTTTCACTTCCTTTTCCCCTATAGGGAGAGATGAATTTGGATCTCTAAAGTAAACAGGGTTTGTGCTAGATGCAGAAACCTTGACACAATCCATTTGTTTTCAGTGCTATCTCTAGGCTTTGTTCCATCTTGCAGAAGCCATAAGCCGAAGCAAGCAATATACACTTTCATTTGAAAGTGTTTGAGATGCTTCCACAAAAGTCCGAGTTTACTGAAATCACAGCAAGTATTTTTTTCACCCGATCGTTTTTATCCTTGACCATAATGATTGGAACTCCATTCGCACTTGAGCCCCCAAAGTTGGATCTTCTAGGTTGAAGCGTTCATTTCCAAGAACACTTTGAAATTTTAGGTTTGTCTTCATTTTCCCCTATATGGATAGATGCAGTTGGAAATCTAAATCAAACACGGTTTTTGCTAGCTGCTTGAAACTGGACATAATCAAATTGTTGTCAGTTCACACTCTATGCTTTGTTGCCTCTTGCAATAGCCTAAAGCAGAGGCAAGGAAAAATCACTTTCCATTGAAAGCATTTGCCAAGCTTCCACAGATCTCTGAGGTTACTGAAATCTCAGCAAATATTTTTTTTTCACCTGATCTTGTTGATATGTTCCATGAATCATCTGTACTCCAGCCGCACTTAGCTCCCCAAATTTTGTAATTCTTGGTTAGAGTGTTCCTTTGCAGGAACACTTTGAATTTTTAGGTTTCATTTCCTTTTACCCTAGAGGTATACTCTCTCTCAGTTGGAACTATAAATTAAACATGGTTTCTGCTAGCTACTTGAAATCCTAAACACTGAAATAGTTCTCAGAATGCTCTCTATGCTTAGTTCCCTCTTGAAGTAGTCCTAAGCAGAGGCAAGGAAAAATAACTTACATTTGAAAGTGTTTGCCAACATTCCCCAGCACATCGAGTTTCTTGTAATTACAGCAAATATATATATTTTTTTACCCGACCTTCTTGTTACATTGCAGAAACCATCTGTACTCTAGCCGTCCTAAGCTACCCAAATTTCATTCTTCTAGGTAAAAGCATTCCTTTGCAGGAACACTTTGAATTTTTAGGTTTCACGTCATTTTCCCATATAAGCGGTAGATGCAGTTGGAACTCTAAATCGAACACGGTTTGTGCTAGATGCTTGAAAATTGACACACTCAATTTGTTGTCAGTGTACTCTATATGCTTTGTTCCCTCTTGTAGTAGCCTAAAGCAGAGTCAAGGAAAAATAGCTTTCATTTGAAAGCGTTTGCCAAGCTTCCCCAGAACACCAAGTTCTTTGCAATCCCAGCAAAACTTCTTCACCAGATCTTTATGATACTTAGGGGTAAAAATTGGTACTCAAATCCAACTTGGAACCCAAATTTAGTTCTTCTAAGTTTAAGCATTCCTTTCCAGGAACACTTTGAATGTTTAGGTTTTTCTTCATTTTCCACCATAGGTATACTCCAATTTGGAACTCTAAATCACACATGGTGGGTACTAGCTGCTTCAAACTTGACACTCAATATTAGATCTCAGTGCATTCTCTATGCTTTGTTCCCTCTTGCAGTATACTTAAGCAGAGGCAAGGAAAAATCACTTACATTTTAAAGCATTTACAAGCTTTCCAAGAATTCCCAGTTTACTGATATCCCAGCAAATATTATTTTCACCTGATCTTTTTGATACTTGGCCATAATAATCGGTACAACACGTGGGCCCCCAAATTTCAATCTTCTAGGTTGAAGTTTTCCTTAACTGGAACACTTTGAAACTTTAGGTTTCACTTCGTTTTTCTCTATAAGGTATAGACACATTTGGAACTCTAAATCAAACACAGTTTGTGCTAGCTGCTTGAAATATGACACACTGAATTAGTTCTCAGTGCGTGCTCTACAGTTTTTTCCCTCTTGAAGAGGCCGAATGAGAGGCAGGGGAAAAAAATTCATTTGAAAGCATTTGCCAAGCTTTCACACAAATCCAGGTTTCCTGCAATTCCAGAAAAAAATTTTTCACCCTATCTTGGTGACACTTGGCGGTTAAAATTGTTACTCCAGTCCCATGTGGCCTCCCAAATTTCATTCTTCTTGATTGAAGCATTCATTTGCAGGAACATTTTGAATTTTGAGGTTTCACTTTGTTTTCTCCTATAGGGATAGATACATTTGGAACTCTAAATCAATATGGTTTGTGCTAGTTTCTTGAAACTTGAAACACTGAAGGAGTACTCATTGCATGCTTTATGATTTGTTCTCTCTTGCAGTATTCTTAAACAGAGGCAAGGCAAAATCACTTCCAGTTTAAAGCATTTCCCAAGCTTCCTTAGAACCCCAAGTTTACTGCAGTCCCAGCAAAACTTTTTCACCCGATCTTGATGATACTTGGGGGTAAAAATCGATACTCCAATCCAACTTGGAACCCAAATTTAGTTCTTCTATGTTGAAGCATTCTTTTCCAGGAACACTTTGAATTTCTAGGTTTCACTACATTTCTCTCCATATGTATACTCTCAGTTGCAACACTAAATGAAACACTGTTCTTCTAGCTGCTTGAAATCAGACACACTGAATTATCTTTCAGAGTGCTCTCTATGCTTTGTTCACACTTGAAGTAGCTCAAAGCAGAGGGAAGGAAAAATTAATTTAATTTAAAAGCATTTACCAAGCTTCCCCAGAACACTGAGTTTCCTGCAATCCCAGCAAATATTTTTTCACCTGATCTTTTTGTTACATTGCAGAAACCATCAGTACTCTAGCCACACTTGGCTCCCCAAATTTCATTCTTCTAGGTTAAAGTGTTTGTTTGCAAGAAAACTTTGAATTTTTAGGTTTCAATTTGTTTTCCTCAATAGGTATACTCCCAGTTGGAACTCGAAATCACACATGGTGGGTGCTCACTGCTTGAAACTCGACACTCTGAAATAGATTTTAGTGCACTCTCTAAATTTGTTCCCTCTTGTAGCAGCCTTAAACCGAGGCAAGGAAAAATCACTTACATTTGACAGCATTGCCAAGCTTCCTCAGAATTCCCAGTTTCCTGAAACCCCAGCAAATATTTTTTCACCCAATCTTTTTGTTACTTGGCCATAATGATTGATACTCCAGTCGCACTTGGCCCCCCAAATTTCTATTTTCTAGGTTGAATCATTCCTTTGCAGGAACACTTTGATATTTTAGGTTTCAATTCATTTTCCCCTATAAGGGATAGATGCAGGGGAAACTCTAAATCAAAAAAGGTTTGTGCTAGTTGCTTGAAACTTGACACACTCCATTTGTTGTCAGTGAACTCCCTATTCATTGTTCCCTCTTTCATTAGCATAAAACAGAGGTAAGGAAAAATCACTTTCATTTGAAAGTGTTTGCCAAGCTTCCTCAGAAGTTCAAGGTTACTGAAATTCCAGCAAATAGTTTTTTTTCACCCAATCTTGTTGATAAGTTGCAGAAATCATCTGTACTCCAGTAGAAGTTGGCTCACCAATTTTCTTACTTTTAGGTTAAAGCGTTCATTTGCAGGAACACTTTGAATTTTTAGGTTTCACTTCATTTTTCCCCAGTAGGTGTGATCGCATTTGGAACTCTAAATCAAACACGGTTTGGGCTAGCATCTTGAACCTTGACACACTGAATTAGATCTCATTGTGCACTCTATGGTTTGTTAACTCTTGAATTAGCCTGAAAGAGAGGGAGGAAAAAAAAAAAACAATTTCATTTAAAAGCATTTTCCAAGCTTCCACAGAACTCCTAGTTTACTGAAATCTCAGCAAATATTTTTTTCACCTCATCTTGTTGATGCATTCCAGCAATCATCTCTACTCTAGCCACACTTAGCTCCCCAAATTTCGTACTTCTAGGTTTCAGCATTCCTTTGAAGGAACACTTTGAATTTTTAGGTTTCACTTCATTTTACCCTATAGGTATGGTCTCAATGGGAACTCTAAATGAAACATGGTTTCTGTAGCTGATTGAAATCCTAAACACTGAAATAGTTCACAGAACGCTCTCTATGTTTTGTTCCATTTGAAGTAGTCTTAAGCAGAGGCAAGAAAAAATCACTTACATTTGAAAGCGTTTGCCAAAATTCCCCAGAACATCCAGTTTCCTGTAATTCCAGCAAATATTTTTTTTTTCAACTGAACTTTTTGTTATGTTGCAGAATCCTTCTGTACTCTAGCTGTACTTGGCTACCCAAATTTCGTTCTTCTAGGTTAAAGCATTCCTTTACAGGAACACTTTGAATTGTTAGGTTTCACTTTGTTTTCCCGTATAAGGGATAAATGCAGTTGGAACTCTAAATCAAACATGGTTTGTGCTAGCTGCTTGAAACTTGACACACTGAATTAGTTCTCCATGTGTGCTCTAGGATTTGTTCCCTCTTGAAAAGGCCAAAGGAAAGGCAGGGGAAGAACAATTTAATTTGAAAGCATATGCCAAGCTTCCACACAACTCCGAGTTTTCGGCAATCCCAGCAACAATTTTTCACCCTATCTTGGTGACACTTAGCGGTAAAGATAGGTACTCCAGTTCCACTTGGACACCCAAATTTATTTCTTCTTGATTGAAGCGTTCATTTGCAGGAACATTTTGAATTTTTAGGTTTCACTTTGTTTACCCCTATAGGGATAGATACAGTTGGAACTCTAAATCAAACATGGTTTCTGCTAGCTACTTGAAACTTGACACACTGAAAGAGTTCTCAGTGTGAGTTTTATGATTTATTCCCTCTTGAAGTAGCCTTAAGCAGAGGCAAGGAAAAATCACTTTCAGGTGAAAGCATTTTCCAAGCTTCCCCAGAACACCAAGGTTCCTGCAATCCCAGCAAAACTTTTTCACCGGATATTGATGATAATTGGGGGTAAAGATCCATACTCCAGTCCCACTTGGAACCCAAATTTAGTTATTCTGGGTTGAAGTGTTCCATTGCAGGAACAGTTTCAATTTTTAGGTTTCATTTCCTTTTCCCCTACAGGGAGAGATGCATTTGGAACTCTAAAGTAAACACGGTTTTTGCTAGATCCTGAAACCTTGACAGACTCCATTAGTTCTCAGTGCTCTCTCTATATTTTGTTCCCTCATGCAGAAGCGCTAAGCTGATGCAAGCAAAATATACTTTCATTTGAAAGCATTTGCCAAGCTTCCACAGAATGCCAAGTTTACTGAAATCCCAACAAACATTGTTTTTCACCCAATCGTGTTGATATGTTCCATGAATCATCTGTACTCCAGCTGCACTTAGCTCCCCAAATTTCATAATTCTAGGTTAGAGAGTTCATTTTCAGGAACACTTTGAATTTTTAGGGTTCACTTTGTTTTCTATCATAGATATACTCTCAGTTTTAACTAAATGAAACACGGTTTCTGCTAGCTGCTTGAAATCCAACACACTGAATTAGTTCTCAGAGCACTCTCTATGCCTTGTTCCCTCTTGAAGTAGCCCTAAGCAGAGGCAAGGAAAAATTAATTTCATTTAAAAGTGTTTGCCCAGCTTCCCCAGAACACCATTTTCCTGCAATCCCACCAAATATTTTTTCACCAGATCTTGATGATACTTTGAGGTAAAGATCGGTACTGCAGTCCATCATGACCCCCCCAAATTTGTTCTTTACGTTGAAGCGTTCATTTGAAAGAACAGTTTGAATTTTTAGGTCTCACTTCGTTTTCCCCTATAGAAAGAGATGCATTTATAACTATAAATTAAACACAGTTTGAGCTAGCTGCTTAAACCTTGACACACTTCATTAGATCTCAGTCCTCTCTCTATTCTTTGTTCCATCTTGCAGAAGCCCTAACCCCAGGCAAGCAAAATGCACTTTAATTTGAAAGCGTTTGCCAAGCTTCTTCAGAACTCCAAATTCATTGAAATCCCAGCAAATATTTCTTTCAACCCATCATGTTGATATGTTTCAGGAATCATTTGTACTCCAGCTGGACTTGGCTCCCCATATTTTGTTCTGCTAGGTTAAAGCGTTCCTTTGCAGGAAAACTTTGATATTTTAGGTTTCACTTCGTTTTTCCCCAATAGGTATATGTGCATTTCGAACTCTTAGTCAAACATGGTATGTGCTAGCTGCTTGAAACTTAACACACTGAATTAGATCTCATTGTGAGCTTGAAGGCTTTTTCTCTCTTGAAGTAGCCCAAAGGAGAGGGAAAGAAAAAAAAAAAAAAACTTCATTTGAAAGCATTTTTTAGGCTTCCACAGAATTCTGAGTTTACTGAAATCACAGCAAGTATTTTTTTTTTTTTTTCACCCGATCGTTTTGATACTTGGTCATAATGATTGGTACTCCATTCACACTTAAGCCCCCAAAGTTGGATCTTTTAGATTGAAGCATTCCTTTCCAGGAACACTTTTAAATTTTAGATTTCACTTCATTTTACCCTATAGGGATAGATTCAGTTGGAAATCTAAATCAAACACGGTTTTTGCTAGCTGCTAGAAACTTGAAACACTCAATTTGTTGTCAGTGCACTCTCTATGCTTTGTTCCCTCTTGCAGTAGCCTAAAGCAGAGACAAAAAAAAAAAAAAAACATCACGAAGTTCCACAGATCTTCAACTTTACTGAAATCCCAGCAAATATTTTTTTTTCACCCAATCTTGTTGATACTTTCCAGGAATCATCTACTCCAGCCGCACATAGCTCCCAAATTTTGTACTTCTAGGTCAGAGTGTTCATTTGAAGAAACACTTTGAATTTTTAGGTTTAACTTCCTTTTACCCTATAGGTAATCCCTCAGTTGGAACTCTAAAGAAACATGGTTTCTGCTAGCTACTTGAAATCCAAAACCCTGAAATAGTTCTCAGAATGCTCTCTATGTTTTGTTCTCTCTTGAAGTAGTCCTAAACAGAGGCAAGAAAAAATCACTCACATTTGAAAGCATTTGCCAAGCTTCCCAGAATACTGAGTTTCTTGTAATTCCAGCAAATATTTTTTCACCCGATCTTTTTGTTAGATTGCAGAAACCATCGGTAGTAGAGCCGCACTTGGCTCTGAAAATTTAGTTCTTCTAGGTTAAAGCATTCGTTTGCAGGAACACTTTGAATTTTTAGGTTTCACTTCATTTTCCCCAATAGGTATACTCCCAGTAGGAACTATAAATCACACAAGGTGGGTGCTAGCTGCTTGAAACTTGACACACTGAATAAATTCTCAGTGCACTCTCTATGCTTTGTTCCCACTTGCAGTAGTCTTAAGCAGAGCCAAGGAAAAATCACGTAAATTTGAAAGCATTGCCAAGCTTCCTCAGAATTCCTAATTACTGAAATCCCAGCAAATATTTTTTCACCCAATCTTTTTGATACTTGGCCATAATGATCGATACTCCAGTTGCACATGGGTCCCCAGATTTCTATCTTCTAGGTTGAATAGTTCCTTTGCAGGAACACTTTGAAATTTTAGGTTTCACTTCGTTTTCCTCTAAAAGGGATAGATTCAGTTGGAACTCTAAATCAAACATGGTTTGTGCTAGCTGCTTGAAACTTGTCATGCTCAATTTGTTGTCAGTGCACTCCATATGCTCTGTTCACTCCTGCAGAAGCCCTAAGTTGAACTAAGCAAAATGCGCTTTTATTTGAAAACATTTGCCAGCTTCCTCAAAACTCTGAGTTTACTGAAATCCCAACAAACTTTTTTTTTCACTTGATCTTCTTGATAAGTTTCAGAAATCATCTGTACTCCAGCTGGACTTGGCTCCCCAAATTTCTTCCTTCTAGGTTAAAACATTTGTTTGTAGGAACACTTTAAATTTTTAAGTTTCACTTTGTTTTTCCCCAATAAGTATACTCACATTTGAAGCTCTATATCAAACACGATTTGTGCTAGCTTCTTTAAACTTGACACACTGAATTAATTCTCATTGTGTGCTCTATGGTTTGTTCCCTCTTTAAGTAGCCCAAAGAAAAGGAGGGAAAAAACTATATCAGTTGAAAGCATTTTCCCAAGCTTCCACAGACTTCCGAGATTACTGAAATACCAGCAAATATTTTTTTAGCCGATCTTTTTGATAATTTGCTATAATGATCAGTACTCCATTCACACGATGGCCCCCAAATTTCGATCTTCTGGTTCCAGCATTCCTATCAAGGAACACTTTGAAATTTTAGTTTTCACTTCATTTTCCCCTATGGGGATAGATGCAGTTGGAAATCTAAACCCAAAACGGTTTGTGCTAGATGTCTACAAAACTAAATTAGTTCTCAGTGCAGTCTCTGAGCTTTGATTCTTCTTGAAATAGCCCAAAGGAGGGGCAGGGAAAAAACAATTTCATTAGAAAGCATTTGCCAAGCTCCCACAGATCTCTGAGTTTACTGAAATCCCAGCAAATATTTTTTCACGCGATCTTGTTGATATGTTCCAGGAATCATCTTTACTCCAGCTACACTTGGCTCCCCAAATTTCTGACTTCTCTTGTAAAGCATTCGTTTGCAGAAACATTTTGTATTATTAGGTTTCACTTCCTTTTCCACAACAGGGACAGATGCATTTGGAACTCTAAATCAAACATGGTTTCTGCTAGCTGCTTGAAACTTGACACACTGAAGGCGTTCTCACTGTGTGCTTTGTGATTTATTCCCTCTTGAAGTAGCTTTAAGCAGAGGCAAGGAAAAATCACTTTCAGTTGAAAGTGTTTTCCAAGCTTCCCCAAAATATCAAGTTACCTGCAATCCCAGCAAAACGTTTTCACCCAGTCTTAATGATACTTGGGGGTAAAGATCAGTACTCCAGTCCCACTTGGACACTAAATTTTCTTCTTCTAGGTTGAAGTGTTCCATTGCAGGAACAGTTTGAACTTTTAGTTTTCATTTCATTTTCCCCTATAGGAAGAGATTAATATGAAACTCTAAATTAAACATGGTTTGTGCTAGCTTCTTGAAAAGATGACACTTTCCATTAGTTCTGAGGGCTCTCTCTATGCATTTTTCCCTCTTGCAGAAGCCCTAAGTTGAGGCAAGAAAAATACACTTCCATTAGAAAGTGTTTTCCAAGTTTCCACAGAAATCTGGGGTTCCTGAATCACAGCAAATATTTTTTCACCCGAACTTTTGGATAATTAGCCATAATCATTGATACTGAAGTCACACTTGGGCCCCCAAATTTCGATCTTCTAGGTTGAAGCATTCCTTTCAAGGAACATTTTGAAATTTTAGGTTTCACTTCATTTTCCCCTATAGGGATAGATGCAGTTGGAAATATAAATCAAACAGGATTTGTACTAGCTTCTTGAAACTTTAGAAAGTAAATTAGTTCTCAGTTCTCTCTCTATGCTAGGTTTCCTGTTTAAGAAGTCCAAAGGAGAGGCAGGGAAAAAACAATTTTATTTGAAAGTGTTTGCCAATATTCCTCAGAACTCCAAGTTTACTGAAATCCCAGCAAATATTTTTTTCACCTGATCTTGTTAATATGTTTAAGGAATCATCTGTATTCCAGCTGGAATTGGCTCCCCAATTTTCTTACTTCTAGGTTAAAGCGTTCATTTGCAGGAACACTTTGAATTTTTAGGCTTCATTTCGTTTTTCCCCAATAGGTATACTCGTAATTGGAACTCTAAATCAAACATGGTTTGTGCTAGCTGCTTGAAACTTGACACAATGAATTAGTTCTCATTGTGCACTCTATGTTTTTTTTTTCCTTTTGGAAGTAGCCCAAAGGAGATGGAGGGAAAAAAAATTATTTGAAAGCATTTTCCAAGCTTCCACAGAGTTTCGAGTTTACTGAAATCCCAGAAAATATATTTTTCACCGGGTTTTCTCAATACATTTCAGGAATCATCTGTACTCCAGCCGCACATAGCTCCCCAAATTTCATAAATTTAGGTTAAAATATTCATTTTCCTGAACACTTTGTTTTATTACGTTTCACTTCCTTTTCCCCAATAGGTATACTATCAGTTGGAACTCTAAATGAAATAGGATTTCTGCTAGCTGCTTGGAATCTGAAACACTGAAATAGTTCTCAGAATGCTCTCTATGCTTTGTTTCCTCTTTAAGTAGTCCTAATCAGAGGCAAGGAAAAATCACTTACATTTGAAAGCCTTTGGCAAGCCTCCACAGAATACCAAATTTCCTGTAATTCCAGCAAATATTTTTTCACCCAATCTTTTTGTTACATTGCAGAAACAATTGGTGCTCTAGCCACACTTGACTACCCAAGTTTTGTTCTTCTAGATTAAAGAATTTGTTTGCAGGAACACTTTGAATTTTTAGATGTCATTTCATTTTCCCAATAGGTATACTCCCATTTGGAACTCTAAATCACACATGGTGTTTGCTAGCTGCTTGAAACTTGACATTCTGATTTAGTTCTCAGTGCATTCTCTATGCTTTGTTCCCTCTTGCATTAGCCTTAAGCAGAGGCAAGGAAAAAATCACTTACATTTGAAAGCATTGCCAACCTTTCTAAGAATTTCCAGTTTACTGAATTCCCAGCAAATATTTTTTTCACCGAATCTTTTTGATACTTGGCCATAATGATCAGCACAGCAGTTGCACTTGGGCCCCCAAATTGTGATCTTCTAGGTTTCAGCATTCCTTTCCAGGAACACTTTGAAATTTTAGGTTTCACTTCATTTTCCCCTATAAGGGATAGATGCAGTTGGAACTCTAAATCAAACATGGTTTGTGCTAGCTGCTTGAAACTTGACACACTGAATTAGTTCTCAGTTTGTGCTCTATGATTTGTTTCCTCTTGAAGAGGCTGAAGGAGAGGCAGGGAACAAACATTTTCATTTGCAAGCATTTTCCAAGCTTCCACACTTCTCTAAGTTTCCGGCAATCCCAGAAAAAAAATTTACACACTATCTTGGTGATCTTGGCAGTAAAGATTGGTACTCCAGTCCCACATGGCCCTCCAAATTTAAATCTTCTTGACTGAAGCGATCATTTGCAGGAACATTTTGTATTTTTAGGTTTCACTTTGTTTTCCCCTATAGGGATAGATACAGTTGGAACTCTAAATCAAACATGATTTGTGCTAGTTGCTTGAAACGTGACACGCAAGGAGTTCTCAGTGTGCACTTTATTATTTGTTCCCTCTTGCAGTAGCCTTAAACAGAGGCAAGAAAAAATCACTTTCAGTTGAAAGTGTTTTCCAAGCTTCCCCAGAACCCCAAGTTTACTGCAATCCCAGCAAAACTTTTTCACCCGATCTTGATGCTACTTGGGGGTAAAAATCGGTACTCCAATCCAACTTGGAACCCAAGTTTAGTTCTTCTATGTTGAAGTGTTCCTTTTCAGGAACACACAAATTTTTAGATTTCACTTCATTTTCGACCATAGGTATACTCTCAGTTGGAATTCTAAATGAAACACTGTTCTCCTAGCTGCTTCAAATCTGACACACTGAATTAGTTCTCAGAGTGCTCTCTATATTTTTTTCCCTCTTGAAGTAGCCCTATGTAGAGGCAAGGAAAAAATAATTTCATTTAAAAATGTTTGCCCAGTTTCCCCAGAACACTGAGTTTCCTGCAATCCCAGCAAATATTTTTTCACCTAATCTTGATGATACTTGCCGTAAAGATCTGTACTGCAGTCCCACGTGGCCCCCCCAAATTTAGTTTTTCTATGTTGAAGCGTTCATTTAAAGGAACAGTTTGAAATTTTGTGTTTCACTACGTTTTCCGCTATAGGGAGAGATGCATTTGGAACTATAAGTTAAACAAGGTTTATGCTACCTGTCTAAACCTTGATACACTCCATTAGTTCTCAGTGCTCTCTCTATGCTTTTTTCCCTCTTGCAGAAGCCCTAAGTTGAAATAAGCAAAATGCACCTTCATTTGAAAGCGTTTGCCAAGCTTCTTCAAAACTCCGAGTTTACTGTAATTCCAACAAATATTTTTTTTTTTTTTTCACCCGATCTTGTTGGTACATTTCAGAAATCATCTGTACTCCAGCCGGACTTGGTTCCCCAATTTTTTTTTACTTCTAGGTTAAAGCGTTCGTTTTCAGGAACACTTTAAATTTTTAAGTTTTCTTTTCTTTCTCTGCAATAGGTATACTCGCAGTTGAAACTCTATATCAAACAGGGTTTGTGGTAGCTGCTTGAAACTTGACACACTGAATTAGTTCTCATTGCATGCTCTGTGGTTTGTTCCCTCTTGAAGTAGCCTGAAGGAGATGGTGGGAGAAAACAATTTTATTTGAAAACATTTTCCAAGCTTCCACAGAATTTCGAATTTACTGAAATCCCAGCAAATATATTTTTCACCTGGGCTTGTTGATACATTCCAGGAATTATCTGTACTCCAGCCACACTTAGCTCCCAAAATTTCATACTTTTAGATTAAAGTATTCATTTGCCAGAACACTTTGTATTATTAGGTTTCACTTCCTTTTCCCTTTTAGGTATACTCTCAGTTGGAACTCTAAATGAAACACGATTTCTGCTAGCTGCTTGAAACCCGACACCCTGAAATAATTCTCAGAAGGTTTTCTATGTTCCATTTCCTCATGAAGTAGTCCTAAGCAGAAGCAAGGAAAAATCACTTACATTTGAAAGTGTTTGCCAAAATTTCCAAGTACACTGAGTTTCCTGTAAAACCAGCAAATATTTTTTCACCCAATCTTTGTGTTACATTGCAGAAACTATTGGTAGTAGAACTGCACTTGGCTCCCAAAGTTTAGTTCTTCTGGGTTAAAGTGTTCATTTGGAGGAACACTTTAAATTTTATGTTTAACTTTGTTTTCCCCAATAGGTATACTCCCAGTTGGAACTCTAAATCACACAAGGTGGATGCTAGCTGCTTGAAACTTGACACCCTGAATAAGTTCTCAGTGCACTCTCTATGCTTTGTTCTCACTTGCAGTAGTCTTAAGCAGAGCCAAGAAAAAATCACTTATATTTGAAAGCAATGCCTACCTTCCTCAGAATTCCCAGTTTACTGAAATCCCAGCAAATATTTTTTTTCACCCAATCTTTTTGATACTTGGACATAATGATCGGTACTCCAGTCACACTTGGTTCCCCAAACTTCGATCTTCTAGGTTGAATCATTCCTTTGCAGGAACACTTTGACATTTTAGGTTTCACTTCATTTTCCCCTATAAGAATAGACGTGGTTGGAACTCTAAATCAAATATGGTTTGTGCTACCTGCTTGAAACATGACACACTGAATTAATTCTCAGTCCATGCTCTATGATTTGTTCCCTCTTGAAGTAGCCTGAAATAGAGGGAGGAAAAATACAATATAATTGGAAAGCGTTTTCCAAGTTTACAGAGAATTCTAAGTTTACTGTAATCCCAGTAAATATTTTTTCACCCGATCTATTTCATAATTGGCCATAATGATTGCTTCTCCAGTCACACTTGGGCCCCCAAATTTCAACCTTCTAGGTTGAAGCATTCCTTTCCAGGAACATTTTGAAATTTAGGTTTCACTTAATTTTTCCCTGAAGGGATAGATACTATTGGAAATCTAAATCAAACATGGTTTCTGGTAGCTTCTTGAAACTTGACACACTCAATTTGTTCTCAGTGCACTCTCTATGCTTTGTTCCCTCTTGCAGTAGTCTAAAGCAGAGGCAAAGAAAAATCACTTTCATTTGAAAGTGTTTGCCAAGCTTCCACAGAACTCTGAGTTTACTGAAATCCCAGCAATTTTTTTTCACCAGATCTTGATATGTTCCAGGAATCATCTGTAATCCAGCCACACTTACCTCCCCAAATTTCAAACTTCTAGGTTAGATCATTCGTTTGCAGGAACACTTTGAATTTTTAGGTTTTACTTCATTTTCCACCATAGGTATATTATCATTTGGAACTCCAAATGAAACATGGTTTCTGCTAGCTGCTTGAAATCCACCACACTGAATTAGTTCTCAGAGCACTCTCTATGCCTTGTTCCCTCTTGAATTAGCCCTAAGCAGAGGCAAGGAAACATTAATTTCATTTAAAAGCATTTGCCAATTTCCCCAGAACATGGAGATTCCTGCAATCCCAGCAAATATTTTTTTTTACCCAATCTTGATGATTCTTTGTGGTAAAAATCACTACTGCAGTCCCACATGGCCCCACAAATTTAGTTCTTCTATGTTGAAGCATTAGTAAACATTGATAAACTCCATTAGTTCTCATTGCTCTGTTTATGCTTTGTTCCCTCTTGCAGAAGCCCTAAGCTGAATAAGCAAAATGCACTTTCATTTGAAAGCATTTGCCAAGCTTAATCAGAACTCTGAGTTTACTGAAATCACAGCAAACATTTTTTCACCCAAACTTGTTGATACATTTCAGGAATCATCTGTACTATAGTTGGACTTGGCTCCCCAATTTTCTTACTTCTAGTTTAATGCGTTCATTTTCAGGAACACTTCGAATTTTTAGGTTTCAATTTGTTTTCCCCTAAAGGGATAGATGCAGTTGGAAATCTAAATAAAACAGGGTTTGTGCTTGCTGCTTGAAACTTGACACACTCAATTTGTTGTCAGTGCACTCTCTATGCTTTGTTCCCTCTTGCAGTTGCCTAAAGTAGAGGCAAGGAAAAATCGATTTCATTTGAAAGTGTTTGCCATCCTTCCATAGAACTCCAAATTTCCTGTAATTCCAGCAAATATTTTTTCACCTGATCATTTCGTTATGTTGCAGGAACCATCTGTACTGTAGCCACACTTGGCTGCCCAAATTATGTTCTTCTAGGTTAAAGTGTTTGTTTTCAGGAACACTTTGAATTTTTAGGTTTCACTTCGTTTTCCCCTATAGAAAGAGATGCATTTGGAAATCTAAATCAAACATGGTTTGTGCTAGCTATTTGAAACTTTACAAACTAAATTAGTTCTCAGTGTGCTCTTTAAAGTTTGTTTCCTCTTGAAGTAGCCCAAAGGAGGGGCTGGAAAAAAAAAACAATATCATATGAAAACAGTTGCCATGCTTCCACAGGACTCCGAGTTTTCTGAAATCCAAGAAAATACTTTTTTCAACCGATCTTGTTGATATGTTCCAGGAATATTGTGTATTTCAGCTGCACTTGGGAACCCAAATTTCATACTTCTGGGTTAAAGCATTCATTTGCAGAAACATTTTGAATTTTTAAATTACACTTTGTTTTCCCCTAAAGGGATGTATTTGTTTGGGACTCTATATCAAACACGATTTGTGCTAGCTTCTTGAAACTTGACACACTGAAGTACTTCTCAGTGTATGCTTTATGGTTCTATGATTTGTTCCCTCTTGCAGTAGCCTTAAGCAGAGGCAAGGAAAATGTCACTTTCATTAAAAGTGTTTTCCAAGCATCCCAAGAACACCAAGTTTCCTGCAACCCCAGAAAAAAATTTTCACCCATTTTTGATGATACTTGAGGGTAATGATTGGTACTCCACTCCCACTTGGACCCCAAATTTAGTTCTTCTATTTTGAAGCGTTCCTTTGCAGGAACAGATTGAATTTTTAGGTTTCACTTCATTTTCCCCTATAGGGAGAGATGCATTTGGAACTCAAAATTAAGCAAGGTTTGTGCTAGCTGCTTAAAACTTGACACACTCCATTAGTTCTCAGTTTTATCTCTATGCTTTGTTCCCTCATGCAGAAGCCCTAAGCCAAGGCAAGCAAAATACACTTTCATTTGAAAGTGTTTGCCAAGCTTCCACACAACTTCAAGTTCCCTGAAATCCCAGCAAATATTATTTTCACCGGATCTTGTTGATACGTTTCAGTAATCATCTGTACTCCAGCCCACTTGGCTCTCCAAATTTTGTATTTCTAGGTTAAAGTGTTTGTTTGCAGGAACACTTTGAATTTTTAGGTTTCACTTCATTTTTTACAATGCATATACCTGCAGTTGTAACTCTAAATCAAACATGGTTTGTGCTAGCTGCTTTAAAGTTGACACATTGAATTAGTTCTCATTGAGTGCTCTATGATGTGTTCTCTCTTGAAGTAGCCCGAAGTAGAGGGAGGGAAAAAAATTTCATTTCAAAGCATTTTCCATGCTTCCACAGAATTCCAAGTTACTGAAATCCCAGCAATATTTTTTTCTCCTGTTCTTTTTGATACTTGGCCATAATGATCAGTATTCCAGTTGCAATTGGTACCCAAATTTTGATCTTCTAGTGTGAAGCATTTCTTTCAAAGAACACTTTGAAATTTTAGGTTTCAATTCATTTTCCAATACAGAGAAAAATGCAGTTTTAAATCTAAATCAAACACGGTATATGCTAGCTGCTTCAAATTTGACACACTAAATTTGTTGTCTGTGGACTCTCTATGCTTTGTTACCTCTTGCACTAGCCTTAAGCAGAGGAAAGGAAAAATTACTTTCATTTGAAAGCGTTTGCCAAGCTTCCTCAGAACTCCAAGTTTACTGAAATCCCAGCAAATATTTTTTTCAACCGATCTTTTTGATACTTGGCCATAATGATTGGTACTCCAGTTGCACATGGGCCCCCAAATTTCGATATTCTAGGTTGAATTATTCCTTTGCAGGAACACTTTGAAATTTTAGGTTTCACTTCATTTTCCCCTATAGGGATAGATGCATTTGGAACTATAAAAAAAAAAAATGTGCTAGCTGCTTGAAACTTGACACACTGAATTAGTTCTCATGTGTGCTTTATTATGTGTTTCCTCTCAAAGAGGCCAAAGGAGAGGCAGGGAAAAAAAAAACAATTTCATTTGAAAGCATTTGCCAAGCTTCCATAGAAATCCGAGTTTCCTGCAATCCAAGAAAAAAAATTTTCACCAGATCTTGATAATACTTGGCAGTAAAAATTGGTACTCCAGGCTCACATTGCCCCCCAAATTTACTTCTTCTATATTGGAGAGTTCCTTTGCAGGAATATTTTGAATTTTTAGGTTTCACGTCATTTTTTTCCAATAGGTATACTCGCCGGTGTAACTCTAAATCAAACACGGTTTGTGCTAGCTGCTTAGAAGTTGACACGTTGAATTAATTCTCATTGAGTGCTCTATGATTTGTTCTCTCTTTGAAGTAGCTCGAAGTAGAGGGAGGGAAAAAACAATATCAATTGAAATTGTTTTCCAAGCTTCCACAGAATTCTGAGTTTATTATAATCCCAGCAAATATTTTATTTCTCCTTATCTTTTTGATACTTGGCCATAATGATCGGTATTCCAGTTGCACTTGGTTGCCAAATTTCAATCTTCCAGGGTGAAGCGTTTCTTTCCTGGAACACTTTGAAATTTTAGGTTTCAATTTGTTTTCCCCTATAGTGATGGATGCATTTGGAAATCTAAATCAAACACGGTATGTGCTGCCTGCTTGAAATTTGACACACTCAATTTGTTGTCTGTGCACTCTCTATGGTTTGTTCTCTCTTGCAGCAGCCTTAAGCAGAGGCAAGGAAAAATTACTTTCATTTGAATGCATTTGACAAGCTTCCTTATTACTCAGAGTTTACTGAAATCCCAGCAAATATTTTTTTTCAGCCAATCTTGTTGTACCTTCCAGGAATCTTCTGTACTCCAGCTGCACTTAGCTCCCCAAATTTTGTACTTCTAGGTTAAATTATTCATTTTCAGGAACACTTTGAATTTTTAGGTTTCAATTCGTTTTCCCCTATAGGTATACTCTCAGTTGGAACTCTAATTGAAACAGGGTTTCTGCTTGCTGGTTGAAATCTGACACACTTAATTAGTTCTCAGAGTGCTCTCTATGCTTTGTTCCCTCTTGCAGTAGCCTTAAGCAGAGGCAAGGATAAATCACTTTCATTTGAAAACATTTGCCAAACATTCCCAGAACTCTGAGTTTACTGTAATCCCAGTAAATTTATTTTTTTCACCAGATTTTGTTGATACATTCCAGGAATCATCTGTACTCCAACCACACTTGGGTCCCAAAATTTGTACTTCAAGTATAATCCGTTCATTTGCAGGTACACTTTGAATTTTTGGGTTTCACTATGTTTTCCCCTATAAGTATACTCAGAGTTGGAACTCTAAATGAAAGAAGGTTTCTGTTACCTACATGAAATTTGACACACTGAATTATTTCTCAGAGTGCTCTCTATGGTTTTTTTCCCTCTTGAAGTAACCCTAAGCAGAGGCAAGGAAAAATCACTTTCATTTGAAAGCGTTTGCCAAGCTTCCCCAGAACACCGAGTTATCTACAATTCCAGCAAATATTTTTTCACCCGAAATTTTTGTTACATTGGAGAAACCATCGGTACTCTAGCAGCACTTGACTCCCCAAATTTTGTTCTTCTAGGTTAAAGCGTTTGTTTTCAGGAAGACTTTGAATTTGTAGGTTTCACTTCATTTTCCCCAAGAGATATACTCCCAGTCAGAACTCTAAATCAAACACGGTTTGTGCTAGCTGCTTGAAACTTGACACACTGAATTAGTTCTCAGTGCACACTCTATGTTTTGTTCCCTCTTGCAGTAGCCTTAAGTACAGCCAAGGAAAAATCACTTACATTTTAAAGCATTGCCAAACTTCCTCAGAATTCCCAGTTTACTGAAATCCAAGCAAATATTTGTTTACACCCGATCTTGTTGATACATTCCAGGAATCATCTGTACTCCAAAATTAATGCTAAATCTAACCCTAACACAAACACTTACCCTAACCCTAAACGTAACCTAACCCTAACTCTAAGCCTAACCCTAATAATAACACTAACACTAACCCTAACTGAAATTGTTACCTTAAGCTGAAACCCTAACTCTAACTATTATGGTAACCATAAACCTAAACTAAAACTAACCCTAGCCATATCCCTAACCCTAACACTAACCCTAATTCCACCACTAAACCTATTGCTAAATTTAACCCTTACCATAACCCTGACAATAACACTAACCCTAAGCGTAACACTAAACCTAAAACTAACCCTAACACTAAGCCTAACACTAACCCTAACTCTAACTCTAAATCTAACCCTAAGGCTAACCCTAAGCAAACACTATGCTTAAACCTAACACTAAATATAACACTAAACCTAACCCTAACCCTAATTTTAAACCTAAGCATAACCTTAGCCCTATGCCTAACACAAACCTTAACCCTAACCCTAACACTAATCCTAACCCAAACCTAAACTTTACCTAAAACTAACCCTAACACTATTCCTAATGCTAACAATAACACTACCAATAACTCAAACCCTAAAATTAACCCTACCCTTAAACCTAACCTAACACTAACCCTAACCCTAACCCAAACCCTAAATCTATACCTAATTCTATCTGTAACACTAACACTAAACCTAACATTAAACTTAAATCCTAACCCTTACCCTAAAAAAAGAAACCCAATTCTAACCATAACACTAAACCTAACCCCCCTTCTAACCTTAAATATAAAACTAACTCTAACCCTAACACTAACCCCAACACTAATACAAACCCTAACCCTATCACTAACCCTTAGGCTAAACATAACAATAGCCCTAAAACTAACACTAACACTAACCCTGAACCTAACCCTAACTGTGACCATAAAACTAACCATAACCCTAACTCTAACACTAACTCTAAACCTATCACTAACCCTTACACTATACTTAATACTATCCCTAAACCTTACTCAAACACTAACACCAAACCTAAACCTAAACCTAACCCTAACACTCCCGATAAACCTAACCCTAACATGAACCCTAACCCTAACACTTACCCTAAGAGTAGACATAACCCTAACACTAACCCTAAAATTATCCCTAACTTGAACCCTAACAGTTAGCATAACTATAAACCTAACCTTAAATCTACACCTAACACTAACTCTAACACAAAGTTTAACACTTATACTAAACCTAACTCAAAACCTATTCCTACCTGTAACCCTAGCCCTAACCCTAAACCCAATGGATCACTAACTCAAATCCTAACCCTAAATCTAACACCAAACCTAACCCTAACCCTTACTCTGACACTAAAACTAATCCAAACCCTAATACTTACCCTAACCCTAACCCTAAACTTAACCCTAACACTAACCCTAAACCTAAAACTAACCATAAATCTAAACCTAAACATATTCCTAAACTTAACACTCTACCTAAACCAAATCTTAAATCTTACCCTAATACTAACCCTAATGTTAATACTAACATTAATCCTAACTCTAACTTTAACCCTAACACTGTGATGAACCTTAACTATAACCATAACATTAATGCTTATCCTAAAACTAACACTAATTTTTAACCTAACACTAACCCTAAACCAAACCCTAACCCTAACACTAACACTAACCCTCACTCTACACTAACTATAACCCAAACACTAATATAAGCTTTAACCCGAACCCTAAAACTAAACCTAAACCTAAACCCAAAACTAACCCTAAGTCTAACCATAAACTTAACCGTTATCCTAACTGTAACCCTAAACATAAAAATAACCCTAACCTGAACACAAAACATAACACTAATCCTAATCCTAACTAAACTTAAACCAAACCCAAACACTAATTCTAAACCTAACCCTAACCCTAAACCTAAACCTAACACTAAACCTATCCCTGAATTTTAATGTAACCTTAAGTCTTACCCAAACCCTAACACCAACACTAACCCTAACCATTAAACTAACCCTTTCTTTGAACCTTATCCTAACCATACCCTAACCCAAACACTAAACCTAGTCCTAAAATTATCACTAAAACTAACCTTAAACCTAACCATTATGTTAACCCTAACACAAAACCTAAACTTAATACTAATGCTAACCCTAACACAAACCATATCCCTAAACCTAACCCTAAACATAATGCTAAACCTCACCCTAACCCTAACCCTAACGCAAACCGTAAACCTATCCCTAACCCTAACACTATTGCATAACCCACCCCTAACCCTAACACTAAAACTAACCCTAAAACTAAACTTAATCCTAAACCTAACACAAATATTAACACTATCCCTAACATGAACACTAAGCCTAATTCTAATCCTAACCCTAACACTAACCCTAAGACAAACCATATGTCTAACACTAACAATAACCCTAACCAAACCTAACCCTAAACTTAACAATAAACCAAACACTAACCCTAACACAAACATAACACTAACACTAACACTAACCCTAAACCTTATGCTACCTCTCAACCTAACCTAACACTGTAACCCTAAACCTAAAGATAAACCTAACCCTAATACTAACCCCAAACCTAACCAGAACCTGAACCTAACCCTAACCCTAACCCTAAAGTTAACACTAACCCTAACACTAACCCTAAACCTAATGCTAACCCTAACCCTAACACTAATCCTAGCCCTAATGCTAACCCTAACACTAACCCTAAACTGAACCTAACCCTAACACTAACACCTAAACTTAATGCAAACCCTAACACCAACCCTAACTATAACCATAAATTTAACACTAACCCTAACCCTAACCATAATGCTAATCTTAACCGTAATCCCAATCCTAATCAAACACTAACCCTAAGACAAAACCTAAACTAACCATAATATTAAACCTAACCCTAACCTGCCCAAACCCTAAACCTAAGAGTAACCATAAACTTCAGACAAACCCTAATATAAATCATAATTCTAAACTTAACCTAATCATAACCCTAACTGTTAACTAAACCTAAACCTAACCCTAACTCTAACACTAACCCTATTCTTAATACTAAAACTAACCCTAACACTAACCCTAACTCCAATCCTAAGCCTATCACTGACCTTAAACTTAAATGTAACCTTAACTGTAACCCTAACACAAAACCTAAACCTAACACTAACAGTAACCCTAACTGTAACCCTAAAACTTACACTAACCCTAACCTAACCCTAATTCTAACCCTATTACTATCCAAAACCCTAACCCGAAACCTAAACCTAAAGCTAACACAACCCCTAACCCTAAGACTAACACTTGCCCTAAAAATAACACTAACCCTAACTTTAAACCTAACTCTTAAACTAACCCTAACACTTATCCTAAACCTAATCCTAAACATTGCCCTAAAACTAACCCTAAACTTAAACCTAACTCTAAATCTATCCCTAACCCTAACACTAAACCTAACTCTTAAACTAAACCTAAAACCTAACATAACCCAAATCCTAAACAATACTATAACACTAACCCTAACCATAACATTAAATCTAACACTAACTCTAAGCTTAACCCTATACTTATTTGTTACACTAAACCAAAACTCTACCCTAACACTGACACTTACCATAATCCCTTTCCTGAAAAAACCCTAACCCTAACCCTAACTATAACCATAATACTAACCCTAACACTAACCCTAAACCTAACACTAACACTAACCCTAAATCTAAACCTAAGACGAACCAGAAACCTATGCTTAACACTAAAACTAAATGTAATCCTAGCCCTAACACTAACCCTAATGCAAACCCGAAAACTAACACTTACCCTCACCTTATCTCTAAAACAATCCCTAACTCTAAATCTAACACTAAACTCAACCCTAAATCTAAAACTAAACCTAACACTAATCCTAACTGTAACCCTAATCTTAAATGTAACGCTAAACCTAACACTAACCCTAACCCTCACAAAAAATCTAACACGAACCCTATCACTAACCTTAACCCTAACTTTAACCCAAATCCTAACCCTAAAACTAACAATAAACCTAACCCTAAACCTAACAAAAATCTATCTCTAACCATAACCCTAACCCAAATCCAAACACTTACCCAAACCTAATCCTATATCAACCCTAACACTAATCCTAATCCTAACCATAATACTAATCATAAACCTAACACTATCACTAAACCTAACCCTAACACTAACCCTAACACTAATACTAAACCAAACCGTAACACTAACTCTAACATTAACCCTATCCTAACCCTATCATTAACCCTAACACCAACTGCAAACCTAACCCTAGCCCTAAGCCTAAAACTAATCCTAAATCTAATCTTAACCCTAAAACTATCCATAACACAAACCCTAACCCTAACACTAACAGTCACACTAACAGAACCCTAACAATAACCCTAACAATAACCCTAAAACTAACCCTAAAAAAAACTAACACTAACACTACCCTGTACCCTAACCCTAATTCTACATCTAAACCTAACTTAACACTTACTGTAACCCTTAACCTAACCATAAACCTTACACTAACACTAACCCTAACCCTATCTGTAACCTGAACCCTTACACTAATACTAACCCTACCTTAGCACTAAGCCTAACACTAATGCTAACCATATGGCTAACCCTATTCTTGTCCCGAAACCTAACACTAATGATAACCCTAACACTATCCATAAGGCTAAACCAAATTTAACACTAACCCTAAACCAAACCCAAAACCTAACACCAACCCTAACCATAACCTTAACCCTAACACTAACCTTAACACTAACCCTAATGCTAATACTAACCCTAATCCAAATCCTAACCTAACACTAACCCTAAAACAAATCCTAAACCTAACCATAACTGTAACCCTAAGCCTACCATAACCATAACCCTAACACTAACCATAAACTGAAGACAAACCCTAATCTAAACCATAATTCTAAACTTAACATAACCATAACCCTAACCCTTAACTAACAATAAACCTAACCCTAACCCTAACACTAACCCTAACCCTAACCCTAACAATAACACTAACTCCAAACCTAATCCTATCACTGACAATAAAATTAAATGTAACCCTAAACCTAACAGCAACACTGAACCTAAAATTAACCCTAACCCTAACACAAACCCTAAACCTAACACTCACAGTAAGCCTAATAGTAACCCTAACACTTACCCTAACCCTAACTTAACCCTAATTCTAACTATAATTCTATCCATATGCCTAACCCTAAACCTAACCCTAATCCTAACCCTCACCCCTAACTTTAACATTAACCATAACACTTATCCTAAAACTAACTATAAGCATAACCCTAAACCTATCTCTTAAACTAACCCTAACACTTACCCTAACTCTAATCCTAAACCTTACCCTAACACTAACCCTAACCCTAAACCTATCTCTACATCTAACCCTAACCCTAACACTAAACCCATCTCTTAAAATAACCCTAACACTTAAAATAACCCAAATCCCATCCCTTACCATAACACTAATCCTAACACTAACCCTAAGCCTAACCCTAACCCTATTTGTTACACTAAACGTAAACCTAACACTAACATTAACACCCTAAATCCTTTTCTAAGCCCAACACTGACCCTAACCCTAACCCTAACCCTAAGACAAACCAGAACCCTAACACAAACACTAACCCTAAATGTAACCCTAACACTGACCCTAACCAAATCAATAACACTAATCATAACCCTAACATTAATCCTAACTAAAACTAACCCTGACACTAACACTAACACTAACACTAACCCTAAGGCAAACCCCAAAACTAACACTAATCCTAACACTAACCCTAATCCTAATTGTAACCCTGACACTAACACTAACCCTCACCTTAACCCTAACACAAACCCTAACCCTAAACCTAACACTAAACCTCACCCTAAAGCTAACCCTAACACTAAACCTAATACTAATCCTAACCCTAACCCTAATCCTAAATGTAACCCTAACACTAACACTAACACTAAACCTAACACAAACCCTAACACTCACCTTATCACTAACCCTAAACCTAACTTTAACCCAAAGCCTATCACTAAAACTACCCCTAACCCTATATCTAACAGTAAACCTAACCCCTAACTTACCAAATCCTAAGCCTTACCCTAACCCAAACAATGAATCTGACCCTAAACCTAAAAATAAACCTAATGCTAACACCAAACCTTGCCCTAAGCATAAACCTAACACTAACAGTAACACTAACCTTAACACTAAACATAAAACTAACCCTAACCCTAAGCCTAATGCTAAACATAACTCTAACCTTAAAACTAACCCTAACACTAACCCTATCCTTAAACCTAACCCTAAATATAACACTAACTCTAAACCTAAGTATAATTTTAAACCTAACCATAACCTAAACACTAACCCTAACATAAGCCCAACTCCTAAACCTAACACTAACCCTGTCAACCCTAATCTAACAATAAAATTAACCTTAACATTAATCCTAATGCAAATCCTAACAATAACACAAAACGTAACCTTAACCCTAATCCTACCCTTAATCCTAACCTAACACTAACCCTAACCCTTACCCTAATACCAAAACTAAACCTAACCCTAACCCTAAATCTAACCCTAAACCTATATGTATACCTAACACTAACCCTAAACCTGACCTTAACTTAAATCCTAACCCTAAATCTAAAAAACCCTAACCCAAAACCTAACACTAAACCTAACACTAACCCTAACCTAAATCCAACCCTATTTATAAAACTAATATTAACCCTAACCCTAACAATAACCCTTAGGTTAACAATAACCAGAACCCTGAAACTAACAATAACACTAACCCTAAACCTAACCCTAACCCTAACCATAACACTAAATATAATCCTAACCTAACACTAAATCTAATCCTATCACTAATCATTACCCTATCCTTAACCCTAACCAGAACCCGAACCCAAAAAAACTAATACCAAATCTAAACCTAACCCTAACCCTAACACTCATGCTAAACCTAACCCTAACATGAACCATAACCCTAACTCTAAGACTAACACTAAATGTAAACATAACCCTAAACCTAACCCTAACAGTAACACTATACTTATCCCTAACCCCAACCCTAACACTAACCATAACCATAAACCTAACCCTAACACTAAACCTAACACTAACTCTAACATAAAATTTAACACTAACACTTACCCTAACCCAGAACCTACTCTTAGTCGTAACCTTAGCATTAACCCTAACCCAAACCCGAACCCTTACAGAAACCCTAACACTAATCCTAACTCTAATCTGTACCCTAACATGAACCTAACCCTAAAAATAACCCTAACCTTAACCCTAAAACAAACCCTAAACCTAACCCTAACCATCACCATAAAACTAACACTGAATCTAACCCTAACCCTAACACTTACCATAAACCTAATCCCAAACCTAACACTATACCTAACCCTAACCCTAACACTAACTCTAACAATAACCCTAACTAACCCCAAAATCTAAAGCTAACACTAACCCTAACCCTATCCCTAAAACTAAACCTAAGAAAAACCTAACACTAACCCTTAACGTAACCCTAAACCTTACCCTAACCCGAACACTAAACCTAATTATAACCTTAAACATAACACTAACCCTAAGACAAAACCTAACCCTAACCATAATCCTAAACATAACAATAACCCTAACCTATCACTAACCCTAATCCTAACCCTAATGTAAACCTAACTCTAACACCAAGCCTTACCCTAACGCTAACACTAACAATAACCCTAATATGTACTCTAGATCTATACATAACACTAACCCTAAACTTATCCCTATCCATAACATTAACACTTAACCTCTCCCTAACCCTAACATTTTTGCTAAACCTAACCCTAACCCTAATTTAACACTAACCCTTACTATAACCCTACATGATCCCTAACCCTAACACTAACACTGAAACTAAACCTAACTGTAACCCTGTTACATATCCTAAACCTAATGATAACCCTAAATTAAACATTAACACAAATCCTAACCCTAATGCTCTCCCTAAACCTAACGCACACCATAACACTAACCCTAACCCTAACCTTAACCCTAATTCTACCAATAAACCAAATCTAACATTTACCCTAAAATAAACCTAACACAAACCCTAACCCTAACCCTAACACTAACCCTAACCCTAACCCTAACGCTAACCATAACCCTAACCCTAAATGTAACTATAACACTAACCCTAAATCTGACCCTAACACTAAAACTAACCCTAAACCTATTCCTAAACCTAACACTATACCTAACCCCAAACCAAACCCCAAAACTAACACTAACCCTAACCATAACCCTTACCTTAACCCAAACCCTAATGCTAACACTAACCCTAACTCTGTCCATAAAACTAAACCTAACACTAACCCTTAACCTAACCCTAAAACTTACCCTAACCTGAATACTAACTCTAACTCTAACCTTAAAGATAACACTAAACCTAAGAAAATAACTAAACCCAGCCATAACCCTAAATGTAACACTAATCCTAACACTATCACCCACCATAAACCTAACACTAATCCTAACCCTAATGCTAACCCTAAATCTAACTCTAAACCTAAGCCTAATGCAAACCCTAAAAATAATCTAACACTTACCCTAAACATAAACTTAACACAAACGCTATCTCTAACCTCAACCTAACACAAACACTATCACTAACCTCAACCTAACACAAAACCTATCGCTAAAGATAACTCTACCATGAACCCGAACCCTAACCCTTACACTAAAATTAACCTAACACTAACACTAACCCTAACCTAAGCCCTAATATTATTCCTAATTCTAACTCTAACCCTAACACTATGATGAACCTTAACCCTAACACTAACACTAACCATAACACTAACCCTAACACTAAAACAGACCCAAACAGTAACCCTAACACTAACCCTAAACCTAACCCTAAGATGAACCGGAACACTAATCCTAACACTAAAATTAAACACAACCCTAACACTAACACTAACCCAATCAAAAACACTAAACCTAAAACTAACAATAACCCTAACACTATAACTAAACATAACACTAACAATAACCCTAACAGAAACCCTAATGCAAACACTAAATCTAACACCAATCCTAGCACTAACCCTAAACATAACCTTAACACTAACACTAACACTAACCCTAACCCTAAGCTTAACACAAACACTAACCCTAAACCTAACACTAAATATAACCCTAATCCTAACCCAAACACTAATCATTGCCCTAACCCTAATCCTAACAATAACCTTAACCCTAATACTAACCCTAGCTCTAACACAAACCCTAACACTAACCCTATCACTAAACCTAAACCTAATTTTAACCCAAAGCCTAACCCTCAAACTAACCCGAACCTGAACCCCATCCCTAAACCTAACATTAACCCACAGCCTAACCCTAACATTAAACCTAAACCTAACCCTAAACCTAACAGGAAAATCAACCCTAAACCTTATCTAACCCTAAACCATATCCTAACTTGAACACTAAACCTAAACCTAAACCTAAACCTAACAATAACCCAAACGCTAACACCAATCCAAAATATAATCATAAACCTAACACTAACACTAAACCTAAACTTAACACTAAACCTAAAACTAACTCTAAACCTAACCCTAACGCTAACCCTAACACTAACCTTATTCATAATACTAACTCTAAATATAAAAATTACCCTAACACTAACCCTAATTTTAAACCTAACACTAACCATATCCTTAACCCAACCCTAACCCTAACCCTAAATCTAATCCTAACACTAATCCTAATGCAAACCCTAAACCTAACACTAAACCAAACCCTAAACTTAACTTAAATCCTAACTCTAACCCTAAAAATATCCTAACCTTAACACTAAACCTAACACTAACCCTAAACTTAAATCCAACACTAAATTTAAAACTAACCCTAATCCTAACCCTATCACCCACACTAATCTTAACCCTAACCCTAACCCTTAAGCTAACATTAAACATAACCCTAAACTTAACACGAATACTAACCCTAACCATAACACTAACCATAACCCTAACCCTAAAAGTAACTCTAAACCTATCACTGACACTAACACTATCCTTAACTCTAAACTTAACCCTAACCCAAACACTAACACCAAACCTAACCCTAACCCTAACCCTATCACTCACACTAAAACTAACCCTAACAAAAACCCTAACCCTAACACTAACCCTAACCCTAACCATAACACTAACCCTAAACTTATCCCTAACACCAACCCTAACAATAAAAGATAAACGCAATCATAAACCTAACCCTAAAACTAACCCTAACACTAACTCTAACACAAAGTTTAACACTGACACTAACGCTAAATCAAACCCTAATTCTAACTGTAACCCTACCCTAACCCTAACCCAAACCCTATACCTAACTCAAACCGTAACCCTAAAACTGACACCAACCCTAACCCGTTTCCTAACACTAAACCTAAATCTAACCCTAACATTAACCCTAACCCTAAACCTAACCCTAACCCTCACATTAACCCTTACATTAATCCTAACTCTAACTCTAACCCTAACACTATGATGAACCTTAACCCTCACCCTAACACTCACCCTAATTCTAACCCTAACACTAGCCCTAACCTTAATGGTGACACTAACCCTTACACTAAAGATAACGCAAAACCTAACACTAACAATAATCCTAACACTTAACCTAAAATGGTAACCCTAAGAGTAACATGAACCTTAACCCTAACCCTAATCCTAACACAAACACAAACTCTAACACTAAACCTAATCCTAAACCTAACCCCAACAGTAACCCTAACACTAACCCTAAATCTAACCGTAAACCTAACCCTAAACCTAACTGTAACCCTAACACTAACACTAACCCTAACCTTTCCCTAATCCTACCATAAATTTAACTTCATACTTACCCTAAACCTAACCCTATCACAAACCTTAAATATAACACAAACCCTAAAACTACCCAAACACTAACCCTCACCATAACCCTCACACTAACACTAACACTAAACCTAAAACTAATCCTTAACCTAACCCAAAACCTTATCCTAAACTGAACACAAAAATAACTCTAACTTTAACCATAACACTAACCCTAAGAGAAAAACTAACCCTAAACATAACCCTAAACGTAAACCTAACCCTATCACTAACCCTAAAACTAACCCTAATCCTTACAAAAATGCTAACCCTAACTCTAAAACTAAACCAAACACAAACCCTAAGTATTACCCTAACATTAACCCTAACACAATCAATAACCCTAAACTTAATATTAAACCTAACTCTTACCATTACGCTAACTCAAAACCTAAATCTAACCCTATCCCTAACACTAACACCAACCATAAGCCTAACACTAAAACTAACCCTAACCCTAACCCTATTACTAACCCTAAACCAAATGCTAACCCTTACACAAACCCTAAACCTACCACTAACTCAAAACTTAAACCTAACGCAAACCCTAACACTAACACTAAACCTTCCACTAACATTAGCCCTGACCCTAACTCTAACACTAACTCTATCCATAACTGTAACCCTATCCATTACATTTACCCTAACCCAATCCTAAGCCTAACTGCAACCCTAACCCTAACCCTAACTAGAACCCTAACCCTATCCTAACCCTAACACTAAGCCTAACACTAAACATAACCCTATGTCTAACACTAATACTGAATCTAACACTAATCCTAACTGTAACTCTAAAACTAACCCTACCCCTACTCTAATCTTATCACTAACACTAACCGTAAACATATCCCTAAACCTATCACTAACCCTAATCCTAATCCTAATCCTAAACCTAACTCTAACACTAACCCTAATTCTAACTGTAAACTCTCAGTAACACTACCCCTAACCCTAAACCTAACCATAAACTTAACACAAACCCTAACCCTAACCCTTACTCTAACACTAATCCTAACCCTAAAACAAACCTTATCACTAAACCTAAACCGAACCCTATCTTTAACCATAACACTAAACATGCTAACCTAATGTTAATGCTAACCCTAAACATCCGTAACCATAACACTATTGCTACATATCCCTAACACTAACTCTAACGCTAACACTAAACCTAATGCTAACCCTAAAATGAAACTTTACCCTAACCCTAAACCTAAACCTAAAACTAAAACTAACCCTAACACTAACACTAACCCTAACCTTAACTCTAAACATACCTAACCCTAACCCTATCAGTAATTATAAACCTAATGCAAATCGTACCTTAAACGTAACCTAAAACTTACCTTAAACCTAACCCTAACACAAGCCCTAAACCTAACCCTAATCCTAACCCTAAAATTAACCTGAACACTAATCCTAATCCTAACACTAACCCTAACACTAACTTAAACCTAACACTAAGCCTAAATTTCACCCTAACTGTAACGCTAACCTTGACACTAATTCTAAACCTAACTCTAACGCTAAACATAACATTAAAAGTAACCCTACCTAAAACAAACCCTAACCCTAAACCTAACTGTAACCCTAACACTAAACTTTACCCTTAAACTAATGTTAACCCTAAACCTAAACACATAACTAATCTTAACCAAAACCCTAACAGTAATCTTAACACTAACAGTAGTCTTAAACCTAACACTAATCATAACAATAACCTTAACCCTAACCCTAAAACTAAATCTAAACTTATCACTAACCCTAACAGTATAATAAACCCTAACCCTAACACAAACACTAACACTAAACATAACCCTAATCCTATCCCTCACCCTAACCCTATCCCTAAACCTAACACTCACTGCATCCCTAACCATAACACAAACACTAATTCTAACCCTAACACTAACTCTAATCCTAAACATAACCCTAACACGAACCTTAAATTTAACCCTAACCCTAACCCTAAAACTAACCCTAACACTAACCTTAAACCTAACACTAAACTCAACCCTAAACCTTACCCTAACCCTAACCCTAACACTAAACCTAATTCAATCCATAACCCTGACTCTAAGAAGAACCCTAAGTATAACCCTAACCCTAACACTAAACATAACACTAACCCTCACCCTAACACTAACAACAACTGTAAAACTAATCCTAAACCTAAACCTAACCCTAAAAATATACCTAACCCAATCCTAATCCTATCACTAATTCTAACTCTTAACATAACCCCAAACCTAACAATAACCTTAACCCTAACCCTAACCCTACCCCTAACAATAACACTAACACTAAAGCTAAACCTAACCTAACCCTAATCCTAACTAATCCTAACTCTAACCCTTACACTAACCCTAAACCTAAATTTAAAACTAACACTATCTCTAACACTAAACCTAACCCTAATCCTAACACTAAACCTAACCCTAACACTAAATCGATCAGTAACCCTAACCCTAAGTCTAATCCTAAACCTAACAGTAACCCTATCTCTAAGCCTTACTTTAACCCTGACCCTAACACTAACCCTAACACTAATGCTAACACTATAAGTAAACTACCGGTAACCCTAATAGTAACCCTAATCCTCACCCTACACCTGATTCTAACCCTCTTTCTAATCATAATAAAAACCCTAATTTTAACTGTATCCTAACACAAAACCTAAACCTAACCTTAACCCTAACACAAACCATAATTCTTACCCAAACACTAAGCTTAACACTAACATTAACCCTAACCCTAACTGTAACCCTAACCCAAACTAACCTTAACCATTAATTTATCACTAACCATAACACTAATCCTAACCATAAACCTAAACCTAACCCTAACACTAACCCTAACCTAGAAGTAAATCTATAACTAACCCTAAACATAAAAATAAGCCTCACTCTAACCAGAATCCTAACCATAACCATAAACCTAACCTTATCACAAACCCTAACCCTAACCCTTACCCTAACACAAACCATATGCCTCACACGAACATTAATCCTAACACTAAAAATAACCCCAACCCTATTTGTAATTCAAAAACTAACTGTAACCCTAACCTAAACCTAAATGTAATACAAAATCTAAACATAACCCTAGCCCTAAACCTAAACATATATCTAAAACTAAATCTCCCTAACCCTAACCCTAATACTAACAGTAAATCTAAGCCTAAACCTAAACCTAACAGTAATCCTAACACTAACTGTAACCCTAAGCCTAAACCTAAATCTAACTATAATCTTAACCATAACCCTAACTATAACCTTAAACCTAACCCTATTACAAACACTAACCTAATTCTTCATTAAACCTAAACTTAACACTAACCCTAACTCTAAAACTAAACCTTACCCTAACCTGAAACCCAACCCTAAACCTAACCCTATCACAGACACTAACCCTAACCCTAACCCTAACACTAATCCTAATCCTAACCCTCACCCTAAACGTAACCCTAATCTTAACTGTAAACCTAACCCTAAACCAAACCCTAACCAAAACACAAACCTTAACGCTAAACCTAAAACTAACCATAAACCGAAGCATAACACTAAGCCTAACACTAAACCTAAACCTAACACTAAGCCTAACCCTAACGCTAACACTAAACCTAACCCCAATCCTAAACCTAACATTAACATCAACCCTAATGTTTACCATAACTATAAAATTAACCCTAATACTTAAAATAACCTAAACTTAACGATAAGCCTAACACTAACCATAACATTAAACCCAAACCTAACAAAAACCCACACACTAAAACTAACCCTAATCCTAACCCTAATGGTAACACTAACTGTAAACTTAACTCTATTCCTAATGCTAACCATAACACTAACTCTAAACATAATACTAATGCTAACCATAACAATAAACCTAATCCTAACCCTAACCCTAAGTAAAACACTAACAACAATCTTAACCCAAACACAAATCATAATCCTAAATCTTACCCTGACTTTTACACTACTCCTACCCTAACCTTAAACCTAACACTAACCCTAACACTAACCCAAACACAAATCCTAACCTATCCCTAAACCTAACCTTTTCCCTAACCCTAACCCTAAAACTAATCCTAAACCTAACTATAACTCTAACCCAATCACTAAGGTTAACCCTAACCTTAATAGTATACTAATAATAACCCAAACCACAACCCTAACCCTAAACCTAATCCTAACAGTAATCCTAACCCTAACCCTAAAGCTAACCCTAACACAAATCCTAACCAAAACACTAACCCGAACACTGAACCTGACCCTAATCCTAACATTACCCTAACACTAAACCTAAACCTTATCCTAACACTAACACTGAACCTGACCATAAACCTAACCCTAATATTAATGCTAAATCTAACCCTAACCCTAACACTAATCATAAACATAAATGTAACCTTAACCCAAACACTGATGCTAAACTAAATCCTATCCCTAACTGTAACACTAACACTAAACTTTACTGTAAACCTACACCTTACCCTAAAAATACCCCAAAACTTACCTTAACACGAACCCTCTCCCTAACCCTAACCATAACCCTAAAACTGACCCACATCCTAACAATAACCCTAATACAAACCCTAACTTTAACCCTAATCCTAACACAAACCCTAACCCTAACCCTAACCCTAACTCTTACACTTGCCTAACCCTAACCCTAACACTAACCATAACACTAACTTTAAAGCTAAAGCTTTCACAAATCCTAACTCCAACCATAACTCTATAACTAACACTAACCCTAACCCTAATCCTAAACTTAAAACTAACCCAAAACCTAAACCTAAATCTAACCGTAACACTAATTTTACCCCTAACAATAACACTAATCATAACACTAACCTTAACCCTAATCCTAACACAAAATCTAACCCTATTGCTAACCTAAATATTAACCTAAACCAAACCCTATCCTGACCCTAATAATACACCTGGCTCTAACATTGACCCTTACCCTACACCTAAACCTTACAATAGACATAGCCATAACCTAACACTAAAACTAATACTAACCATGAACCTAGACTTGACATTAGACCTAGACCTAATCCTAGTTGTAGCCCTAACACAAACCCTCAGCCTAGCCCTAAATCTAGACTTAATCCAAACCCAAACCCTAAACTTAGTCCTAACACTAATTCTAACCCTTGCCCCAGCCCTAAATCTAGCTACAACCTTATCCTTTCCCTTAAACCTAATCCTAACCCTAATATTAACACTAACCCTAACCCTAGACCTAACCCTAAAACTAACCCTAGCTAAAACTAATCCTAGCCCTATTTTATCCATAACCCTAAACTTACCACTAACATTAGCACAAAAACTAAATCTTACTCTCAAACTAGCCCTATTTTTAGGTCTAACCCTATCCATTTCCATAACCCTAACCCTAGCCCTAACCTTAGCCTTAACCCTAGCCATAGCCCTAAACATAGATCTAACCATAACAATAAATCTAAGCCTAAACTTCACACTACCACTAGCCCTAACTATATCACTAATCATAAAAGCAGCCCTAAACCTAGGCCTAGTTCTAAAACAAAACTGAGCCATAGCCCTATCCCTAAACTAGCCTAACATTTACACGAGACCTGACATTAGCCCTATCTCTAGACCTAATCATAGTTCTAAGCCTAGCCTTAATCGTAACCTTAATTTTAACCCTAGCCCTAACCCTAATTTTATCTCTTGTCCCAGCACTAAACATAGCTGTAACATCATACCTTATCCTAACCCTAATGCTACCCTTAACCCTAGCCCTAAACCTAGGCCTAAATCTAACACTAACCCTGGCACTAATCCTAGCCCTAATTTAGCCCTAACAGTAAACCTAACCCTATCCCTATCCCTAAGACTAATTCTAACTCTTGCCCTAGACCTATACATAGTTGTAGACTTATCCCTTAACATAACCCCAAAGATAGCCCTATCCTAAGCCCCAAACTTAGCCCTAACCTTCGCCCAAGGCTTAAACCTGGATCTAAAACTAAAATTAAGTATCAGCCTCACCCTAACACTAGCCCTAATCCTGAGGCTAATTTGAAACCTAGCCTTAAATGTACTCTAACCCTAAAACAATACTGAGCCTTAACCCTAAAGCTTAACCTAAACCAAACCCTAAAGCTACACCTAGTCCTAAACCAGCCAAAATTTGAGTCCTAACCCTAACCCTAGAAATAACCCTGACACTAACTCGGCCCCTAAACTAACCCTAGCTCTAAATATTGCCCTAACACTAACACTAGAACTAACCCTAAACAGAAACCTAGTTTTTTCATTAGCTGTAGCCCTAATGATAACACAAATCCTGGCCAGAATCTGAGACAGAACCCTATTTTTTACTCTAACCCTAACCCTAACCATAGCCCTAAACCTAACCCTAACCCTAACCATACATTAAACCCTATCCCTTTCCCTAAGTCAAACTCTAACCCTAATGCTACCATAGTCCTAAAATTAATCCTTCACCTACCCCAAACCCTAACTCTATTACTAGTCCTATCCTAGCCCTCATTCTAGCTTTAACCCTAATCCTAACCCTGACCCTTCTTCTGATCCTAAAACTAACCCTAGATCTAAACCTGACCCTAACAATAAAACAAACCCTAACATGACCCTTACCGGTAAACCTATACTTAAACCTAACAGTAACACTAGCACTAGATGAAACCTAATTCTAAATATAGTCATAAATCTAGACCTAGTCCTAAACAAAAACCTAACACTAGCCCTAACAAAAACCGTTAATCTAACTTAAAGACTAACCCTATCCCTTGACCCAATGCTAGTCGTAATTCTGGCACTCATGCTAAACCCAACCGTATCCTGAAAAATGACCCTTAACCTTAAACATACTCTAGCTCTAAACCTTATCTAACCCAAAACCCAACCATAATACTAGACATTTCCATAACACTGACCCTAAAACTAGCCATAAACACATTCCTAGCTCTTATATTTCCCATAACCCTAATGTTAGCCCTAAACCTTACACAAAACCTAGCCCTTATCCTAGCCCTAAACCTAGCCCTAATTGTAACTCTAACCATAATCATAGACCTAAGCCTAATCCTATGCTTGCTCTAGCCCTTAACATAGCTCAAACTCTAACCCTTTCCTTAAATATAAAGCTAACCCTAACACTAGCCCTGACTCTAACCCTAGACCTTGCCCAAGACCTAACCCTAGCTCAAAGGCTAAGAGTTACACTAAAACTATGCCTGACACTAACCCTAGGCCTAACCCTAACCCTAGCCTTAATTGTAACCTTATCCCTAGCCCTAACTATAGCTCTAACAGTATACATTACCCTAAAGATGAGCCTAACTCATATGCTAAACCTAGGTGTAACGCTAATTGTATTGCTAACACTAACCCTATACATTACTCTAAATCTAACCCAAACCATAAACCTAATCCTAAACATGACCCTATCCGTAAACCTAACTCTAAAGCTAATTCAATCCTTAACTCTAAAACTTAACCTAAACCAAACCCTACCCAGAACCTGACCCTAATAATACACCTAGATTTAAACCTGACCCTTACCTAAACCTAACCCTTACACTAGAACTAGCCATAACCTAACCCTAAAACTAACACTAACCATAAATCTAGACCTGACATTTGCCCTATCCCTAATCCTAGCCCTAGCCCTAACACAAACACTCATCCTAACACTAAATATAGCCTTAATCCTAACTCTAGTTCTAACCATAATTCTAACTCTCACCCTAGTCCTAAACCTAGCTATAAACCCATCCCTTACCCTAAAACTAACCTAAAACCTAGGCCTAACACTAATATTTACTCTAGCCCTAAATATAGCCCTAATATAGCCCTAACCCTAAACCTAACCCTAACCCTAGCCCTAAGACTAACTCTACCTCTCGCCCTAGCCCTATTTCTAGTTCTAACTCTATCTGTTAATAACCCTAACACTATCCTTAAGCTTAGCCCTAAACACAGTCATATCCCTAAACCTAGATCTAACCATAACAATAAATCTAATCCAAAACTCTCCATACCACTAGCACTAACACTATGACTAATCCTAAAAGTAGCCCCAGCTGTAAAACAAAACTGTGACAAAGCCCTATTCCTAACCCTAACAAAAACATAATCCTAGACTTGATATTAGACCTATCCCTAATTCTTACCCAAACCCTTACACAAACCCTAACCTGAAACCTAGCCTTAACACTAGCCATAATTCGAGTCTATCCCTAACTCTTATTGGTAACACTGATGCTGCCTCTGAAGGTAACAGGAACCCTGTCTCTAATCATCACCCTAAACCTAAACCTAATCTACACACTAGATTTACACATAATGCTAAACTTAACACTAGCCATAATCATAATCCTAGTTCTAACATTAGTCCTAGTCCTAAATAGCCCTAATCTAACTCAAAACCTGGACCCAATCAGAGCCCTAATCCAAGCTTTAACCAGAGCCCTAACCCTAACCCTAGTCCTGAAACTTAACCTAAATTAACCATAAACCTAAACCTTGTCCTATCCCGAAATCTAACCCAAACCATAGCCCTGATCCTAACCATAATCCTAGCCCTATCCTTAGCTCTAATCTTACCCATTACCCTAACCACAACCCTAACCAAATTCTAACCTTAGACCAAACCCTAACCATTGCTCAAACCTAACCATAATCATAGTCCTAAACCTAGATCAAATCCAATATATTACCCTAACCATAACCCTAACCAAATTCTATACCTAGGCCTAACTTAACCCTATCCCTAACTCTAAACCTGTCCTTTATTCTAAATCTAACCTAAACCCTAAACTTAACCATATCATTACCCTAACCCTAACAAAAACCCTAAACCTAATTTGATCCCTAAGTCTAATCCTTAACCAAACACATACCCTAACCCTGACTCTGACCTTAATAATACCCCTGGTTGTAAACCTGACCCTAACCATCCACCTAAAAATTACAATAGACCTGGCCATAATCCTTAGCCTAAAACTATCCCTAACATAACCCTAGACCTGATATTAGCCTTATCCCTAATCCAAGCCCTAACCCTAAAACAAATCCTAGCCCTAATCCTATCACTAAGCCTAGCCTTAATCCTAATCCTAAAATTAACCCTATACCTAACCCTAATTGTATGCTTTGCCTTAGCCCTAAATGTAGCTGTAACATCATACCTTACCCTAATCCTAATGTTAACCCTAACCCTAGCCCTAAACCTAGGCCGAAACCTACAATTAAGAATTCAAGGGGTAGCATGCTCATCTGGCACGTGTACGGCCCAGGTTTGATCCTCGGCACCACATACAAACAGATGTTGTGTCCGCCAAAAACTAAAAATAAATAAATAAATAAATATTAAAATTAAAAAAAGAAAGAATAGCTCTAATCTAGCCCTAATTTAGCCCTAACCCTAAACCTAACACTATCCCTATCCTGAAGACTAACTCTAACTCTCGCCCTAGCCCTATCCCTAGTTCTAAACCTATCCATTAATGTAACCCAAACCCTAAACCTATACTTGGCCCCAACCCTATCCCTAACCTTCATGCTAGCCCTAAACCTGGATCTAACCCTAACCTTAAGCCTAAAGCTCACTCTAACACTAGCCATAATCCTAATGCTACTTGGAATACTAGCCCTAACAGTACCCTAGATCTAAAAAATTGAGCCTTAACACTAACCCTAATCCTTAACCTAAACCAAAGGCTAATCCTACATGTAGCCCCAAACATAGCCCTAATTTGAGTATTAAGCCTATCCCTAGAATTAACTCTGAACCTTATTCCGACCCTAACAGTAAACCTAGCTCTAAACATTGCCATAACACTAATCCTAGAACTAACATTAATCAGAATCCTAGTTCTTTCATTAGCTGTAGCCCTATTGCTAACACAAATCCTTGCCCTATTCTGAGGCATAAACCTAAGTGTTACCGTAAACCTAACCCTAACCCTAACCCAAACATAACTCTACTTCTAAACCTATCCCTTACCCTAAGCCAAACCCTCACCCTGATGCTACCCTAGTCCTAACCATAATCCTTAGCCTACCTCAAACCCTATCTCTATTACTAGACAAAATCCTAGCCCTTATTCTAGCTCTAACCCTAGCTCTAACCCATACCATTATTCTGACCCTAACAGTAACCCTAAAGCACTAACCCTAACACTAAACCTAAAACAAACACTAACCCCACCACTACTGGTAAAACTATACCTAAATCTAACAGTAACACAAGAAGAGACCAAACCTAATCCTAAATAGAGTCATAAATCTAGCCTTAGCCCTAAGCAAAAACCTAGTACTAGCCCTAACAATAACCATTAATCTAACTTAAAGACTAACTCTATCCCTAGACCCAATGCTAGTCCTAAATGTGGCGCTCACCCTAAACCTAACAAGAAGCCTAGATTTAAACCTAACCCTAACCCTTGCCCTAACACTAATTCTAGCTCAAACTCTAACCTTAATCTAAACATAACCCTAACCCTAACATTATCCCTGACTCTAACTCTAACCATCATGCTAGCCCTAATCCTAGCTCAAATGCTAACACTTACCTAAAACCTAACAGTGACATGATCCATAGGCCTAAACCTAAACCTACTCTTAATTCTAACCTTAACCCTAGCCCTAACCTTAGCTCTAACTCTATCTATTACCCTAAAGATAAGCCTAACCCAAAAGCTAACCTTATGCCTAATGCTAACACTAGTGCTAACACTAACCCTATTCAGTAATCTAAACCTAACCTGAACCCTGAAACTAACCCTATCAATCACCCTACCCTGAACCCTAACCCGATCCCTAATGCTAATTCAAGCCTTAATCCTAAATCTTAACCAAACCAAACCCTACACAAACCCTGACCCTAATAATACACCTAGCTTTAAACCTGGTCCTTAACCTAAACCTAAAACTTACAATAGACCTAGCCATAACCTAACCCTAAAACTAACCATAACCATAAACCCAGACATGATATTAGCCCCAGCCCTAATCCTAGCCCTAACCCTAACCCAAACACTAATCCTCATCTTAGGCCTATACCTAGCCTAAATCCTAACCCGAACCCTAACTCTAGCCCTAAATCTAATTTTAACCATTGACTTAGACCTGAACTTAGGTATAACCCCATCCTTTCCCCTTAACCTATCACTAACCTTAACCTTAACACTAACGATATCTCTAGCCCTAAACATAGGCCTAACCCTAACACTAACCCTAGCATGAATCCTAGTCCTAAATTAGCCCTAACCCTAACTCTACCTCTAACCTTGGCCTAAGACTAACTCTAACTCTCTCCCTAGCCCTATTTCTAGTTCTAACCCTATCCATTACAATAAACCTAACACAAGCCCTAACCTTAGCCTGAAGCCTAGCCCTAGACCCTACCCTAAATCTAACCATAACTCTACATGTGACCCTAACGCTAAGCCTAAACCTCAACCTACCACTAGACCTAACACTATTGCAAATCCTAAAACCAGCCATAACCATAGACTTACCCCTTAAACAAAACTGAGCCATTGTCCTAACAATAAATGTTAACCAAAACCAAACCCTAACCCTAAATTAGCCATAATCTTCTATCTCTCATTCATGTCCAAGTCCTAAAATTAACCCTGAACCTGACTTATATTCTAAAACTAACCTTAATTTTAAATATCACACTGACCCTAAAGATAGAGCTAACACTAGATCTAGAACAAATATTAACTCTAATCATAACCTTAGTTCTTATATTAGCCATAGCCCTAACCCTAGCCCTAAACCTATCAGAAAAAATAGCCCTAATATGAGCCCTAACCCTAGAAGTAAACCAAAACCTAAACCTAGCCCTAGCCCTAACCATAAAAGTAGCCCTAAACCTAGCTCTAACTCTATCACTTACCCTAAGCAAAACCCTATCCATAATGCTAACCTTAGTCCTAATCCTAAACCATAGCCTAATCCTAAACTTAACCCTATGTCTATTCTTAACCCTAGTGCTCATTCTAGTTCTATCCCTAACTCAAATCCTTACCCTAACACAAACCTTCAGTCTAAATGTGATTCTAACCCTGAACAAAACCCTAAAACTAATCCTACCAGTAAACTTATAACTAAACCTAAGCTTAACATTAGCCATAGACCCAATGCTAATCCTAAAGATAGCCATAACTCTAGACCTAGACCTAAAAAATAATAATAATAAAAAAACTGGAGCCCTAGCCCTAACATAATTCTTAACCTAAAGCAAACACTAACCCTATCCCGAGACCTAACCCTAGTCTTAATTCTGGCTTTCACCCTAAACCTAACTCTAACCTGAACACTAACCCTAACACTAAACCTAGCTCTAAACCTGAACCTAACCGAAAACCTAAACCTATCACTAGACATAGCCATAACTCTAACCTTAAAACTAGCTCTTATCAGAATGCTAGATCTTACATTATACATAGCCTTAACCCTGGGAATAAACCTAACACAAAATCTAGCCCTAATCCGAGGCCTAAACCTACCTAAGCATAACAATAGTCCTAAATGTAGCCCTTACCCTAACCCCCACCTTAGACATAACCCTAGCTCAAAGCCTAACCCTTAGCCTAAACATAACCCCAGGCCTATTCCTAAAAATAAACCTAACCCTAGCCCTAATCCTAATTTTAACCCTAGTGCTAACCCTAGCAATAACCCTAACATTACCTTAACCCTAGCCCTAATAATAATTCTAGCCCTAAACCTAACCCTATTTCTGACCCTAATCATAAACCTAACCCTCGACCAAACGCTTAAACTAACGCTTGCCATAAAGTTAACCCTAAATCTTACCATGAATCAAAACTAAACCTATCCCTAAACCTAAATTTAACCATAACCTAAATTTAAACTTAAACCTAATATTACATCTAATTCAATACATTACTCTAAAACTAATGCTAATCCTAATGAAAACAATAGCCCTAACCCGAACCTTAACCCTAACCATAACAATAACGCTAACCTAGACCTAACACTAAACCTAACACTCCCATAGTCATATCCGTACATTAAACCCTAAACCTAACCCTAGCCCTAGCCCTAATCATAACCCTAAGTCTAGCGGTAAACTTAACATTAAACCTAGCCCTAATCCTAGCCCTAATATAGCCCTATTCCTAACCCTAACCTGAACCCTAGTATTAAGACTAATTATTATTCTCACACAAGACCTATCCCTATTTCTAACCCTATCCCTTACTGTAACCTTAAACCAAGCCCTAACCCTAGTTATAACCCTTGTACTATCCTTAGCACTAGCATTAACTCTAGATCAAAATCTCTCTCTAAAACTAACCCTAACCTGATGCCTCAGCCTAACCCTGAATCTAGCTCTAACTCTAATGGTAATCCTAAAATTATCGCTAACCCAAGCCCTAGTTCTAAAACAAAACCGAGCTATACTTCTAATGCTAACCATTACCATAGACAAAACCCTAACCCTACACCAGCCCTAAACCTAGCCCTAATATGAAACCTAATGCTAACCCTAAAACTAACCATGACTCTGACTCATATACAAACACTAAACCTACCTCTAAACATCACCCTAACCTTAAACCTAACCCTAAAACTAGACCTAGCCCTAAACTTAACCATAAAACTAACCCTAATTTTAAACCTATTTCTTAAAATAGCCATAACCATAACACTAGCCCTAACCTATTAAAAAACTAGCCGTAATCCAAACTTTAACACGAGATTTAACCCTAAACCTAACTCTAACCCTAGTCCTAACCCTAGCTCTACCTCTGTCCCTTACCCTAAGCCAAACCCTCAACCTAATTCTAACCCTATTCTTAGCACTAATCCTTAGCCTAACCAAAACCTAATTTTATAACTTGTCCTAATCCTAACCTTCATTCTAGATCTAACCATAACCTAAACTCTAACCCTATGCCTGACCATTATTCTGACCCTACCTCTAAACTTAGGTCTAAATCTAAACCTAACCATAAACCGAACCCTAACGCTAGCCCTACTGGTAACCTCATACCTAAACCTAACCCTAACACTAGCCCTAGACCTAAACCTAATCCTAAATCTAGCCATAACTATAGTTCTATACATAAAGACAAACTAGACTTAGCCTAAACAGTAACCCTTAACCTAATACAAACTCTAATCCTACCTCTAGACCTAACCCTATTTCTAATTCTTGCATTAACGCTAACCATTACCCTACCCGAACATTGTCCCTGACACTAACACTAACCGTAACTCTGAACTTCACCCTAACCCTGAAACTAACCCTTAAACTACACCTAGCCCTAACATTAACCATAAAACTAGTCTTAATCATTACACTAGTTCTTACATTAGCCATATCCCTAACCTATCGCAAAGCCCAGCCCTAATCCAAGCCTTAGCTTTAAGCCTAAAGCTAACTCTTTCAAAAACCCTAGCCCTAACCATAACCCTAGCCTTAACCCAAGCTCTAAACATATTCATTACCCTAAAATAACTATAATCCTTATGCTAACCCTAGGTGGGACCCATAATCCTAGCACTAGCCTTAGCCATATCCATTAACCTACACCTAATCTGAATCCTATACCTAACTGTGTCATTACCCAATCCCTAAACATAAGACTAATTTGAGCCCTAAACCTATACCTTAACCTACCACAAACCCTAACCTTGACTCTGACTCTAATAATACCCATAGCTCTAAACCTGACCCTAACAAGAAACCTAACCTTTACAATAGACCTAGCCATAAACCTAACCCTAAAAGTATCCCTAACCATACCTTAGATCTGGCATTAGCCCTAGCTCTAATCTGAGCACTAACCCTAATACAAAAGTTAGCCCACATCCTGTCCATGAACCTCACCTTAATAATAAACCTAACCCTAACGTTAGCCCTAACCTTAACCCTAAATCTCGCCTTAGTTCTAAAACTAGCTATATTCCCATCCCTTACCCTTTCTAACCATAACTCTAAACATAACACTAACCCTAGCCCTAACCCTAGGCCTAACACTAACACTTGCCCTAATCCAAGCCCTAATTTAGACCTATCCCTAACCCTAACCCTAGTCCTAAAACTAACTCTAACTCTTACACTACCCCTATACCTAGTTCTTACCCTCTCCCTTAACACCACCATACACCTAGCCCTAAACGTAGCCCTACCCTAGCCCTGTACTTAGCCCTATCTCAAAAGCTAGATCTAAACCTAACTCTAAATTTAACCCTAACCCTAAGACTAAATCTAACCATAACTCTTCTCTTATCCCTAATCCTTAACCTAAGCCTAAATCTTACTCTTAACCTAGCCCTAACCCTAAGACTAATCATAAAACTAACCCTAACCCTAACCCTAGTCCAAAAAAAAAAAAAAAAAAAAACGAGTCATACCCCTAACAACATTAACCCAAATCTTAAGCCAAACCCTAACCCTACACTAGCCATAAACCTATCCCTAATTATAATCTAACCCTAACCCAAAAACTAACCCTGACTCTGACATTAACACTAACCATGCCTCTAAACACCATCAGCACCGTAAACCTAATCCTAACAATAGACCTAGACCTAACTCTTGCTGGGAGCCATTAGCCAAGTAGGTATGACAATTTCCTTGCCAGCGTACCCCATGTTGCTTATGGAAGGACTCATGGAAATAGGACATTTTGCAGTTGACATTGAATGTAGGTGACCTTGCTCAAGGACCAGGGCGGATTAGGGTGTTCCAGGTTTAAGATAATCGGGTTTAGGGCGTTCCCAGTTTAGGTTCCAGGTTTAAGGTTTAAGATTATTCCTGCTGGGAATAGGGTGTATCCTGCTGCCTGAGTTCCCCTTAGAAGCCCAGTGGATGTGGATTTGGGCAGAGAATGTGGATTTCCCCAGAACGTGATTGTAGATGGCTGGTGTGAGTTCGGGAATAAAGAGTTGCTGTTTGAATCTACAAGCTGTGTGGTGGCTCGTGATTGTGTGCCCAGCCATACTGAGTCCGGGAATAAAGAGTTGCTGTTTGAATCTACAAGCTGTGTGGTGGCTCGTGATTGTGTGCCCAGCCAGACTGTGGCATTTGGTGGCCCGTACGGGGAACGTCTGAAACTTGGAGGTAAGTGAAATTGCTCGCCCCTGAGGAAGAGCAAAAGAATGGGTGACCAATTCAAAAAACAATGTGTTATTGTTTTGATTTATCTTGTTTTTGTTTCAAGCTGCCTGTCCCTAGAAATTTCTCAGGCAAACTGGAAAAAATGGTTGACTAAAGGTTTGAAGTTTTCACCCCCGAGGAAGAGAAATTGTTAGAGGAAAGAGGCACCCCAGTAAGACCAAGAACAGTTAAGGCATATGTTGATACAACACAAAAATGTAGCCCATGGCTTTTTAAAGACGAGTTATTAAGTATATCAATGGGACCATCATGGTATCCTGTAGAAGGATTTTTCTTCAACAAGAAAGAGAGGGCTAGTTATGTTTACTACATTTGTCTAAGATCTTGGTTTTTACAGACATTTGATTAATTTACAACGCTAAAGTGTTAAAATATCAACCACTAAATATGAAACCAAGTACTCTTTACTTATTAAGTCCCATAAGGTAATATATTTAAACATTATGTGTGTTTTCATAAATTGGTAAACGGAAAAAGGTTTAATATTGCTTTCTGTCTGTGTCTTTGCTAAAACAAGGTTACTAAGAGTTAAGATTCTATCATGTGTAATTTATATACAAAGAGTAGAAAAATTTTCAGTTGGGTTTCAATTATAGTATTATAGTATCATAAAAAACATGAAAGTCTTCCATTTTATTAAAGTGGAGTAATTTGTCTAAATCAGAAATTTTATAATAGTTGTTTCAAAATGTGAATTTATAAAAAGGATTAACAGTTAAAAAAGAGATAGAAAAGATTCAAGATGTGGAAATATATTTTAATATAAAATGTTAAAGGAAAAAGAAATATTTCTAGATGAGATAATCTCTGTGTGGTAAAGTAAAAAGTTGTAAAATGCCATTTAAAAAGATTTTGAGGAAACTAGACTTACTTTAAAAGCTTGAGAAAGGAAGAAAGAAAAAAAAGGTATTTGTACATGGCAGATTAAGACAAAGCTTCTTAATGGAGTTTTTTAAAAAAAGCCTTTGGTTGAAGGGCAGCCATGTAAACTAACATTGAAGCGATTTAAACAAAATCTAAGCCTCGTTTAAAAGAGTGAAGTTGTAGGTGGTGAAAAAGTACATTTAAAAGTATAGTATAGATGATAATTAAAAGGCTTTAAAAGGTTAAATTGAAGGTGGTTAAAATGCCTTCATGACGGAGGAAAGATTGCGTCATTCGAAGCCTAGTTAATCTTAAAGGCATTACTTAAAAAAAATGGGAAGATAATAGGATAAAAGATATTTAGATGAAGAAGATTAAAAATTTAAAGTGAAAAACTTTAAAGACTGAAGTATAGAAAGTTAAAAAAGAGAAAAGATGAAGAAGATGTAGAAAGATAAAAAAGATGTAGGAAGACAATAATTTTAAACCCACAAAATAGAAAACAAAACAAAACAAAAAACTAGGAGGAAAATTAGCAACTAAGAGTAAATATACAAACCTTAGACAAAAACTAGAAGATAGAAATAAGATAAAAAATGGTTGAAAATGTCAAGTAAGGTATTTCAGATAGAAAATGCAAAAAGCTAAGACAACTATTAGATACAGACATATACTTATTAAAGCAAAAAGAGGGAATTGGAAGGGGGTATATATCCCCCAAAGATAAACTTAAGATAACGCTTTTTACTCTAAACTTTTTAAATTTGGATTCATCAGGACCTAGTGCTGCGGAAAGGCATATGTATCCAAAAAATGTACATAAGCCTAAGGTACTTTGGAAAGATATTCTAACAGGACAATGGAAAGGTCCTGACCCAGTGATTGTCTGGAGTCGGGGTTTTGTTTGTGTGTTTCCACAGGGAGAACAGCAGCCGATTTGGATTCCAGAGAGATTAACTAAAACAATTTCTACAGATCAAAAATAAGATGATTTGACTCAAATCCATAACAGCTGATATCCAGAACTCCAGCTTGGCCATTCTTACATCTGCGACAGTGATTAACCAGTGATGCAATTTTTATTTCCTTGCCAGCGCACCCCATGTTAATTGTGGTAGTGATGGCATATCTTGCTGATGGTGTCACCAGTGATGCAATTTTTCCCAAGGAGCCGTAAATTGGCTTGGTGTTGTGGCATTTCTGTATTCTCCTCCCTTCTGCTAGTGATGGTCTAAAATTTGGGGGCCAATGGCTATATGCTGGACCGGTAGTCAGTGACAGGTATGATCCAATTGCAGTGGTATCAACCTAAGACAGGAGGCTGATGCCTAAAGGTCAGTTTTCCGATGACGGATAAGAACCATATGTTGAATTGGACAACCTACCAGGCACGGTCCTTAATCCACATTGCTTGTTGTTTAATTAATCAGAAGGGGGGAGATGCTGGGAGCCATTAGCCAAGTAGGTATGACAATTTCCTTACCAGCGTACCCCATGTTGCTTAGTGGAAGGACTCATGGAAATAGGACATTTTGCAGTGACATTGAATGTAGGTGACCTTGCTCAAGGACCAGGGCAGATTAGGGTGTTCCCTGTTTAAGATAATCGGGTTTAGGGTGTTCCCAGTTTAGGTTCCAGGTTTAAGATTTAAGATTATTCCTGCTGGGAATAGGGCTTATCCTGCTGCCTGAGTTCCCCTTGAGTTCTCACAGGATTCAGACAGTACTTTTTGGGAGACAGAAGCCCAGTGGATGTGGATTTGGGCAGAGAACGTGGATTTCCCCAGAACGTGATTGTAGATGGCTGGTGTGAGTTCGGGAATAAAGAGTTGCTGTTTGAATCTACAAGCTGTGTGGTGGCTCGTGATTGTGTGCCCAGCCAGACTGAGTTCGGGAATAAAGAGTTGCTGTTTGAATCTACAAGCTGTGTGGTGGCTCGTGATTTTGTGCCCAGCCAGACTGTGGCATTTGTGCCCAGCCAGACTGCGGCAAACTCTAACTCTATACCTACCTGTAATCATAAACCTACTTCATACATTTGCGGCAGCCTTAAACCTAGCCCTAAACTAACCCAAAACCTAGCCTTAATCTGAGTCCTAAACCTAGCTTTAACCCTAAACTTACACCTAACCCTAATCCAAACACTAGCTTTAATCCTATATATAAACATAGCCCTAACATTACAGGTAAACCTATCCATTACCTTAATGATAACCATAACCTTTCTGGTAACCCTAGGCCTAACCCTAACCCTATATATTACACTAAACCAAAGCTAAACCCTAAACCTAACCCTATCATGGCCCTAACCCTAAATCTAACACTAATTCGAGCCCTGCACCTAAACACTAACTTAATCCAAACCCTAATCCTGACCCTGATTCTAAAAATAACCTTATATCTAAAACTGACTCTAATCAAAAACCTAATCCTTACACTGGACCAAGCCATAAACCTACACTAAAACTATCCCTAACTGTAAACCTAGTACTGAAATTAGCCATAGCCCTAATAGTATCCCTAACCCTAAAAAAATCTTAGTCCTCATTGTAGCCCTAAACATAGCCTTATTCATAACCCTAACCCTAGTCCTAACCCTAATACTAACCTTCACATTGCCCTAAACCTAGTTATAACCACATCCTTAGCCTAAAGTAAATCCTAACTCTAACCCTAACCCTAATGGTAACCCTTGCTTTATTCTTAGCCCTTGCAATAACCCTAGATTGAAACCTAACTCTAAATCTAACCCTAACTCAATGACTAAGCCTAATCCTAAAACTAGCCCTAACCCAAGCCCTAACATAACCCTAACCGTAATTTAGGCCTATCCCTAAAAATAACCCAAAACCTAGCCCTAAGACTAACTCTATCATACTAGCCCTATCATTTTTCTAAACCTGTCCCTTACCATAAACCTAACCATAGTACTAACCATTGCCTAATCCTTATCCCTAATCAAAACCAAAAACCTAGCTTTAATCCGAGTCCTAAACGTAGATTTAACCCTACACTTAAACCTAACCCTAACCCAAAACTATCCCTAATCCTATACATAATCCTAGCCCAAACCTTAAATCTAAACCTATCTATTACCTTACTTATAACCCTAAACCTTAAGCTAACACTAGGCCTAACCCTAACCCTATCCATTACACTAAACCAAACCTAAAACTGAAAACTAACACTGTCCTTACCCTAAACCTAAACTCTTACCTAACCCAAACCCTAACCTTGACCCTGACCCTAAAAATAACCCTAGATATAAACCTGAATCTTACTCTAAACTCATCCTTATTCTGGAACAAGCCATAAACCTTATACTAAATCTAGTCCTAACTATAACCCTAGACCTGACATTAACCCTAGCCTTGATATTATCCCTAATCCTAACACAAACCCTAAACCTCATCTTAAACATAAACATAGCCTTAACCATAACCCTAACCCTAAACCTAATTAAGCCCTAAACCTAATACTAACAATTTCCCTACCCTTAAACTTAACCAAAACCATATCCTTTACCCTAAACATTATCCTAACTCTAACCCTAACCCTTGTTGTCACAATTGCCCTATTCTTAGCCCTGGCTTTAACACTAGATAGAAACCTAACTCTAAATCTAACCCTAACTTGATACAAAAGTCTAAAACTAGCCTTAACCCTGATGTTAATTCTAAACGTTGTCCTAACCCTAGCCTTAACACTAACCCAGCCATAATTTAGCCATATCCCTAAGCCTAACCCTAATCCTAGCCCTAACCCCAACCCTAATTCGAGTTTTAGCCAAATCCTAAAACTAACCCTGACCCTTACTCTGACCATAACACTAATCCTAGGTCTAAACATCACCCTAACCCTCAACTTAAACCTAAAAGTAAACCTAGCCCTGAAACACTAAAATTAGCCATAGTTATAACACTAGTACTTACATTAACCTAACCCTAATCCTACACTAACTTAACCCAAATCCTAGAACTAATCATAATCATAAACCTAGCCCTAAACTGATTTCTAACTCTATCCACTACCATAACCATAACCCTAACCCTAATGCTAATCCAAGCCCTACCTTTAAGCCTTAACCCGTCTCACACCCTAACATAGAACTTGACCCTAATAATACCCGTAGCTCTAAACCTCACACTACCCTAAAAATAACCTTTACCGTAGAAGTATCAAAAATCCTAACCTAAAACTATATTTAACCATGATTCCATACCTGACATTAGCCCTAGCACCAATCCTATCCCTAAACCTAAAAAAAAAATACCTAGCCCTCAACCCAGCCGTAAAAATATCATTAATCATAATTCAAACCCTAACCACAGCCCTATCCCTAATTATAACACTAACCCTACCTCTAAATCTAGATATAAAGTCATCCCTTACCCCAAAATTTGCCCTAACTCTAAACCTAAACTCTAAACTCTATTTCTAACCCCAACCCTAAACTTAACCTTAAACCTAACCCTAACCCTAACCCTAACACTAGGCTTAACCTAAACACTAAACCTATCTCTAATCCTAGTCATAATTTAGCCCTATCTCTAATCTAACCCTAACCCTAGTCCTAAGACTAACTCTCACCCTAGCCCTATCCCTAGTTCTAACTGTATCCGTTACCATTACCCTTGCTCTATCCTTAGTTCTAGCCCAAACCCTAGATCTAAACCTAATTCCAAATTTAACTCTAACATTAAGCCTAAGCCTAACACTAACACTAGCCCTATCCCTAACCCTAAGACTAAAACAAAACCGAGCATAAGCCCTAACCCTAAACCTTAACTTAAACCAAACCCTAACACTACAACTAGATCTACCCTAGCCCTTTTTTGAGTCCTAACCCTAACATTAAAACCAACCGTGACCTTAATTCATATTTTAACACTCACCATAGATCTACAAACCGCACTCACCTTAAACTGAACCCTAACAGTTACCTAGCCCTAATTTGAGTTCTAACTGTAACCCTAAAACTAAGCCTTACCCTGATTCCTATCCTGACACGAACCCTAGCAATAAATATCACACCAACCTTAAACCTAATCTTAACTCTAAACCCAACACATACCCTAACACTAAAACTAACCCTAATGGAAACCCTAGTTCTTACATTAGCCATTGCCCTAACACTAGCCCTAAACCTAAAACAAGACCTAGGCCTAATCCAAGCCCTAATCCTAGCTTTTACTCTAACTCTCACCATAATCATAGCCCTAATCCTAGCTCTAAACCAATCCCTTACCCTAAGCAAAATACTAAACCTAAGTGTAACCCTAGACCTATTCCTAATCTTTAGGCTAAAGAAAACAATAGCCATAATAATAGTCCTTACCCTTGCCCTCATTCTAGATCTAACCCTATCCAAAACCCTAACACTAACCCTGACCTCTTTACTGACCTACCACTAAAACTAGGTCTAATCCTAACCCTATCTCTAACCCAAAACCTACTGTAATCTTATCCCAAGACCTAATCCTGAACCTAACTCTCAGCCTGGCCCTAACCATAAATCAGAACCTAACCCTTACATTAAACATAATCTTAACAAAACCCTACTTCTAACTCTCACACTACCCCTAAATCAAGACCTAATCCTAACCATAACAGTTGCCCTAAACTTAAGTCTAACTGTATCATTACCCTAAATATAAATCTTACCCTAATGCTAACCCTAGACCTAACCCTAAACATATCACTATCCCCAAATTTATCAATTACCCTAAACCTACCCTGAACCCTAGACCTAATCCAATCATTACCCTAACACTAACCATAATGCAAATTTGAGCCCTAAACCTAAACTCAAACCTAAACAAAACCCTAACACTGAAACTGACCCTAATAATTTCCCTAGCTCTAAACCTCACTCTTACCCTATATCTAAACCTTGCACTAGATGTAGCCATACAACTAACCCTAAAACTATCCCTAAGCATAACCTTAGATCTGATATTAGCCTTAGTCATGACACTAGCTTTAACCGTAAAACAAACCCTACCCCTTACACTAGCCATTATCCTAGCCCTACACAGCCTTAAAAATAACCATAACCATAATCTTAGGCCTAACGCTAACACTAACCTTAGCCCTAATCTTAGACCTAAATTAGCCCTATCCCTAACCCTAACCCTAATCGTAGCTCAAAGACTAACTATAACTCTCACCTTAGTCCTAACCCTAGTTCTAAACCTATACTTTACTGGAACCCTAATCCTAGCCAAAACCATAGGTCTAAAACTAGCCCTATTCATAGCCCTTGCAGGAATCATAGATCTAACCCTAACTCTAAATCTAACCCTAAATCTTAGTCTAAACCTAAACCTAATCCTAGCCCTAACCCAAAGGCTAATCCTAAAACTAGCACTAACCCTAGCCCTAAAACAAAACCAATCCATAGACCAAACCCTAACCCTTAATATAAACTAAGCCCTAACCCTACACTTAGCCATAACTCTAGGCCTAATTCAAATTGTAAGCCAAACCCTAAAACTAACCCTGACCCTGACTCTGACTTTAACACTAACCTTAGATCTAAACATCACCCTAACCCTATACCTAAACCTAGCAATAGACCTAGCCCTAACCCAAACCCTAAAATTAGCCCTAATTGCAACCCTGGTATTACATTAGTCATTACACTAAACCTAGGTTTAACTTAACCCAAAACCTAACCTTATTCCGAGCACTATACCTAGATTTACCACTAACCCTAATGCTATCACTAACCACAAGTATAATCCTATCTGTAACACTAGATTTAACCCTAACTCTAACCCTAAGAATAACCCTATCAATAATCATAACAATAAACATAGCCATACCCCTGTCTCTAACCTTATCCATTACCCTAACCATAACCCAAACCTAATGCTAAACCTGGGCCTAAACCTAACCGTATCCCTAATCCAACCCTATCCATTACCCTAAACCTAACCTGAAATATAAACCTAACACTATCTTTACCCTAATCCCAACTACAATGCTAATTCGAGCCCTAATATTAAACATTAACCTATCCAAAACACAAATCACGAACCTTACTCTAATAGTACCCTTAGCTCTAAACCTGACCCTAACCCTAAACTTAATACTTACACTAGATGTAGCCGTAAACCTAACCCCATAACTACTTTAACCTTAAAACTAGACCTGAAATTAGTCCTAGCCATAATTAGTGTAGTGCTAATCCTAGCCTTTATTTAATCCTATCCTAACCCTAAACCTAGTCATAAGACTAACTCTAACTCTTGTCCTGGCCTTAGCCCTAGTTCTACCATTAGCCTTAATCCTAATCCTAAATATAAGCCTAAATCTAAATCTAAACCTAAATCTAAATATAACTGTAAACATAAGCCTAAACCAAAACCTAACACTACCCCTAACCATAACGCTAATCCTTAAATGTGCCCTATTCCTAGCCCTAGCCATAAACCAAAACCTAGCCATAGCCCTAATCCTAACCCTTAACCTAAATCAAACCCTAACCCTACAACTAACCCTAAAACTAACTCTAAAACTAACCCTGACCCTGACACTGACCCTAACACTAATCCTAGCTCTAAACATCACCCTAACCTATAATTAACCCTAACACTATATCTAGCCTTAACCTAACCCTAAATCTGGCCTTACTAATAACACTAGTTCATACATTAGTCATTGTCCTAACCGTAGCCCTAACCCTAACACAAATTCTACCTCTAATCCGAGCCCCAGCCCTAGCTTTTACCCTAATACTAGGCCTAACCCTTATCCTAACACTAGCCCTAACCCTAATGATAACCCTATTCTTTACACTAAGCCAAACCCTAAACCAAATGCTAACCCTACTCCTAATCCTGATGCTTAGCCTAATTTAAACTCTAACCATAATACTAGTCTTAACCCTAGCCCTCATTCTACCTCTAAAACTATCCCTGACCCTCATCTCTCCCTAACAGTAACCCTAGCTCTAAACCTGACTCTTACCCTAAACCAAACCTTAACATTAGCCATACTGGTAACCCTATAGCTATAGTTAAGCTTAACACAAGACCTAGACCAAAAGCTAATCCTAAATATAGCTATAACTCTAGCCCTAGACCTAAACAAAAACCTAACACTATTCCTAACAATAATCCTTAAACTAAACCGAACACTTACCCTACCACTAGACCTAAACCTAGTCCTAATTTTGGATTTAACCCTAAACCAAACCCTATCCCAAAAACTGACCCCGATTCTAACACTGAACCTAGCTTTAAACCTGACACTAACCCAAAAACTGGATCTAACACTGGTCCTAGCCATAAGCCTAACCCCAAAATTAGATCTAAACATAACCCTAGCTCTTACATTACCAATAATCCTAATCCTAGCCTTAAACCTAACACAAAACCTAGGCCTAATCCTAGGGCTAAACTTAGCTCTAAGCATAACCCTCAGCCTAAACCTAGCCCTAATCCTAGCCCTAACCTAAACCTCGCCTTATACCTAACCCTAGCTCAAAGCCTAACCTTTACACTAAACATAACTTTTGCTCTATGCTAAAAACCTAACCCTAAGCCTAGCCCTAATCCTAACATTACACTTAGCCTGAACTTTAGCTCTAAGCATAACCATTACCCTAACCCTAACAATAACTCTAATTAAAACCTTATCCCTAACAATAAACCTAACTCTAACCATAAATGTAAACCCAGACCTAAACCTAAACCTAACTCTCGCCTTAGCCCTAACTCTACCTCAAACACTAACCCTTACCCAAACTTATGATAATCCTAGCCCTATACCTAACACTTACCCTAACCCTATAACTTACCCCAAATCACACCCCAGCCCTATCCCTAAACCTAACACTTATTCTAAACTTAATCCAAACCATAACCCATCCCAAACCCTAGCTCTAAACCTATCCATTACACTAAACAAAACCCTAAACCTAATGGTAACCCTAACCCAATTGCTAAACCTAACTCATCCATTACCCTAAACCTTAACTGAAACCTAAACTAAACCCTATCCATTACCCTAATCCTAAACCTAACCCTAATGCTAATTTGAGCCTTAACCCTAAACCTTTAGCTAAACCAAATGCTAACCATGACCCTGAATCTAACCCTAATAATAGCCCTAGGAATAAAGCTGACCTTTTCCCTAAACCTAACTCTTACACTAGACCTAGCCATCACCCAACCATAAAACTATCCTTATAATTAAAACTAGACATGATATTAGCCCTAGACCTGGTCCTAGCCATAACCCTAACAGAAACCCTATCCCTTAACCTAGCCCCAACCTAGCCTTAATCCTAAAGTAAAACATAACCCTAGGCCTAATCCTAGTTCTAACACTTACCCTATCCCTAAAGCTAGCTATAATCCCATCCATTCCCTTAAATTTAAGCTTAACACAATGCTAACCCTAACTCTAACCCAACCCCATAGTCTAACCATAACACTAACCCTAGACTTAATACTATCCCTAATGTAGCTCTTACCCTAAAACTAACACTAACCCTAATCCTAAACCCTAATTTAGCTCTAAACCTAACCCTAACTCTAGCCCTAATCCTAGCCCTAATTTACTCCTAACTCTAACACAAACCCTAGCCCTAATCCTAGCCCTAATTTAGTCCTAACTCTAACAGTGAACCTAGCCCTAATCCTATCCCAAATTTTGCCGTAACCCTAGCCCAAATCCTAGCCCTAATTTAGCCCTAACTCTAACCCTAATACTAAGAATACTACTATAACTAACTCTAATACTTGCCCTAGACTTATCCCTATTTCTAAGAATGTTCATTACTATAACCCTATCCCTCACCCTAAACCTAACCCTAGCCCTAGTCCTAGCCCTATACTTAACCACAGATCTAAACCAAACTCAAAATCTAAACCTAACTCTAAGCCTAAACCTTAACCTAACACTAGCCGTAACCCTGATGCTAATCCATAATCTAGCCATAACTGTAGCCCTAGCCCTAAAACCAAACCAACCTATATCCCTAAACCTTAACCTAAACTAAATCATAATCATACAACTAGTACTAATTTTAGCCATAATTCAAATTCTAACACTAACTCTAAAACTAACCCTGACACTGATAGTAACCCTAACAATAACCCTTGCTCTAAATATCACCATAACCTTAACCCTAACCGTAACACTAGACCTAGCCATAACCCTAACCCCAAAAGTAGCATTAATTGTAACACTAGTTCATACATTACCATAGCCCTAATCCTAGCCCTAAACAAACCCAAAATCTAGCCCTAATCCGAGCCTTAACCCTGGCTTTAAACCTAACACTAAGCCTAACCCTAACCAAGAACATACCCCTAAATTTTACCCTTACCCTAGCCAGAATTCTAATCATCACACTAGCCCTATCACTAGCTCTAAACCTATCCATTACCCTAACCTTAACCATAACTCTAATGGTAATCATAGGCCTAACCCTAAACTTAACCCTAACCCTAACCTATTTCATTAAACTAAACCTAACCTGAACCCTAAACCTAACCCGATCATGACCCTAACTCTAAACCTAATGCTAATTCAAACCCTGACCTTAAACCTTAACCCAACACAAATTCCCATGATAATATACCTAGCTCTAATCCAGATGCTTTCCCTAAACCTAAACCTTATACTAGACCTAGCCATAAACCTAACCCTAAAATTATCCCTAGCTATAATCCTTGATCTGACATTTGCCCTAGCCATAATTCTAGTTCTAAAATTAACACAAAACAAACCCATAACCCTAATCCTAACCTTAGCCATAATCCTATCCATAACCCTAGACCTAAATTTAGCTCCAACCCTATAAATTACCATAAACATAACCCTAATTATAATGCTACCCTAGGCCTAAATCTAACCCTATCCCTAAAAGTAGCCGTATCCATTATGCTAAATTTAACCTGAACCTTAAACAAAACCCTGTCATTACCCTAACACAAACTCTAATACTAATTTGAGCCCTAACCCTAAACTGAAACCTAAACAAAACCCTAAACATGACCCTCACCCTAATAATACCCTAGCTCTAAATTTAACCCCTACATGAAACCTAACACACTAAACATAGCCATAAACCTAACCCTAAATATATCTCAAACCATAACCCTATACCAGACATTCACACTAACACTAATCCTAGCCCTAACCCTAACACAAAACATAGCCTTCTTCCTAGCCCTAAACCTAGCCTTAATCATAACTCTCATGAACTCCTAGCCCTAACCCTAATACTAACTTTCACCCTATCCCTATCCCTAGTTCTAACCCCATCGTTAACACAAAAGCTAACCCTAAGCCTTAAACTAACCCTAGGCCTAAACATAACTATAAACCTAGCCCTATTACTAGCCCTAATTAAGCCCTATACCTAACCAAACACTAAGCTTAGTTGTAAGACTAACTCTCACTCTCAACTTTGCCGTATTCCTAGTTCTGACCCTATCCCTTAGCATAACCCTAATCCTAGCCATAAACCAAGACCTAACAGTAGCCCTATACTTAGCCCTAGACCTAACCCTAGATTTAATCCTAAATCAAAATATAACTTTAACCCTAAGCCTAAACCTAAGCCTAACACTAGCACTAAACCTAATGCTAAGCCTAAAACTAGCCCTAATCATAGCCCTAGACCTAAAACAAAACCAGGCCATATCCCTAACTTTAAAACTTAACCTAAACTGAAACCTAACCATACTCCTAGCCCTAAGTTTAGCCCTAATTCGAGGTCAAACCCTAATGCTAAAACTACTCTGACCTTGAATTTGACCCTAACACAAACCCTAGCTCTAAATGTTATACTTAACACTACCACTAGAACTAGTCCTAACCCTAATCCTATAAGTAGCCCAAATTGTAACCCATACATTGACCATAACTCTAAAACTAGTCCTAACTCTAACCAAAAGTTAGACTAACAAGACATAAACCTAGCTTTAACCCTAAAACTAAACCTAATACTAGCCCTAACCCTAACCCTAAACATAGCCCTAATCCTAGCTCTAATCCTATCCCTTACTCTAAGCTAACCCTAAACTTAATGCTAACCCTAGGCCTAACTTTAATCTTTAGCCTAAACCAAACCTTCAACCTATTACTATTCCTAACCCAAGCCCTCATTGTATCTCTAACCATAACCCAAACCCTAAATCTAACCCTGACAATTATTCTGACCCTAAAGGTAACCATATGTCTAAAACTGACCCTAACCATAAACCAAACCTTAAAACTAGCACTAGCAATAAACCTATACCTAAACTTAACCCTAAAACTAGCCCTAGACCTAAACATAATTGTAACCCTACCCATATATCTAGCCCTAGACCTAAACAAAAACCTAGCTGCAGCCCTAATTATAAATCCTAACCTGACACAAACACTAACCCTACACCTAGTCCTAACTCAAGTGAAAATATTGGGTTTAAACCTAACCCTAATTATAATCCAAACACCGACCCTGACCCTAACACTGAACCTAGCTCTAAACATCATGCTACCAGTAACCCTAACCCTAACATTTGACCTGGCCGTAACACTTACCCAAAAAGTACCCCTAATCATAACCCTTGTTTATACATTAGTTGTAGGCCTAAACCTAGCCTCAACATAAACAAAAACCTGGCCCTAAGCTGAACGCTAACCATAGTTTTAACCCTAACCCTAAAACTAGCCGTAATCCACACCCTAATCCTAGACCTAACCCTAGCTTTTACCCTATCCTTTACCTTAAGCTAAATACTAAACCTAATGCTAACCCTAGTCCTAACCCTAATCCAGAGCCTAAACCAAACCCTAACTTTCTTACTAGCCCTAACCCTAAGGTTCATTCTAGCTCTAACTCTAACAAAAACCCAAACCCTAACCCTAATACTAACCGCAGGTATAAGCCTGACCCTAACCCAAACCGAACCTTAACATTAGCCCTACCAGTAATCATATACTTAAACCTAAACCTAACACTAGCCCTAGACTTAAACCTAATCCTAAATCTAGACATATCTCTAGACATAGACCTGAACACCAATCTAGCCCTAGCCCTAACAATAACCCTTAACCTAACCCAAACACTAACCCTACTCCTGGACCTAACCCTAGTCCTAATTCTGGAACTAAACCCAACACTAACTTTAACCTGAACAATGGCCCTGACCCTAACATAATCCCAGCTCCAAAGCTCACCCTAAACAAAAACCTAATCCTAGCACTAGACCTAGCCATAACCCTAACCCTAAAAGTAGCCCTAATCATAACCCTAGCTCTTATATTAACCATGGCCCTAATCCTACGCCTAAACTAACACAAAACCTAGCACTAATTTTAGGCCTGAACATAGCCCTCAGTGTAACCCTAAACCTAACCCTATCCCTAACACTAAACCTAAGCCTTGCTTTAGACCTAACCCTAGTTCAAAGCCTAACCTTTACACTTAACATAAACCTAGCCCTGTTCATAACCAAACCTAACACTAACCCTAATCCTAACATTAATCATAGCCCTAACCATAGCTCTAATTATATCAACTAGTCTAATTCTAGCCCTAATCCTAAAGATAACCCTAGCCCTAAAACCAGCTGTAATTCTATGCATTAGCCTAACCACCTAACACTAATGCTAACTCTAGGCTTAACGCTAACCCTATCACTATCCCTAAACTTATCCATAGCCCTAAAACTAACCGGAACCCTAATCCTAAGCCTATTCATACCCTAACCCTAACTATAACCCTATGCTAATTCAAGCCCTAAACCTAACCCATAACTTAACCAAACCTTAACTAAATACTGACCCTAACAATACACATAGCTGTAAACTTGACCCTTACCCTAAATCTAACCCTTACACTAGATGTAATCATAAACATAAATCAAAACCTATCTCTAACTGTAACCCTAGACTTGACATTAACCCTAGCCCTAATCCTAGCCCTAACATGAACACTAGTTCTCATCATAGCCCCAAACCTAGCCTTGATCATAACACTAACCCTAATTCTCACCCTTTCCTTAGCCCTAAACCTAGTTATAACCCCATTGCTTACCCTAAACCTAACCCAAACCCTAACCAAAACACTAAACCTAGTCCTAACCTTAACCCTAGGGCTAACCCTAACACTAACTCCAGCCCTAATCCTAAACCTAACCCTAATCATAGCTTTCAGATTAACTATAACTCTCGCCCTAGCCCTCGAACTAATTCTAACCTTATCACTTACCATAACATTATTCCTAGCCATAGCCTAGAATAAACCTAGCCCTTACATTACCTTGCTCTAACCCTAGATCTAAACCTAACTCTAAATCTAACCCTAATTCTACAACTAAACCTAACCCCAACACTAGCACTAACCCTAATGCTAATCCTAAAACTAGCTCTAAACATAGGCTTAGCACTAAAACAAAACTGAGCCATAAGACTAACAATAAACTTTTACCTAAACCAAATGCTAACCTTATATCTAGCCCTAAGCCTAGCCCAAATTTGAGTCCTAATCTTAACCCTAAAACTACCCCTAAACCTGTCTCTGACATTAATACAAACCCTACCTCTAAACATCACCGTAAACCTAAACCTTAACCTAACATTAGAACTGGTTCTAACCCTAATTCTAAAACTAGTTGTAATAATAAACCTAGATCATACATTAGCTGTAAGCTTAAATGTAATGCTAACCTAACCTAGCACAATTCTGATACCTAACCCTAGCTCTCACACTAACCCTAACATAACCCTAACCCTAACACAAACCCTAGCTCTAACCCTAGCTCTAAACTTACACTTTACCCTAGCCAAACCCCAAACCTAATGCTAACCCTAGTCCTAAAACTAATACTTAGTCTAATCCAAACCCTAACCCTATCACTAGTCCTACCATAGCCCTCATTCTTGTTATAAACCTAACCCAAATTCTAACCCTAACCCTGACCTTTATTCTGATCCTGAACCTAAAACAAACCCTAACACTAGCCCTACGCATAACCCTATATCTAAACTTAACCATAACACTAGCCATAGATTAAACCTAATCCTAAATCTAGCCATATCTTTAACCAAGACTTAAACATAAAAACTAGCCCTAGATCTAATGATATTCCTTAACCTAAGCCAAACACTAACCTTACCTCTAGACCTAACCAATCCTAATTCAGGCTCTAGCCCTCACCCTAACCCTAATCCAAACACAGACCTTGACACTAACACTAAGCCTAGCTATAAAACTGACCCTAACCGAAACCTAAACCTAACACTAGACCTAGCCATAACTGTAAACATAACCCTTACATTACCATAACACTAAAACTAGCTCTAAACCTAACACAAAACCTAGCCCTAATTATAGGCCTAAATCTAGCACAAAGCTTAACCCTAACCCTAACCTAACTTTATCCCTTACCTTAAGCCTAACTCTCTCGCTATCCCTAACCCTCGCCTTAGACCTAACCCTAGTTAAAACCCAAAACCGAACACTAAACATAACCCTAGCCTTATTCCTAAAACTAATGCTAATCCTAGCCCTAATCATAATTTTAACACTAGGCCTGATATTATCTCTAAAATTACCCATTACCCTAAACCAAACTTTAACCCTAATGATAACCCTAGCTGCAATCGTAATTGTAAAACTAATCCTAGACCTAACCCTAAATCTAACCCTAACCTATCTATTACCCTAAACATAACCCTAACCTTAAACCTAGTCAAACACTAAACCTAGATGGAACACTAACCTTAAAACTAGCCCTAATAGTAACCCTAGTTCTTACATTAGCCGTATCCCTAAAGATAACACAAAACATAGCCTGGCCCTAATCCAAGCTCTAACCCTAGCTTTAAATCTAACCAAAAACCTACCCCTATCCCTAACCCTAACCCTAACATTAGCCCTAACACTAGCGTGAACCCTATCCCTTACCCTAAGCCAAACTCTAACCCTAAACCTAATTCTTAGCCTAACCCAAAACCTAACTCTATTAGTAGTTCTAACCCTAATCCTCAGTTTAGCTCTATCTCTATCCCAAACCCTTATCCTAATCCTGACATTTATTCTGACCCTAACACTAACCATAGGTATAAAGCTGACCCTAACCCTAAACCGACCTCTAACAATGACACTACCTGTAACCCTATAACTAAACCTTACGCTAACTATAGAACTATACCTACACTTAGTCCTTTATCTAGTGATAACTCGAGGCCTAACCCTAAGCAAAAACTTAGTCCTAGCCCTAATAATCACCCTTAACCTAACCCAAACACTAACCTTACCCCTAGGCCAAATGGTAGACCTAACGCTGGCCCTAACAATAAACTTAACCCTATACCAAACACTGACTCTTACCCTAACAAAAAAACCTAGCCCTAAACCTTATCCTAACAAAAAGCATAACCCTAACACCAGACCTAGCCATCACTAACCCTGAAACTAGTCATCACCATAGGCCAACACCTACCTCTAACTCTATCCATTACCCTAACCCTAACCCTAACCCTAACCCTAACCCTAATATTAACCCTAGCCTTAACACTCACACTTACTCTAACCCTAATCCTCATCCTAGACAAACAACTACCTAAATCCCTAACCTTAAACATAACCTTGGGGCTGGGGATGTGGCTCAAGCGGTAGCATGCTTGCCTGGCATGCGTGTGGTCCGGGTTTGATCCTCTGCACCACATTCAAAAAAAGATGTTCTGTCTGCCGAGAACTGAAAAATAAATATTAAAACTCTCTCTCTCTCTCTCTCTCTCTCTCTCTCTCTCTCTCTCTCTCTCTCTCTCCCTCTCTCTCCCTTAAAAAAAAAAAAAACTTAAACTAACCCTAACATTAACCCATGTCCTAAACTTAAACCTAACCTTAACCCTAGCCCTAATCCTAACCTTAACACTATCTCTAACCCCAGCTCTAAGCCTACATATTACCCTAACTCTAACCCTAACCATAATAATAAACATAGCCCTAACCCTAGCTCTAACCCTACCCATTTCCCTAACCCTTACCCTAACCCTGATTATAACCCTAGCCATTACCCTAAATCTACACTAACACTAACCCTAGACATAACCATAAACCTAAACATTGCCATAGAGCTAACCCCTGTTCAAACCCTAACAATTACCATAAACCTAACCCTAATCCAAACCTTAAGCCAAAACCTAACCCTCACCATAACCCTAACATGAAAACAAACCCTATCCAATACCCTAAACCTAATTATAACCCTAGCCCTAAACTTAACATTAACCTTGACCCTAACCAAAACTATAACCTAGACCTAACCCTAAACCTAACCCTTGCCCTAGAGCTAACCCTAGTTCAATTCTAAACAATATCCTAAACCTGAACGTAACCGTAATCCTAGGCCTAACACTAACTATAGTTCTAATCCAATACACAACCCTAGGACTAACCTTATACATTATCCTAAGCACAACCATAAACTTAATGCTAAATCTAGACCTAACCCTAACCCTTTTGCTAATTCTAACCATATCAATTACCCTAGACCTAACATGAACCCTAAACCCAAAATTATCATTACCCTAACCAAACCCTAATTCTAATTCAAGCTCTATACATAAATTCTAACCTAAACCAAAGCTGAAACCTAATTCTTACCCTAATAATACCCCTAGCTCTAAACCTGTCCCTTACCCTAAACTGAACCCTTACACAAGACCTAGCCATAAATCTAAACCTCAATGTATCCCTAACGTAAGCCTAGACCTGACACTATCCATAGCCCTAATTCTTGCCATAACCCTAAAACAAACCCTAGCCCTCATAGTAGCCCTAAACCTAGCCTTATTACTAAACAAAACCATAACACTAGCCCTAAACGAATTCTAATATTTGACCTAGCCCTAAAACTAGCTCTATCCCCATGTCTTCCCCTAAACCTAACCCTATCCCAAAACCTATACCTAAGGCTACAGCTAGGCCTAACCCTAATACAAATGCTAGACCTAATCCTAGCCCGAATTTCACCCTAAACCTAACCTAACCCTAGCCCTAAAACTAACTTTACCCTCACCTTAGTCCTATTTCTAGTTCTTACCCTATCCCTTACCATAATCGTGTCATTTGCCTTTACATTAGCCCTAACCCTAAACGTGAACATAAAAGCAAACTCTAAGCCTACACCTAGCCCTAAACCTAACCCTAATTCAAGTCCTATCCCTAACTCTAAAACAAACACTGACCCTGACTCTGCCCCTAACACTAAGCTTACCTCAAAACATCACTCAAAACCTAAACATAAACCTAACCCTAGACCTAGCCCTAACCTTAATCCTAAAACTAGTTCTAATTGTAACCCTAGTTCTTACATTGGCTATAGCCCTAAACCTAGCACTAACCTAACCCAAAACCTATCCCTAATTGATGTCATATCACTACCTTTAACCCTAAACATAACCCTAACTCTAGCCAAAAACCTTACCCTAAACCTAACCCTAACCTAACCCTTGACATAACACAAAACCTAACCCTAACCTTAGCCTTTATCCTAACCATAAACCTAGCCCTAACCCCAGCTGTAACCCTATCCATTACCCTAATCCTAATCCTAACCCTAATGCTAACACTAGGATAACCCTAAACCTATTCCTAACCCTAAACCTATAAATTTCCATAAACATAACCTGAACCCTAAACCTAATCATATCCATAAACTTAATACTAACCCTAATAATATTAAGCCTAAAACTATCTCTGACCATAACCCAAGACCTGACATTACCCCTAGCCCTAATGAAGCCCTAAACCTAAAAAAATCTCTATCCCTAATTCTAGCCCTAATTTTAGCCTCAATTCTAAACCTAACCCTCACCATAAACCTATCCATAATTTTAAGCCTCATCCTAATTCTAAAGCTATCTATATCATTCTACCTAACCATAACCATAACCCTAGCCATAAACCTAGGCTCAGCCTTAATACTAACCCTGGCTCTAATCCTCGCCATAATTAATCCCTAATTCTAACCCTAAATCTAACCCTAACACTAACACTAACTCTAAATCTCGCCCTAGCTCTATACCTATTTCTAACCCTATCACTTATAATAACTCAAATCCTAGCCCTAAGGCTAGCCTTAACCTTTGCTGTAGCCATAAACCTAGATCTAACCCTAACTCTAAATCTAACCCTAAACCTAAGCCAAAACCACACCTTAACACTAGCTCTAAACTAACGCTAATTTGAAAATACCTCTAACCCTAGACCTAGCCCGCAAGCCAAACAGAGCCATAGCACTGACCCTAAACCTTAACCTAAACCAAAACCTAACCCTGAAAGTAGCCCTAACCCTAGTCCTAATTCAAGTCCTAATACTAACCCTAGAACTAATACTAACCCTGACTCTGACCTTAACACTAACCCTAGTTCTACACATCACCCTATCCCTAAACATAATCCAACACTAGACCTCAACCTAAACCTAATCCTAAAACTAGCCCTAATCGAAATGCCAGTTCTTAAATGAGCCATAGCCCTAAACCTAACAAAAAAAACCCTAGCCATATACAATGCCTAACCCTAGCTTTAACCCTAACCCAAACCCTGGCACTAACCTTAACCCTATCTCTATTCCTAATCCTAGCTCTAACCCTATTTCTTACACTTAGTCAAACCCTCACCATATTGCTACACTAGTCCTAACATTAATTCTATGCCTACACCAGCCCTAACTCTATTAGTAGTCCTAAACCTAGGCCTCATTCCAGCTCTAAACTTAACCCAAACCCTAAACCTAATGCTGACACTTATTCTGACCTTAACTATAAACTTAGGTTTAAACTTCACCCTAACCCTTATCTGAAACCTAACACTAGCCTATCAGTAACCCTAAAAATAAACGTAACACTAACACTAGCCCTAGACCTAAACCTAATTCTAAATATAGCCATAACCCTAGCCTTACCCCTAACAATAACTCTTAACCTAAACCAAACACTAAATCTAACAAAAACCCTTACTCCTACCCTAGTCCTCATTCTGGACCAAACCCTAAACCTAATCCTAACCTGAACACTGACACTTACCCTAACAAAAACCCTAACTCTAAATATTATCCTAACCCAATAAGTAATCCTATCACTAGACAAAGTCTATATCTAGCCATAACCATAACTCTAGCTCTTACATTACCCATATACCTAAAATTAGCCCTAAACCTCACACAAAATCTAGCCCTAATTACAACCTTAAACCGAACCCTAAGCAAAACCCTAACCATAAACCTAGCTCTAACCACAATCCTAATCCTCATTCTAGCCCTAACCATAGCACAAACCCTAAACCTTACCTTAATTTTAGCCCTAAACCTAACTGTAATCATAGCCCAAACCCTAGCTCTAACTCTGTCCATTACACTAACCGTAAACCTAAAACTAAAGCTAACACTAGCCCTAAACCTAATCCTAACCTTACCCTAGCCCAGACTGTAACCCTAACCCTCGCCTTAGCCCTAAATCCAGCTCAATCCCTAATCCTTACCCTTTACATAACACTAACTCAAGGTCTAACCTTAAACCTAACCTCACCCCTAATCCTAACTTTAATCCTAGTCCTAACCGTAGTTCGAACTATACCCAATATTGTAACCCTAAATATAACCCTAATAATAACACTATACCTAAAGCTAAACCTACCCTAACTCTAAACATAAACCTAAGCTAGAACTAACAGTAAACCTAAACCTAAATCTAAGATAGCCCAAACCCTAACCCTAATCCTAAACCTAAACCTAATGCTAACCTCAACCTAAGCCTATATTTAACCTGACATCTAAACTTATTACCCTAACCCTAATGATAACCCTAACCCTAACCATAACACTAATCATGACCATAACCCTATACCAAACCCTAAATTACCATTACCCATATCAAAAATCCTAGCTCAAACCCTAAACCGTCCCATAAACCTAATTTTAAGTGTAACCCTTGCACTAACCCTGTCCATATCCCTAACTGTAACCCTAATCCTTACCATTATCCTAGCCCTAAACCTAGGTCTAATCCTATAAATTACCCTAAAAATATCCATAACCCTAATGCTAACCCTTGGCCTAACCCTAAACCTATCACAAACCCTAACCATATCAATTACCTTAAACCTAACCTGAACGCTAAACTTAACACTATCCATTACACTAACCCTAATTCTAACTTAATGTTAATTTGAGCCTTAACACTGAACCTTAACCTAACCCAAACCTGAAGCCTGAACCTGACCCTAATAATACCCCAACTCTTAATTTGACCCTTTTGCCAAACGTAACACTTTAATTTGACCTAGCCATAAAACTAACCCTAAATATATCACTAACTGTAAACCGAGAACTGACATTTGTCCTAGCCCTAATTCTTGCCCTAACCCTAACACAAAACCTACCCCTAATCCTAGCCTTAAATCCAGCCTTAATCCTAAACCTAACCATAACCTTATCCCTAACACTAAAGCTAATCATAAAACTAGCCTTAACCCTAATCATAGCAGCAAAACAAAAGCGAACAAAAGGCTTAACACTAACCTTAACTTAAACCACACCCTAGCACAACAGCTAGACTAACTCTAGTCCTAAATTGAGTGCTAATGATAATCTTAAAAATAACCCTGAACCTGACTTATACCCTAATATTCATCCTAGCTCAAAACACCACCCTCAACTGAACCAGAAAAATAATCCTAGCCCTAATACGAGTCCTAACCCTAAACCTAAAACTAACCCTGAGTTGACTGATACACTAACACTAACTCTAGTTATAAATATCACCCTAATATTAAACCTAACCCTAACATTTGACCTACCCCTACCCCTAAACCTGATTGTAACCCTAGTCCTTTTATTAGCCATTGCCCTACACTAGCCTTAAACCTCACACAAAAACTCGCCCTAATCTGAGCCCTAAACCTGGCTTTAACCCTAACCATAAACCTACCCCTAGTCCTAACCCTATGCCTTAACCTGAGCAAAACCTTAATTGTAATGGTAACCCTAGACCTATCCCTAATCCTTAGGCTAACCAAATCCTAACCCTATTAATAGTCCTAACATTAGATCTCATTCCATCTTTAATGCTATTCCAAACCATAACTCTATCCCTGACCCTTATTCTGACCATAACATAAACCCTAGGTCTAAACTTGACCCTAACCCTAAAAAAAAAAAAAAAAAAAAAAAAAAAAAAAAAAAAACCTAACACTAGCCCTACTTGGAACCTAATACCTAAACCTAAACCTACCACTAGCTCTAGACTTAAACCTAATTCTAAATCTAGCCTGAACTCTAGCTCTAGACCAAACACAATCCTAGCCCTAGCACTAAAAAAACTTTTACCTAATGCAAAAACTAACTCTAACCCTATACCTAAACATACTCTTAATTCTGGCTGTAACTGTAACTTGAACTCTAACCCAAACACTGACCCTGCCTTTAACAGTAAACCTACCTCTAAACCTGAAACTAACCAAAACCTAATCCTAATTCTAGCCCTAGCCATAACACTAACCCTAAAACTAGCCGTAATCCTAACCCTATATCTTACATTACCATAGCCCTAGCCTTAGGCCTAAACGGAACTCTAAACATAGGACTAATTTTAGGCCTAAACCTAAACCTAAGCAAAACCCTATACCTAACACTAGCCCTATACCTAACCCTAGCCTTCACCTTAGGCCTAAGATAGCTAAAAGCCTAACCTTTACCATAAACATAATCCTAGACCTATACCTAACACTCACATTAAACAAAGCCCAAATCCTAAAATTAACCTTTCCCTAAACCTAGCTCTAAACCTACACAAAACCCTAACCCTAAACCAAAACTTATTGATAATCCTAGCCCAAAACCTCATGTTATTCCTAACCCTAACCGGATAACTGAACATAGACTTAACCCTAAAATTAAACTCAGCATAGCCCTAAGTCTAGATCAAACCATAAACCTAACCATAAACTTAAACATAACCATAGCTCTAATCCTAACCCTATCACTAATTCTAACTCTAAAAAAATTTAAATCTAACCTAACCCTATCCATTACCTTAACTCTAACCCTAATGTTAATGATAACCCTAGCCCTAACTCTAACCCTAAACCTAAACCTACCGTAATCCTATTCCTAGACATATCCCTAAACCTAGCCCTAAACCCAGCTCAAAAACTAAACTTCATTCTAAAAATAACCAGAAACCTAACCCTAACCCTAGTTCTAACACTAACTCTAACACTAACTCAAGGCATATTCCTAACCATAACTCTAGTTCTAACCTAACCTCTAACTCTATCAATTACCCTAAACATAACCCTTACCCTAATGCCAACCCTAAGACTAACCCTAGCCCTATCACTAAAACTAACCATATCAATTGTCCTAAACCAAACCTGAACCTTAAAACAAACCCTAACTATATCCCTAACCCTAATTCTAATGCTAATTTGAGTCATAAACCTAAATCCTTACCTAAGCCAAATACTAATCCTAATAATTCCCAGAGCTCTAAACCTGACCCTTACCCTAAGCCTAACCCTTACACTATAGGAAGCCATAAGCCTAACCCTAAAATTAGCTTTAACCATAACCTTAGCCCTGATATTAGCCCTAGCACTAATCCTAGCCCTGAATTTAATACAACCACTAGCCCTCATCCTAGCCCTAAACCAAGCCTTAATTGTACCCCTAACCCCAGCCCTATCCCAAACCCTCACTCTATCCCTCACCCTAAGTTTAAAGCTACCTATAACACCATTCTTTATCCTAAACTTAAACTGAACCCTATCCCTATCGCTAGGCCTAAACTGTACACTAACCCTAGTCCTAATCCTAGCCCTAATTTAACCCTATTTCAAACATTAACTCTAATTTTAGCCCTAACACTAACTCTAACACTCACACACTAGCACTATTCCTAGTTCTAAACCTATCCTTTACCATAAGTCTAACCTTGGTTCTAACCCTTGCCCTATCCTTAATTCTAGCTTAACCCTAGATCTAACATAATTAAAAATGTAACCCTAACTCTAAGTCTAATCCTAACACTAACACTAGCCCTAACCCTAATACAAATGGTAAAACAAGCCCTAACTCTAACCCTAGGACTAAAACAAAACCAAGCAATAGACCTAACACTAAACCTTAACTTAAACCAAAACATAAACTACTACAAAAACTAATCCTAGCCCTAATCCAGTCCTAACCCTAACCTTAAAACTTACCCTGACCCTGACTCATATCCTAACACTCACCCTAGCTCCAAACATGATGCTAACCTTAAACCGAAACCTAACAGTAAACCTATCCCTAATTCAAGTACTAATTCAAACCCTAAAACTAACCATGACCCTGACTCCTATCCTAAAATTAACTCTAGATATAAATATTCCCATAACCTTAAATCTAACACTAACATTAGAAATACCCCTAACCCTAACCCCAAAGCTAACCCTAATTGTAACCCTGGTTCTTATATTACCTGTTGCCCTAACAGTAGCCCCAACACTAAAACAAAAATGAACCCTAATCTGAGACCTACACCTAGCTTTAACCCTAACCCTAACCCTAACCTTAACCCTAACACTTGTTCTAACCCTATTCCTAACCCTAAGCAAAATCCTAACCCTAAAGGTAACCCTAGACCTATCCCTAATCCTCAGCCTAATCATACCTCTAATCATATTATTAGTCCTAACCCTATCCCTCATTATAGCTATAACCCTATCCCAAACCTTAACTGTAAACCTGACCCTTATTCTGACCATAACACTAACCTAGGTCTAAACCTGACGCTAACACTAGACCAAACCGTAACACTTGCCATACCAGTAACCTTATACCTAAACCAGACCCTATCACTAGCAGTAGACCTAAACCTAATCCTAAAGCAAGACTTAACTCTAGCTCTAGACCTAAACAAAAACCTAACCTTAGCCCTAAAAATAACCCTTAAATTAACGTAAAGACTAACGCTACACCTAACAATAAAACTAGCCCCAATTCTGGCTTTAACCTTAGCTCTAACTCTAACCTGAACACTGACACAGCCTGTAAGACTAAACCTATTTCTAAACCTGACCCTAACCAAAAACCTAAACCTAACACTAGACATAGGCATCACCCTAACCCTACAACTAGCCCTAATCATATCCCTAGCTCTTACATTAACCATAGCCCTAACTCTATGCCTTAACCTAACACAAAACCTAGAGAAAATTCTAGGTAAATCTAGCCCTAAGTGTAACCCCAACTCTAACCCTAGCCCTAAACCTAACCCTAAACCTAACCTTAGCCTTAGTCTTAAACATTAATCTAAGCCTAAACCTTACCATAAATATAAACTTAGAACTATACCTTACTCTAAACCCTAACCCTAACCCTAATCCTGAACATAACCCTATCCCTAAACCTAGCTCTAAACCTACAACTTTCCTAAACCTACATGTAACTGTATTGATAACCCTAGCTTAACCCTAACTGTAACCCTAACCCTAACCAGAAAACCAACAATAGACCTAAGCCTAAACATTACAATCGCCATAGCCCTAGTCCTAGCTCAAAACCTAACCCGGACCATAAACCTAAACGTAACTGTAGTCTTAATATTAACCCTAAAACTAGATCTAACCCTAAACCTAAACCTACATCTAACCCTATCCATTATCCTAACCCTTATCTTAACCGTAATGATAACCCTGGCCCGAACCTTAACCCTAACCCTAAATCTACCATAATTCTCTCCCTAGACCTAACGCAGGACCTAATCCTCGATCTAGCCCTATCACTAAGACTAGCTCAAATCATTGCCCTTACCCTAAACATAAACCTAGCACCAAACCTAAATCCAATCCTAGCCCTAAACCTACCTGTAACCATAGCCGAAACCCTAGAACTAACTCTATCCATTACCCTAACCATAACACTAAACCTAGTGCTAAACTTAGCCCTAACCCTAACCCTAACCTTAAATCTAACCCTAGCCCTGATTCTAGCCTGAAGCCTCAACCTAGCCCTAACACTTACTCAATCCCTGACCCTTACCCTTAACCTAACCTTAAAAAAATGATAAGCCTAAACCTAACCATAACCCTAGCCCTAATCCTAAACTTAAATCTAGACTTAACCTTAGCTCTAACACCATCCATTACCCTAACACTAACCATAAACATAATCATAACCCTAACCCTAAACCTAATGTAACCCTAACTGTAAACCTAAACCTAAACCAAACCATAAACCTAATCCTCTCCATAGTCCTAACTCTAGCTCAAACTCTAACAATTATGCTAAACTCAACACTAACCCTAGTCTTAAATCTAAACCTAACCCTAACCCTAACCCTAACCCAACATCTAAACCTGTCCATTAACTTAACCCTAATGGTAACCCTAATCCCAACCCTAGACCTAATCCTAAGCCTAACCTTATCCTTAGCACTAATCCTAGCTCAAACCATAATCCATAACCTAAACCTAAACCTAGCCTTAACCTAACCCTAATCCTAAATCTAGCCCTAATTCTAAACATAACCCCAGCAATAAACCTAGATCTAACCCTTTCCATTACCCTAATGATAACCATAAACATAATGCTAACCCTAGGCCTTACCCTAACTCCACCCATTACACTAAATCTAACCTGAGCCCTAAACCAAACCTGAAGCCTAAACCTAACCTTATCCATTACCCTAACCCTAACTGAAAACCTAATGCTAATTTCAGCAATAAACCTAAACCTCAACCTAACCCAAACCCAAAACCTGACTCTGACTATTATAATAGCCCTAGCTCCCAACTTGAACCTCACGCTAAACCTAACTCTGACACTAGACCTAGCCATAATTTTTACCCCAAAACTATCTCTAACCATAACCCTAGTCCTGATATTAGTTCTCGCTCAAATTGTTGCCATAACCCTAACACAAATGGTAGCTCTTATCCTAGTCCTAAAACTAGCCTTAATCCTAACTCAAACTCAAACTCTAGCCCTATCCCTAATTTTATCCCTCGCCCTAGTTCTGAACCTTGCTAGAACCCCATCCTTTCCCCCAAATCTAACCCTAACTCTAACTCTAGACTTAAACCTCACACTAATCCTAGACCTGATCCTAGCCCTAATTTAGCCCTAATCCTACCACTAGCACTAAGATTACTCTAACTATTGCCCTGGACCTATTCCTAAATCTAATCCTATCCCTTACCATAACCCTAACACTTGCCCTAACCTTAGCCCTAACACTAGCCCTAGCCCTAATCCTAGAACTAACCATAACTCTAAGTCCAACACTAACCCTAAGCCTAAACCTCACATGAACACTAGCCATAACACTAACAATAATCCTAATATTAGCCCTAATTTAGTTCAAGCCCTAAAACAAAACTGGGCCATAGCCCTAACCCTAACACTTAATCTAAATCAAAACCTAACCCTACACCTAGACCTAAACTTAGCCATAATTCCAGTCATAACCTTACCCTAAAACTAACCTTGAACCTGACTCTGACCTTAAAAAACCCTAGCTCTAACATCACCCTAAAAGTATACGTAAACCTAAAACTAATACTAGCCCTAACTGTAACCCTAAAAGTAGCCCTAATCATAACTCTAGTTCTTACATTAGCTGTAGCCTTAACCTAAACCAAAATCCATCCCTAAACCTAGCCCTACACCTCATTTTAACCCTAACCCTAACCTTAGCCCTAATCATTACCCTAAACCTAACCCTAACCCTAAATCTGGCCCCAACCCTAAACCTGGTCCTAGACTTAATACTAACCATAATCCTATCCCTAATTCTAGCTCTAACTCTGTCCATTAACATAAATATAACCCTAACATTGATGATAACCCTAGATTTAACTTAACACTAATCCTAAACCTATACCTGATACCAAACCTAACCATCAACCTAGCCCTAACCATAGCTTAAACCCTAACACTAACCCTAAACCTAACCCTAACACTAACCCTAGACCTAAACCTAACCTTAGCCCTAATCCTAACCATAATCCTAGACCTAAAACTATCCATTACCCTAAACATAAGCCTAAACCAAACATAGATCTAAACATAGCTCTAAACCCACCCATTAACCTAACCCTAAGTATAAACATCATGATAACACTGGCTCTAACCCTAAACCTACTCGAGCACTAACTGTAAACTTTAACACTAGTCCTAACCCTAAACCTACACTAACCTTAACTTTAAACCTAAGCCTAGATGTAACCGTAAACCTAACATTTGCCATAATCCTAATCCTAGCACAAACCCTAACAGATATGCTAAACCTAACACTAACTCTAGTTCTAAAATTAACCCTACCCATTTAGGCCCAACCCCAAACCTATCACTAATACTAACCTTATCCTTACCTAAACCTAAAATGAACACTAAACCTAACCTTATTAATTACTCTAAACCTAACTCTAAACCTATCCCTATTGCTAATTCGAGCCCTAAAAATAAACCAAAACCTAACCCAAACTCTGAGCAAGACACTGACTCTAATAACACACCTAGCTCTAAACTGACCCTTACCCTAAACATTACCCTTAAACTAGATCTAGCCATAAAACTAACTCTAACAGTATCCATAACTGTTACCCTAGACCTGACATTAACACTCTACCTTAATCTTGCCTTAAACCTAACACAAACCTGAGCCCTTATCCTAGTCCTAAACCTAGTGTTAATCCTAACCCAAACCCTAACCCTAGCTCAAACCCTAATTTCAACCCTCACCCTAGTTCTGAACCTAGGTATAGCAACATCCTTTCCGCTATCCCTAACCCTAAACCTAACACTACCACTAACACTAATCGTAGCCCTAACCCTAGGACTAATCCTAACACTAACCATAGCTCTTATCCTAGCCATAGTTTATTGCTAACTGTAACCCTAACTCTAAATCTAGCCCTAAGACTAACCCTAACTCTAGCCCTAGACCTATTTCTAGTACCAAACTTATCTATTGCCTAACCCTAACACTAGCCCTAAACTTAGTCATAAACCTAGCCATAGTCCTTAACCCTAGAACTAACCATAACTATAAATCTAACCCTAACTCTAAACCTAAAGCTCACCCTAACACTAGCCCTAACTCTAATACTAATTTGAATACTAGCCCTAACACTAGCCATAGCCCACAAACAAAACTGAGCTATGGCTCTAATCCGAACCATTAATCTAAACAAAATCCTAATGCTACACCTAGCCCAAAACCTATCTTTACAACTAATACTGACACTGACTCTGATCCTAAAACTAACTCTACCTCTAAACATCACCCTAACCCTAAATGTAACTCAAACACTAGACCTAGCCCTAATCCTAACCCTAAAACTATCTCTAACTCTAAAGCTAGTTCTTATATTAGCCAGAGCCCTAACTCTAACACAAAACCTAGTGCTAATCTGAGCCTTACCTCTAGCTTTAACCTTAACCCTAAATCTAACACTAACACTAACCCAAACCCTAGCTCTAAATATATTCCTTACCCTAAGCCAAACTGTCACCCTAATGCTACCCTAGTTTTAATCTAATCCTTAGCTTATCCCATACACTAAGTATATTACTAGTCCTAATCCTAGCCCTCATTCTATCTCTAACCTAACTCGAAGCCTAATCCTAACCCTTACCCTTATTCTGAGCCTAACACTAACCCTAGGTCAAAGCCTGACCTTAACACTAAACCGAACCCTAATACTAGCCCTAACAATAAACTTATACCTAAACCTACCCATAACACTAGCACTAGACGTAAACTTAACCCTAAATATAGCCATAACTCTAGCCTTAGTCCTAAACAAAAACCTAGCCCTAGCCCTAAAATAACCATTATCCTAACACAAAGACTAAACCTAGATCTAGACCTAACACTAGTTCTAATTCTGGCCCTAAAATTAAAACCTAAGCTAATGCGAACACTGATGCTTATTCTAACACAAACCCTATCTCTAAACTTTATCCTATCCCAAAACTTAAACCTAACACTAGACATATCTATAACCCTAAACCAAAAAAACTAGCCATTACATTACCTATAGCCCTAACACTAGCCATAAACCTCACACAAACATAGCCCTAATAAAAGCCGTAAACCTAGACCTAAGAATAACCTTAACACTAACCCTAGCACAAACATTAAACCTAATGTTTGCCCTAGTCCTAACCCTAGGTCAAAATCTAACCCTTACTCTAAACAAAACACTAGCTCTAAATCTAACCCTAACCCCATCCCTAATCCTAAATGTAACCATAGCCCAAATCCTAGCTCTAACTTTATACATTACCTTAAATATAACCCTAAACCTGATGCTAAACCTATCCCTAACCCTAACCCTAACCATAAACAAAGCCCTAATCTTAGCCCTGATTCTAAACCTAACCCTTGCCCTAGCCCTAAACCTAGCTCAAACCCTAACACTTAACCTAAAGCGAACCCTAAAACTAACCCTAGGAGTAACCGAAATACCAGCTCTAATCCTGAACGTAACCTAAGCCCTAACATTAGCACTAAACCTATTTATTTGGTTAGCTTAAATCAAAAGCTAACCCTCGGCCTAACCCTAACCTTATCCCTAAAACTAACCCCATATACACTAGACCTAGCCATAAAGGTATCCCTAACACTATCCCTAACCATAACCTTAGACCTGATATTATCCCTAGCCCTAATCCTAACCCTAAAACTAACGCAAACCCTAGCCCTCATACTAGCCCTAAACCTAGACTTAATCCTAACCTGAACTGGAAACCTAACCCTATCCCTAAATATAGTCGTCGCCCTAGCACTGAATCTACCTATATAACACAATTCCTTCCTCTAAAACTAAACCTAACCCTAGCCCTAACCATAGGCCTAACCCTAATATTAATCATAGCACTAATCCTAGCCCTATTTGATCCCTAACCTTAACCCTACCCCTAACACTAGCCCTAAGACTAACTCTAACTCATAGCCTAGCCCTATTTCTATTTGTAACCCGATTTGTTACCGTAACCCTCAAAATAGCCCTAACCTGAGCCCTTACACTAGCCATAGATCTAACCCTAGACCTAATCATAATTCTAAATCTAACCCTAATCTTAAGCCCAAACCTCATTCTACAACTAGCTCTAACACTATTGCTAATCCTAAAACTAGTCCTAATCCAAACCCTAGCCCTAAAATAAAACTGAGCAATTTTTCTAACCCTAAATCTTAACCTAAACCAAACCCTAAGCCATAACTAGTTATAACCTGAGCTCTAATTTGAGTCCTAGACCTAAAACTAACCCTCACTCTGACTCATATCCAAACAAAAAATGAAGCTCTAAATATCACTCTAACCCTAAAACTAATGCTAAAACCAGCCCTAGCCGAAACCCTAACGCTAAAACTAACCCTAATCATAACCCTAGTTCTTACAATGGCCGTAGCCAAACCCAAGCCCTAACTCTAACACAAAATAGCCCTAATCCGAGCCCTAACACTAGATTTAACCATAACACTAACCCTAAAACTAGCCCTAAACCTAACCCTAATCCTAGTGCTAACCGTAGCTCTAAATCTATCCATTACCCTAAGCCAAACCCTATTCATAATTCTAAATCTGGTCCTAATCCTAATTTTTAGCCAAACCCAAACAATAACCCTATTACTACTCCTAACACCAGCCCTCCTTGTAGATCTAATCCTAACCCAAAACCTCTCCCTAACTTTCACCCTTATTCTGACCCTAACACTAACTATAGGTCTAAACCTGACCCTAACAGAAACCGAAAGCTGAACGTAGCCCTACTAGTAAAATTATACATAAATGTAAACCTAACACTAGCCCCATACCTAAACCTAATTCTAAATCTAGCTATTACTCCAGCCTTTTACCAAAACAAAAACTTAGTGCTAACCCTAACAATAACCCTTAGCCTAAACTAAACACTAACCCTACCCCTATACACAACACTAGTTCTATTCTGGATTTCACCCTAACCCTAAATTTAACCTGAAAACTGGCCCTGACACTAACATTAAACCTAGCTCTAAACCTGACCTTAACCGAAAACCTGAACCTAACACTAGACCTTGCCATAACCCTAACCCTAAAACTAGCTCTAATCAGAACGTTAGAACTTACATTACACATAGCTGTAACCCTAGGCAAACCCTAACACAAAACTTAAATGACCCTAACCCAAATTGAGGCCTAAACCTACCTGAAGAATAATTCTCACCCTAACCCTAAACTTAGTCCTAACCCTAACCTTCAACTTAGTCTTAACCCCAGCTCAAAGCCTAACCCTTAGCCTAAACATAACCTTAGCACTATCCCTAATCATAACCCTAACTGTAGTCATAATCCTAACCTTAAACCTAGACCTAACATTAGCTCTAACCCTAGCCATTACCCTAACTCTAACCCTAACCCTAATGATAACCCTATCCATAACCCTAAATGAAACTCGAACCCTAACCGTAAACTTAACCCTAGACCTCAACTTAAACCTAAAGCTTGACATTGACTTAACCCAAATTAAAACCCTAACCCTTACCCTAAAACCAACAGTAAACCTAGTGCTAATACTAAACTTAAACCTAAACCTAACCTTAACAATAAAGCTAAATTTATATCTAACCCAATCCATTACCCTAAACCTAATTCTAAGCATAATGAAAACCCTAGCCCTAACCCTAACCCTAAAATTGATCATAATACTAATCCTAACCCTCGTTCTAGACCCAACCCTAGCTCAAAACCTAAACTTTATCTTAAATATAACCCTAACCCTCACCCTAAGCTAGGTTTAAAAGCCCTAACCCCAAACCTAACCTAACTGTAGCAATATTCCTAACCTAACCCTAGCCCTAAACATAGATCTTATCCTACATATTATCCTTATGATAACTCTAATCCTAATGCTAACCCTAGACATAAACCTAACCCTTTTGCTAACCCTAAAGCTCTCCAAGCCATAAACCTACCCTGAAACCTAAACCTAACCCAATCAATTACCATAACCCTAACTCTAACCCTAATGCTCATTTGAGCCCTATCCTTAAACCTTAACCTAAAACAAACCCTAACACTGATCCTGACTCTAAAAATACACCTAGCTCTAAATCTGACCCTTATTTGAAGCCTAACACTTACATTAGGCATAGACACAAACTTAACCCAAAATAAACACCAAAATGTAACACTAGACCTACATTAGCCCTAGCCTTAATTCTAGACCTAACACTATAACAAACCCTAGCATTCATCGTAGCCCTTAACCTAGCCTTAATCATAACCCTAAACCTAACCCTAGCCCTAACCCTAATTCTAACCCTCACTCTACTACTAATCCTAGCTATAACACCAAACCTTACCCTAAAATTAACTATAACCCTAGGCCTAACACTAGGCCTAAGCTGAACACTAACCCTAGCCTTAATCCTATCCCTAACTTAGCCCTATCCATATAATTAACCAAAATCCTAGGCCTAAGACTAACTCTAACTCTCACCCTAGCCTTAGCCCTAGTTCTAACCCTATCTGTTACCGTAACCATAATCCTAGCCCTAACCCTTGTCCTACAGTTAGACCTAGCTCTAATCCTAGATCTAATGCTAAATCCAAAACTAACCATAACCCAAAGCCTAAACCTAAAACTAACACTAGCCCTAACCCTAATGCTAATCTTATAACTAGCCCAAACCCTAAACCAAGGACTAAAACAAAACTGAGCAACAGCCCTAACCCTAAATCTTAACTTAAACCAAACCCTAAGACTACATCTAGACATATCCCTAGACCTATTTCGAGTCCTAAA